>NC_090934.1:1313734273-1314359273 GCF_040938575.1 Ambystoma mexicanum
ACTGGGGAAGCACAGGACTTGGTCAGCGAACAGTGAGTAAGCGCCCTACGCCACCTGTCCGCCTTAAGACATTCTCCCTTGTTCTCAGTCAATAAAGACTGTTAGAAACCCTACTGCGCCCTGTCTTACATTCAGGCCACAACATATCTGGCGACGAGGATACCTGAAGTCCCACGGACCCACCATGCAAGGCGCCACGCCACCCCCTGCGTTTCTCCCCCTGCCAGGGACACCGGCGATTCCGTGGATGCAATGGGAACCCCTTTTTTCCACCTACTTGGAAGCGGTGGGCGGCACGCGATATGCCCCCATCAGGAAGAGGGCGATGCTGTTGAATGCGCTAGGGGTTGAAGGTCAGCGTATCTTTGCAGGCCTTAAAGAAATACCGGCGGCCGACGAAGATGCCGATGACGACGACGTGTACAAAGAAGCCACGCGTCGCATCATGAAGAGGTGCACTAATAAGGAGAATATTGTACTGCATAGGTTGAGATTCTATACTCGCAAACAGGAAGGGAGCGAAACCGTGGATGACTACATCACCAGGATGAGGGAACTCGCTTCTCTGTGCGCCTTCGGAGAAAATGCATAACAGGTCATCTGCGACATGCTCGTCGTCCACACCAACTCTAGGAAAGTGCAGGACAAATTCATCCAGGATAAGGAGGTCACCCTCGATAAAGCCATCCAGATTGCCAGGGCGGAGGAAGAAACCTCCAGCAGACGCAAGGAGGCGGGAAGTCACCTGCCTGTGCCCGAAATGGCGGCTCTACAATGGAGAGGTCGCAGAGACAAACAATCCCGCGACGGCCCCAAGGACAAAAGTCCCAGGAAAAAGGAGGCACCGAAATGCTACAGATGCGCCAGTCTCAAGCACATGGCGAATGACCGCGACTGTCCCGCCAGGAATAAAGAATGCTCCAAGTGCGGACGCATTGGCCACGTGGCTCCAGCATGCACGTGGCGGGAGAAAACCGTGTCCCGTGTCGACGGTGACTGCACCTCCACCGATGAGGATGAACTGCTGGACAGACCCATGGTTGTCATGGTCAATGCCCCCCATGCCAGGAGAGAAAAGCCCCACTGCACCATTAAAGTGGACGGTATGAAAACGCGTGTCATGGCTGATTCGGGATCCGACCTTACCATTCTGCCCATCGACACGTACAAGGAGATGATGGGACAAGAAAGAGTGGAGATTAGATCCACCAGGCAAAAACCCACCGTGTTTGGAGGGGCAACGGTCGACCTGCTGGGCTACATCAAGGCCCGCATCGATTTCAAGGGGAGGTCTACCACCACCAAGGTGTATTTTTCCCCCAAAGGTCCAGCCGTGCTGGGGTGGGATGACCAACACAAACTCAGCATGAAACTAGATCCCAGCACTCCAGAACAGGTGCTCATGATCTCGTCAGGAGCAGCGCAAAACTATAAGGAGATCTTTCCAAACCTGTTCTCCGAGAGACCGGGAAAAGTGAGAAACTTCGTACACAAAATTCGACTGAAACCCAACGCCACCCCAGTCAAGCACAAAGTAAGGGCGGTACCTGCCACCGCAAGACCAGCTTTGACGCTCACCTGAGGAAGATGGTCGAGGAAGGAACCATTGAAACCGTGGAATCCTCGCAATGGCTGAGTCCGGTGGTGCTAGTTAAGAAGAAGTCCAGCAACGACCTCAGGATCTGCATCGACCTGAGAAGCCTGAACTTGGAGGTGATCACGGATAGCTTCCCGCTCCCCAGCATCAATGAGATCGTCCTCATGATGAAAGAGGCGGCCATTTTCTCGAAGCTGGACATGCGTGATGCCTATCACCAGATTCCCCTACACAAGTCCTCCCGCCCCCTGACGGCGTTCATCACTCCTTTCGGCACCTTCCAATACACCCGCATGCCTTTCGGGTTATCGTCCGCAGCATCCGCATTCCAGAGGATGATGAACTCCCTATTGAAAGGCCTCACCAATGTCTCATTCTTCCAAGACGACATTCTGGTATACGCCAAGGACAGCGAGACCCATGACAAGGCGCTCAAGTCAGTCCTAAGCAGACTTCAGGAGGAAGGCATTCATCTACGCCATGAAAAGTGTGTCTTCGGGGTGAACAAAGTAGAGTATCTTGGGTACTGCATCTCGAGTGATGGGGTGAGCCCCAAAAGGAACCTCATGGAGGCCATTACTGAGGCGCCGGCGCCGATGTCTAAAGAGGAACTGCGCTCATTCTTAGGCCTAGCTGAGTACTATGCCAAATTCGTCCCCAGGTTCTCTGAGACCACGTCTCCCATGAGGGAGCTTCTGAAGAAGGGGGCAGCGTACTCGTGGGGCCCAGAACAAGATGAGGCTTTCGGCGAAATCAAGAATAGGATTATACACGCGCCGTGCCTCAAACCATACAACCCTGAATGGGACACCTACATCACCACTGACGCCAGCGCATACGGCCTAGGGGCCACCTTGACCCAGAAAAAGGGCGACACAGAGAACATTGTGGCGTTTGCATCCAAGGCATTATCCTCATCCGAGAAGAATTACTCTACGGTAGAGAAAGAGATGTTGGCATGCGCTTGGGCCGTCGACTACTTCAGATCATACGTATGGGGGACAAGATTCAAGTTGATCACCGATCACAAGCCGCTAATCCACATGCTGAGCCCGGGCGGCACCAAGACGGCCACCCCCAGACTGGCCAGGATCGCCGCGAAGCTCCAAGAGTATACCTACGAGATACAACACATTGCGGGCTGGAAAAACGCACAAGCGGACTGCATGTCCAGGCTCCTCAACCAAAGCGCCCCCGGCACCACATTCCTGGAAGACGAATGTGTCGTTGCGTCCATCGGCGACCTGAGGAACGTCGAGTACATGGAAATGAGCGAGCGCCACTGGCAAGAAGAGTTCGAGCAGGACGTCGCTCTAAGGCACGTAAGCACCTGGGTTCGAAATGGATGGCCCAACGAGAGAGCGATCCCTGAAGGCCTTCGTCCCTACTGGAAGGTGAATGAGGAAATTACCGCCATGAACGGTCTCATTCTCAGAGGTGATCAAATCATCCCACCCAGCGGAATCCGTAAAGTCATACTGTGCAGAGCACACTCGGGCCACTTAGGGTGCAACATGACCAGAAGAAGGATACGCGACGCATACTGGTGGCCAGGTATGGACCAGGACGTTCGGCAGATGGTCGATAGGTGCCACGAATGCTCCAACAGCGACAAGCGCCTAGCCGTGAGGCAAGCCCCCATGCTGCCCACCGAAGTCCCCAAAGGGGTGTGGCGAAAACTGGGGCTGGATTTCATAGGACCGCTGGACAACATGCCCCCTGAGCACAGATACGGGATAGTCTTGGTCGACTACTTTTCCAAATGGGTGGAAGCAGACTTCACCCCGGACATCACTACGGGAACAGTCATTGAAACTCTCACCGCCATATTTCAGCGGGAGGGCCTGCCCGAAGAACTCGTCACGGACAACGGAGTCCAACTAGTATCCAGGGAAATGGAAAAATTTCTCAAGCTTAACAACATCAAACAGCGGAAAGCAAGTCTATACCACCCACAGGCAAATGGCCTAGTCGAGCGGGCCAACCGCTTCATCAAAGGGGCGCTGCAACTGGCCCATGCCTCGGGCCTAGACCCATACAAGACGGTCAAAGAAGCCGTAGCGGCTCACCGTCTCACCCCCAACGCCGTCACAAGTGTTTCTCCGTTCCATCTGCTGAGGGGGAGAAGGGCGGCATCCTCACTGGTACCACCATGGCTTCAGCAAGTGAGGGCCGACGAAGACGTCGACATGGCTGACGTAACGTGCCGTATGCAGCGCAACAAAGAAGAAATGAAAGCACAGGGGGACTTGCGCCGAGCCGCTCGACACACACAAGTCAACAAGGGGGATCTGGTGAAGATACGACTTCCCCACAAGGACACCATCACAGGTTCCAGATACAGCAGTCCCATAGAAGTCATGGAGAGAGGGACAAACAACATCCGCACCAGCGATGGCAGGAGATGGAATCTAGAGAGGGTAGCCATGTACCGCAGGAAAGATGATACTGTACACTCCCCTGGAGACACTGGAGGAGATCAGGTCTGCCAAGAGCCATACGAGAACCATCATCTCCCGAGTGGAGACATCATAGAGCCGCAACATCGCAACGACTTCGCAAGCTCCCTTTTCCCAACCACACCCAGGGGATCACAGCAAGGAGCTGGACAAAGAGATCCCGATTCACCAGCACCCTCCCAAGGACACTTCATCGATCCCGCTACATACCCGGATCCTGGCAGGCCCCAGAGAGAGAGAAGGAAGCCCGGGAAATATGCGGACTTCATCATGGAGTGACCTCCCAGTCCTTTTTCCCAGCAGAGGAGGTGTGTGGGGACATCACGTGATCGCGGGAGCGTGTTCTCGCGAGATCTCGATACACGGGATCTCGCGAGCCCACGCTCCGCGGGAAAACGTTCCCGCTCGAGAGTTGGCGCCCTGCCAGCTAGAGCGGTCGCACAGGAGCGCTGCTCCTGATTACAGAAAAAGGAGAATCAACTCCAGAACCATCACTACAGCTCATAGGGCATAACACCACAGCCACTGGAGGCTTCATGGGGGCCCTATGAGCTTACGGCGTGCCACCGGTGAGCACAACACTTCCACAGTGAAGTAACTGGGGAAGCACAGGACTTGGTCAGCGAACAGTGAGTAAGCGCCCTACGCCACCAGTCCGCCTTAAGACATTCTCCCTTGTTCTCAGTCAATAAAGACTGTTAGAAACCCTACTGCGTCCTGTCTTACATTCAGGCCACAACACCCATCCCCTTTATTCATTGTCCCCAACAGCCTGCAGCTTTAAGCACCTGCCCCTTTCGAATCACCCACCATTCACACTTCTTAAGTGGCATGCTAATGATTAAAACCACGCCTCCCAGCTGCCCATTAACTGGATGTACAGCTGTGCCTGCAGTATTTTCACGTTAAGTTGCTTGAATGCAAAATAAAACATCTGATTACTGCGGGAGCAGGGCTTTGATTGTGCTTGGGAATGAGTTTTGTCCCAAGCAGCCCTCTGAAAAAATAACAAAAAAATAACAGCAACCCAGCAGTTCTACAATTGCTCACCGTGATGTGAGGTTGCTGCTAGGATGAAAGCAAAAAACAAACGCTCCTGCGGTTCAAGGGAAGGTCGTCTCAATCCACCCCCCCTCCCCCCGAAAGCGTGACCCCTGACACAGTGCACTGAAGTGCTAGTTTCAGCTTCTTTCTACACTTTTATTTTAAAATGAAAACATTTGGGAACAGTTTCTTTTTTAATTAAAAGTATAGGAATGGTAAAACTTAATAACGCACTTCGCCCACTGCCGGACCCTCAAGTTGATCTATGAAGCAAATTGTTTACGGCTGGGGCCAGCGACACGGATAGGGATAGCAAGGTGATTAACGGTAAGGAATGGACTGGCATGGGGCATCTTGTCAATGAATGTGGTAGTGGCTCATGTTCTTAATCTCTAAATGCACCAAGGTTGTTGGGTGATGGCAACGGGATGGGAACAGACCTTCGTCGGTCTGCTTTAACAACATATAGACACAACCTGGATGTTGAGGGCAACCTGGGCAGGGGCAAAATGCATTAGCAGTAAGTAAATAGTCATCATTTCTTAACCACAAGATGGCGCCCGACAGTGCCTCAAAAAGGTGGCGATAAAGAACACATTGATCACGCATCCTTGCAGTTAACCTAAATGCGCTCAGTTAAAGTGGGAAACAGACCAGCAAAAGAGAGAGATGTGTTTAAGACTCCACCCATCTGACCACCCCCATGTGTTAAAAAAAAACTCCAAACACTGGCTTGAGGATCTGTACCATGCTCTTGTTGGTAAAGAAAAATGTCCTCATTATAAGTTTGGCGGTGCGGGAAAAAAGTGGGGGTAAGTACATTATGCCACTTATTTTGATGGTAATGGAATTACCACCGTTTTCCTGCACCGCCAAATTACATGTTTTGATGGATTTGCTGCCGGTGGTATTACTGTGTGGAAAATCCACCCATTTTTGGAGGAAAAGTGGCAGATTCACCTCCAGTTGTTGCTGGAGTTAAATCCTCCACAAATCGCCGGATTTACCATGCAGTAATACTGCCGGCGGTAACTGAACCAAAAATTCCCACGAAGTCCAACACACTCCAAAAATGGAGAATTACACCACCTTACCACCACTTGTAATTCAGTAATAAACCCATGGGACCAAGTGGTGGTTACGGGAAATTATTTTGGCATTAAATCAGCAGAATAACCACCGAATTACCACCCAACTCTCCATGAGGTCCAATGTGCACTATTAGCACTGCTCCTTGCCCTATTGCACACCGACAAATCCCAACACTTGCACCCATGCACCATGGCTAGATGAATGGTAACTAGCAAATGAGCAAGTATCTGTCTACAAATTGGGAATTAGTGCATTATTGAATAACAAAACATGCCACCTACAGATCCATGCATCACACAAAAATAAATAGTGCTTGACCAAGATCTCAATGTTGTGAAATTGCTGAATTCCGGCTTCGGCCTAATGGCGGTGCACAAGTGCACCCATTGCGCAAGCATTTCCCCACCTACGGACTCAAATTATAACTTTGAAAGGTTGCCAGCTGTGAGGCAACTACTGTAAGCCATGTAATGTCGAGTGTTTGGGTGCGAATGCGAGACCGTTCCCAGGCAATGTTAAAACTTAAAATACTAGAGTGTTTTGAGACCCTCCCTTGAAATGAGGGAGGGGTGGATTGAGGGATCTGCAAATTACAAGTTTCCTTTGCAGGCCAACTTTGCCATATTTCTCTAGCTATTTAAACTGTGTTTTTATCCCACAACGCAATGCAGGATTGCTGTCTTTTAAGCCCCCCGCCCCAAAAATACAGACCTAAACCTGGTGCTTGTTTGTCAAAGGGGAAGATGACATGAATATTCTCTAGGGGCCAGTGTTTAATGCCTCCAACACTTTCCTTTCAACCACTGCTTTTGTTGCCTGATCCTCTGTCATGTTCGCTCCTTTGACTCACCTTTAAATTGCGTTCACACCAGTGAGTCTCAGGCCGGTTGTCAGCCGTGCATTGCCGGCTAGCACTATACTGGAATCCCAGAAGTTTCACACCATTCTCCGGCGACCTGGAGAAGAGCGCTAAAACCCTGTGCATCTGGGCTAATCGCATAGAGTAGGCAGGTCTGATGTAGACTAGCCCACTCAGCCATTCAGACAAAAGAACGCAGTCCCGCGGCAGTGGCGTAACACAAAATTTGGGGGCCCCCTTGCGAGCCATGCTAAAGGGGCCCCCCCGAACTCAGTAACAAATCACAGGTCGCAGCACACTCTGTGCCGACTTAGATTACTATGCTTGCGCAATACGCACAAACGTGCTGTTGCTGGGCTACGCCGCACACTGCAGGAGAAAGATATAAATATGTGTTTTAATGCACTATACAGCACACATTCTGAGAAAAATTGGCTAAAAGGCCAGAGCGCTTGCAATTGTTTTTTAGGGTAACACCAATCTAAAAATCCAATACATGAAAGTCACCAACTGTGCACAAGAACATTAAAGCTTTAATAAATATAATTCTTGCTATTAAAAATGCCATGCCACAATGAAAACATGTCCAACTGGCTGCACAATGTAGACCAGTCTAGACAAGTAATAACATATTACAGTAAAGCATGCCAGGCTACATTTAGACATACCTAGACTGGTTGCACCAAAATGCCAGTCGAAGCAATCACACCTATCATGGTTATTTTATCACATATGCCCAGAATAATATTCAATGCTGCAGTAAGAAACGTCTAGACTGGCCGCACACAAATGCCAGTCTAGCCAGGTAATTAAACTTAGCAGGACTGCTTTATAAGAGATGCCCAGTTAAAAAAAAGTCAAGCCAAACTAAGAAATTACTGGACTGGCTGCACCAGAATGCCTCTCTAGCCACTTATACCAAATAGCAAGCCTGCTTAGCCTGGACATGGATGACCATTACGATTTATGGCACAATCCCCAACCCACCCCACCCCCAAACTTCCCAACACAGCCCCTCTCCCTCCCACCCCCTGCCCCAAACCCAAAATCAGCTTCTCGGCCCAGAATTACCTCCATGTCCCTTTTCCTTGCCCCGGTGCTTACGTTTGAGGCTCCTTGCCTCATAGTTAAGTACTGGGATGAGGAAGAGTGGGAATATGAGTAGTGAAGAGTACAGGTAACTAAGCCAGACATTACCTCCATGTCCCTCTACCTCATCCCGGTACTTGTGTATGAGTAAAAAAGCCTCATACAGAAGTACTGAGACAAGGAAGAATAGGGCTATGAGTAATGAAGATTACCAATAAGTAACCAAGGATTAAACACAAATAGTGGTGCAACACCATTGAGATGGCTGGGCTTTAGCCCTCCCCCATTGACATTTTTGGCTATGTTGACTCGACTTGGCGGACCTACAGATCCATTGCTGGACAGAACAGGACACAGAGGTTAAACAGCCCTTGGGTTTTGCTGTTGACAAAAGCCCAGCAATTACTAACGTGAAGTATTTCACTGTTAGTACCTGCATTCAAATGCATAATTCTTAAGGCAATTGAAATCTTGATGTGGATTTAGTACTTGCATGCCCGGGAAGTGATTGGAAGGGTAGAGAAGGGACAGGAGACGGCTTATTCTTACAGCAGTCCATATGTGGGTGCTTTCAGACTTAAAGGACAGAGTTAGCTACTTGTAACATTGAAGCTGTACTAGAATAGTCTCCTTAGAACACAAAAAGAAGTTAGATGCCCCACGCAAATAAGTTTGCCCCTCCCCCACCGGCCGTGACATTAGCACCACTCCCAACATTTGAAGGGTTAGCACCGCCCCCACAAAAATTTAGGTTTTGTTGTGCCCCTGAACACAAGCACACATATCATTCACCATACACGCACACCCAGCCATGCAGCCACCCATACATCCAAGTGTGTACCCTTTAACCATACAGGCAAACTCAGGCAGCCACCTATACATTTAAGTGTGCACCCTTTCACCATACACTCACACAGGCAGCCACCTATATATTTAAGTGTGCACCCTTTCATCATTCAGGCACAGCCAGGCAGCCACCCATACATTTAAGAATGTACCCTTTCACCATACACTCGACACACACACACCCAGCCACCAAAATGATATGGGGCTGTTTTCATAGGTGGAAAAAGGGCCACAGTTAATTTTGTGTCCTCAGACAATCTTAGGGGCATGGCCATAGACCATGGCCCCAAGAATCTGGCCACTGGCCACAATCATTATAGTAATATGTGTATAGTAATTATAGGTACTGTAGCTGTAGTAGAAAGTATGTGGTATTTACGATTGTAGTACAATTGAGTATAGTGCTTATGGAATATGTGTTTGTTTACACTTGGTACGATTAATTAGTTGTATACAGCAGTGAAGCCGGAATCTCTGGTTCGTTTTCTGCGAGAAAAAACAGTATAATTTGTTAAGCAGGATAGTTGAAAAGCTTTAATTGCGTACAAGTTTACAATACATTTCATTTTGTTGACCCTCATAAACAGTGCATTCTATGTACTATGTGTGGTACAAAATGAGTGCGTACTACACTGTTGTTGTATTGACTTGAATAATCATTGGGTTACTGGGAGAAAAAAATCATAGAAGATAAAACTACACCTACTACAATTATGTCAGTGTAAGTGTGATAGTATGTTTGTTTGAAGTGTGCTGTTGTTAAGGGGAATGTTTAAAGTAGTTAGATACCTGTTGGAGTATTCTAACAGTAGACTTTAGAAGACGTTTTGCAATAATAAAAATTGTAAGGGTGTATTTCAAATGTATTGCAATGAAGTGCATTTTTTAAGTAGTTGTATACTTGTTGGCGTATTATAACTATCTTGTTTTTTAAAAGTATTATTGTGGTATTACGGATGTAGTTGGATACCTGTTGGCGTATTCTAAGTGTTTATTGTGCTACAGTTTAGTGAGTAAATTTGGGTTGAAGGAATATTAAGTAGGTATTTGTTAGATTTGCTGTTAAACTATGTTTTGGTGTAACAGGGGTGTGATTACAGTCAAACCAACCACTTCTTATTTTGATATATGCAGTATAGCCCCCTGGAGTGGTTGTGGCACCAGTGTGGTATATTATACCTACTGTTGTGAAGTTTTTCTTCCCAAGAGATACTTGACCGTTTGTAATGTTCTACATTTTTTTACATCTGCTTTTTTGTTGTTTTAGAAAAAAGTTACACACGGTACTGCTATAAATGTACATACATAGAAAGTGGTCCTAAAAAGAAATATTTCTAAATGCACAGTGTTGTAAGTATTTGCTTCTTGATGTGAGGAGGTGCTAAATGCTGCAATGCATGGCAATTGCTAGAGTGGTTAAAAAGAGAATGTGCTTATTGAGAAGCTTATTACAGGGTAAGTAGCAGGAACCCTGTGTGTGTGTGTGTGTTATAAGCATACCTCTACTATGTATTGTTAGATATAAATGCTGTTGAATCTACAAACAGAAATGTTGGAGAGTTTTATAGTAGTTTTTGATGCAGATGGCTGTGATCAACAGGATATATGTACTCTCAGAGTTCAAGTGTACATCTGAAGTGTTGAACTGAGAGGACAGGGTTACATATAGAGTTTTTGGATGTGGTTGGTGGATGGATGTGTGACTGTTTGAAAGCAGCCAATGTGGGAGTCTTACAAATATAAAAGTAAAAAGGGTAGTCCGCGAATGGCATGTGCCACCTCAGGGTCTTCTGAGGATTCCTGGCATGGAAAGGGAATTGCAGAGACGGTGGACACCCGTGATGTCTACAGACATTGGGGGATCAACCAATCGGGTTTCCTGGGTGTGGTGTACAGGAAGAGAAGGTAGCATGAATGTTGTTTGGTGAGAGCACTGAATATGGCTATTTCTTTGAGGAGGCACAGGTTATGGATTTTAGGAGATTCTTCGATCCAGTCATCATTGAAGCGGCATGCTGAAAATCATGGCATCTGTGGAAGTATTGGATTGCAAGAAGTGGATGTTTTGTGGAATGCAGTTTGTGGGTGTAACTGAGTAAGCTTACTGTCATTCTGCCATGGTATGGCACACTTTAAATATCCAGACATTATAGTTGTGCATTGTGGAAGGAACAATTTGGGGTATGTGACTACAATGTATTAGCAGTTTGCCCTGAAGGATTTTTTCAAAAGTCTAATGGAACTGTTTCCTGCTGCAAAGATGATTTTTTCTCAAATATATCAGAGGCAAACATGGAGATGTGTTAATGTTTTCAGTGTACAAATGGAAGAATCGTGGCAGCTTGTGAATAAAGCTGTATCTGTTTTTTTATATGCTGCAGGAATGTCATTTTTAGAGAATGACAATATAAGCTCTGAAGGTGTAAATGTTTTTCGTGAAGATGGAGTTCATTTCATAGATGTCAGAAATGCGATTTTTCTTTACAATGTTAGGAATGCATTGAAACAATTCCTGTAAGAAAATTGGAAGGGAAGATGTAAAAGCAAGAAAAGGAAAAAAATGTGTTTTTAAACAAACCTCCAAAAAACAAAAAAAACAAAGGTTATTTTCAGAGCCAAAACTAAAGAATAAATAATTAAAGGGAGTTAAAACTCCCCTCACCCCCTAAGATTTGATTTTGTGTCCGTGGACACCGTGTTAGTCTGCGGACAGCAAGTGCCATCCTGGTCTGCTGAGGATGCCTGGCATGGAAAGGGGGCTGTGGAGACCGTGGAAAGTCGTGGATGACTGCGGACATTGGGAGATCAGCCAATCAGGTTTCCTGGTTGTGGTGTACAGGAAGAGAGGGTAGCCAGAGTTTTGTTAGGTGGGAGCACTGAAGATGACTATGGCTGTGTTTGAGGAGGCAGAGGGTATGGGTTTTGGGAGACTCTTGGATCCATTGGCTGAAGGTCTATTATGATCACTGTGGATTGGCTGAAAATCATGGATTCCATGAATTGGAAGTGTCATGATATAGAGTGTGAGAAATGAAGTATGCTAACTTACTCCCGTTTTGTAACTGAAAACCCCCTAAAATTTGCCAGCTATTACAACAAACGTGCACAGCGTCCATCAGCAAGGGCCTAAAGAAAGATTTGGAAATCTGTCTTGAGTTTTATTTTTCCAAAGTGTCAAAATGTAAGTGGAAAAGTTAGTGATATACATTTGGTGTCTGAGTGGTGGGCCTGGTCCTCAGTAAATTCAAATGTGTACTCTGATTTGGTGGTTGGGGAATGCAGCATGGCCAAAGGCCCCATGGATTTGGAGACTGGCCATAGCTGCAAGCCATGAGCACTGGCCATTGATGACATTATTAGGGTATTTTGGACACTGAGCTAGGATGCAGTGTAGGTGCAGTGAATAATAGAGTTGGTTTGGTGGAGCTGGGGTCATGTTGAGACTTATGTTGTTGGAAATTCAATGATGAATTGCATCCATAGCATGTGCTGCTGATAACAATTGACATAAGTGTGAGTTGCAAAAAATGTGTTATGGTTAAGATGCACCACACTCTTGGGACATCTCCGCCCCAGCAGTTAGCCAGTGGCCTCCCACCTTGACATCCCTTGGCACTTCCCTCTTGGGGTCCATGAGCACTTACCCATCCGTACTGCCCTTTCTATTTATGCACTTCTTTCACTGCCCAATGCATAGGTGCATTTGTGAAGTGGCAGTTGGTGTGTGGACGTGACGTTTACTATGTTGATAGGGTTATATGTAGAATTTTTGGAAGTGATTGGTGGATGGATGTGTGACTGTTTGAAAGTAGGCAATGAGGGAGTGTTACAAATATACACGTTAAAAGGGCTGTCCTGTGCGATGGTGTGCACATGCCATCCAGGTCTTTTAATTATGGATGGCCTGGAAAGGGGACCGTGGATACCGTCGATAGTTATAACGGTGCGTGGTTTATGGTCCTCATTGTATGCTAGAGAAAAGTAATTGGGACAGAAAATTGGTTCTGTTGTTTACCATTTTTCTCTAGTACACAATTGTCCATTATTTCCATTTGTATAATACAAAATGCTAATGGAAATGTCAGAGAATCTTATTGAATCTAACTATATGGAGTCTATATGATTCTTTTTTAACTGTGAAAGGTGGTTGGTTCCTAAAGGAACCATTTCTTTTGATGTTTTGATGTTTTTTGATTTAGTATTTTATTTTAGTTTTTTTTAGTTTTTTTAGTAGGATATGCCAGGAAGTAAGGTGAGGGTGTGTGAGAAACCTGAAGGTGTCTCCCTAACTAGTCCCTGGGGATCTGTCATCCAGGTGGTCAGGACAGGGTTATCGCTATTTGATCCAGTTCCTGGGGGTGGACCAGTGAGGGAGGATCACCTGGATGGGGTGTCCTCGGGGAGTGGGACACTGACGGGTAAGACGTGGTATCCCCCTTCTTTCAACACCTTTTCCCCATTCTACCACATAGGACATTCAAAACCACTGCCCCCCCTTTTCTGACACAAACACTTTTGCACGACCCTCAAGAGAACAGACTAACACCAGAGCCATTTACCTGACATGTCCCAATACAAGGGTCAGGCAAAGTCACACAATTGATCAGAATCACACACACCTGACAGCCCTTTCCCTTTCCCACAGGGATAAAAGTTGGAGCAAGAGAGCACAGTATGGGCATGCCAGACCGCACGACTAGACAGCTACCCAGACCCGGCAGTTCAAGAGGAGGAGAAAGACAGCAGATATCGAGAGTCTAACAAGGAGAGACGCGACCTTGCCCTTTTCGACGCAAACCTGCGAAACCTTCGCAGAAGGAATTGTAAGATCGAGGACAATAGCCCAAGTGTGTTGCAGCAGATGTCAACGGGAAAACACAGAGTGTATCGATGCTGATAAGCCGGAGTGAGGGAGACTCCTGCTTCCATGGTACTGGTTTTGACTCCAGTTAAGAGAAAAGCCAAGTGGTTCATCAAAGCCGTTGAGTCGAAAGGGGGAACAGATAACAACCAGGCTGTGGTGAATGAAAGTCGCAAAATGGCAAAGTGACAGAAGTTCAAAGAACTGTACAATTGTAAAGGGGAAGCCAGCTGCAGAAGGGGACCGGCACCATGTGGATGCTGCTCTAAGAAACTCTGGTCGATCCCCGTCTGAGTGAAACTACAGATACCAGAAGGCTATTCGAGAGCCGCCAAGATAGGTCAGAGTGGTCATACAGGAGGTCAAGCAAAATCTATGTACAGTCGAAAGCCGTTGGCCTAAGAACTATAAAGAAAGCGAGGGAAGTGAATCCCGCAACATGAGAAGGCAAGGGAAGTGAATCCCATAAATATTGAAATCAAATGTGAATGTGAAGTTGGCAAGAGTGAACCCGGAAGAGGTATGTTGACAAGGAAGGGGCAAATTCTAAAGTCCCAAAAAACAGTGTGTTTACAAACGTGATGCCGAGGGATGTCCACTGAAACTGTTTAAGAAGACATTAAGATTGGTGAATAAAGAACAAGCCATATTGAACCCAGAGGGGGAGGCTAAAAGTAAAGAGGGGTCAGCGCCCGAAGTAGGGGGACCAGGGGGGAAGAATCCTCACCCAAATTAAAAGCAGGAAACAAACTTTCATTTTTGTTGAAGGAACTTTTGTTTTGTTATTGAATACGCCAGGCCCTCGAAGGCAAGAGACTTTCAAGAGAAACACGACTTGACAGTTGACGGCCCTGATAGCTGCAAGTGGAACTGTTTTCTCGAGCTAGGGAAGCGCGAGAGTGCACTGTGCTCCAAGATCCCACTTTACCCTGTGTTCAAAACGTGGGGAAGGGAGACCCTAGTTACCACATCCTCATGTATTATTTGTTAACCCTTCTTTCTTTCTTCAAAACCATACCACACCATCTTTGTATTAGTTGTAAGGTTTAGCAATAGGTTTCTTATTATAGGCCCTTTGTATTGGACACAACGTCACTAGGATTGCCTTATTTTCATTTGATGGTCGACGCTTGCACCCATCTTAGATTTAGGTTCAGATTAGACATTTTTCCAACCTACATACAGTTTAATAAACACCCTTGAACTGTGATGACTTGTGTCTGTCTTTACTGTTTCCACCATGAGTTCCTTACAGGGGGAAGTGAGGGAAGGGGCACCAACCACAGATAAGGAGGGGCAGGTGCATAGGGCAAGATGTTGGGCGTGCCTTAAATGTAAGGTAGGGGGCAGTGTTCTCAGGCTCCTCGATCACAGTCTCGAAAGCACTTTGGAACTGCTCCCCCCTGCAGAGTGGTGTTTTGCAGTATATACAGAGTACTGTTGGCTTCTGAGGGGTGCGCTGGGAGTTTTACATGCGATTTCGCTAGCGCGAGAGGGATACTTGTATTCTGAGGGGTGCCCGGGGAGTTTTACATCCAATTTCGCTAGCGCGAGAGGGGTACATGTATTCTGAGGGGTGCGCAGGGAGTTTTACACGCTGTTTGGCAGTGTGGGTCCTCCCGGGTGTGACCCCTCCCCAGGCCCTGCAGGCAGCCCACACCACAGGGGACTACCCTACACCCCTGGCCATGCCCTGCAGGCAGCCCATCCACCTGGCCATGCCCCTCAGGCAGCCCACATGGCACCATGCACCTGTGAGCCCAACACATGTCCCACCCACCATTGATGGTGGCCCCGACTCATGTCCCCCTGAAAGCAGTGACGGCACCTGCCAGCAGGCCCCGACTCATGTCCCCCTGCACCCCTACCCACCCAGCAGTGATGGGCACCTGCCAGCAGGCCCTGACTCATGTCCCCCTGCACCTCCACCCACCCAGCAGTGACGGGTACCTGCCAGCAGGCCCGACTCATGTCCCAACAAACAACATGTCCCAACAAAACAGAGCCATATCTCTAAAGCCAACCCTAATCCCCCTTGCCCCCCAACCCAAGCATGCAACCATCCGCAGAACCCACTCCCAAATTACCCATGCCATGATAGTCTAAATGAACCACCATGCCCATGCAGGAATGCAAAACGGAGTCACACAGTGGCAACACATGACAGACGAAATGATCAATGAGACATGCACAAAACCAATGACAGAACACAACACCAATTTAGATGTTATAAAAAATGTATTCAAAACATAATGAACTGAGTTTGAGGAATTGAAAACTGAAAACCAATGAGCAGTGACAGCTTTAGAAAAAATAAATATCAAATCCAATGAAGTAAAATATAAGAAAAATCATGTCTAATTAAAAAGTGGTCCATTGCCAATGTGTATAAAAATAAATAAAAAAATCAAAATTAAAAAAAAAACATTGATCCATGGGAATATAGAAAAAGAAAGTATGCACAAGTCTGAAACTATATACAATGGAAGTCCAAAAGGTCCATGATCCACAAACAAAAGGAAACCTACCAAAAACTCCTATGAATAAAAAACTATATACACGAAGTGGAAGGATGTCCATTAACTCCAAAATATAAGAAAACCATAGGAAACCTAAGACTAATGAACTATATACAATGGCGGCGGGCAAGTCCTATGGCTCACTCTGTGATGTTCCGGCCCAGGGCATCATCGAACTCCATGTCGATGTCCCGGAGGCGGGCCTCTTCCCTGTCCCCGAGGTCTTGCAGGGATGCAGTCATGGCCTGTTCCAATTCCCTGCGAGTTGCCTCAAGGCACTCAGCCCGCCTCAATGCCCTGCGCATGGAGTTCTCTGCCCTGAGCATAGTGAGTCATGCCTCCTCCGCCCGCCACAGCTCCACATCTATCCCCTGGCCAACCGCTGCCACACGGAAGACACTCCCATTCCAGGGTCCTCCTGCCCTCCGGCCGATGCCTGCCCCTCTGATGTTGATGGCCTCGCGCCCTGATGCCTCCCACGTTGAGCCTGCCGATGCCTCAGACGCAACTGCCTCTGCTAGCCCGACAGCATCCGGGCTGATGGAATCCACCGGCACCATCGTGCACGTGCCCTGCCCGATGATGCCGGCACATCCTCCATCTGCTGGGTGTCCACTCCTGCTGGACCTCTGACTCCCGACTGTGGCAGGGATTTGATCTCCACCGAGCTGGCTGCGTTGGTCGGGGCAGGTCCACAGAGGGCCCTGGTGGCATCTGGGCCGGAAGACGGCATGGAGAATGACTGGCGCCTAGTCTGCACAGAGGAGGAGAGGGCCGCCAGAGTGCCCAACACATGTAGGAAACCCCCGACCATGGCCCCTCCCAACTGGGCCACGTTGGCACGCAGCTTCTTCATGATGACGTGCGTGGTCCACCCAGGAAGCACGCACATCATCACGAATGTCACACGTGTTCAAAGCTACACCAATCAGGACGGTCTCCATACGTTCACGGGTCCCCTCGTCCACAGGTAGAGGAGTGTCAGATGACATGGACGTCCCCCCTACCTGTGGACGGGCCTGGGATGGGGCATCCCTGCTGGTGCATGTCACAGTGTCAGGGACAGTGACATGCAAAGGCCCCTCCACAGCGACCTGTGCTGCCTCCTGCCCCTGTCCTGCACCACTTGCACCAGTGGTACCACCGCCACCAGGCCCCATGTGCGGCTCAGTAGGGGCCTCCTCCTCCTCTGTGCACACCACCAACCTGGATGGCTCCGCACCATCTTCCACCGTCGCAAGCCCCTGTGGGGGCTCACCCGCCCCTTCCGCTGTAGTTGTAGTGGCAGACGCGACACCAGTCCCCTCGCCCCGGGATGATGGTAATTCTTGCGTCGCCGGCCGGTGGAGGCATCCCCACCGCTTTGCTTTGCTCTACAGTGCCGTCTCCACCCTCTTCTTCACTCGCCGCTGTGTATAGGGAGACATAGAACACAAGCATCAGGGTACTGTACAATATTCCCCTAGATAGGAAGCAATAGCACATGAGTGGCACTGTCAAACGTCACTTCCATCATGTCCCTCCACAACACATGGGTCAGTGCAGGCAACACACATGCAGAAACAGGCAAGGCGCATGCAATCAACATTTGCATCCATGTCCAAGGAACTGTTTAAACATACAATGGTGGGTTGAAACTCACATGCATCATGGTTCATACTGATCACATGCACGCATATCACTGTAGTTTCATGCATCCGGCCTCGTACACCCCAGACACAGTGGATACAAGAATGACTAGGCTGCATCAGTGAATCAACACATCATCACGGACATGTGTCATGCATCCATGGCGTTTACAAGTCACACACACGCTACTCAGACACACAGACATGTACACCATACATGTCCATGACTGCAGCACCCATCTCTTACACCCCAACCATGTCCAAGGACAGAGACAGTCATGCATTCATGTGTGCATTTCGCATATTGCTCCGCATGTTGCATTGTAACACATACACCATCCATGTGGTTCACGCATGACTGGTCTCACATGCAGCACCATCATGTCCCTGCACACACACATCCATACATGGCCAATGTCACACATACAGGCAAGTAGCTAACTACCAGCACACTGCAACATGCCCTGTTTCACACAGCAATGCATGGCCACTTACCGCTGGACTCCAGATGGGCCTGCATCCTGAGGATCTGGTGGTGAAGCAGTGGGCAAATTCGCTCCAGGACCCTCATCTGCTGGTTGTTAAGCTGGCCCCGGCACCCCACTGCATCCGCTGCGTCTAAGAGGCGCCGGGCCGTCTTGAGTGTCATGGACTTCTAGTCCTCCCAGCGATTCTGGACGTGTTTGATGTCACGGGGTGCCACCCCCTCCGCGTTCATGGCACCCACTATGTCCGTCCAGATCCTCCTCTCTCCTTCGTTGTCGGCGCGTGATGGTATGAAGAGGGCATCAAACTGCCCCAGGACTTGCTCCACCAAGATGCCAACTTCATTGGAAGTGAAGCTGGCAGCCCTCTGCCTCTCAGCTGGGGGGTTGCCACTGGTGCCAGATGGTGTTGGGTCGGACATGGCAACCCCCGAGGCAGGTGTGGGTGGGCAACTGGGTCCTGGGGCTGGGCTGTGGAGCGATGGACTGCCAGTTGGGAGTCCTCTGTTCCAGCAGGGGTGGTCACAGCAACTGGACCCCTGCAGATGGCAGATGTGCAGGCACCAAATGGCAGGGCACGGTGGAGGCCGGCAGGCAGCAGCAGATGGCTCATGGGAGGCTGCTCGGGGCTCTGGGGGGCAGTAATTCGGCCTTCTGGGCAGGAGCGTGGTCTTCCGTGTGTTGTCGCGTGGCCAGCTTGATATG
This sequence comes from Ambystoma mexicanum, assembly GCF_040938575.1. Lineage (NCBI taxonomy): Eukaryota > Metazoa > Chordata > Amphibia > Caudata > Ambystomatidae > Ambystoma > Ambystoma mexicanum. Next base: position 1,313,753,458 of record NC_090934.1, read on the forward strand.
GAGTGAATAGGCAAGTGAAAAAACAGCACATCAGCGTGTAATTTGAGGAAAGGCCCTTACCGCATAAGCGCGTCTGTGACATAACATGCGCGGGCGTTCCCCTGGCACGGGTTGAAGATCCCACATGGGATTCCATCGATCCCACATGGGATTCCATCGCTCTGTACGTGCTTTTCGTGGGAAGCGGTGCGTGTGTTTTCCGGGCGTTGGGGTTCACATGAGATTACTTCACAGCGGGTGGGTGTTGGCTATGCATTCTTCTTCTACACGCAAGACAGGCGGTGAGTCTCGCACGCTATTTTTTCCACTGCGGGTGTCCATGTTTGTCACGTACCCCTTTTTTTACGGCCATACTAGCCTGCGTGTTGATCGCGTACGTATTTTTTGTGTTCCTGGCTGCCACAGCGTACTGCGTGTGTTTATTTACACGCACATGGGAAACAGAGGTCGCTTATCTCTTTTTCTTGCTTTTCTCGATGCATGTGCGTTGGGTGACACACCATTTCTCCTAGGGGGGTCACAGAATGGGACATTCATCCTAGCTGTATATACGTGTTTTTTTTTGCGCGCACTTTTGTAATGCGCAGGGGCGCTAGCGCCTGCCTTCATGGGGCGGACGTGTTTAGGCCTGTGCATGTCTTTGGCCGTGTGCGGGTTTCCCCTATTCGATTCCATGAATATGTGTGGTTCGCGTGCGTGTGGGCGTTCCGTGTGCTTCACAGCAGTACATCCCCAGTTACGCCCTTATTTTCATGCGTTGTTCCCAATTCTGTGCGTTTCGCCCCGTGTTCCACCCCCTTTATGGTGTGTGTGCTAATGTTGTGCGCTTTCGCTGAGCGCCTTGCGCATGGCTTTCTGGATGTTGCAATGACTTGCGCGCCCATGTGTGCCATGCACGGATTTGGCGCACTTCCCGGGGAAACACGCGTAGAACCTTCCATGAATCGCACACGTGCGCGTGCGCTTACTTTTTCACGCTTGCGCCGGCTTGCGCCAAGATTTTCAGCACACATTTGTTCCATGAATCGGCCCCACAGTCTTCAATTATTACGTATTTATTCCATGTTTAACATTACTCAAAACTCTCATAAGGTAGCATTCATTATTTTACAAGCCAAAATTACCAGATTAAAAATATTTTACTTGTGTGGTGCATGCTGCAGCCATTTCCTATCTGTATATATTATTAGGTTGTTTAATTAACAAGAACACTCCAATATAACATTTTGTTTAAATTAGTACATTGTTTAATACAATAAGTAGTTCATGAGACTACTCCCGATCATCTCTGATATATTACTACCAACATTGTAAACACAAGCCCGTGTACAAACTTTTCATCAGAATTAATTTGATATGTGATGTCAGCAGTGATGTCATCAATGGCATTTGTGATGTCATTTTTGATGTCCTGGGTGTTAGTCTTACTAGTGCACGGTGGTGGCACCCGTTATGGTTGCTTAGTTTACCATAACTAACGATTTTCCATTTTTTTTGTTTTGGTTTTACTTGTAACCATAACGTCCCTTTAACAAAATTATTTCTGTGAATATATATATATATATATGTATATATATATATAAAACATTGGATGAAAGCATTCCACAGGGAAAAATGCATGAGTAATGTGCAAACAAAGAAAGTGACCATGTTAAAAACCCAGCATGAGCAAATTCATGTCTATTGGTACACCTGCTCTTACCTTTTCAAGGGGATCCCTGCCCTTTCCCTGTCAGGGTGAGCCTTGTTTCCACTTTTCCTAATTCAACAGTGGTGCCTTTGGGAACAAAACTAAACAGAGCTCAGGGATTTATATACTCTCCTCTGACATGGGGCAGTGCATGCTTAGCAAGTTCAAATGCTGCAGAGGGCTGATTCATACCATCATACTTCCAAGGTCCATAAAATGAGTACTGTTAAGTTGGGGAAATATAACACCCGTGATATAGCGCTTAGAAGCGGTGGGGAATTGGGTATGACGTACTACATAAGAACACACAATCATATGAATAGCTTTCTTTTATACTGTTTAACCTTGAAATAAAGGTACAGCACCTTATATAACTGGATGGGCCCTGCCCCTCTCACATTCTGGCCAGGTATCCATGCCGATATAAAAATGTTGATACAAACCTGCGAAATATGTCAAATGGCCAGCCCCCACATCTTAGTACATGCCGCTCTGAACCCGCTGCCGATCATAGAAGTTCCCTTTTCTAGAATCGGTATGGACATATTAGGACCTCAGGCAACGTCTAAAATGGGCAACAAATATGTCCTGGTGATTATAGATTATGCCACCCGATATCCCGAGGCATTCCCAATGCGAATTAATACCACTCAGCAGATCCTAAAACATCTTCTACTGTATTTCCCTACAGTTGTTTTTTCTAAAGAAATACTAACAGACCAAGTTCTGAATTTTATGAGTAAGCTTATGCCGAAGTCAAAGAGCTACTCCACATTACCACCTTGCAAACATCTGTCTACCATCCTCAAACCAATGGTCTAATAGAAAGATTCAATAAGACCCTGAAACTAATTGTACGGAAATTGGTAGACAAGGACCGGAAAGACTGGGATAAAATGATCCCATGGGCAGTATTTGCAGTGAGGAAAACCCCCCAAATTTCCATGGGTTTCTCTCCCTTTCAGCTACTCTATTGAAGAGAACTGAGAGATGTCCTGGACATGCTCTGGGAAACCTGGGAAGAACGAGAGGAGGCTCCCATTCCAATATCACAAATCACCACTAGAATGCGAGAACACATGAAGTTGGCTTGGGACTTAGTTTGTACTCATACGGGAAAGGCCTAGAGCCAACAAAACGCCAACTATGATAAAAAAGGTAAATGTAAGATCTTTTTTTATTGGACAAAAAGTACTAGTCCTTTTACCCATCTCAGAGAACAAACTTGTTTCCAAGTGGCATGGACCTTACGAAGTAAAAGAACGAAAGGGAACATACATGTATAAAAATAGCAGGGCACCAGACCGAAAACAGAAAGGCCACTTATATCACATCAACCTCTTAAAAGAGTAGAAGGAGAACCCATCAGCCACCCATGCCAAAGTACTAGCCTGCCTGGTTCCCGAAGATATAGATAACTTTGACTTCATTTCTTCTGCGTTATCTATCCAACAACGAGAAGATCTAAAAGGTGTAGTGGTCTTGTCTTCTGATGTATTCTCAGAAAAAACAGGAAGAGTAAAAGGTACATACCATTATATTTGAACTCCCAAAGGCAATGTCGTTAATCTAAAACCCTATCATCTACCCGAGGCACGTTAACAGTTAGTGATCGAGGAAGTCAACAAAATGTTGAAGGCTAATATCATTGAGCCCTCCTCAAGTCCATGGACCTCTCCTATTGTGTTGGTCACTAAAACTGACCATTCCTGGAGATTCTGCATAGACGTCCGTCAAGTTAATGCCATATCAGACTTCGCGGCCTATTCCATGCCATGCATCAATGACCTAATTGATAAACCCGAAACAGCCACCTTTCTATCCACCCTAGATTTAACAGATTGTCCCAGGAGGATAGCTCAGCGGCAACATGCTCGCCTTGGAAACAAGATGACACAGAGCAACACAGGTTCAATCCCTGGGTCCGTGCTTGAAAACATCTGGGTATTAAGCGCATTATAAATAACATATCAAGACAAAGGGGTCCTGGCAAGTCCCAGTAAATTGGCCAGATAAGGAAAAAACTGTGTTTCCAACACTCCTGGGATTATTCCAGTTTAAAGTCCTCCCTTTCGGCCTTCACTGTGCACCAGCTATGTTCCAACACCTCATGGATAACATCCTACAGCCCTATTCTGATTTCTGTGGAGCTAACATTAACAATATCATCATTTATAGTAAAACCTGGGCGGACCATCTCTTCCATACTTTAAACCATCATAGAAGTGTTCAGGAATGCTGGCCTAACTGCTAATCCAGCTAAATGCAGATTGGCCCAAACAGCCGTGAAATTCCTTGGCTTTTTCATAGGGAATGCGAATGTACAGCCCCAACATAAAATGTTAAAGCCATCTTGGATACTCCAACTCCCAAGACCAAAAGAGATCGTAGGGCTTTCCTTGGTCTAATAGGATATTACCGTAGGTTTATCCATAACTTTGCAGACAAAACCCAACGGTTTACAGATAAACTTCAGAATGCTGAACCCCAGAAACTTAATTGGAACGATGACGACGAGATATGCTATAACATCTTAAAGCAGATGTTATGCCAGAACCCAATCCTAAAGGTAGTCGACTTCTCTGAAGAGTTTGTGTTACAGATGGATGCCTCTCTTACAGGATTAGGAGCCGTCCTGTCCCAAATTTTCGACGGGCTAGAACACCCCATACAATACAACAGTCGCAAGTTGTTCCCACGTGAAAGAAACTACTCTGTGGTGGAACTAGAGGTGGAGCCATCAAGTGACCATTATCCATTTTAGCTACTACCTGTTGGGACGAGAGTTTATACTGGTTACAGACCACTCTCCCTTAGTTTGGATTAGACAGCGTAAAGAGTCCAACCCCCGGGTCATGCAATGGTTTCTAGACATACAACGCTATTGTTTCACAGTGGAACACCGGAAGGTGTCTCCCTAGCTAGTCCCCGGGGATCTGTCATCCAGGTGGCCAGGACACGGCCATCGCTATTGAATCCAGTTCCTGGGGGTGGACCAGTGATGGAGAATCACTTGGATGGGGGGTGTTGTGGGAGTGGGACACTGATGGATGAGACACGGTATCCCCCTTCTTTCAATGCCTTTTCCCCATCATACCACGTGGGACATTTAAAACCACTGTCCCCCTTTTCCGACACAAACACTTATACAACACTTATACACAACACAACACACTAGAGAATGGACTAACACCAGAGCTGTTTACCTGACTTGTCCCACTACAAGGGTCAGGCAAAGTCAGGCAATTGATCAGAATCACACACAGACAACGGCCCTTTCCCTTCCCCACAGGGATAAAAGGTGGAGCAAGAGAGCACAGTACGGGCAAGGCAGACCGCACAACGAGACAGCTATCCAGACCCAGCAGTTCAAGAGGAGGAGAAAGGCAGCAGATATCGAGAGGCTAACAAGGAGAGACACGACCTTGCACTTTTCGATGCAGACCCGCAAAAACTTTGCAGAAGGAATCGTAAGACCGAGGACAATATCCCAAGTGTGTTGCAGCAGATTTCAACAGTACGTGGAGCATATCAACGCTGATAAGCCGGAGTGAGGGAGACTCCTGCTTCCATGGTACTGGCCTTGACTCCAGTTAAGAGAAAGCCAAGTGGTTCATCAAAGCCGGTGAGTTGAAAGGGGGAACAGATAACAACCAGGCTGTGGTGAATGAAAGTCGAAAAATGGCAAAGTGACAGAAGTTCAAAGAACTGTACAATTGTAAAGGGGAGGCCAGCTGCAGAAGGGGATCGGCACCATGTGGATGCTGCTCTCAGAAACTCTGGTCGATCCCCGTCTGAGTGAAACTACAGATACCAGAAGGCCATTCAAGATCCGCCAAGAAAGGTCAGAGTGTTCATACAGGAGGTCAAGCAAAATCTCCATACAGTCGAAAGCCGTTGGCCTAAGAACTATAAAGGAAGCGAGTGAAGTGAATTCCAGCAACATGAGAAAGCAAGCGAAGTGAATCCCATAAATATTGAAAGCAAATGTGAATGTGAAGTTGGCAAGAGTGAACCCGGAAGAGGTATGCTGATAAGGAAGGGGCAAATTCTAAAGTCCCAAAAAACAGTGTGTTTACAAACGTGAACCCGGCCGAGGGATGTCCACTGGAACTGTTTAAGAAGACATTAAGATTGGTGAATAAAGGACAAGCCACAGTGAACCCAGAGGAGGGAGGCTAAAAGTAAAGAGGGGTCAGCGCCCAAAATAGGGGGTTCCGGGGGTGAAGAATTCTCACCCGAATTAAAACTAGGAAACAAACTTTCATTTTTGTTGAAGGAACTTTTGTTTTGTTATTGAATACACCAGGCCCTCGAAGGCAAGAGACTTTCAAGGGAAACGCGACTTGGCAATTGACGGCCCGGATAGCTGCAAGTGGAACTGTTGTCTCGAGCTGGGGAAGCTCGAGAGTGCAATGTGCTCCAAGATCCCACTTTACCCTGTGTTCAAAACGTGGGGAAGGGAGACCCTAGTTACCTCATCCTGATGTATCATTTGTGAACCTTTCTTTCTTTCTTTCTTTCTTGAAAACCACACCAGACCCTTTTTGTATTAGGTGTAAGGTTTGGCAATAGGTTTCTTATTATAGGCCCTTTGTGTTGGACACAACGCCAATAGAATTGCCTTATTTTCATTTGATGGTCGACGCTTGCACCCATCTTAGATTTAGGTTCAGATTAGACATTTTTCCAACCTACATACTGTTTAATAAACACCCTTGAACTGTGATGACATGTGTCTGTCTTCACTGTTTCCACCATGAGTTCCTTACAGGGGGAACTGAGGGAAGGGGCACCAACCACAGATAGGAGGGGCAGGTGCATAGGGCAAGATGTTGGGCGTACCTTAAATGTAAGGTAGGGGGCAGTGTTTCTCAAGCTCTTAGATCACTGTCTCGAAAGCACTTTGGAACTGCTCCCCCCTGCAGAGTGGTGTTTTGCAGTAGATACAGAGTACTGTTGTCTTGAAAAGATATGGCTCACCAGCCTCTTTTATGGCTTGCAGGGTAACTGGTCGGATCTTCTGCCCCACAGGATTGGCCTGTGTGGTGGCAGTAGCGGTTGAGGAGGATGAGATAGAGGAAGAGACCCTATTACTTCTTAAGAAAGGAACAGCTTTTCAAAGAGTATCCCAGTGGTTGGAATTGATGTGGCGTTGCATGTAGGTGGTCCCATAGGAGTACTGCCCAAGTTGTCCGCGACTGAGTACAATGTTGCACTCAGTGCATTTAACCTTTGTAGCCTTAGCCTTTAGTAGATCTGCAACAGTGGTAAAAACGGCCACACCCATGATTCTCTCTGGGTGCTACAGGTAGGCATTTCCTCAATCTCATCTTCATGGTCCTGTTGATTAGTTTAAGCATGATTACGCTTTTTCCGTTGTGGTTGCCCTCCAGGTGGTAGTGGCTTCTGGGGAGAAGGGATGGCCATGGCTGATGCCATGTTTTAAGTTAAATAGTAGTTTTGCTGATATTGTTCCAGGCATTTGCTTTCTCCTGGATTGCAGATGGAAAATCAGTAAGAATAGGACTAGAACAGAGGTCGCCAAACGGTCGATCGCGGGTGACTAGTAGCTCGCCTGGGCTTTTTAAGTCACTCGCGCTGAAGGTACCGAGGATCTGAACCCTGGTCGTCCAAAGTGCAGGCAGAGAGCTTGGCTGCTGTGCCACTTGGAGCTCTTTGCAAATCCACTGACAGATGCCAGTATCACGTTCTGCTTCTGCAGGCCGTCTGTAGTATCACAGTTGGCCTTGTGCGCCCCCACAACACTGTCTTGCTTAAGCAAGCTGCTCTTGTTTGCCAGAGATGTTGGAGGGGCTGGGGCAGGATCAGGATCATTGTGACCATGCCATGAAAATATCACAGTAGCACTGCCACTCGCCTGGAAATGTTCTAAATAATATTTAAAGAAATGGTGCAATTTCTTTCATGTGGTTTCTTTCCAAACTCCACACTGTACATTTCCACTTTAAATCACTTCCATGACACAGGTACACCCACTTTTAGTACATTAAGCGATCCATAGACACGCTGTACAGTAGAAGCCTACCAGGTTAGCTCAGCAGGTTGACAGATCGATGCTGAGATGTTATTGATTCAAAACTACAGGTTGTTAATTGTATGACTTTTTGCAATGCCTTATTAAAAAAGTGCTATAAAATGTGTTTGGCCAGGGTATGGGTTGGGCTGGTTGCTTGCTTATATTCAGGGCAGAGGTGGGGATATGTCTGCCCCTGTATTGAAAATCAAACGTTGGCACCCATGAACCCACAGTTTAATTTCCTAAAAACTGCTGTCACCATAACAGAAGCATTTATTTGTGATTAACCAGTTTGACAAGCATATTACATCTTTATAACTATAGCCTGTGCTAAAACACAGAGGGGCACACAAATAACAGAGTATAAGTGGTGCCTGACAAAAAAAAACATTTCAAAGAAAACTCGTGAACGCAAGCAGCATTTTTCAATTTGGAAATTACTTTTGTTTTTTTATGGAAGCGTGAAATGCACATTTGGAAAACAATGGTGTGCCTAGCATGTAGAGAGCCTGCATAAAACGCAAAGGAAGGGGAACAAAAATTACAGGATATTTGTGTGGTAGTCCAACAAATATGTTTCTTTTTGAGCCAGCTACTAATAAATAATAATGCAGGTTTTTGAAGTTCTTAATATAATCGTGAAGGCATATGTTATTACATCTGTTTATAGAGGGGAAATTATCGGGGCAAAAAAATATTTGTACAAATTGGGAGGTTTATAAATATCCCCACCCCGATATCGCCCGCTAGTAGCTCTACACTGTTGGCCTCCACTACAAGTAGCTCTAGCTAATGTAAAAGTTGGAGACCCCTGGACTAGAAGCTGTGCAAGGATATATTTTCAACTTGAAACTTCCAAAATGAACTGAAAATGCAGTTGTGAACTGTTCGCGAAGCACGAAAACGTTTGTGAAGCACAGATCCTTTCACAAACACGTCATCACACTATGCGCGCGCGGTCACGTGACACTGTCTGAGCAATCCGTAGTGATGTCAGACATCCACGAATGTCAGCGAACAGGAAACAGTGCTAAAATGTTGCAGAACGTAATAGAAGTGTTAAAAATGTTGCTAGGAGGTAGGGAATTGCACAGTTTTAAGTGAAACTTTCGAGATTGGCTGAAAATGCTGATATATTGGGAGTAAGTATGATATTAGGAAGTTGTAGCACATTAGGGTGCACTGGTAAAAACCTATGAAATTCACAGAAAAAACATTGTTAAAGGGATGTTACGGTTAAGTAGCACTAATAAAAACCAATGAAATTCAGTGAAACAACTTTGCTAAAGGGACATTAAGGTTACAAGTAAAACCGAAAAAGAAAAAAGAATGAACCAGTTATTGTAAGCTAAGCAACCATAACTTGCACCACCACCTGGCACTGCTTATACTAACACCCAGGACATCAAAGATGATATCACAAATGTCATTGATGACAATCACTGGTGACATCAGATACCTAGGGCACTTATTTTTATTCACTGGCATATCTAGGCTAGCTGTTTTTGTTCACTAACATTCAGAATATGAACATTGAAAAGGTGCTATATATCTAGACGTTGACGTATGTTCCGAAAGAACTTTCCTTAGGGTTTGGTGTTAGCTCATGGTGCACATACACGCGGAAATAAACAGGCCTGAAACACACAATTCATTTGTATACATGATCATGAACTTTAATGTAATTTATATTTTTTGGTGCTCTTGTTTCTTTCTTCTTTACTTTAGTTTCCCTGTATGTGCCTCTAATGTGTATGCATTGTGGGCCTTCATATGCATTGTTTGTACTAACACAAGTGTATAGTAAGTTTTCAATTATTACCTATTTATACCATGTTTAACATTACTCAAAACTCTCATAAGGTAGCATTCATTATTTTACAAGCCAAAATTACCAGATTAAAAATATTTTACTTGTGTGGTGCATGCTGCAGCCGTATCCTATTTGTATATATTATTAGGTTGTTTCATTAACAAGAACACTCCAATATAACTTTTTGTTTAAATGAGTACATTGTTTAATACAATAAGTAGTTCATGAGACTACTCCCGATCATCTCTGATGTATTGCTACCAACATTGTAAACACAAGCCCGTGTACAAACTTTTCATCAGAATTAATTTGATATGTGATGTCATCAGTGATGTCATCAATGACATTTGTGATGTCCTGGGTGTTAGTCTTACTAGTGCACGGTGGTGGCACCCGTTATGGTTGCTTAGGTTACCGTAACTGACGATATCCATTTTTTTTGGTTTTACTTGTAACCATAACGTCCCTTTAACAAAAGTATTTCTGTGAATATATATATATAAAAAATTGGATGAAAGCATTCCACAGGGAAAAATGCATGAGTAATGTGCAAACGAGGAAAGTGACCATATTAAAAACCCAGCATGAGCAAATTCATGTCTATTGGTACACCTGCTCTTACCTTTTCAAGGGGATCCCTGCCCTTTCCCTGTCAGGCTGAGCCTTGTTTCCACTTTTCTGAATTCAACAGTGGCGCCTTTGGGAACAAAACTAAACAGAGCTCAGGAAGTTATGTACTCTCCTCTGACATGGGGCAGTGCATGCTTAGCAAGTTCAAATGCTGCAGAGGGCTGATTCATACCTTCATCCTTCCAAGGTCCATAAAATGAGTGCTGTTAAGTTGGGCAAATATAACACCCGTGATATAGCGCTTAGAAGCGGTGGGGAATTGGGTATGACATACCACATAAGAGCACACTATCATATCAATAGCCTTCTTTTATACTGTTTAACCTTAAAATAAAGGTACAGCACCTTATAAAACTGGATGGGCACTGCCCCTCTCACATTCTGAAACGTGACTGGCTTCGTTGTGGGTGAACACAGGCTTTTTGAACTCGTATGTATGTGAACTGCCTGTGAGACACTTGGTTATGTTTACATTATAAAAGGCTGTTTTAGCCTGGGCAGTGCCATGAATTATTAGGACCATATAAGGAAGTGTGTGCGTGTATTTGTAGTATCAATGACTTCCTTATTTTGTTTTCAAGAACGTTAATGTCTGTAGGGTGCCTTGATGTCTTCAGTTTGTTTCTGTGAAAATTATTATATTTGGTTATTTATAACACGCTTAATACTGAAGAGGTTTCTAAGCGCGGACCCGGGCTTCGAACCTGTGCTGATTCGAACCTGTGCTGCGACGTCTTACTTCCAAGACGAGCCCGTTGCCACTGAGCTATTCTACCCATGCCGATATAATCATATTATATTCGCAGAGGATGTGTTGGTTGTCGTGGTGCTAGCAGTAATAGTTAAGTAACCACCAGAAGTTGTAGTAGTAATACTTTTATTGGGAGTACTAATAGTAGGCACGACAGTGGTGATGGCACCAGTGACATCACTAGTAGACATCACTAGTACTACCTCATGTACTACTAGCACTAAGCATAGCAACAATAGTATTGCTTTCAATAGGATGATACAAACCTGTAGTATTAGCATTTACAGTTGTAGCACTAGTAAAATTACTTAGAAGGTACTAATAGTAGCAATAACAGAATTGGAAGAAGTGGTCAGTTAGAAGTCTCAGTAATAGGATTGGCGGAACAGTTTCTCCTGGTATGTAAGTCAATTGGGCTTGGGCAAGATTTGCCATCCACGTGGGCGGGTCTCACAAGGTGTATTAATACGTCTGTGACAAACGCAGGGTGTCCAGGCATTGGAGAATACAGTGTGTGTGCGCGCGTGGTATGGGCAGATTAATAGATATGTGGACGTGGTGGACAATTGAAGGAAACGCAAACTTTTACTGTACACCTTGGATTCTCCGATGGATTATCTGTAATGGATCGGCTGACTCCACCTACTCTCCTCCTCTAATATCATCTGTTTCAACAATTAATGGTAGTTCAAAACAAGCATTGGCAATGCCAAAAGTCTGGGCTTTTGTGTGGGCATGGGAAAAGCACTTGCTAGGCACTGCAGTAGTGGTATTAACTGACCATTAATGGTAGCATGTGCAAAATGGTGCGAATACCTGGACGTCTAATAGCAGTGCCTGACAAATGCCTAATACTTACACAAAAGCCAAAACTGTTAGCTTTGCCAATGCAGGTTAGTAACAGGACTTCAGTGAAGGAGACACATAGTGCTTATAAATGCAGTGGCTGAAGGCAGACCCGATGAAGACTTTTTGTTTACAACAGTAGCAGATTTACTGCTCCAATTAAGCCATTAACTCTCAGAAGATTGCTTTGAGAAAACTCTGGCAGGCATTTTGAGTGCAAAGTTTGATGGTAAGACTTGATTAAAGAGATCTGAAAGAGCTCCCATGAAGAGGTGTTTTGGGCAGGAGGGGCAGAAACTGGGTAGGAATGGCAATAGGGATTAGCATGGGCATGGGCAGTCAATGGGTGGGCAATTAACCAAGCAACCCCTACAAGCTTTGTGTCCATCCTCATATGCCATTTCTCCCTATCTGTAATCTAATGAAATAGTTTCGTGCTCTGGGACCTAATAACCCAAACTAGAAAAAGGAGGACCACCAAAGTAAGAAGAATGCGTATAAATATGGGATAGAAAGAATATTTGCCTGTGAGACCGGCATTAATAGTAAGGAATCACATATTTCTGTCCATAATATGTTTGTGTGCTTCAAATTTCGGGTGATGATTGTATTAGATAGCGGTTCTTCCTATGAAACATGGTCCTTATTTTCTCCTATCACTGGGGTAAGTTCTCAAATCTTCCATATAGTTCTACGTTCTTTTGCAGCTAGTTTATATTTATGTGCATTTTTCCGAAACGTTTTCTTATTTAATCTCTGTCTCTAATCGCCGCCAACATGTTATATGCCCTTACCCCCCCACCCCCTTTATTTTTCAATGAGTTTTTTTGTTGAAAAAGTTTCACGGAAAAATGTATCATGTACCATGTACAGCTATTGAGCGCAGAGCTGCCAAGTTCCGCCGCAAAGGGAATCTGGGGGTCCAGCCATCTTTCTGGTGCGCTGGTCCTGGCTGGCATCTTGCTCCTACAACACTGAAGGGTGATGGCTGTAAGGTTTTGAATTAATCAAAAATCAGCAGCGAAGCTCTGAGCAACTCTGCTGATATCTTGCTCCACCTGTACCAGGTGGGCCCCTTCTGCCCAGGTGCTGCTCGCCCCTAGGATACTCTGTGGTCAGATCTGCCAGTCTTTGTCAAACTCCTGCACACTATTATTTATTTATTTATTTATTTATTTATTTATTTATTTATTTATTCACATTTGTAGAGCACACAACAGCCCGTAGGCAACGTGGCCCTTGTTACATGAAAGATTCACAAGGTCAAGTGAAGGGTCACATTCTCTTACCCCCCGTATATCACAGTGAAGGGATGTCAGCAGCATGACTCATGTCATTGTCATGCTTTCCGCTGTTGTACCTTAAGCATGTTTGGGTAGTGGAGGCCTGCCAAGCAGAGGCGTTGGTAGGTGGGATCTGAGGGGGCTATTGCCCTGGGTCTTTTGGTTGTAGCCCTGGCTAGAATGCAGGGGCTACAACCAAAAAGGCTAGCTATCCCCCAGTCCTGACAGTCCCCAAATTAGCGTAGCCCCGGATCTTTTACAGACCTAGCAACACCCCTGCTCCCAAGGTCCACATCACTGCAAAACATGGGGATGGGCCAGGGTGGGTGTATGCCTCATTAACATAATAAAGACACAATTTCTGTGATTGTTAGCACCGAATTGCTCCATGAAAGATGCCGTCATGGAATTTATAAGTGCGCCATAAACATCTCTCTCTTCAACCAAGTGGCCTTTTTTTATGATAACAGAACATTACCCGTTCAAACAAGAACATTTGCAAAAACAAAAAAACCCTAGCCACATTTTTATAGTTAAACGATGCACATAGTCTATGTCTGAGGTAATTATTATCTGAGATTATCGATCCACAAAACAATAAGAAATTAATTGAGAAAAATATATATCATAATAAGGTGCAGGCAGGATTTGTTTGCATAGTTTTTTTGCTGGTTTAAAAACCCAACTGTATATTAGCATTGTTTCCAACCCCCTTCAAAAACTCTGCGTGAAGCAGGCCTACCTGAAGCCCACTTTGCCGCCATTAGCAGAGTGCATTAAGCAAGCTGTCCTTGCCACAGAGCATCATTGGAAATGAGCTAGCTCTAGCCAAAATATGGTGTTTTTTTGAATAGACAAAGTAAGCTTTCATTTTTGAAGTCTTCTGAAAAGGACGCGGCAGCTGAATACATATTTTAAAACGTCTGCAGCTCTTTCAAGTCACGCGCCAGGCATCAGGGTGAATTGTGAGGCCTCAGTGGCGCGAGATTCATGAAATGGCGGCTGCGCGTTTCGCTGCCAATCGTTGGACGTGATGGATGTCACTCCAGAGTGATGCAGGGAAACAGGAACAGTGAGAACAAAGAGGCTTTCAGTGAAGAACATTCATTACCTTGAAATGTACTCACTGAAGGCTTACATTTCCGGTAATGTATTTACGGGCAAGCTGACTTTTAATAGTGACTCAGATAACAGCTTCAGAATCGAGGATTTTATTAGATTGCTATGCATGACTGTATTTTGCATTTGTTTGCATGCCTAAAACTGCTTGGAGCCCATTCTGATACCCACTTTGATTTTTATAAACACATAAGCGAGTACTTTTATATCCGGTGATAATGCCACCTATTTTTATAGTGTTCAGAAGATGAAAAAAATCTTAGAATGATAATAATATAGGGCCTCATTCTGAGGTTGGGGGTGAGGGGTTAACGGCTCTGGTAATGATGCAGTTGCCGTTAACCCCCTACCGCCGCATTACGCGTCCTTTAGCGGGTCCCACTAAGGGCGGCTGGTTTTACCAGGTGCCCTTAGTGGGAGCCGCTAAAGGACCAGGGAGCTAATAACGGGCCTGTTATTAACAGGACCGTTGTTAGCTCCCTCCCATTCCCATTCAGCTCTATGGGGGCTCGAATGGGAATGGGGATGGGTTCCCTGAGTGGGGAAATACCGGGTCCTCCAAGTTTGGAATGGCCCAGTAATTCCCCATTCAGGGAACCCGGACCCGGTATGCGGTAAGGGGTTAGCCATGGCGCTAATAGCGCCATGGCTACCTCCAACCTCGTAATGACTCCCATAGTCTTTATACATAGCTTCCTCTATTATGGATAATAACCATTCTCCTGAAGTTTGGTAGAATTGCTTAAAGAAACTTGTCCACTAATGGGACACAGTCTAATCAGCCCTTTATCAGCCTTGGTTTTCGTAGCATTTCCCCTTTGTTTCAGGAATAAAAAAAAATTAATATTCATAAAAATGTGCTCTCTGCAATGTCAGCAGCGCAAACAAATGCAAAACCAAAACCATTTATCATTTTCCCATTCAGGGAAATCTCCTGTGAATTTTGTTAACTGCTAACCTCCGAGTGTCCTCTGAAATCGCTCAAGCTCTGCCAATTGCCCAGGACCTCCCCCTGGCCTAGTTGTGGACTTGCGGCTGACAGGGTGCATGTTAGGCAGAATCCAGGGCAGTTCCCTTAGGGAGCACTACCCCAGATTAGGACTACAGGTGAGAGCAAGAAATCCCCTTTGGTATCAGTCTGTACCACAAAGATTTAGTTGGTAGCTGTGGCTGAGCAGTCAGACTTATCTCAAGAGGGCGATGAGCAGTATTCAGGGTTGACACATTAGGTAGTACAGTACTATGGAGCAAGGAAACACTGACCAAAGTGTTGTATTAAAAAGGGAATATATATTTATTTTATACACTTCTAAGTCAACACATAGATCACAGTTAATAAAGTAAGTTAAGTTTAGTAAAAAAAAAGCATATACAACTCCCTATTCAATTGTAGACAAGTTTGCGGTAGAGTGAAAACTGAGCAAAACGGCACAGTGAAAACCAACTACAAATGGCACTCTAACAATTCAACGAAAGGGAGGGAAAGTACAAGTTAAACCGAAATATCTTCAGACACCCCCTAGCAACACTTCCCTGAAGTTTTGTGAACAAGTAATGCACAGTAACCCTTTAACCAAAAGACAAGATGAAAACTGAGCAAAATGGCACTCCACAAGTTAAAACAGTAGGAAGGAAGAGAGGTTTAGACGATTTAGGTGCATCCACACATTTCTCGTTGAAAACTAATCTAGTGAGAGCAGATCTAACATCAGCCAGAGTCAATAGGCCTGAGCCAGAGTCAGTGGTACAGGACCAAGAGCTTAGGAGCAAAAATGTTCTTGTAGCTGCAGTCAATTCTTTAGTAGAAAACCTTTGAAGAGGTAGATGCAAGGCGAAAGAAAATGTTAAGAGAGAGGGTGGCTGACCCCACAAGTAGTTAAAGGATTTAAAACACATTTAGGGCTACCATGGAGAAAGGGCGGCCTGACAGAACAATGTACCTTAAACGTGAAGAAGTGGCTCCTGCGGTGGCGGTTGTTCCTTGTAGTTCCTGCAGGTCGAGGGGTCCAACAGAGGAAGAGAGGCTCTCGTCGTGGAGGAAGGTTCGAATCGCTGCACTACCCAGGGATGAAACCAGCCGCGGTGCTGCCAAACGAAGTTTAAAAGGTACGCTCTTTTAATCGCAGTCCAGGTCGATAGCTGCCTGGCTATCCGGTCTCCAAGTGCAGTGCACTGTCGAGTCGACCAAGGCAGGTCCAAGGATGCAATGGGTGAACTGGTTGACCCCACCAGCTCAAGGTAAGGAGGCTCTTTCGCTGAAGATCTCCTCTCGTCGTGTGGAAGAACAGTGGTGAGATGATCCGGCAGGGCTTCACTGGTGGTGTAGATGCTGTGGGTCTCTGGCTTCTCTTCCTTTCGGTTCCGTAGTTCCAGTGGCGACGTCTTGCTCTTCCAGTCCTCATGACCCTGCTTTTATGTAGAAAGAGACCCATTCATACAGCCTAGCTGTCACTCACATAGTGGAGTGGTCTTTGTGGTGGGAGACCCTCCAGCCTATCAGGTTAGAGTGCGACCTGAGTTGCTGTGGCAACTCTGTCCGGGGGTTCTACTCCCCCTCCCAAACAACAGACCCACCCCAGACTCAGTGGCACCGAAAGGAGGGCTTCTTGGCAGAAGCCCGCCAAAAGGACGAACAAAGGAACCCCGACCTGGGTTAGGAAAATGGAGTAAGACTCGAGAAAGAAGTTTTATCAAAGTTCTGGCAAATAAAAGCTATCGGAGTAAAGTTAATAATAAAATAAACCGGCGCTATGTTAGAGGCTGTCGGTAAAAGTGGTAGACTTGAACAATGGGAAAATCCCATAGAGAAATATTTGCGGTCGAATATAAAAGGTAGTAACCACTGCCATCAGCCAGAAACTTTGTGGTACCCTCTCGAAAATGAACATAGAGGAAAAACTATTAACCCCTTCCAGTACTTCCATATTAAGATGGGGTGTACGGGTTAAGTTCATAACAATTGACTAGTAAATTCAATGGGGACTTTATATGTCCTGGGAGACAGTAGTCAGTCCCAGGGTATGGAGTCTATGGGCCTCATTACACGGTAGGCGGTAAGGGTTTACCGGTACCGGTATTTAACCGGTACCGGTAAATCCTTACCGCCTTACTACGAGGTCCCTTTGCGGGTTGGGGAATTTAACGCCTGCTTTTTGCAGGCATTAAAAACCAACCCGCAAAGGGACCAGGGAGCTAATTACGGTACCGCAATTTGTGGTGCCGTAATTAGCACCTTCCACATCCCCATTAAGCCCTATGGGGCAAAAATGGGAATGGGGAAGGGCAATGGGGGAAGGGGGAATTACCGCCCCACCAACCTTGGAATAGGGTGGTAATTCCCATTTCCACCAAGGCGGTGCCGGTATTTTACCGGCATGGACCAAGGTGCTAATAGCACCTTGGTCCACCGCCATCCGTGTAATGAAGCCCTATGTTTGGGGGTCGCTATGACACCCCTGTGTCACGGCACGGAGGGTGCTGTGGGACACATGTGCATAAAGATGGTTCCTATGGGTGAGAGAAAAGATCCCATAGGCATTAAACACAAAAATAGCCTAGAACATACATAGCAAAAATGCCTAAGAGTGGGAAAAAGAGTCTTACTCTCAGCAGGTAAAAAGAAATAAACCCTTCAAATCCAGCAAAGCTGCTGGGGGACTCTATAGGTAAGGGAAATAAGCCATGACATTAGAATTCTCCCTAACACTGCATCACCCTTTCATTAGTTCTGGTGGGAAGATGACATGGAGGAAGCCCGCATTTTCGCACGAAAACCATCACTAAGCAGAGGACTCCTCTTGGAGGTGTCACTGGATATCTGCTTTGCATGCAAACAATGCACCGATTCAAAATGTCTACCGCACCACCGTGTATCTACTGTTGTTTTCTAACGAGTCTTATTTAAGTACACCACTTCAAAACACAGATCAGGGAAGAAATCACAGTACATATAGTATATTCTTGCAGTCACGTTCACAGTAGCAAGAGGATGGCAGAGTAGAAATAGTGCCCATGAAACTCCCAGATCAAAGTGGAACAGAGCGAAAAGTCCCACATTTGCTCCCAAATAGTTCTACACATGAGACTGAATGCAGAAACAGACAAAAAAACAGCCAAAAAAAGTAAAACTGCCCAAAATGATATATATTTCTTGCAATTTACAGACACCTGTTTGTTAGGGTGAGTATCATGACCAATGAAAAGAGCAGAGTCCAACTTCCATTAGTCCTAAAAAAAGGTTTTCTTGCGGAATCACTACCACATACAGGTTTCACATTTAAAAATGTTGCCATTCTTATGTTCCCAAAATGCTCTTTGCTTTTATGCAAATCTCCAGTCCTGGGTTCCATGAAGAGATACTGGCCCTCATTATGAGGTTGGTGGTAGTCATGGCGCTATTTGCGCCATGACTACCACCATTAACGGTACCGTTTCCGGATTGGTGAATTGGGGACTTACCGGTCCAGTCTGACCTTGGTGGGACCGGTAAGTCCCCATTCACCAAACCATTCCCCATTCCCATTTGAGCCCCCATAGGGCTCAAATGGGAATGGGGAGGGCGCAAATAACGGGTCGGCGTATGCCAAGCCCGTTATTTGCACCCAGGTCCCTTAACGGGTCCCGTCCTTAACACCAGGTCAGACATGGCTTTAAGGAAGGGACCGAAGGGACCTCGTAGTAGGGCGGTAAGGGATTACCGGTACCGGTTTCCTTACCGGTGCCGGTATCCCTTACTGCCCCACTTGGAATGAGGGCCACTGTGTTGTGTGACCTGGCCTGGAGCTCTGCCCTTCATCACCGCCCCCTCTCCTCTTCCCCACAAACAGGAGACCGTTCCCAGCACTGGAGGATGGGATATAGTGGTAGGAAAGGGAAGTGGGTTGTTACCTAACAGGGGCGCCACCAAGGGGGCCTGCACCCCATTGATTGATTTGCGAATGCTCAGAGGACCCGGAAACACAGCCTGAGCACATGCATTTCTTCTTTGGCTCGCACTTCCAGGCTGTGTTCCAGGCTCTGAAAAGGAGACCTGGGCTGCGGTGCTGACTGAGGGATCGAGTCGTTCCAGGCAAACACTTCAGAGCCAGCTGATGATGGTATGTGTGTGGCACAAGGGCATTGGCGCGGCAAGACGACTCAGGAATCTGGGAATCCTGGGAAAGATCAGTGTTGTCATTGCTAGGATGGTCAGCAAAATGTGTCTCTCCAGGGGTTGCCACATTTATCATAGGGAATTAACCTTTATGAGTTCTGATGTAATGCCCATGAACCTGTAGGTGTTTAACCCAAACCCTACCTTTGACTAGAACTAAGCATGTTCGAGGACAGGTGGGCTAGAAGCTAGCAAATGTTTACTGGAATAGAAGCCTCTAAGGGTGTCCAGTATCCCTATTAGGTTAGAAATCATGACACTCAATAAATAATGAATCCCATTCTCATAGCTCTCAACCATTTGTGTCACAAAGGTGGGTGAAAGCACCCGATTTTAATTTTGGCGGGTGAGAGGGCCTTTGAAACGAATGGGCGTGCAGGAGGCTTGGCGGGTGAGTCAGCTGTTTACAAGGCGGGTGATACCCGCCAAAAGCGTGTCAGTTGAGAGCGATGCATTCTGACTCTGTTCTTAGTGTTCTCAGAAAACAATATCCTATTTTGTTGTGGAAAGACCCTTTTCCCTGATAGGGCTGTATCCCCAGCCCATTCTGACAAAACTAAATAAAGATGATGCACTCTGTCGTCTAACTAGCATGTTTTCTTTTGCTCCTATGTTGCACTACCCCACATCCGTGCCACGTTTCTAAAGTATTGCATTTCCTCACATCCGAGCATGCCATGCAGTACCACTACTGCCATATTTCCTAGATTTGCCTTTTTCTCTCTGACTGGCCCACTATCCTGTGTTGTCCGTTGACCTCTTTGCCAAATCTGATATTTACTTGGCTAAAAATGAGGCAGAATAGACCACTCTAAGGCACACCCTAGCCCTACAATGAGTTGGAGTATGTCCTACAAGGCCCCTGTTTTAAATGCCCCTTTTTTGTTAGGGCTATTATGTGGCAGAGCCACCTAAAAGCTGAAACCATTGCATTAGAAGTACAGATGGGGAGAGATGGCATATGAGGGGGGAAACAAAGTTTTAATGTGTTGTTTAGTTATTTACTCACCCATTGACTGCCCATGGCTATGCTAATCCCTATGGTCCTTCCAACCAAGTACCCTCCCCCTCTCCCCAACCCCTGCCAAAGCACCTCCTTGTGGGAATTCTTTGAGCTCTCTTTGTTCAAGCTTTGCCATCAAACTTTGCTTTGAAAAAAACACTGCAGGCCCTTCAAGTGCTATCTTCTGAGTGTTAATTACTTCATTTGTGCTGTAAACGTGTTACTGGTGTAATAGAAATGCATTGACCGGGTCTAGCACCCAATTTATAAACGCTATGCGTGTCCAGTGCTGAAGTCCCGTTAAAAACAAGTATGGGCAAAGGCAACAGTTTTGCCTTGTGTAGGTAGAAATATTAGGCATTGCAAGGCACTGCTATTAGATGCCCAGCCAGTCACACCGTTTGCACCTGCTACTATCAATGGCCAGTTAATATCAATATGGCATGGATTAATTGGGCGGTCCCGTGCCCCTGGGCTTGGGAAGCGTAAAGCACCCCCCTTTGATAGAGCAGTCATCACTGCTGTCATGCCTAGCCCGAGCCCAGCCGGCGTGAACCTGTCACATTTCTCACCTCGGAGAGCGGTGTATTTACTTAAACAAATAAACTGCACTGCGAGGTGAGAAAACAGGAATTGAAGTGAAGGCTAGAGGCTGAGGACAAAAGCCTGCCAGCCCATCAGTAGGACTCGC
The DNA here is from genome assembly GCF_040938575.1 of Ambystoma mexicanum. Classification (NCBI taxonomy): domain Eukaryota; kingdom Metazoa; phylum Chordata; class Amphibia; order Caudata; family Ambystomatidae; genus Ambystoma; species Ambystoma mexicanum. The sequence goes on from NC_090934.1 coordinate 1,313,774,476, forward strand.
ACCACCCCCATGTTGCAGCTAAAAGCTTAACTGCTGGCTCAGCTTTTACATAGCCCATGCTTTCAATAATTACCATGTACAAAAAGTATATTTGTGTGCATGTGGGGATTGTATGTATGTATGTATGCATGCATGCATGGATGAATGTATGCGTGCATGCATGCAAGGGAGTATGTAGGTGGTTGTATGTTTGAATGCTAGGCCTTGTCTGCAAGTGCACACGTGTGAATGAATGCAGTGTGGATGGTGTGACTGCGCGTGTTAATCAGCGCACAGTCTAAATGTTCTGGGTGCTCGTGTGAATGGCAGATCAGTTGTGTGGGTGCATGTGTCTGAATGTCTCCATCTCTCTGTGTATCTGGGGAGAGGCATTGGAGCATTGACATTTTATGATAAGAGCATGGCATTTTTTACTGCCATTTCTGCGCAAAGGAAAGCCAACGTGAGTGTTTTTATGTGATGGTAGGGCTGGAGTGAGGGTCGGAGGGGGGAGAATACTACAGTGGGGCTGACCCGGCTGGGTCTTACTGTGGCATAGAATGTTGTACTCACATTAAGGTAAAAGGCAACATGATGAGTGTTCTTACGTGGGGAGCGCATGTTTCCTTATTTTGACTTGGGTCTTTATTTTACTGGTATTTAAGGTCAAAGGCAACATACATATTCTTACATGGGGAATATAACATGATGCGTGCAACATAATTGTACTTATATGGGGGGGATTTGTGTGATGATATGCTATTTATATAGTACTTTCGCCAAAGCGATGTACAGAGAACATATTTACTTCAAATCATCACCCAGCCAAAGTTTGCACTCATTTAATGAGCTTTATCTATTGCATTTATTGACATCGCCCAAACCCGTAAGTATCACGGCAGTGATACAACTTGGTGAGCAGGGAAAACAGTACAGTACATAGTAAGAGAGGGGTAACAAGGTGCAAAAGCAACATAATAGTACAAGGTCCATAGAGGAGGGTAGAGATCGGGGAGGTCACTTTGAAGTATGTATGAAAGGCTAAGTTGGCCTTACCGTGATTTGAACCTGCAAATCACACTCAGATTACAAGACCATGCGCTCAGCCCGCTGAGCTATCTTACTGGCTATCCAGCAAGAGCATGTCTTCTTTCTGTGGCATTGCAGTTTATCACTGGTGTTAAGGCCAATGGCAACATAAGTATTCTTACATTGGGGTGGGGCATTCGTACTGCCTGCAAGGCTGTATTTTTACTGTGGCATGAGATGTTTACTGCCGTTAGGGAGCAAATACAACATGAGTGTTCTTATATGGGGAGTGGGGGATTTGTGTAGCCAACAAGGATATATTTTCTTACTGTGGCATGGCTTTTTTTTCACTGGCATTAAGGCAAAGCCAACAGGAGTATGTTCTTACATGGAGATACTGGCATGTATTGGGAGAGCTAGCATAATCATACTGTGTCATAGTATGGTTACTGGCACTATGGGCTAAAGCAAACATGAGTATTTTCCTATGTGGGAATAGTGGCATATATAGGTGCACCAGAATTGACATGTGTGAGCACAATCAATATGAAAATGCTTTTTTACATTTTCAGAGTACCGGCATATAGTGTCCAAAATGAAAATGCTCCTATGTATTGTTGGTGGCTTGGCATCTAACGTACTTTTTATGTCTTGCCCTACAAAACCGATTGTAATTTGTGTGGCTTTTTGCCTAATTCATCACAGAAAGTGTACTGTAAAATGCACTATTTTAACGCATTATTTAAAAACTTTTCTCAAGGGGACAAACCCCCCTTGATTGGTTCGCCCTCCCTCACTACTCTCTGTCACTCCTATGCATTTGGCTGGGGGCAGAACAAGTGCCCTTCCTTCCGCAGACTCTTCTTAATGTAGGCCATCCTAAATTAGCTCCAGGCCCCTCTTGTTTCAGAATAATGGCTACGCCTCTGCTGAGTTGGGGTGAAAGATGGATCTAATGGGCCAAAGGAAGGCGTGATATCTACTCAGCCTCCTGGGCTTGGGGAGAGGGTGGTAGGACGGGTGGGTTTGTGGGGAAATCACTAGCGCAATAGGTTTAATGTCCCGTCTTACTAAAAGTTTTCAAAACTGCCATCCAGCCATGCCAAAATGTTGAGGCTGGATCCCCCAAGTGTTGCACCCTGTGTGCCACCCCAATGTTTCCTGTGGCCTCATCAGGCCACCCCTGTGAAACATTTCTGGGGGTGCTACTGTTACCTAAGATTCAAGTCTTCAGGAGAATTGAGGTCAACGATCCACGAGTTTCTAAATGGAGACCATGTGCAGTGTGCATTAGTAAGGTAATCTAAGCTTGTCGAAAGAATAAGCACTTGAGCTGTTTGTTCAAAACTGCCATCATTTATTTAATTTCTTAGGTAAGTATGGAGGATGTTCTGTTTGCATGGTCTCAGATGGATCTGGAAGAAATTGGGTGGGTTTAGTTATTTCTGAGGCGAAGGAAAGGCAAGATTGCAAAGCTTTGTGTTGAGGTTACAGACTGTAAATACCCTGACCTCTGCATGCTTTTAAGCTTTCTAGGTGTGAAGAATAGGGGCCATCGAAGGCTTTTCTGTCAAGAGGGGCAGCCTCAACCTGATATTGTGGGTGTGTTTTGGCTAGAGGCCGAGTATGTCAGTCGTAGTTAGAGGAGTATGTTTGTGTTGTTCCAAGTCTGTGGAGATGGTCTTTTTTAAAAGCCATGCACGAGTGGCTGCTTTGCCTTTGTGTGTGGTGAGTAAGATTGAGAGAAATTGAGGGTTACTCAAAAGGTAGGGTGTGTTCTTGGGGTTTCAGTAAGTCTTCCAAATTATTTTTCTTGTTTCAGTTGCATTATGGTGAACAGTGTTTGGCTTTAGTGGTTAATGCTTGAGGATGTCCTGTGTTGAGGTTTATATAGTTTGGAATACATCAAAGGCATTCGCTTAGGATTTTGGCTATACCTTGATGTGAAGTCTTCTAGTCATTTTATTTGAGTTCCATGTGTTGTGTTCTGGGAGGATGGTCGGGAACCAGTATGGTGTTCTCTTAGTGTGTGTCTGTGCGTGAAGTCAAAGTATTAAGACGTCTTGTTTCTGCTGCTTGTTGGCTGAAGGTTAAATGTTCTGTCTGTTAAGCATTGAAGAGCCAGGTTTTTAGACTTTTCCTGAATTTCAGGTGGTTCTTTAGGGTGCAGATTTCCCTTGGTAGCATGTTCTAGTGTTTGCCCATCATAGTGGAAAAGTAGGCACCTCCGTGTCATTCTCTGCAAAATCTTCTGATTTCTAATAGAATGTTGGTTCTCGATCTCAGGTCTCCAGTTGGTTGGTAGAGTGATATCTAGTTTTGGAGGAATTGCTCTCCTTGACCTTCAAGTGCTCTGTGGGCAATGCAGAGGGCCTTAAACTGAATGCTTTTTTAATTGGCAACCAGTGGAGTGTTCTCAGAGCAGGTGTTGTGTGTTACCTCCCGTTGAGCCTGAGTAGTAGTCTAACTGCTGGGATTTGGATCGGTTGAGGTTTTTTGTGAGGTAGTCCAGTTTATCTTGGTAAATGCTATTTGTGTAGTCAATTCTTGAAAGAATGAGGGTGATCATGGCCGGGCTCAGTGTGCAAAGGAGAGGTATGGCATAATCCATCAGGTAGAGCAGAGATGGTTGAAGCACTTTTTGACTATTGAGTTGACTTGGAATGTCAGTGTGAATATGTTATACCTTGTTCCAATTGTTAGGTGTAATCAATGCAAATGATATACCTCTGCCTTGACATCTCCTGGATTTGGCACGCAAGAGTCTATGATCTCTTAAAGACATTAGGTGTCTTCTAGGTTGTTAAGACTTTAGATTTGATGAGAAGCATTTAGGACCTTGGGTCCGTTGAGTGATGCTGATGAATTCCTGCATCAACTAGTAGCCAATGAAGAGCTATAAGCCTTCGAGAGACAGAGTGTGTGTGTTTCAGAGCAGTGTTCAATTTTGCATCTCTATCATGAATGTTTTCTTGGTTGGTGTATGGTGGATTTGTTTGCTCATAGGAGCAGGCTATTAACGCAGTCTAACTCAGAAAGGACCACAGCATTTGTGAGCTCTATTTTGTGTGTCATTTGAAGGAGAGGGATGTTTTTGCACAGCATGTGGAGGTGAAAGTGGGCTTTTCCTGTTATTTCATTAATGGGGGTTGAGAATTCCATGTCTGGATCAAGGGTGTCACCACGTTTGTTACCTTTATGACAGATCTGTGGGTACGGTAGCCCTGCATTCAGGCAATTTGAAAAGTAAATTAGTAAGAAGTGGGGCACCTTAGAACATGATTTCAGTTTTGTTAGGTTTCAGGGACAGGGTTTGTCGATCGCCCAATCCTGAACTGCTAGGAAATAATCTTAAATGTCTTGACTGGAAGCTGGCTCCGTCCCTAGGATGAAGGCAATTTAGGAGTCATTGTCATAGAGTGAAATGTAGGGGAGAACTTACTGATTAGTAGGGCTAACAGTTTAACTATTAATTAACTAATCACAGGGAGAGGGGAAGCTTTCATGGACTCTCCTGTTCATTTCAGAAGGAAATGATCTGAACCTGCTCAGTCTCACCTATGTAGGGCAGGTTTTTAAGAAAGGAGGTAAGCCAAGAGAGGGCAATGTAGCAGTCTGTGTTTTTTCAGGTATCAGTGCTATTCTGCCAGTGTGTAGGCTGAGGATAGCTCTAGCAATATAAGGATGTTGGAGGTGTTACAATCCAGGTCTTTTTATGTCTCCTCTCTTATAGACAGTAAGGATTTTAAAAATTGTTTTTTATTGTGATTGGCTTGTTGCAAACCTTACACATCATCTAAAAGTGCACAAGTTGACAAGAAGAAAAAGAAAAAAAGAAAACAAATAATAATAAGATGTGATATGTCCCATCATCTTATATCAGCTAAATGAATCTAAGATGAACTACAACAAAGAATACACAATGATTAACAACATTCATTAGAGAAAATAGCTGCCAAGCTAGTATGACCTAAAATCCTTCTCTTTCAATATTCAATGTTAAGACCCAGTATTACATTTCCGGATTTAACCGTTAGTAATGTACTAGAATTGCATATTCGCCAGACTCAAAATCAATTTTCAGTGCTTACTAGTCTTGGAGCTCTAAATATGCCAGCGTTTTCCAGGACAGTGAGGGTGCCTTTTCTGTATAGGACAAATTGAGTGACAATATAAATTAGGGCTTACACTCACAAAGAACCCCCATCCCAATGGATGGAGTGGATGGAATGGAAGAAGTGGATGGAACTCATGTAGTGGATGGAACGGACGGAGAGGACGGTAACAGACTAATCTGATGGCGCGGGTGGTGGGCTTGGCGTGGATGTTATGGATCGCGCAGATGATACGGATGGCGCGGATGTTACGGATGTCACGGATGGTGCAAATACTGCGGATACTACCAATGGTGCGGTTAGAGACAACACCTGCTCACCATGATGCTACCTAATATCTCTATTGCCTATATGTGCCATGTACCAGTATCTGCCTATGTATCTGTATCCGATATATACCCCTATCCATCCTGTCGCTATATATATGTATGTTGCTATGTATGTCCCCACTGTCCTGCTCACGTGCCCGGTCTCAGGCACCTGTACTGATATCCACCATATCACACCACTATGCTTACTCTCTTCTATACACCATCATTTAACGAGAGCACAGCTATACCATGATAATTCGGCCTAGCTGTTCTCATACGAACACGACCCCATGAACACCTCATCACCCTAATAAAACACAGCTAGCTGAGCACATTCCGGCTAGCTTAGGCATTCCTCAGGCCTAACGCAGCCAGAATCCAGTCTAGACTGAACACATCCAACTGATTTCATCAGCACCACACCTATCGCTATAATGCAGCTATCATACAACTACCACACCAGCTGCACACATATCTGGTGCACCCACACACCTTACAACACTCTCTCTCTACTAACTTGAGCGACGGTTCCCCGAGGGCAGTCAACCTACCAGCGCTTTGAAGTCATACCAATGATACATAAGGCGCTAGATAAATGCCAAGTAACATAACATAACATAACTTTTAAGCACCTCTGTGTGAAGTCCCTGGTCTCAAAGGAGCCTCCAAGTGTCAAACTTGACTCCCTCATAGATTAGATACAAAACAATAGTGGGTTCAGGGGATACAGTCAGAGGTCCAGGTGCACCCAAAAGCCACAATTTAGGATTTAGGATTTTTCTTTTGTGCTAAGATGGTTACATGAGAAGGGAATCAGAATTGGTGTTGGGGTGAGAGAGAAGAGCTACCCCTCGATTATTCTCCTGAGCTGGCATTGGTGTTAGATTGGTCAAGACTTAACCCTGCAACAGGTCATGGGTTTGGCGGATGGGCCATACTTCAAAGCAGTCAAGGGCGTTGAAACGATTGGCAGCATTTTTATGACTTCCTGTTGCTTGCCTCTGTGCGCCGAAGAGATTGAGAACACCATGTCCTGATGAAGGAAGTTCCAAAATTATGGGAAATAAGTAGCTAGAAACTATTAAATACTAAAAAAGTACCTTTGATACTGACACAAGGATAACAAATAAAGTTAGCAGTCCAATATTGTTTTAGTGTCCTGTAATTGCTGCTAATTCAATGAGCTCACTGAAGACTATTAAAAACAAAAAACAGGCTAGAAAACATTTTCAAGAAAGGGACTAGGTTTAGGGGTCATGTTGGGCCTTGAGCGTCACTAGCCAGCGTGTGGTTGTGAGGGTAACGCCTCTCATCTGGGAGCTGGTTGTAAGTGGTGTCTAAAGCTTGAATGACCTTCGATCTGCCTTCACTTGTTCTTTTTCAGGGTCCTTGATTCTAAGCACAAGAGGTTCCAGTCCAGGTAGATGCTTGCAGTGCTCGAGGGCGAAGTAGAGTGGGGGGGGGTGGTCTTCAGGTCTGAGCACGCATGTTTACTTGCATGCACAGAAATAAGTAGCTCCCTTGCTATTATCTATTGTGGTGCCACACATATAGTGGCAGCTATAAAATGTACTGTCCAAGTCATCTAAGTAATTGTTTCCCTTTACTCTACCCTCAGGACTTTGAGAGAGATTCCAACTTTAGGGTGTTTTTGGTAGGGTTCCCTTCTAACACATTGTTGGTGTCATTCAAATATATCATACTAATGCACCACACCAATATTGCTTTCAAATTGTGGCAAATGTTTGTGTCATTTCAGAGGTCTCAACAAGTAAAGCAGCAGCTCCCCTTTGGGCATTCCACTTAATTTACATGTATTTAGTTTTTCTATAATACTCAGAACAACTTCTGCTGCATGCTATTAATACTGTGGTATACATCTACCCTGATGGATGTCTGCTTAGTAGGGATGTGCGAAATTTGGCACGTTATAATTTTTTTTTAACTTAATGTGTACATTTGTGGTAAATTAATTCCCTATAAAACGTTTGCCATTTTCGAAACCTGCAAAACTGTTGAAATAAAGTCAGCAAAGGGACAGAATAAAAAAATCCGGCAACTTACTTTTTTGCTTGATTTCTTTTCAGCAAATTGGAAGAAAACTCCTTAACTATGGCTCCCACTGATTTTGCTGAAAAAGAAATCTCGTAGAAGAACAATTTGCAGGATTTTGGTTCAGCAATTTCACCAGAGGCATAGTTGAAAAATAACTCATAATTCGTGCAGTTTCATAAAGCGAAGAATCATTTAAAAAAAAAAAAGATGTTATTGTTTAAATCACGGACCTAGCTCGAGAGCAGTGGAGTGCTGTGCAGAGCGTGAGTATGTGCAGCCATTGGAATAAGTCCTTGGTCAGTTGTTGTTGAAAGAGCCATGTTTTGAGAGATTTGTGAAATTGGAGAATTGTGGGAGCATTCCGAGCCAACACTGGAATCGAGTGCTAGGTGGTGGGTGCATCACAAGAGAAGGATTGTTTCCGTGTCTTCTCTTAGCAGACGAGTTGTGATTTAAGACGGCTGCTCAGTTTGCTGCACGAGGAGTGTGTGCCACCAGATATTTGGAGCTTAGCCACCACGTACGCTGGTGTGGTACCCTTGACTGCTTTGTAGATGATGCATGCAGTCTTGATCAGTATCCTGGCTTGCAGTCAATGTAGTTCACGTAGGGTGGGGGTTATTCAGTCAAATGTATGTGCTTCCGTAATAGGATGTGCTGCTGTGTGGTGGACTGCTTTTCTGTGAGTCAAGTGAGCAGCTGGGAGCCCTGTCAGGAGAGCATTTCCCTCATCAATGTTCAAGACCACAAGTGCCTGCACAGCGGCCCAGAAGTCCTGTGGAAGCATGAAGGGTTTGATTTTTTGAAGGGTAAATATTCTCAGCCAGGCTTTTTGGGCCTTCTTGGTTATATGTTTCTGAAAGGACAGATTGCATGAGTTTCACCCAATTAGACCAATGCAATTTAAATTGTACAATCCCTGCTTTGTAGCCATTTTGCAAGATCAAAAGAATTGTTGATTTTTTTGGTTTGGTTATCTTGGAAAAAACAGTCTCACCACTAAAATACTCCATTGTGCTGTTTGTTTCAATTTATCAACACACTACCCATTTGCAGCAACGCACTTTGGGCCTCATTACACGGTAGGCGGTAACCATGGCGCTATTAGCGCCATGGTTGCCGCCGGTACCGTACCGAGTCCGCCTTGGTGGATGGCGGAATTACCGCCCTACTCCAAGGTGAGCGGGGGCGGTAATTCCCCAATCCCCATTTACCCTTCCCCATTCCCATTTTTGCCCCATAGGGCATAATGGGAATGGGGAAGGTGCTAATTACGGTACCGCAAATTGCGGTACCGTAATTAGCTCTGAGGTCCCTTTGCGGGTCCCGTCCTTAACGCCTGGAAAAAACAGGCGTTAAGGGAGGACCCGCAAAGGGACCTCGTAGTAAGGCGGTAAGGGTTTACCGTTACCGGTGCCCTTACCGGTACCGGTAAACCCTTACCGCCTACCGTGTAATGAGGCCCTATATCTGTTGCCCTGCATTTATTTATTTATTTGACGCAGGGCTTTTGCACAGCTCTCTTTATGAACAGACTCGCAAGAGTTTGCACAAGAGTCGATTCTAAGTCAGTACAGACCCCAAAGCAGGATTGCACATCTTAAGAACCGAGAAGGGATCCCTACACAATAGCCGGAACCTCTGCCAGGAACGTCATGTGAGCTGGGGGTTTAAGTGGGTGGCAGCGGGCAGCAAGTCCCAGATAGGAATGCGTGATGATAGCTGCTTGGAAAACCCAAGTGGACTGGAGCGTGGTCGGAGGGCTGGAGAGGCTGTGAAAACCAGAGAACAACCGCTGAGAATGTGCCCTGGGTACCTGGCAAGTCCCCCCTTCCTTTGCAGGACTTGGGAATATGCCTATGACCAGCAGGGGTAAGGTTCCGTCAGGCGGCAGGGAAGCAGAACGAGCTTCCAGGCTGATGGGCTTTTTGGCCTTTGCAGGTGTGTGGGTTTGCTATGGCAGACCCCAGGGACAGGGAGAAGCAGAGTGAAAGGAAGGCCTGCTTTGGGTATAGGGCCACGTGGGTCAACGGATAAGAGGTTAGCAACGCTTATGTGCTATCCCTGGACTGTGCACACCCACAGACACACTCACCTGGGCCATGGAGGCTTGAGTGGCCGACACATGCTGGAGAATGAGGTCTTACCAAGGCAGGCCAAGTGAATCAGGAGCAGCTGCCATGAACGGGTCTAGTCAGAGCAAAAGAAAGGTGTGTGGTCTGGATGGCGGTGGCATGTGCCAGAAGCAGCTGCTGAAAAAAATGAGGTTGGATCTAACTCTGATAATGGCTGCAGTCTATGCCTGAAGCGGCCCCCATCAAGAAGGAGACCAGTGCGTGCTGTGGGACCGAAGAATGGAGGCAGTGTATGGTAAAAGCAGCCCTCAACGGGTTGGGCGCAGGTGGGCAGGCAAGAAGATTGTGGCCTTGTATGCCAGAAGCAGCCACCGAGGGAATGAGGAGGAAGAAGGCTGCATGCTGGATGCAGCGGAAGTGAGGATGAGGAGCAGGAGGTGGAGGGCTGCGCGGCACAGATTGGCAACCTGAATGAGTGTGTTGCAAGGAACATCTGCTCACTCCCGTGCACCCAGAATAGGCTTGTGCAGCATGCATCAGTGTCTTGCAAGCTCTGGAGCCAAACGCAAGCCTGCACACTGAGGAAACCTGACAGTAGCCCCCACAGAAGGTCCAGGTTTCAATGTATGACGTGCGCCGAAGGAACATATCAATCTTCCAGCACTGATGTATGTCCCAAGGTCATAGGACCTCTTCTCAGGACCACAAACCTTCCAGTGACAAAATAGTCCACCCCATGCCCTCTACACCTGGCATCTAGCATGCATTGTATCACCATGGTTCTGAAGTCTGGACTTGGGGCAAAGGGGAAATGGCTGGCAAATCAATGGCCAGAGTGACAGACTGGCTTTAGATGTGATATGTGGATATAGCTTGGTGGCCAGTGCAGACATATGGAACAGACCCAGGAAATAAGGTTTCAGTTTCTTTTGACATTGTGGCAGATTAATGTATTTGGCTGCGAGCCACACCAAATCATGTACCTTGTCTGGAGGGGATGGCTCTTTTTTCATCTTGATATTATTTTTATAGCTCAGTGGCATTTTACGGGTCAGTTTGGGCTTCATTATACGTCTCTACAATTCTCTTAGTGACCTCCTGTACCGACAAGTCTAACCGCTGGTGCATGTGCAAGCAGGGGCTTGGAGTACACCCCCTTCAAGCAGAAACATGAAGACATACCGATGGATGCATGATGGTGATTGATGTTCAACAGAAGAAACCCCAGTCGATTGCCGTGATTGATAAAACAGCATAAGTACTGTCCGATGGCTTGATTCACCCTCTCCCTCTGTCCATTGCTCTCTGGCGGAAAGGCAGTGGAGAGTAGCACATGGAACCCAGCCATCTTAGTAACACATGCCTTATCCTGGCTGTGAATTGTGGCCCTCGGTCTACAGCAATCCTATGCAACCAAGCTATGTGTTGAATCGGGTACACTGCCAGAGTCACTGCTCATGTGACCCATATTTTTCTAGGTATCCATAATGCTCCAAATGACAATTTTCCTCTTGGACGAAGGATGGGGGAGGGAGGGGGTCTCCATAGCTTCCAGAAGCTGCAAAAGATCTGCAGGGGCCTGCATAGTGTTCCACTGTTGTACACATGTTGTACATGCATGTACGTAGTCTTCAATATCTGTCTATCCGATGCAGCCAGAACCACCGCTGAACTACTTTCCATGTTTTTGCAGGACTGTCTGATGCTAGGACATCTACCCACGGAGGACCCGTGGCATCATCACAGCAGTTCTTTCCGCATGTCTCATACTCTGAACATATAAAAGGATGTGTTACGGCAGCAACCCCGCTACGATGTGTCTTATCTCTGCATACTTCTGGTGGCAACTGAAACACCTGTGGTATTTGCAAGGAGGGTTTAAGTTATTATGGTCATGGTTTTAGGAAGGCCCTTTATGTCCTGGGAAAGGTGCACTTCCACTTGTGCACTCATGGTGGAGTGCTATCTTGACAACACGTCCACCTCACCAAGTAGTGTGCTAGGGTGATAGGGCAGAACCTACTCAAAAAAGTTTTAAAAAACAATATCTATCTAGCAAGGCATGGACTGAGACTCTGAGACTCTTTCAGAAAGTTACATTCTTCTGATTGGCCAGCACTTCCACCTGATTTATCGAACCGTCCAGATAATGTTTCCACTGACAGAACACTTCCTTAGTGTCCAGCAGATCTTTATTGTACATAGCATAGTTCCATTCTGCCAGTTGTAATTACTTGTACAAATACAAGGTTTCAGGGTAAATGAGTGGGCAGTGAGCACATAATGGCCCATGCCGTTGCCTCGCCCCCTAGATATGAGATAAAAAATATGAATTACCTTGGTCAGTAGAAAAACATAACAGTTTAAGAAAATGGCAGTGGGATTGGAATACTGCAAGTCTACTGTGGTCCCCACGGAATCTATCAGTTGAAGCTGGATCCCTGAGGACGCTGGGCCTGATCTTGATCTGGTGGCAGGGGTTAGTGGTGGGGCAATGGTGCACTAGACTCCACTCAAGCCTTTAGTGCTCTTACAGAACTCAAAATGTGAGCATTCCCCTGTCACGTGGTGACAAGGTCCCCCTTGACCTCAGCCAACTAGGTGGCCAACTGCTGTAGGGCGGCATTCAAGTCCATTTGGCCTGGGGGCGTTCGGTGACTTTGCAAAATGTTAGTAACCGAGACAACAGGATTCACACATGAGTCAATGGTGAGGAGGTCCAGACCTCGTCCCCCCAGCAGGAATGCAACTCACAAGTACCAAGAAGTGAAGCCTACCCGAGGGCTAGAACCACAGAAAGGAATGTCCCAGGAGCCAGACGTAACGCAGATGGCAGCTGGTAGCAAGACCTAGATAGGAAGGGGCGATCACTGATGGCAGGAAGACCCAAGTGGACAGGAGCGGTTCTATGTTCTTTTGCTGAAGCATGTTTTTTTCGATGTACTTTTTATGAAAAATGTACACCGTTAAAACTCATCTTTTTTATGTTTGGAACATTCCCCTAAACCCCATTGCCTTTATTTCTATCCCTACCCAAACCCACTCCCTACCCCTTTAATCTCCTTACCCTTCCTATATTTTCCGATGGGTTTTTTCGATGTACATTTTTCATAAAAAAGACATTGAAAAAAATCCTGTTTGCAAAACATCTCTATGCCACAGGAGCATGGTTACTGGTATATGGGGATGTGAAAACAAGAGAGTGTCTGCTGTTATGGGAAAAAACTCTCCTCCCTTTTAAGGACTTGGGGAAATCTATACCCCAGCACCTACCAAGGAGCGCGTTTCAAGCTGGCCACACCACTAACAGTGGGCAATAGACAGTGGGGCGAGCTTTCAGGCTGGTGTGCTCTAGCACCTTAAAGCCTCTATTGTGCTAGATAGAATTACCAATAACGATCTCAGACCAAATAACCGGACAGACTCAGAAAATATGGCAAAATACTACTTTATTGTCAGTTCAATAAAGCAGGGCAAACTGGCGAACAACGGACTGATGCTCACACACTCACACACAAACTTGAATGCACAGAGGTTATATACCCCAAGTTAAAAAGAACACTGGGGTAATTGCACCAACCTATTAGCACTCTGCGCCCATGTGTGTCAAATTTGATGTTCGTATAGGTGTCGCAGTGTACAGATTGACAGAGATTCAGACCCCACCTCTAGATTCAAAACTTCAGACACAAACGCGCCCTCCGAAATGATTCTGCGCCACACTTTAGAAAGATTGAGCTGACACGCTATCTGGATCAATATAATATTCTCAGATGGGACTTATCCCAGTTATTACACTAATAACAAACCCTAACAGATTTATCGGTTCAACTTAATCAGCCCTGATTTGAAAAGGGCAATGTTAATGTTTTTGCCGAAACACGTGTCATCAAAGGGCTAAATGTGAATTACACTCCAAACTGCCTGTTTAAATAAACAACAGTTATTTTCATTGAATCTTTCTAAAGTGTGGCGCAGAATCATTTCGGAGGGCGCTTTTGACTCAGAGGTTATATACCCCAATATGCGTCATCTATGACATCATCCTAGGTGGCAAACCACAAAACAAAAGAGAAGGATTGGTTAGGGGAACATATGTACCTATGGCATACATAGGGGTTAGTACATCATTGGCTGCTCTAAATATGTATAATAATGATTAGGGCAGAGAAAATGGCAGTGGATTGGTCTATGCAACTTTGTATAGCACATTGCCCCATAGACCCTCTGGTTGGTTGGCATGCTCACCCAACCTTGGACATTCGGCTCACTAGCAGCACTTAAGCAAAACTAAGCCCAGGTGCTCGAGTCACGTCAGATATCTTCCCACTTTCCCAATTAATACATCATCTCTCATCAGTCCAACCTAAGCCACAGTTTCCAGGTCTGTAGTTGACCTTGTAGTTGCTCTCTTTTCTGGGACATTCAAGGGAGTGTAAGCACATCCATACCTTAATCCGAGGCTTAATGAATAGCCCTTGTTTTTGACTTCTAAATCACATGTGAAGAGACCGCAAATTTTGTTCATTTTGAACTCTTATTTACTGCTGTTTGATTTAATTACACTGCATGTTCTTGCTCCTCTTGGCCTCTAGAGACTTGCTCACTCCATGTTGTATAGACCTTAATTTTCCAATATCTGGCTCTTGCAAATGTTTTCCTCTTCTTTAATCTAAGAGAAATATCTCTCACGTTCATGGTTTATCACTCTGCCTCCATTTGTACCTTGCAATTATTCCTTGAAATAGCACCCTTGATCCCAGACCAACTTAGACAACTCCTTATTCTGAACACAAAGCCATTTCTCCAGCGTCTCCCGACTCTGCATCCTGTTTTGTCTCTGAGGTAGCTCGATTGAGTCTTAACACAAGCCAATTGTAACGCTCACCTGATTCCCGTAGAGGCGCCGGTCTTGACTGGGCGTATACCGTATCTTCAAAGGTGATGTGTAACACACGGCTGGCTCTTTGGGCTGGACCTCTGTGCACTGTATGTCTGACTCGAAGGGTAAGATGTCTGCAGATAGAAAATATGGGATTAAGGAACTGGGTTATTGAATGTCTCTCTCTTCATCCCTTTCTCTTCTCCTGTAGAACCCCAAAGGTTAACGCTCTCACCTTAGGTAAATGAACGCCGTGCTCTCCATCTGCCTCGGGGCAGGGTGCTGTAACCAGTTTCTTCACTGGATAAGGGGAGCAGGCCTCTTGACTTCAGAGGACTGCTGTCCGTCGTTTACTGCACGAACGGTAAGTTTAGAGTCATTCTAATGTCTTTAAAGTCTTTAGTAATGATGTTTCTTGTTTTGCAGGGTTCCGGCGATGGCGGATGACGGGCTGAAGTGAGTTGAAGATGGAGCCCGTGTGATGAATAGAAGCGCCTGGAAGCACGTAAGCGCTTGTTGCCTGCTTCACGATGCGCTCTAACTGTCTTTTTATTTTGCAGGTACAATTTCGGAGCGGCTGCAGGGTGCCGGAATACCCACTGGGTTAGATGTGGAAAGGAGTAATGGCACGTGAGTATTAAAGTTCCCCAATGTCTTTAAACACACCTTGTTTTGTCTTTCAGATGCGGGATGCAGCGCCGAAGGCCTCCGGAGCGTGCGAAGAGTTGGTAAGCTTTTGTCTTTCAGATGCCGGAATGCAGTGTGAAGACCTCCGGAGCGCACGAAGAGTAGGTAAGCCTTTGTCTTTCAGATGCCGGAATGCAGCGCGAGACGTTGGTGACAGCCGATGGACCAGGTAAGTGAAGAGCTGTCACTGAAGACCGTAATGCTAACCTGTTCTTTCTTGTCTTTATAGGTGTTGCTGAAGACTGGATTCAGGATGGTAAGCCTTTTTCCTTAGGCCCAGGATCAGATGCAGAAGACACGATGAGCGTTCTGCTGCAGAGGATGCAGAATAACGCAAAGCAAGATTCATCCATCGGGTGTGGTTTAAATAGCCTCCTGTAGTGCTTAGGTGTCTCCTTCCACAGCCACGCCTAGGTAAGAAAAGAGTTCCTGCTTTCCAGAAGAGTACCAGTGTTCTGAATCTAGGGAGTGGCTCCTGCCCCACCCAACAGGAAAAGTAGTTCCAAACAGAAGAGGATCAGAGGCTCAACTGGCAGGCAAGTAAGCAGCATGGTCTGCTGCAGGTAAGTCCACCCAAGCATTATGAGCCCGGCGCTTCCAGCGCTGGGACTGGGCATATTTATGAGCCTGGTGCCACTGGCGCCAGGACTGGGTCCAAAAGGTCCCAATTGGGACTGGTTGGCACTCGGAACCTGGGTTATGGATCTGCTTCCAAGGGAGTTGGGAAAACCCTGACCTTTTGGAAGCAGAGATCATGACACCAATGTCCATCTTCCTATCATGGCCGTCCTAGCCACGTTCTATTTTCGTATAAGCTTCTATATGTCTCATCTACCTTGCGTTACTGTGTATTTACACTTATTAGTCAGCAAGTTACTTTATCTTCTTTTTATATATGATTACTTTATCATTTTGTACACCTTATTCTTGTCACTGCAGTTACATCGTCACTCCTAAGTATTTCCATATCGTTTCTGTATGTCCTCATATATCTTCTTCATGACATCACTCTGCTCTTGTCAGATTTCACTCAGCGTTACATGATGTCCAATGGTGCATGCTGACATCCTTCCACTCTTTCAGTACGAGGGTACATTCGGTAGAGTTGCCTGAGTGCATATCGTCTCTCAAACACTCGATGCAGTATAGGGACAACCCATGGAGTCGCACATTCAGCTCTTCTCTTGCTCTTCAAGTATGACGGTAGTGAGGGGGCGGGAGCTTGGGAAAATACGTCCATCTGCTCCTCTACACTGGAGTGCCTACTATGCTAGAATAGAAGGGAGGAGAGCAGCAGAGAAGCCAGTAAGACCTGCTATGCGCTGTGGGGAGTAGCTCAACAGAGAAGAGGATAACAAATAGTATGTGGTATCCCAGCATTCAAGGCGAGAAGCAATGATATGATTGTGTGTTCTTGTATATTCACAAACCTATCATTCATAAGAATTAGAGAAGCTTACAAAAATATAGCAAGAGTCAGGCACAGCCTATTTTTGCATTAAGGAGAAGCAGCACATCAGAGATGTTGTCATGAGAAATTATTTTGGAAGTAACACTATAAAACAAACATGTTTTACTGGGCATTGGGGTTTCCACTAGTAAAAGGTCATTTTTTATGGTAAATATGGGGTGTGTCTCGTCACTCGTACGTTTAACAAAATTGGTACAGATTTACCAAAGAAATGGATTCAAAACAAATGTACGAATTGTGAATGGATGAATGCTATTTTACGATGAATGCCCATGTTAAAAGATATTTTGGCGAAACAGGGAGAACAATTAAAAGACGTAGAGGCCGATTCATGGAATAATTAGCGCGGCGCAAGTGGGCAAAAACGTGCGAATCGCAGTGGAATAGCGAAAATCGCAGTGAACGTGCGAAAATCGCACGAAAAGCAGCGCACGTCGATTCATGGAAGGCCGTGCGCGAGAAAACCAGCGGATGTGCGAAAAAAAAGTGCGCGGCGCACGTTGGCGCACGTTGGCGCACGTTGGCGCACAGGCCATCTAACAGCGTGCGCCAGGTCACAGCGAAAATCGCACAGGCCACAGCGAAATTCGCACATAGCGCGGCGCACGCAATAAAAGTAGGCGGAACACGGGCGTAACACTCGGAATGGGGAACAACTTGCCAAAACGTGGGCGTCACGGGGGAAGTACAGGGCACAAGTGCGCGGAACGCCCACACGCTCGCCTACAACACGTATTCATGGAATAGAATAGGGGAAAAAAGCGCACGCTCAAACCAGCGCACAGGCACAAACACGACCGCCACAAGAAAGGAGGCGGTAGCGTCTCTGCGGCTGTAAGAAATGTGCGCCAAAAGGTGCGCCAACAAATAGCACCTATATACTGCCATGATGAATGTCCCATACTGTGGCCCTCCAGGAAAAATGACGTGCAAAGGGGTACCCACAAACACGGACACCCGCTGACAAAAAATACGTGTGCATGTATACCGGGGTGCGCGGGAAGTGTCACACGCGATTTGCAGGGTACGTGCATCACAGGGGTTCGCGTGAAGTTATTCACACGATCGGGCCTGGGGGAGCGGGCTACGTGTATTACAGGGGTTCGCGTGAAGTTCCTCACGCGATCGGGCCTGGGGGAGCGGGCTACGTGTATTACAGGGGTTCGCGTGAAGTTCCTCACGCGATCGGGCCTGGGGGAGCGGGCTACGTGTATTACAGGGGTTCGCGTGAAGTTCCTCACGCGATCGGGCCTGGGGGAGCGGGCTACGTGTATTTCAGGGGTTCGCGTGAAGTTCCACACGCGATCGGGCCTGGGGGAGCGGGCTACGTGTATTACAGGGGTTCGCGTGAAGTTCCACACGCGATCGGGCCTGGGGGAGTGGGCTACGTGTATTACAGGGGTTCGCGTGAAGTTCCTCACGCGATCGGGCCTGGGGGAGCGGGCTACGTGTATTTCAGGGGTTCGCGTGAAGTTTCACACGCGAATAGCCTGGGCGCGTGTATTTCAGGGGTGCGCGGGAAGTTTTACACGCGATTTCTGCACGGTACGTGTATTTCAGGGGTTCGCGTGAAGTTTCACACGCGAATAGACTGGGCGCGTGTATTTCAGGGGTGCGCGGGAAGTTTTACACGCGATTTCTGCACGGTACGTGTATTTCAGGGGTTCGCGTGAAGTTTCACACGCGAATAGCCTGGGCGCGTGAATTTGAGGGGTGCGCGGGAAGTTCCTCACGCGATCGGGCCTGGGGGAGCGGGCTACGTGTATTACAGGGGTTCGCGGGAAGTTCCACACGCGAATAGCCTGGGCGCGTGTATTTCAGGGGTTCGCGGGAAGTTCCACACGCGAATAGCCTGGGCGCGTGTATTTCAGGGGTGCGCGGGAAGTTCCACACGCGAATAGGCTGGGCGCGTGTATTTCAGGGGTGCGCGGGAAGTTCCACACGCGAATAGCCTGGGCGCGTGAATTTGAGGGGTGCGCGGGAAGTTCCTCACGCGATCGGGCCTGGGGGAGCGGGCTACGTGTATTACAGGGGTTCGCGGGAAGTTCCACACGCGAATAGCCTGGGCGCGTGTATTTCAGGGGTTCGCGGGAAGTTCCACACGCGAATAGCCTGGGCGCGTGTATTTCAGGGGTGCGCGGGAAGTTCCACACGCGAATAGGCTGGGCGCGTGTATTTCAGGAGTGCGCGGGAAGTTCCACACGCGAATAGCCTGGGCGCGTGTATTTCAGGGGTTCGCGGGAAGTTCCACACGCGAATAGCCTGGGCGCGTGAATTTGAGGGGTGCGCGGGAAGTTCCACACGCGAATAGCCTGGGCGCGTGTATTTCAGGGGTGCGCGGGGAGTTCCACACGCGAATAGCCTGGGCCCGTGTATTTCAGGGGTGCGCGGGAAGTTCCACACGCGAATAGCCTGGGCGCGTGTATATCAGGGGTGCGCGGGAAGTTTTACACGCGAATAGCCTGGGCGCGTGTATTTCAGGGGTGCGCGGGAAGTTTTACACGCGAATAGCCTGGGCGCGTGTATTTCAGGGGTGCGCGGGAAGTTTTACACGCGAATAGCCTGGGCGCGTGTATTTCAGGGGTGCGCGGGAAGTTTTACACGCGATTTCTGCACGGTACGTGTATTTCAGGGGTGCCGGGGAGTCCCACATGTGATTTGACAGTGTGGGTCCTCCCAGGTGTACCCTGTACACCCTCCACGGCCCCTGCAGGCAGCCCACACCACAGGGGACTACCCTGCATCCCTGGTCATGTCCCGCAGGCAGCCCACCCAACATGGGCATGCCCCCCAGCAAAGGCACATGTCTCCTTGAACTAATGAACACCAACACATGTCCCCTTGCACCCCCACCCCCCAGCACTGTGGGGCACATGCCAGCAGTCCCCCACCCATGTCCAACTCATGTCCCCCACCACCCCCACCCCCCAGCACTGTGGGGCACCTGCCAGTAGGCCCCCACCCATGTCCAACTCATGTCTCCCACCACCCCCACCCCCCAGCCACCAGGGTCACCCTCCACCAGGGCCCCACTCATGTCTCCGACCACCCCCACCCCCCAGCACTGTGGGGCACCTGCCAGCAGGCCCCCACCCATGTCCAACTCATGTCTCCCACCACCCCCACCCCCCAGCACTGTGGGGCACCTGCCAGTAGGCCCCCACCCATGTCCAACTCATGTCTCCCACCACCCCCACCCCCCAGCACTGTGGGGCACCTGCCAGCAGGCCCCCACCCATGTCCAACTCATGTCTCCCACCACCCCCACACCCCAGCACTGTGGGGCACCTGCCAGCAGGCCCCCACCCATGTCCAACTCATGTCTCCCACCACCCCCACCCCCCAGCCACCAGGGTCACCCTCCACCAGGGCCCCACTCATGTCTCCCACCACCCCCACCCCCCAGCAGTGCAGGGTCACCCTCCACCAGGGCCCCACTCATGTCTCCCACCACCCCCACCCCCCAGCACTGTGGGGCACCTGCCAGCAGGCCCCCACCCATGTCCAACTCATGTCTCCCACCACCCCCACACACCAGCACTGTGGGGCACCTGCCAGCAGGCCCCCACCCATGTCCAACTCATGTCTCCCACCACCCCCACCCCCCAGCCACCAGGGTCACCCTCCACCAGGGCCCCACTCATGTCTCCCACCACCCCCACCCCCCAGCAGTGCAGGGTCACCCTCCACCAGGGCCCCACTCATGTCTCCCACCACCCCCACCCCCCAGCACTGTGGGGCACCTGCCAGCAGGCCCCCACCCATGTCCAACTCATGTCTCCCACCACCCCCACACCCCAGCACTGTGGGGCACCTGCCAGCAGGCCCCCACCCATGTCCAACTCATGTCTCCCACCACCCCCACACCCCAGCAGTGCAGGGTCACCCTCCACCAGGCCCCCACTCATGTCTCCCACCACCCCCACCCCCCAGCAGTGCAGGCTCAACCTCCACCAGGCCCCCACTCATGTCCCCCTGCACCCCCACCCCCCTGCCACCATGTGCAGCCCCCACCAGGTCCTCACAATCCCCAATCATGTGCGTAATGGTCAGCCTCCACAGCCAAAAAGACCTACCAAGTAACCCATTCACCCACATGGAAATGGAAATCACATGTTACACCCCCAATGTACATGAAGCAAATGAACCCATGTCCGTCACACACATATTTTCAAATTGAATGGGAAAACACACAACATGACATGCATGAAACCAATGAGATGAAACCACACAGTGAACAATGTAAAAAAAAATGTATTGAAAAAAATACAAATGCCAAAGAAAGAAAACTAACTACAATGTAAATGTGAAAAAATAAGCTGCATGTCCGCATAAAAACACAAATCTAGAAAATCAAATCAAAAAAATTATGTCCAAAGTGAAATGTAAAAACTCTCCATGCAACAAAGAACTATGTACAAAAATAACAAGGGTCCATCATCACAACTGAACTAAGGAAACCTCCTAAAAAACCTACCTAAATATCAACTATATACAAAAAGTGGAGCAGTGTCCGTCAACTCCAAATAATAATAAGAACGAAAGGAAACCTAAAACTAAAGAACTATATACAAAGGCGGCGGGCAAGTCCAGCGGCTCACTCTGTGGTGTTCCGGGCCAGGGCATCATCGAACTCCTGTTCGATGTCCCGGAGGCGGTCCAGTTCCATGGCCCCGAGGGTCCGCAGGGACGACGCTGTGTCCTCCTCCAACCCCCTGCGGATTGCCTCGAGGCACTCGGCCCGCCTCAGGGCCCTCCGCATGGAGTTCTCCGCCCTGACCATTGTGAGCCGCGCCTCTTCCGCCCGCCGCCGCTCCGCACCTATGGCGTGGCCCAACCGCTGCCACACGGAAGACACTCTCTGTCCTGGGTCCTCCTGCCCTCCGGCCGATGCCTGCCCCTCCGATGTCGAAGGCCCCGAGCCTTCATGGCTCCCACCATCTTGCTGCTGCTGCTGCTCTGCCTCTGCCCGTGCACTGCCTCCTGCTGCCTGCACATCCTCCGCCGGCTGGGGTGCACCTGTTGATGTGGCCACCCCTGCTGGACGTCCGACTCCCGACTGTGGCAGGGATGCCTCCTCCACCAGCCTGGCCGCACTGTCAGAGGCAGCTCCACAGGGCACCCAGGTGACTGATGGGTGGGAAGATGGCACAGAGGACGACTGGCGCGTAGGGGGTCCAGTTGAGGAGGGGGTCGGAGCAAGCCCCATCAGACAGCGGAATCCGGCCTGGGTGACCTGTCCCAGCAGGCTGACGTGGTCAACGAGCCATTCGAGATGACGTGCAGTCTCTCCATGAAAAGACTGCAGGTCACCTCGCATGGCCCGTTGACGCAACGCCACACCAGCCAGGACAGGCTCAACCCGGTCCTGGATGGCCACGTCCGCAGGCAGAGGAAGGCCAGTTGACGTCAGCTCATCCCCTGCCTGAAAACGGGTCTGGACGTAGGCATCCCTGCTGGTGCAAGATGATGCAGGGACAGGATCGGGGACAGGATTGCACACAGGCACCTCCGCGGCCGCCTGTGCTGCCTCCTGTCCCTGGTCCTGGACTGCACCACTAGCACCAGTGGGATCCCCACCTCCAGACCCTGTCTCTGGTGCTTGCGCGGCCCCCTCCTCCACCAAACCCCCCACCAACCTGGATGACTCTGTGCCATCTTCCCCTGTTGGGCCCTGTGGGGTCCCAGCTGCCCCTTCTGCTGCCGAGGAGTCCAACTGCAACCTCCGCCTCTTGGACCTCCCCCCGGCAGCTGCGGCCTGGGACGCGGCACCGGACTCCTCACTCCCCGACGAGATGACAACACGGGAGGGGAGCCGGGCCTTGCGTCTCCGGCTGGCGGTCGGATCCCCGCCGCTGTGCTCCACAGCACCTTCTCCGCCCTCTTCATCAGTTGACGCTGCAGACAGGGAGAAACAAAACACAGGCATCAGGGCACTGTACAATGGACACATACACGCATGACAGTTGCACATGAGTGGCATTGGCAAACCTCAGACATGTCATCACAATCCCCAACACACATGTCATTGCAACTGGCACACATGAGCCATACCACAGCCATATCGCAACTGCCACCACCATCCCCACACATACAACAGCATCAGCAGCCAAAGGGGAGCCATACATCACATGCAACACAGGAAGTGCACCACACATGTACACACACCACCACACTTGCATGCATGTCTACACCTCTGCCAAGTGTCGCACTGTTCAGACGGGCATCCATGTCACATCTGCCAATCAGGCTTCCACATACCGCTGTCACATGCATCCATGTAGCATCACTGTTGCACCTTTGACAAATACACACACATGCACATGTACACAGTGCTCATACATGCAGCCGAAAACAACATACATGCCTGACATCACGGACATGTCTACTTACATACACATTCATCCAAACATGTGTGCACGCACAACTGCATTTGCCATGCAAGCCCACACACACAAGCACCATCCATGTCTCACACATTACAGCCCTCGCATGTGTCAGCCCCACGGCCCTGTACACCCCCACCCATACTCCACCCCATACAAACAGATGTGCAACTGGCACAATGGGGAATGATCACCACACGCCCTGCTCACAACCAGGATGCATGTACACTCACCGCTCGACTCCAGACGGCTCTGCTTCTCTAGGACCTGGACGTGGAGCGCTGGGGATATGCGTTCCAGGACCCCCATCTGTTCTTCCGACAAGTGGCCCCGGCGCCCCTTGGCATCCGCTGCCTTCAAGAGGCGCCGGGCCTTGTTCAGGGTCCTGGACCTGAAGTCCTCCCAACGCTTCCTGACATGTTGTAAGTCCCGGACTGCCACCCCCTCCGCGTTGATGGCAGTCACGATGTCTGTCCAGATCCGAGTCCGTCCTTCCTTGTCGGCGCGGGAACTTCCAAAGAGGGCATCATACTGCCCCAGGACTTGCTCCACCAGGACACCAACTTCGGTGGCACTGAAGCTGGTGCCCCTCTGCCTCTCTGGCCGGGGGTTGTCAGTGGTCACAGATGGTGTTAGCCCTGACATGACAACCCCAGAGGCAGGAGTGGGTGGGCAACTGGGTCCTGGGGCTGGGCTGTGGAGCGATGGAATTCCAGTCGGGAGTCTTCTGTTCCAGCAGGGGTGGTCACAGCAACAGCACCCCTGGCTGATGTGCAGGCAGCAAATGGCAGTGCACGTGGGCAGCAGCCAGTCAGGCAGCAGCAGATAGCAGGTGGGAGCGTGCTCGGGGCTCTGGGGGGCAGTAATTCGGCCTTCTGGGCAGGAGCGTGGTCTCCCGTGTGCTCACGCGTGGCCAGCTTGGTACGGAGTGAATTGGCACGTGAAAATCCTGCACGTCAGCGTGAAAACCGAGGAAAGGCCCTTAGCGCGTAAGCGCGTCAGCACGCATACGCGATTCCATTGGACCAAAGGCCCTCAGCGCGTAAGCGCGTCTGTGACGTGACCCGCACGGGTGTTTCCCACACAGCACGTGATGACAGAGCACACGTGGAAAGACTGCACGTCAGAGTCTCATTGCGTCTGATTGGTGGAAATGGCCGTACACCGGGATACAGGTGCGCTGACGTACTTGCGTGTGTAAGTGTCCGCGCACACCTCATATACACGTACATAGGCCAATCGCGTGTACACGCACTTTTGTCCAATTACACGCGATGAGACTCTGACGTGCAGTCTTTCCACGTGTGCTCTGTCATCACGTGCTGTGTGGGAAACACCCGTGCGGGTCACGTCACAGACGCGCTTACGCGCTGAGGGCCTTTGGTCCAATGGAATCGCGTATGCGTGCTGACGCGCTTACGCGCTAAGGGCCTTTCCTCGGTTTTCACGCTGACGTGCAGGATTTTCACGTGCCAATTCACTCCGTACCAAGCTGGCCACGCGTGAGCACCCGGGAGACCACGCTCCTGCCCAGAAGGCCGAATTACTGCCCCCCAGAGCCCCGAGCACGCTCCCACCTGCTATCTGCTGCTGCCTGACTGCCTGCTGCCCACGTGCACTGCCATTTGCTGCCTGCACATCAGCCAGGGGTGCTGTTGCTGTGACCACCCCTGCTGGAACAGAAGACTCCCGACTGGAATTCCATCGCTCCACAGCCCAGCCCCAGGACCCAGTTGCCCACCCACTCCTGCCTCTGGGGTTGTCATGTCGGGGCTAACACCATCTGTGACCACTGACAACCCCCGGCCAGAGAGGCAGAGGGCCACCAGCTTCAGTGCCACCGAAGTTGGTGTCCTGGTGGAGCAAGTCCTGGGGCAGTATGATGCCCTCTTTGGAAGTTCCCGCGCCGACAAGGAAGGACGGACTCGGATCTGGACAGACATCGTGACTGCCATCAACGCGGAGGGGGTGGCAGTCCGGGACTTACAACATGTCAGGAAGCGCTGGGAGGACTTCAGGTCCAGGACCCTGAACAAGGCCCGGCGCCTCTTGAAGGCAGCGGATGCCAAGGGGCGCCGGGGCCACTTGTCGGAAGAACAGATGGGGGTCCTGGAACGCATATCCCCAGCGCTCCACGTCCAGGTCCTAGAGAAGCAGAGCCGTCTGGAGTCGAGCGGTGAGTGTACATGCATCCTGGTTGTGAGCAGGGCGTGTGGTGATCATTCCCCATTGTGCCAGTTGCACATCTGTTTGTATGGGGTGGAGTATGGGTGGGGGTGTACAGGGCCGTGGGGCTGACACATGCGAGGGCTGTAATGTGTGAGACATGGATGGTGCTTGTGTGTGTGGGCTTGCATGGCAAATGCAGTTGTGCGTGCACACATGTTTGGATGAATGTGTATGTAAGTAGACATGTCCGTGATGTCAGGCATGTATGTTGTTTTCGGCTGCATGTATGAGCACTGTGTACATGTGCATGTGTGTGTATTTGTCAAAGGTGCAACAGTGATGCTACATGGATGCATGTGACAGCGGTATGTGGAAGCCTGATTGGCAGATGTGACATGGATGCCCGTCTGAACAGTGCGACACTTGGCAGAGGTGTAGACATGCATGCAAGTGTGGTGGTGTGTGTACATGTGTGGTGCACTTCCTGTGTTGCATGTGATGTATGGCTCCCCTTTGGCTGCTGATGCTGTTGTATGTGTGGGGATGGTGGTGGCAGTTGCGATATGGCTGTGGTATGGCTCATGTGTGCCAGTTGCAATGACATGTGTGTTGGGGATTGTGATGACATGTCTGAGGTTTGCCAATGCCACTCATGTGCAACTGTCATGCGTGTATGTGTCCATTGTACAGTGCCCTGATGCCTGTGTTTTGTTTCTCCCTGTCTGCAGCGTCAACTGATGAAGAGGGCGGAGAAGGTGCTGTGGAGCACAGCGGCGGGGATCCGACCGCCAGCCGGAGACGCAAGGCCCGGCTCCCCTCCCGTGTTGTCATCTCGTCGGGGAGTGAGGAGTCCGGTGCCGCGTCCCAGGCCGCAGCTGCCGGGGGGAGGTCCAAGAGGCGGAGGTTGCAGTTGGACTCCTCGGCAGCAGAAGGGGCAGCTGGGACCCCACAGGGCCCAACAGGGGAAGATGGCACAGAGTCATCCAGGTTGGTGGGGGGTCTGGTGGAGGAGGAGGCCGTGCAAGCACCAGAGACGGGGTCTGGAGGTGGGGATCCCACTGGTGCTAGTGGTGCAGTCCAGGACCAGGGACAGGAGGCAGCACAGGCGGCCGCGGAGGTGCCTGTGTGCAATCCTGTCCCCGATCCTGTCCCTGCATCATCTTGCACCAGCAGGGATGCCTACGTCCAGACCCGTTTTCAGGCAGGGGATGAGCTGACGTCAACTGGCCTTCCTCTGCCTGCGGACGTGGCTATCCAGGTCCGGGTTGAGCCTGTCCTGGCTGGTGTGGCGTTGCGTCAACGGGCCATGCGAGGTGACCTGCAGTCTTTTCATGGAGAGACTGCACGTCATCTCGAATGGCTCGTTGACCACGTCAGCCTGCTGGGACAGGTCACCCAGACCGGATTCCTCCGTCTGATGGGGCTTGTTCCGACCCCCTCCTCAACTGGACCCCCTACGCGCCAGTCGTCCTCTGTGCCATCTTCCCACCCATCAGTCACCTGGGTGCCCTGTGGAGCTGCCTCTGACAGTGCGGCCAGGCTGGTGGAGGAGGCATCTCTGCCACAGTCGGGAGTCGGACGTCCAGCAGGGGTGGCCACATCAACAACTGCACCCCAGCCGGCGGAGGATGTGCAGGCAGCAGGAGGCAGTGCACGGGCAGAGGCAGAGCAGCAGCAGCAGCAAGATGGTGGGAGCCATGAAGGCTCGGGGCCTTCGACATCGGAGGGGCAGGCATCGGCCGGAGGGCAGGAGGACCCAGGACAGAGAGTGTCTTCCGTGTGGCAGCGGTTGGGCCACGCCATAGGTGCGGAGCGGCGGCGGGCGGAAGAGGCGCGGCTCACAATGGTCAGGGCGGAGAACTCCATGCGGAGGGCACTGAGGCGGGCCGAGTGCCTCGAGGCAATCCGCAGGGGGTTGGAGGAGGACACGGCGTCGTCCCTGCGGACCCTCGGGGCCATGGAACTGGACCGCCTCCGGGACATCGAACAGGAGTTCGATGATGCCCTGGCCCGGAACACCACAGAGTGAGCCGCTGGACTTGCCCGCCGCCTTTGTATATAGTTCTTTAGTTTTAGGTTTCCTTTGTTTTTTCTTATGATTTGGAGTCGACGGACACTGCTCCACTTTTTGTATATAGTTGATATTTAGGTAGGTTTTTTAGGAGGTTTCCTTAGTTCTGTTGTGATGATGGACCCTTGTTATTTTTGTACATAGTTCTTTGTTGCACGGAGAGTTTTGACATTTCACTTTGGACAACATTTTTTGGATTAGATTTTCTAGTTTTGTGTTTTTATGCGGACATGCAGCTTCTTTTTTCACATTTACATTGTAGTTAGTTTTCTTTCTTTAGCATTCGTATTTTTTTCTAATACATTTTTTTTTACATTGTTCACTGTGTGGTTTCATCTCATTGGTTTCATGCATGTCATGTTGTGTGTTTTCCCATTCAATTGGAAAATATGTGTGTGACGGACATGGGTTCATTTGCTTCATGAACATTGGGGGTGTAACATGTGATTTCCATTTCCATGTGGGTGAATGGGTTACTTGGTAGGGCTTTTTGGCTGTGGAGGCTGACCAATACGCACATTGTGAGGACCTGGTGGGGGCTGCACATGGTGGCAGGGGGGCGGGGGTGGTGGGAGACATGAGTGGGGGCCTGGTGGAGGGTGCCCCTGCACTGCTGGGGGGTGGGGGTGGTGGGAGACATGAGTGGGGGCCTGGTGGAGGGTGCCCCTGGTGGCTGGGGGGTGGGGGTGGTGGGAGACATGAGTGGGGGCCTGGTGGAGGGTGCCCCTGCACTGCTGGGGGGTGGGGGTGGTGGGAGACATGAGTGGGGGCCTGGTGGAGGGTGCCCCTGGTGGCTGGGGGGTGGGGGTGGTGGGAGACATGAGTGGGGGCCTGGTGGAGGGTGCCCCTGCACTGCTGGGGGGTGTGGGTGGTGGGAGACATATGTGGGGGCCTGGTGGAGGGTGCCCCTGGTGGCGGGGGGGTGGGGGTGATAGGGGACATGAGTGGGGGCCTGGTGGAGGCTGCCCCTGCACTGCTGGGGGGTGGGGGTGGTGGGAGACATGAGTGGGGGCCTGGTGGAGGCTGCCCCTGCACTGCTGGGGGGTGGGGGTGGTGGGAGACATGAGTGGGGGCCTGGTGGAGGGTGACCCTGGTGGCTGGGGGGTGGGGGTGGTGGGAGACATGAGTGGGGGCCTGGTGGAGGGTGCCCCTGCACTGCTGGGGGGTGGGGGTGGTGGGAGACATGAGTGGGGGCCTGGTGGAGGGTGCCCCTGCACTGCTGGGGGGTGGGGGTGGTGGGAGACATGAGTGGGGGCCTGGTGGAGGGTGACCCTGGTGGCTGGGGGGTGGGGGTGGTGGGAGACATGAGTGGGGGCCTGGTGGAGGGTGCCCCTGCACTGCTGGGGGGTGGGGGTGGTGGGAGACATGAGTGGGGGCCTGGTGGAGGGTGCCCCTGGTGGCTGGGGGGTGGGGGTGGTGGGAGACATGAGTGGGGGCCTGGTGGAGGGTGCCCCTGCACTGCTGGGGGGTGTGGGTGGTGGGAGACATATGTGGGGGCCTGGTGGAGGGTGCCCCTGGTGGCGGGGGGGTGGGGGTGATAGGGGACATGAGTGGGGGCCTGGTGGAGGCTGCCCCTGCACTGCTGGGGGGTGGGGGTGGTGGGAGACATGAGTGGGGGCCTGGTGGAGGCTGCCCCTGCACTGCTGGGGGGTGGGGGTGGTGGGAGACATGAGTGGGGGCCTGGTGGAGGGTGACCCTGGTGGCTGGGGGGTGGGGGTGGTGGGAGACATGAGTGGGGGCCTGGTGGAGGGTGCCCCTGCACTGCTGGGGGGTGGGGGTGGTGGGAGACATGAGTGGGGGCCTGGTGGAGGGTGCCCCTGCACTGCTGGGGGGTGGGGGTGGTGGGAGACATGAGTGGGGGCCTGGTGGAGGGTGACCCTGGTGGCTGGGGGGTGGGGGTGGTGGGAGACATGAGTGGGGGCCTGGTGGAGGGTGCCCCTGCACTGCTGGGGGGTGGGGGTGGTGGGAGACATGAGTGGGGGCCTGGTGGAGGGTGACCCTGGTGGCTGGGGGGTGGGGGTGGTGGGAGACATGAGTGGGGGCCTGGTGGAGGGTGCCCCTGCACTGCTGGGGGGTGGGGGTGGTGGGAGACATGAGTGGGGGCCTGGTGGAGGGTGCCCCTGGTGGCTGGGGGGTGGGGGTGGTGGGAGACATGAGTGGGGGCCTGGTGGAGGGTGCCCCTGCACTGCTGGGGGGTGTGGGTGGTGGGAGACATATGTGGGGGCCTGGTGGAGGGTGCCCCTGGTGGCGGGGGGGTGGGGGTGATAGGGGACATGAGTGGGGGCCTGGTGGAGGCTGCCCCTGCACTGCTGGGGGGTGGGGGTGGTGGGAGACATGAGTGGGGGCCTGGTGGAGGCTGCCCCTGCACTGCTGGGGGGTGGGGGTGGTGGGAGACATGAGTGGGGGCCTGGTGGAGGGTGACCCTGGTGGCTGGGGGGTGGGGGTGGTGGGAGACATGAGTGGGGGCCTGGTGGAGGGTGCCCCTGCACTGCTGGGGGGTGGGGGTGGTGGGAGACATGAGTGGGGGCCTGGTGGAGGGTGCCCCTGCACTGCTGGGGGGTGGGGGTGGTGGGAGACATGAGTGGGGGCCTGGTGGAGGGTGCCCCTGGTGGCTGGGGGGTGGGGGTGGTGGGAGACATGAGTGGGGGCCTGGTGGAGGGTGCCCCAGCACTGCTGGGGGGTGGGGGTGGTGGGAGACATGAGTGGGGGCCTGGTGGAGGGTGCCCCTGGTGGCTGGGGGGTGGGGGTGGTGGGAGACATGAGTGGGGGCCTGGTGGAGGGTGCCCCTGCACTGCTGGGGGGTGGGGGTGGTGGGAGACATGAGTGGGGGCCTGGTGGAGGGTGCCCCTGCACTGCTGGGGGGTGGGGGTGGTGGGAGACATGAGTGGGGGCCTGGTGGAGGGTGACCCTGGTGGCTGGGGGGTGGGGGTGGTGGGAGACATGAGTGGGGGCCTGGTGGAGGGTGCCCCTGCACTGCTGGGGGGTGGGGGTGGTGGGAGACATGAGTGGGGGCATGGTGGAGGGTGACCCTGGTGGCTGGGGGGTGGGGGTGGTGGGAGACATGAGTGGGGGCCTGGTGGAGGGTGCCCCTGCACTGCTGGGGGGTGGGGGTGGTGGGAGACATGAGTGGGGGCCTGGTGGAGGGTGCCCCTGCACTGCTGGGGGGTGGGGGTGGTGGGAGACATGAGTGGGGGCCTGGTGGAGGGTGCCCCTGGTGGCTGGGGGGTGGGGGTGGTGGGAGACATGAGTGGGGGCCTGGTGGAGGGTGCCCCAGCACTGCTGGGGGGTGGGGGTGGTGGGAGACATGAGTGGGGGCCTGGTGGAGGGTGCCCCTGGTGGCTGGGGGGTGGGGGTGGTGGGAGACATGAGTGGGGGCCTGGTGGAGGGTGCCCCTGGTGGCTGGGGGGTGGGGGTGGTGGGAGACATGAGTGGGGGCCTGGTGGAGGGTGCCCCTGCACTGCTGGGGGGTGTGGGTGGTGGGAGACATATGTGGGGGCCTGGTGGAGGGTGCCCCTGGTGGCGGGGGGGTGGGGGTGATAGGGGACATGAGTGGGGGCCTGGTGGAGGGTGCCCCTGGTGGCTGGGGGGTGGGGGTGGTGGGAGACATGAGTGGGGGCCTGGTGGAGGGTGCCCCTGCACTGCTGGGGGGTGGGGGTGCAGGGGGACATGAGCAGGTGTGCAGGGTAGTCCCCTGTTTTGTGGGCTGCCTGCAGGGGCTGTGGAGGGTGTACAGGGAACACCTGTGAGGACCCACCCAGCCTAATTGCGTGTGATAATTCCCGCACACCCCTGTAATACACGTACCAAGCCAAATCGCGTGTGATAATTCCCACGCACCCCTGTAATACACGTACCTGGCCAAATCGCATGTGAAACTTCCCGCATACCCCTGTAATACACGTACCCTGGCCAATCGCGTGTTGAACTTCCCGCGTACCCCTGTAATACACGTACCCTGGCCAATCGCGTGTTAAACTTCCCGCGTACCCCTGTAATATACGTACCCTGGCTAATCGCGTGTATAACTTCACGCGTACCCCTGTAATACACGTACCCTGGCCAATCGCGTGTTAAACTTCCCGCGTACCCCTGTAATACACGTACCCTGGCCAATCGCGTGTTAAACTTCCCGCGTACCCCTGTAATACACGTACCCTGGCTAATCGCGTGTTAAACTTCCCGCGTACCCCTGTAATACACTTACCCTGGCTAATCGCGTGTTAAACTTCCCGCGTACCCCTGTAATACACGTACCCTGGCCAATCGCGTGTTACACTTCCCGCGTACCCCTGTAATACACGTACCCTGGCTAATCGCGTGTATGACTTCACGTGTACCCCTGTAATACACTTACACTGGCTAATCGCGTGTTAAACTTCCCGCGTACCCCTTTGATACACGTACCCTGGCCAATCGCGTGTTAAACTTCCCGCGTACCCCTGTAATACACGTACCCTGGCCAATCGCGTGTTAAACTTCCCGCGTACCCCTGTAATACACGTACCCTGGCTAATCGCGTGTATAACTTCACGTGTACCCCTGTAATACACTTACCCTGGCTAATCGCGTGTTTAACTTCCCGCGTACCCCTGTAATACACGTACCCTGGCCAATCGCGTGTTAAACTTCCCGCGTACCCCTGTAATACACGTACCCTGGCCAATCGCGTGTTAAACTTCCCGCGTACCCCTGTAATACACGTACCCTGGCTAATCGCGTGTATGACTTCACGTGTACCCCTGTAATACACTTACCCTGGCTAATCGCGTGTATGACTTCACGTGTACCCCTGATATGCACGTTACCCGCTTTGCGTTCCTTGTTTGGCTGCCCTGTAAACTGGTCCAGGGTTAGCGCAGCCCTTTGCGATGATTTAGCGATTTTGCTGGCTTTTCCTTGCGCGAGGGCGTTCTTGGGGGCGTTACTGGCGCTGCTGCAGGGTCGCTGCGATACTCTGCGCCACGGCTGGTTTGGGAGCATGAAATCCATGAATACGCTGTGCGCGGAAATCGTTTTTAGCGCACGTGCCTGGCGCAGTCAATCGCACGCGGACACTCTGCGCCAGCCGCTTGCGACACTTTTCTGCGAAATTCTATGAATTACCCTGTCAGAATGGAGCATAGCAGTTTCCGGGAGATGAAGGTCGACAAAGCTCCGTTAGTAAAACATGTTGTGACTATGGGCCATAAACATGACGAATTTGAGTGGACGGCTGAATGGAAAATTGAAGGACGAGTGAATGCATGAGTTTATCAAAAATGATTGGAGAGAAAACAAGAACTAACATGTCATAGACAAAGCTGGAAAATATGTCGAAAGAAGAGACAGAATTGTATAAAATTGTAAATATAACTCTAAGATAAGGAGTCTTGAGCAAATAGTTATAATGAGTTCTGGTGAGCGGGTGTTAGCTATAAACTAACCAGTAAAGGTTTATGAAATGGCAATTTTACTAACATTCATCTTAAATTGAAATTGGCAGGAGCATTGGGGATATTTCTACACCTATGATTAAATGCAAGATAGGATGTTGTCTTTCAAAAGAGGATTCGTTGAATATACAAGATGATTGTCTAGCTCAATGCTAAAATCCAATATTTGATTGATGTGAATTCATGTTCACTTTTTTTAAATACTATAATTGATAGATGTGTAATGTAGAGGTTTTTGCCTGTCAATTTTTGTGTAATGCCCCTAATTACATATCATTACACAAAGCATATGTCGCCATTAAGCCAATAAGAGAGCGTACTAATGCATTACATGAGGGCGTGCAAGGAAGCATGAGGTCATTACCAGCCACTCTGAACAGCAGGAGTATGAGAAAAACACTCAGTAAGAGCAATGTTCGAAAAGAAACTCCTTGGTGAAATAGAGAGTGCACAATAGAGCTATTCACTATACATCTACAATACAAACAGTATGTATTTTTTGTATAGACAAATCAAGAGCGACCAATAGATTATAATAGTGGAAGATTTTCTCAAAAAGTCAAAGTCATGTGGGCTTTTGTTTGGGATGCCTCTCAATGATCCCTACAACTGAATAAGGATAAATGACTCCTATGCAAGCTCTACATCCTGTTATGATATGATAGGTTATTTATAATGCACTTAACACTCAGAGGTTTCTAAGCGCAGACCCAAGGATCAAACCTGTGTTGCTCTTTTGTCGTCTTGCTTCCAAGGCGTGCATGTTGCCCCTGAGCTATCCTCCCGAGTCTATCACTGTCCGATTAGTATATGATCCAGGTACATTTTAAAACCAGCATTGTAAATGATCCTTCTCAAAAGTAAGTGACCCTGTAAATCATTTTCTTCACAGTTACGTTAAGTGTCCTGTGTATTTTTTGACAAGTTGGTTTGTTTGGAAATTAATATTCAGGAAGCACAAGATAGTTTTGGGTAGTTACAACTTCTAATACCTTATAAGTAAGAATGAATTCATTGCATTGGAAAGGAGGATTATAATGTATTAAACAATGGTGCTTTCCACAGATTTGGAAGGCCCAATCTTAGACCCTTGGAGCAGATGCTCTAAAGACTACAGAAACATCTAATAGCTCCTGATGAAAGTTGCAAAATGAGAAAATAAGAACAGAAACATGCTGGGCATTACTTTAAACAATGTACACATGAGTATATAGTATGATATATCAATAAATATTCACTGCAAGAAGGTTTTAATAGTGAGATTGTGAATAATTTCATCTGCACACATAATCCAGAGACGGCACACCGAAATAATATGTTGCTCCAATGTGGTGTCACATGTAATATTCTAAAAATGTTTTATATTGAAAGACTTATTTGTGCAATTGAGTTGTTTTAAATAATTTACCATGAATGAATAATATATTGCCCAAAGGTTTTGTATACATTTGAATTGAATACAGTATTTTGTTGTGATGTAGATCACTGAGAAGGAAGAATGTTTTTTCCAAAAGATCACTGATCTTTACACACACAATTAAACATCCATACAGGTGCACGTACTATGGAGACGTCAGTGACACCCATGTGCTGGTGAATCACGCTTTATTACAGGCATGCTGCTGGCATCATAAGTAGCTGTCCATGAGTAGAGCCAGGCAGAAAAAAGAAGCAGCTGCAGACAAAAATGAAGCTCTAAGAAATGGTGGCCACATATGCCAGAAGTGGCCACCAGCAAGAACCTGGTCAGTGTGGGTAGCAGGTCCAAAGAATGGTGCCTGTGTATGCTAGAAGTGGAAGCCGATGATAGGCGTGGAGAGCTTGGGTGTGGGCCAGGAAGATGGTGGCCACGTATGCCAGACATTGGCACCAGCAAGAACCGGGTCAGTGTGGGTAGCAGGTCCAAAGAATGGTGCCTGTGTATGCTAGAAGTGGAAGCCGATGATAGGCGTGGAGAGCTTGGGTGTGGGCCAGGAAGATGGTGGCCACGTATGCCAGAAGTGGCCACCAGGAAGAACCTGGTCAGTGTGGGTAGCAGGTCCAAAGAATGGTGCCTGTGTATGCTAGAATTGGAAGCCGATGATAGGGGTGGAGAGCTTGGGTGTGGGCCAGGAAGATGGTGGCCACGTATGCCAGACCTTGGCACCAGCAAGAACCGGGCCAGTGTGGGTAGCAGGTCTAAAGAATGGTGCCTGTGTATGCTAGAAGTGGAAGCCGATGATAGGCGTGGAGAGCTTGGGTGTGTGCCAGGAAGATGGTGGCCATGTATGCCAGACGTTGGCACCAGCAAGAACCGGGTCAGTGTGGGTAGCAGGTCCAAAGAATGGTGCCTGTGTATGCTAGAAGTGGAAGCCGATGATAGGTGTGGAGAGCTTGGGTGTGGGCCAGGAAGATGGTGGCCACATATGCCAGAAGTCGCCACCAGCAAGAACCGGGTCAGTGTGGGTAGCAGGTCCAAAGAATGGTGCCTGTGTATACTAGAAGTGGAAGCCGATGATAGGTGTGGAGAGCTTGGGTGTGGGCCAGGAAGATGGTGGCCACGTATGCCAGAAGTGGCCACCAGCAAGAACCGGGTCAGTGTGGGTAGCAGGTCCAAAGAATGGTGCCTGTGTATGCTAGAAGTGGAAGCCGATGATAGGGGTGGAGAGCTTGGGTGTGGGCCAGGAAGATGGTGGCCACGTATGCCAGACGTTGGCACCAGCAAGAACCTGGTCAGTGTGGGTAGCAGGTCCAAAGAATGGTGCCTGTGTATGCTAGAAGTGGAAGCCGATGATAGGCGTGGAGAGCTTGGGTGTGGGCCAGGAAGATGGTGGCCACGTATGCCAGAAGAGGCAGCCAAGGCAAAGAGGGGGAAGAAGACCTCGGGTCAGATGTGGCGACTGCTGAACCCAGGAGAAGCCACTGGTGACCACTAAACAGCGTGAGGCGTAGAACCACGTGGCGCAACTAAGTGAAGGGAACAAGTACGTTCCAAGACCCATGCACTCGCCCCCGTGGACCCTAAGTATGGGCATTGCAGTGCATATCTGTGTTTCTTCGACCGTGGTTCCGCTCACAGGCCCGCCTGCTCCCGGAATCCTGTCAGCTCTCGTGCTGCCCAAAGGGCATTTTTGCATCACTTAAGGAGGATTTACAGACAGGAAAACTAACAATGTGTAGAGTTCTTTCTCTTGCAACTCTGCTTGCTGGTGGGTTGTGATCAGTGATGCATGTTTGTCTTAGTTCATGTGTCGGACGTGAAAGTAATTGAATACTTTGCTGCACTACTTTGTAATTGGCATTTTTGTGGAATAGGACATATCTGACTAGGTTTGCGCTGATTATTTAATTATATATGTAGGCATTGGTAAAGAACAGACACTTCAGAACTCTTTAGGGAGTAGGGTACCGAGGACACATGCAAGGTGCGGTCTTCACCAGGATGGCATTTCATTCACTTCTGGCAGGGATTTCTTGCAGGATTAAATGAAAATAGAAGGAACGATGGTTGGAATATGTTAAATGTTAAAGGTATTTTTTACCGCGCACCGTCACCAACGGAGTTGGTCCCCAGGCGCTCTGGCGGATCTGTAAACAAGAAGGGGGTGGGGGATTTGGTTAGTCCGGAGAAGAGGGAGTAGGAGAGTGAGAGAGGTGGTGTGCTGTTGGAGGCTTCAGCTCAGTGTACACTGTGCGCTGCGCTTTGGTGTTAGTATTGGGCCGGGGCGCGACCACGTGTGCTGTTGGTGTTGTTTATGTACTGTTAGTTTGTTGTTGATGCAGTGTGGTGAAGTGCGTGTGGTTTGCTGGGCGAGAGTACGTTGTGTGAATTTTCAGGTGAGTTAGATATGCAGAGATTTGAAGGTACGGTTAGTGGGGTGAGAATCCTGGTTATGGCACATCTTGTCCAGTTAAAATTATGTTACTATCGGTGGGATTAGTTGCTACTATACTTTCTTGATCGACAGATGAAAAGTACAGCTCATTGTTTGCAAGAAGGCTAACATGGACCAGATGTGGTAGTGGCGGTACCTTTTATTAGTCTAGGTCATATTTTTGAATTCTAGCTTTCAAGATCACATAGGACCCAGGCAGAAGTACCACGTTAGTGGACAAAACATGAGCGCCTCCAGACAAAGGATACCAGCCTGCCACTGACAGGACACAGAATGCTCAAAACTAAAGCTGGTGCATAGCAGTTCTGTCATGCTCCTCGCAGTTTCTCACTTTAGTCTTAAGGTTACACTAAATAAATACAACTATAACCACCCTTGAAAACTCAGACTAATCAGTCCTATAACCGAGTCTTCAAAATAATATAGTTTTAATGATTGACACAACTCCTGGGAGTTACTTAATTTATAGAATATGTAGAATTAAATGAGACTTCGGTAGCTTAATCAATGGAGGTCGCTACCTCCTGAGTCTGAGTAATGCCAGAATACAGTTTTAGCAGGCTGTTTCTCTACACAGGCGATGCACTCACACAGTCACTGCTATTTCCCTCTTCTCAGCTTCCCTGGCCAGCATCTCTCTGGTCGTATTCGCCCACTCGCATATGAACAGTACTTGCTCCTCTGGGGCTTTCATAAAGCTATCAGTCAATCTCTCCAGCATTTACACTGTCACTGGTGTCCCTAATACTGGGATAATCAGCTGTCAGGCTGTCACACAAACATTTGTTGTCTCCAGGGGAATGTCACAATGAGCATCTAAACCGAGTTTTCCTACTTAGCGGTACATAATAGGCCTGGGAGAATTTTTTAAAAATAAATTGGGGTATGTAAAAAAACGTGTTTTAATTGTTTGTGGTTGTACAAGAAAAAGCCAACCTTTTACAAATAAAAAACATATCAAAACAGTAATACACACATATACATACTCTCGTACTCGTACAGTCCAATCTCCTTTAAGAGGCATTCATCTCCAGAGAAGTTCCAGGGGAGGTTGGTCTGGTTTGGCTGGATTATTAGAAAGGAAAAACTTGAAGAATAACCTCAAAGGCTGCATGAATGAAACAAAGGGGAGGGGTCATTTTATCAGACAATTTCATGATGCCCATGCCCACAATCTATGCTAGCATTGCCACTGCAAAACACGTTTTCGTGATCTCAGTGCCCACAATATAGGCCAGCATTGCCATTATAAAATACTTCCAGGGTGCATTACCCACAATCTCCGCCAGTGTAGTCACTGCAAGGCACATCTTCCTGATGCCTGCTGCACTCACAGTATGTACCATGTACCAGCCACGTCACCGTAAAACACATCAGTGATGCATGTCCATGATAAATGCCAGCATTGCCACTGCCAAACATAGACCCATGAAGCACAATCAAAGCGTGACATCATGTCACGGTACACAAATAACTCCAAGAGGGACCCACAAATATTGTACCTGGGGTACTCCAGGCATCACTAACATACCAACTACTCTCAAACCCCAGTGAACTCAAAAAGGTCCTGCCACAAACGTATGCAGCTAATTTCATGATTTAGTGTTCAACTGTACATGCTTTGTATTCACTTATATTATCAAACACACTGTATACATTGAATCATCCATGATCCAATCCGAAAATTGTAATTAAGGCTCTCTGTTTTATGGTATTTATTTCTTCAACATTTCCTTCTGAATTCATCCATGTTTATATTTTGTTCATTTTATCTGTATTTATCCAAATTGATTTTTTAATGTGATAAAGCAAATGTGCAACTACTACCTTTCCACACATATTAAAATGAAGGAATGTTGTGCTTGGATGCCTGTAATGGGATGCTCAAGGAGATGGGTTCTCTTGCACATCAAGCCACAATGCATTTTCACCTTAAAAACAAATGGATTGTTTTGCAGTTGATTGGAAACATCTCTACAGCAATCTGGAAAGGGAAATAAATTCATCTTTGAAGTGTCTCCATTGTGCAAGAGACTTTCATTTCCACGTGTTTTCCTCAATTGTATGCAAATAGATACTGAAAGGAAACTCAGTGATTTCCGTCCGTATTTATGTATGAAAATCAGTAAAAATTGAAAATAGGGAGCCTTAATTGTAAAACAAATTTCCAATATACATGAAAAGTCACATGCTTCCAAGTATTATGCATCAAAAGTGTGTAATTCAACATGCACAGCCCCTAATCTTGCAAAACATTGCAGTGTGCAAAAAACTGCCCTATATGTTTCACTCCACTTAATGATGCCCTTCTTCAGGAGGTGCAGAATAAGGCGTATCCCCTTTGAACCTGCCAGGCCCACCATGAAGTGTGGCACATTTCGGTTGAGTTCCTGATCGAGCAGTCAGTGGTATACCGCGAAAGCTCCTCAAGTAATCTCTGCTTGTAGTCCCTTAAATTCTTTTCACGTGAGTATCGTTCGAAATTATGTAAAAGAAAGCTGATCCTGGCCTTAGGTTACTTAGACAATAGACAGCTTATGAGCCAATTGCCCTCTTCTGACATGGGAACAATTGGATACTAATAAGAGCTATTATTTAAGTGCTTAGAGGGCAGAGGAATATGGCATTAGGCACTATGCATAAAGACCTGACTTTATTTATTATTATTATTATTATTATTATTATTATTATTATTATTATTATGTTATGGTAATGGGCTTTTATACCTTGCTAAATTACCAAAGTAGAAGGTTCAGAATGACTAGGCTTGATAATAATTAACATTTCTGCACTTACTTTGGGTACCTGAATAAAATTGCAATTTATAATGTATTGACACATTCCAGATTGGTACAAACCTCAAAAGAAAGCCCTTTATTACTTGTTTACACGTGTTTCGGCTACTCAAGAGCACAGTAACTGTGCGAGGCCGACGCGAGGAGACTGAATGATAACAAGCTCAAGGGATTTACCCGGGATTTATGGAAAAAGCCGGAATATGATGTGTGCCCTGTCAATGCCCTATTTTGTTTTGAGGAAGGCTCTTGAGTAGCCGAAACACATGTAAACAAGTAATAAAGGGCTTTCTTTTGAGGTTTGTACCAGACAAGTGTTGCGCAATTCTTGAGTGGCTGTTCATCTCATTCTTGTGACTAACCAAGGAGGTAGGGGATTGGTTCCTCCAACAAGTGCCACACAGGATGCGACACGGCTGAAAAGCCAACAAAAGTTAATCTAGGTCGCCAACAGAAGAGGTTGTACCGACAAATATCCCGAAATAACAATCTGTACATTCCAGGTTGGGTTTCTGCTGTATGGGAAACATATTTATAACATTTCAGCGGTGCAAGTAACCGAAGTACAGAAGCCCTGGTGCCTCTTGTGTGTTTTTTGAACAGAGTTCCCAGACCTGTATGACACTAGAGACACATGTTAATGTTTACCTCTACCCAGGGAGATA
Source organism: Ambystoma mexicanum (assembly GCF_040938575.1). Taxonomy (NCBI): domain Eukaryota; kingdom Metazoa; phylum Chordata; class Amphibia; order Caudata; family Ambystomatidae; genus Ambystoma; species Ambystoma mexicanum. Next base: position 1,313,814,473 of record NC_090934.1, read on the forward strand.
TACACAAAGAAAACCATCTACAATGCAGGGTTTTACATCCTCCTAATTACTGGCTTGGGTCCAATAGGGAGAGGCTAGTCCAAGGGCACGGAGAGGTGCCTGTGATGCTGTGTGATGCTGTGCCAGTCTTCGCCAGGCTCCGTGTGAGCCTCCCACCTCTTATCTTCCTCCAAGGGCAAGGGAAGCAGAGCAAACCAGGGGGCCTTGCTGAGGATGAACTCATCACTATTATGGGCAGACATGTCCGTCCGGCTGGTGCTGGAACCCTGCGGGGCCCTCATTCACGCCTCTGGTGTGAGCTGTCAGCGCTGTCCCACCTGCAGACCCAGGCAGTAGACAGCAGGGTTCCGAATGAGCAGCTAAACTCAGAATGCTGCAAATTGTTTTTCTACCTCCCGCCAGGACACATGTAAGTCTGAGCGCTGCATCCACACGTGACGCAGGACGCTGCACACCTTTCAGCCCAGTTTAACTGCTGGGGCCAGAGAAGTTCCAGGGGAGGTTGGTCTGGTTTGGCTGGATTATAAGGAAACAAAAACTTGAAGAATAACCTCAAAGGCTGCATGAATGAAACAAAGGGGAGGGGTCATTTTACCAGACAATTTCATGCTGCCCATGCCCACAATCTAATTTTGCACAGTGTTGGTACTAGGGCAACGTATGCCTTTGTGCAAAAATGCATTGAAAGCATTTGTGTTTTGCACTTGTTTGCCATAGTGCTAATACCATGCAAATTACGCTTGCACCAGTGCAAAGTTTCTGTAATCTAGCTTCTGTGCGCAAGAGGCGCACACACTCTTTGTGCACCACTCATTTTGCTATGGGAGGATTGCGTTGCAGTGCCCTCTTCTGAATAACTAGGGACAGATTATCTAACATTTGCATCAGTGCTAAAAAGTGAGCAAATACTGTGGCTTTCATGCCCGCTGAGGGGGGCAGAAATGGCCTTAACGTTTCAAGGCCCTAGAATGTACGGTTTCTGAGATATTTGGGACATAATACACCGCAACGAACTGCACCACACCAGGGAGAGGCGGCAGGAGGGGAGAGAGCACAGAAGAGCTCAGAATGCAGCAGCACGCCAACTCTCGCCTCCCCCCAACGTCTGCTCCAGGGTAAGTCAGCACCACACACTCCCATTCTCAGTGCCGTATACTTCAGGGTGCAAAGCACATCCAATCGTTAAGCGAATCGGAAGCCTACAGGATCATTGATTTTCAACAATGGATGAGAGTGTTATCATGTCTGTCTACAGAACCCGTTCAGAGAAAGGGTACTTTTGCTAGTTGTATATACAAAATGTCTATGTACAGCTCTTTGCGTAAGCACTGCATAAATAAAACATTGTTTTCTACATTTCTTCACCCTCATGACTTTGTCAATGCTCTGAAATACATTTCAGTCCTTCCCTTCTATTCCAGTAGGGATACCCACACAGAGCTCTGCTAATGCATCTAAGACTGCCCTGCTGCAAACCCTGAACTTTGGCCCACACATTGTGCTTCCTGGAGGACCTCAATCCCCCACTAGCCCCTACCCCAAAAGTGATCTGTAACATCCTTTTCTATTTCTTTATTTGGCTATTGTAATTGTGCTTTTATCATCCACTTCTACTGTGATCTGCGGCATTGCCTATTCTTTTAGATATGGCACTGACATGCAGCTCTGGAAGTGTATTGCAAACATTACCTGCACTGGGGAATGGAGATATGGAGATAATACAGTTAGAAATCCTAGGAACCAGGAGGAATCTGGCGTCTCTCTCTCTCTCTCTCTCTCTCTCTCTCTCTCTCTCTCTCTCTCTCTCTCTCTCTCTCTCTCTCTCTCTCTCTCTCTCTCTCTCTCTCTCTCTCTCTCTCTCTCTCTCTCTCTCTCTCTCTCTCTCTCTCTCTCTCTCTCTCTCTCTCTCTCTCTCTCTCTCTCTCTCTCTCTCTCTCTCTCTCTCTCTCTCTCTCTCTCTCTCTCTCTCTCTCTCTCTCTCTCTCTCTCTCTCTCTCTCTCTCTCTCTCTCTCTCTCTCTCTCTCTCTCTCTCTCTCTCTCTCTCTCTCTCTCTCTCTCTCTCTCATTTGCATTTGCAGGAGCCACCCCATCTGTTGCTGACAGCTGCGTGACCGGAGAGGAAACGCAGACATCTTTGAGGTTGGAGGCTATTTTATTAGCAAAAAAAACTATTCAAAGAAAATGATTCAATTGTAGTAACTTTGTAAACAGTTTTTTTTTATTACAATGATCACTACGAATATGTATTTTAGTCATAATTAGAATGTTACGCTTGTCTTACTGGGCCAAGCACATTAAACAAAACCTAGAATAGCCATATACATTATTTTCTGTTAAATCGTCATCATTCCAAGATGGGCAGTCTTGTACAGTCCTGTTGTATCCTTTTGAAGCTCTCCCACGAGGAGGAGAATGGGGCAAATAACACCTCTGAGACTTACAGACTCATTTGCCTAAACTCAAAGAGCATTTTGGCACATAAGATTGATGACAGGTCTTTATATTTGATAAATACGTCTTTGATCAAAACGGTCTATGCTTGAATCACTGAGTACATAATGGACAATGGGCTTGGCGCTCATTTCATTTTTCACAGCCCCCACCCTAGTATTCAAATGTGTGTAACATTGCAACACATTTGCAGAACCTCAGGAGTTGGATGTGAGGCTAGGACAGCTGTGGCATTAGTCAGTGGTTTGTGATCCAAGGATCCCAGGGTTGTCTGGAGGTGATGTCTCTTTGTGGGTAGTGTTTTTACTACTGTTATTCTGGTACTGAAATGCACATGTAGTTTTGCAAATGCATTTTAATCTTGGCATGCATGCTGAAACACCTCCTTGCAGTCGGTCTTAGACTTGCAAAGAGTGCTTCCAATTCGCCTCAGGTGCCTCTCAGTCTCCGATTGTGTACTCAGTCCTAAGCCGCTGAATGCGAGCAACTGCGTCACACATGAACTGGAACATTAACGCGGAGTTTCCTCTCCCGAACCAGGAACATGCGTGCACAGTTCACATGTCCCTATGTTCTGCATTGTGCCGTATGCTAAATGTTGGTCCATGTCTTCTGATTGCTGCATCTAGCTAACAACAGAACCCTCCCCTAGTCTAACTGTCCTGTGCTTAGCTGTTGCTCCCGTCACTCGACTTGCTCTCCCCCTCCCTCAAGTTATACTGGACACGGCACGCACCGACCTCTACTGCATATTCACCCAATGGGCTGGTGCTTGACCATACCCACCAAATTCCTGCATCCAGTGTCATCCACTCATACTTTTGCCGAGGGTTTACGCTGACTATGTCATGTTCTCTAGCTAAGCTCTAACCTAAGCCAGCCCAGCTCTTCCACAGTACTACTGACAATTGTACAACCTAGCCTCCTATCGCCAACTGCACTGCCCTGCCGGCTATTACTAACTGCATTACCTAGCATTGCCAACTGCACGGCCCTGCCTTCTATTGCTAACTGCCTTGCTCTGCCTTATCCAGCCCACCATTGCCATTCAACACCCAGCCAATTGCCTAGTTTACCACGCCGGATATGATAGATATCTTATACCTACTGCCTTAGCTCAGGGCTGCTAGGCCTTCCTGTACTCCGCCTTCACCTATGTATTGTGTCTTCGTACGAAACACATACTGTTAGCCAAACCATGCACCCGCTAATCACCTGTGCCACCAGAGGCCTAAGATAAAATCGCTTCTCGATACTTAACCATGCACCTAAAAACCATTGGCCTCATAGTTGCAACCACGGTAACCTATGCCCTTCTCGCATTCCTCATAAGTAATCTTCTCCTAGACTCTAAGGCGCTAACACCTCCCACTACTATGGATAACAGATCCTCCATCATAATGAGGACTGATGTTCATTAAAGACATAGGGGGTCATTACGACCTTGGCGTTAAGGGTTTAACGGCGCGTAAAAGGTGTCAGCGCCGTTAAACCCTTAACTCCTGATTACGAGGTCCCTTTGCGGGACCCGACCTTAACAGCTGATTTTACCAGCCGTTAAAGTAGGGTCCCGCAAAGGGACCTCGGTGCTAATTACGGTACCGCAATTTGCGGTACCGTACTTAGCGCCTTCCCCAGTCTCATTGAGCCCTATGGGGCGAAAATGGGAACGGGGAAGGGCCATGGTGAAATGGGGAAATACTGCCCCGTCAACCTTGGAATAGGGCGGTATTACCCCATTCCACCATGGCGGACTCGGTACAACACCGGCACCAACCATGGTGCTAATAGCGCCATGGTTTAACATCGGGTTGTAATCTCCCCCATTCTGACCAAATCAGACCAACATACTTCTTACCTCCACTGCTCACGCAGTCGTTGGCACCAGCATCAGAGACACCAAACCATTCCTCGTCACTGCATCCAATGGATCCACCAGTTTGCCAAGATCCTAATCAGCCTTGCCCTACTAACGCCAGGAATAAGAGGCTAGGATCCAGATTCCCACACCTATCAGTAGCTACCCACCGGCAACCTTCTGCGCCCATAGTCTCTAAGACTAAGCCACAAGCCAAACCTACAACCAAAACTAAAGAAAAACAGAAAAAAACATGTCTATAACTCCCAAGACACCACCCGCCACAAACGACTCCCAAAATAACAAACCACCCCTAATCAAGGGAGCTCTCATCAATGCAAGATCTATGGTCGCCCATGCTGTTGAGATCGCTGACCTCATCATTGCCATTCAGCTAGACTTCTTGGCCATAACTGAGATCTGGCGCCACCCATCGGCAGGACCCACCTTATCCTTGGCGATACCTGAAAACTACTCTATCATTAGATCAGATAAAGACATCGGCAGAGGAGGTGGAGTTGCCTTCGTGGCCAAAACTCATCTAGCCTTAAAAATGTCCCAACACCCCCCCTTCCCGTCTGGCGACCTGCTGTCGGTAAAACTACCACTAACTGCCTCCCACACCATCACCATGCATTTAATATACAGACCACCGGGCCCCATCACCTCCTTCAATGAAGACATCAATACCCTACTGTTCACAAATACTTAACCGGGTTCACAAATCATCCAACTTGGAGATTTCAACATGGGCCTTAATGACCCTAAGGATGCAGCAGCTACCACAGTGGCTAACTCCATTAATGAAGCAGGACTCACCCTCAGGATTAATGTACCTACCCATATCAAAGGGCTAACATTAGACTGGCTCACGGATTCAAACTGCACAACTGCCATCACAACGGTAGAGCCAATTGCCTGGTCGGATCACTACCTTATAAACTTCAATATCCAAGACCTGCCTTTAGCCAACACCCAATCTCAAATGCCCCTGCCCCGCCATGACTCGTAACAAATGCAACATAACAGTGAATAACCTGATCCCGCTCATCCACCCCATCACTAACTTAACAAACTGCAACTTAGACCCTGCAACTCTTATTGAGATCTATAACTCTACCCTTAACAAGGCATCAATAAAAATGTACCCCCTTAAACTACGCAAAGAAAACCGTGAGCTCATCTCGACTCATGGTTTACCCCCAGTCTCAACGCCACTCTAAATGAAAAAAGACAGACAGAAACACTGTGGAAAAACAATCCCACTACCCAGAACAAGGAGTAATTGTCAAGAATTTCTGAGAGATACAAACCCGAAATTCACCAAACTAAAAGAGACCCTTTAACAACAGAATAGCTAAAGCCAATTCCCACTCAAGAGAACTCTTCACCATATTAAGAGAACTGGAATCCCCCAACCCTCCAACAGATAGCTGTATCAAAAATAAAACTTGGTGCAACAACATTCATGATGCTCTATGTAACAAGATCTCCTTGCTACAAGAAAACATCGCAACAATAAAAGCCACCCTTCCCCCCTACGGCTCGAAGAAGCAAACGTCATTACACGTTCACAAACAGCAAACAGAAGAATTCCACTTCACCCCAGTCACCATATCTGACGTAATAAAGATCATTTCTACACTTAAACCATCCAAGTGCCTAGGGGACTCGTGCCCCGCGACCACAATCAAAGAAGCAGCTAGCGAACTAGCTCCCGTTATTACCAAGTTTATCAATGCTTCTTTCAACACCAGCACAGTTACTACCAACTTAAAAGAGGCCTGGGTCCTCCCCCTCTTAAAAAAATCAAATCTAGACCCTTCCATCCCTACAAACTAAAGGCCAATCACAGCAGTCCCGTTTTTACTAAAGATCCTAGATAAGGCAGCATCCCTCTAGATCCAGTCTTACTTGGAACTTAACAACTTGCTAGGCCTACGACAATCAGGATTTAGGCCAAAACACAGAACGGAAACGGCACTCATTGATCTAATGGAAGCACTGAAGGACGAGGGGGAACTAGCCATCCTCCTACTCTTAGACCTCTCAGCCGCCTTTGACTTGGTGGATCACCAGGTCCTCTGCAATCACTTATCATCTTCTGCTTGCTTCTCCAAAGAGGCCACAGCCTGGCTTTATAGTCAAAAAGTCGAAAACATAATGTCGAATAGCAAAAATGTCGAAAAAAAAATGTCGAATGTAAAAAAGTCGAAAAAACATACATATAATAGGAAAAGTCATAATTTCGAAAAAAAAATGTCGAAAAAAAAATTGAAAACCCAAAACACTCTTTTTTTTTTTTTTTACCCAGATAGTAACATTTATTATGGGGGGGGGTCCCCCCCAACCCCCCCCATCCCAAACCCCTACCCCAACCCCCCCCTCCTCCCCATCCCGCCCACCCCCCATAGATATACCTTTAATTATTTTAAAAAAATCTTTAATATAATATTAAATAATTAATTAATTATTTAAAAAACCATCCCAAACCCCTATCCCCAACCCCCCCATCCTCCCCATCACCCCACCCCCCATGGAAATACCTTTAATTATTTTAAAAAAAAAGTTTAATAAAATATTTATTATTAACACATAAAATCGAAAAAAGTCGAAAAAAAGTCGACATTTTTGTTTTTCGACATTTTTGTTTTTCGACTAAATATTTTCGACATTTTTACTTTCGAATATATTGTATTCGAAATTATGACTGGATACCCACAGCCTGCATCCAATCCTTCTTAGACAACCGATCCATGAGCGTCTTCTCCACTACAGACTCAGCAGACCCAGTCCCTGTAACTTGCAGAGTCCCACAGGGCTCATGTGTCTCTCCCACCATGTACAAAGTCTTTACGAAGCACTTGTTTGATGATCTAGACAATCTGGGTGTCTCCTACACTAACCATGCGGATGACACCCAGATTCTCATTCCAATCACCGGGGACTACAAGACAGATGTAGCTATGATTAACAAAATGTACCCCGTCATTCAAGCCTGGATGGCTACTCATGGGCTCTGCCTTAACGACGAGAAGACTGATCTTCTGCTCATTGGCTAACCTAACGAACTCAACAAACTGAGTAACAATTTCACGGCCTTCAACATTGATGGTTTAAACATTAATGTATCCAAAGAGGTAAAAACCTTAGGCTTTTACCTAGACTCGACACTGAACCTAAAAAGACAAGTGAACGCTGCCGCTTCAGCCACCAATTACACTTGCAAACTGATAAACGCATGTCAGCCATTCCTCTCCACGGACAGTTGCATTACACTAGCCAGAGCTCTTATTCTGTCCAAACTTGACTATTGTAATGTACTGTACATGGGGACGAGCAACCAGAACATTAACAAGCTGCAAACGCTACAAAACAAAGCCCTTAGAGCTTCCCTAGAATGCAGCACATCTCTAATGCCAGACACTCTACTAAATGGTTGACTATCAAAGACAGGATAAGTCTCAAAGCCCTTTACATTCAACTGCCTCTCCAACCAGGCCCCTAAATACTTGATGGACAAACTCACCATGCATACTTCCGAACAGCCCATCTGTTCTATCCACATTAACTCACTTAAGGTACCCACCTTCAAACTATAGAAAGCAGGGGGAAGCAGCTTCCCAGTACTGGCTGCTCAACTCTGGAACACCTTTGCCTATTGCCTTAAGTTCTGCGCCCTCACTCTACAACTTCAGCAGAGAAACGAAAAAATGGCTGTTCTCACTAGACTACTGGAAACGTGCCTATTCTAGCATGTCACACTCCTTTCAGTGATGACTGCGGCTAAACACTTTAGCCCCGCTGCAGCCTGCCTGCCGGCACTACCTTGCCCTTAGCACTGTTCAATGTAGCCTTCACAACTGCCTAGAAGACAGTACATATTTTGCTCTATGTGTATAACTGTACTTATCCTGGCTCGATGTGTAAAATATGTAATATCTGTGTAAATTCTGTAAATGCCTATGTAACCTTTGTAAAGCCCAAGTAACCATGTAACTGCAAATGCGCCCAGATACCCACGGGTTAGGCAAGCTATATAAGTAAAATAAATAATCAAACAAACATATGTCAAATATGTTCCAATCCAAACATATTTGAGGTAAGGTTGTACACTCCTTTTCCTGGCTGGGTTATAGGAGTCCCCTCTTCATGCAGTACTGCCTCTCATTCCAGGGCTGAAGACAGAAAACATATCAACCAATGCACCTAAATACAGTTCTGCTTCATGGCTTGTATTGCAGCAAACCAGTGAACAACATCCACCTCAGGGGCGCTGTTGAGCAGTTACGCGCAGAAGCAGCTAAATTACGGTGCTGTACATCGCACAGTATTAATGGAGAAATGCAGTGCACCTGAAAGCTGGCCTTAACAGAGAGCTGTAATATACAGATAAACATGAGCAGAGTGTGCAGAGGACTGTGTGTGATTGAAGGTTCAGACCATTTGGGGGGCCTGGATGATGAATTTTAGCTGGAGGCTTGCATGAGCAGGGGACTGCCACAGTGTGCCTTGTGCTGGATCAGGTGACGGTGCTGTGGATCGGTTCTCACAGTCTCGGGAGGATAGCTCAGGGGCAACCTGCCCGCCTGGGAAACAAGACAACACAGAGCAACACAGGTTTGATCCCCGTGTCCGTGCTTAGAAACTTCTGGGTATTAAGCGCTTTATAGATAACCTATCATATCACACCACACCAGAATACACAGGTTGTACAGGGCCCCTTTGGTTCCCCTTGAGTCCACTGACTTTGGTGGTGGGGAGGTGAATGGGCCCTCTACACTGGACATTTTACTGGCCCCGCTTAGAGCCCTGTGTAGTCGCGGACTGGTGGGGGACTCCGGAAGACAACTACAGTGGACTTAATGCCTGTGCCTGTATATGGGAACTATTTTTCAACCCTGTGTCCAGAGGGACAGAAGAAGACACTGTTTGAGCCACCTGCTCTATAGGATTCTGTCTGTTGCCGTACAGGGCCCATTGCAGTGCTAATTGGCAGGCCAATGACTATCCTAGCAACTAAGTGTTTTGTACACTGCTGAATCCTGCATACACCAAGGTTGCACACAGTGTGTACATAATCACATCAGTACCAACAGCCCTAAGTGTGTATCAAGCACTTTTACTCCCTAAAAAATGGGCAAATACTCCCAAAATTAAAAAATAGGGAGGAAAAATATGCCCAACAAGAATTAGGAAACAGACACATAGGAGTCTGTTTCAGCCACACAGCTCATGGCTGTGCCACAGAAATAAACTCCTCTTATTACTGCATGAGCTGAAGAGGGAAAATGCATCTTTTCAATGTGCATGAATAACAAGTTGCAAAAACAATTTACTACTAAAACATTTCCATTTTACAGTAAAAAGATATTTTTACTAGCTCATAAAAGTCTCCCTTTGGGAATGGGACTTACGTTTTTACTCCCTAAAATCATGTTACTCCTAACTTTAACAAATAGGCAGTAAAATATTCCCACTTCAAAATCTTATCTGGAACACACACTACCAGTACCTTTAAACACTAGTGAATCTTTTCCCACCATCTTGTCACCTTGTTTGTGAAACGATTTGCACCATTAACTGGAGTTTTATCTAAGGGCACAAGGCTGCTTTGCTTACGCCTTGTCAGTATACCACTTCATTATGACCCGTCAGGAGGAAAGAAACAGGGCAATTTGGACTCCTTTGCTAAAGCAGTTGCCAAAGCTTCAGAGGCTGATCCTTCACCTCAGGACAGCATTGCCCCTGCAGCATGTAAGCATGGTCCGAGCATCGGCGGATATGCAGCAAATCTATTGAGATATGCAGGAGGGCTTTGCATCTGTCAATAGCAGGCTTGATGACATCACCCTAACACAAATCAGACAAGGAGAGGGCAAGGATCACTGAAACAGGAACCAGAATTAGTCAAAACGTGGATGTGGTGGGCTCCTAGAGGTCTTCCACGGGTAGTATAGTTCAGTTTGTTTGTTTGTTTGTTTTATTCACCTATAATGCGCACCAAACCCTCAGTGGCAACGCGCTCGTCTTGGAAGCAAAACAACGCAGAGCAACACAGGTTCGAATCCTGGGTGTGCGCTTAGACACCTCTTTGGTATTCAGTGTGTTATAAAAAAAACCTATAATTATTCCATTGTCAGACTGATCTAGGCCTTGAGCATGGCCAAAAGAAAGTGTGATGATCTGGAGGCTTGCTCCCATTGCAATAACGTGCACATAGTAGGCATTTCAGAAGACTAGTTCCAGAGAAACATGCAGCTGTTTGGGGAAGACTTGCTGGAGGAGCCACAATCCTCTCCCCCTCGTTTTACTGTTGCACGGGCAGCCCCTCGCTAGCTCCCAAGCCAGGGACTACCTCTCACACACATTTTGAACTACAGAGATCAGGATCTAGTATTGGGATATGTCAGGAAGAAATGCGAAATGTATTATGGCTCTAACAGTGTGTTTCTGTACACTGCTTTTTGTTTTGACTGCAGTACAGAGAAAGGAAAATCTTTCTTGAAGCCAGAGAGCTGTTGCATGAGAGATAAATACCATATGCCATGCTATTTCCTGCAACGTTATGCTATCAGCTTATGGGCAAAACCTACATTTCCCCAAGTTAATTAGGCAATGGTTTAGAAACTACAGCTGTTGGTTTTATTCAGGGCTCAAGGCCTAAAAGAAAGTTGGGGGAGAATTGGGAAGTGACGTGCCGGAACGTCAAGGTGAAATATGCTAATTTCATACAGGCTTGTCTTTCACAATTTAAAAAAATAACAGACGACAAAAAGCATTTTCCAAGGGGACAGATTTTCATATCATCTTGCTGGTTAAGTATAAAAGGCATGCACCATTTAAATCAGAGCACCTGTAACAAAACATGTCTATATAGAAACACGTCAATATGATGCATTATGCAGCTCTCCCATGAGCGATTACCGTGGTCTTGCAGTTAAGCGTCTCCTTTCAGAGGCGCGATGCCAGGGTTCGATTCCCATCCAGGGGTCAAAACCTGGCGCCAACCTCGCATTCTTTATTTCTTAAACCGACATGGGGTGCCCTCTCAAAAGATTGGGCGAACGCCATCCACTTGCGTGGTCCGTCGACTCCAGCCCTGGTTTTATTGAGACATGCAGTGCTCGTGCTCCCTTAGCGAACTTTCAGTGTTACCTCTGTGTTTATGTGCTGTTCATTCTAGGGAACTACATCAGAAGGTTTGGTGAAACGGGGTAAAGGAATGACTTTTCTAATCATATCAGTGATGGCATGATTGTATGTTACATTGCACAATGCTCAGTTCTTGCATCAGCTCATGGCAGGCTTCTATGGCGTTTCTTCGCAGGCCGTTTTCACCAAAGGCCCGTCCCCCTGCATCAGACTCTGACTGGATGCTTACAGTAGTCTGACGCGTCGTCTCTTAAGGTCGACCTGCAACTTGGCTTCGGGGCGTGGAGGTCAGGGGGGCTTTCCAAACAACATTGGGACAAGTTGACGCAAAAGCATTTGCGATGACGGATTGTTAGGGCGAGGGAGGGGGCTTGCTGAGCAATCCATTTGGGGATTAGTCGGAGTGAGGATATGGGAATTGTGATAGGCAATACTTTTTAGTTTTTGAAAACGTACATTCAAGGAGAAATGTGCAGAGACATATTATCGCCTTCCTAAGGCTTTCTGCGACTTTACACATTTCGGCCACGCCATTGTCCTTATCCTGAGCCAGTACAGTCACGTTGACCGGTACTGCCATATTGCTCAGCGCGCAGCACAATACTATGCAGAATTCTTTGTACAGGTTGCATTGTAAGGCACCTCCAAATTGTTTGACATGCTTTTCTTAAATAACAGTAGCGCCCTGATGCCTTCAGGCTGGCTCTCTGCTGCTATATACATATTACATAGAAATGTTACCAGTAGTTAGTGTCACGAACATTTCTCCGTACTTTATAACTTACATCATTAAACTTGGCTGGGAGGATAGCTCAGTGGTAACATGCGCCATGCAAACACTCAACATGGGTTTGATACCTGTTCCCGCACTTAAAAGCTGGAGAAGTCTGGCATTAGGCATGAGTCTCTAAAGCCGTTTGGCCAGCATAGGCCTACTGTAATGATATGATAGGTTATTTATAACGCGCTTAATACCCAGAGGTTTCTAAGCACTGACCCAGGGGTCGAACCTGTTTTGCTCCGTGTCGCCTTACTTCCAAGGCGAGCACTTTGCCTCAGAGCTATCCTCCCGAGACTTGGTGTTGAGGATGCGAGCGAGAAGCACTGAAATTAAGCATGTAAGGATTTGCACGTTTTTAACATACAGCTGGCCCTTGTCGCTGGTGTGCCGTGACTGGCTGCACTGTGTTGCTACTCTGGGTCTATGGACATAGCACAGGCAGATCTGCATGGTACCGATACCGGGTGATTCTGCGGCGAGCAAAACCAACAGGCATCGCCACATCACCAGGCTTTCAGGGTGCCACTGGTACCAGATGCAGACTGCTGCACCTCACAAATACTCTTGAAGTGAAGTGGGTGTCAGGAACTCACACAGGGTGCCTGTGGCCGATGGCACAGGAATCGAATTTGTCCTAACTTGGCCACTCTGTTGCGAATACTGGTGTAGTCCACAGACATACAGTGCTTTGAGGCCATACCAATGGGAAAAGGCGCTACACAAATGCCATATTACATTACATTGCATGTGGGAAATTCTTTGAAGAGAGCACCTTATTAATGAGGTGTAGTGGATTGTTAAGGCAGTTGTTTTTGTACCACCATCTGCTTGGGTGCACAACAACCACTGGCCTTAAAGGGGGCTAACACACCTGACTGGAAAGAGAAGTCAAACCTCTCTTTGTGGTAGGTAACGTGGACAGAGCGACAAGGCTTAACTCTCAGGTAGGGTTAGCAGGACATCACAAAGGTACAATTAGTCCACACACATCTCTATAGAGAATATACCACACTGATACACTGAGGAGATTTGACCCGAGGTAGTGGACGACCCTGTAGGTAATGGCCCACCGCCCAAGTTAAGGGCCTTCTCTACACGGGTGCTAATTCTTTTTTTATTTTTATGTGAACGTGACAGAAAATACTATATCTACATGGCCGCCATGGAATCGGAAGCTGCTCCGTATGGAGCTCCTCTTCCATTTCCATGGCGGCCAAACTGAGTGGGTACAGGAGCTGCAGCGGCAGGTCGCTGCAGCAATCAGGTGAGTGGGATTGGGGTACAGTGGAAAAAAAAGCAAGTTCAGTGCAGGGCAGATGATGGGTGGGGGAATCGGCCTTCAAGCAACTTGAAACGATGGCTAACACTAGCCCGCGTTCTGTGCCTCCTGATTGGCTGGCTACACCACTGAGGGAACCAGGATCCTTGAAAGCAGGTCATGAAGCAGAAGAGTGAATACGATCCAAATAGACTGAGGTCTTGTAAAGAGGAAGGCAAGGTCCACCAAGGAGAAAAACAAAGGACACAGGAAGAACAGGATCCGGACCAGGAAAGGAACAAACAGGGACTCGAACAAGGGAAAAACGGACACAATAGCTCAGGCAACGGGTAAGGCGAGTTACGACTCACAGTTTACCGAGCTGTGTCACCTCTTGTAGCACCGGCGTCTCCGTCCCACTCCGAGTAGCGGGCGCCATCTTGACATTGTTACGTTGGTGCCGCCATAAGGGTAAGGTCTTTGGTAGGTATTCCAGCACCATGTTGGGGAGGTCCTATTCCTCCTCCAACGTTGCCATAGGGATGGATGCCGATGGGGACACTCTCCAGTAGTGAACAAATCTAACATCTATATACATGTTCAGGATAACCTGGACTATGGCCTACTTAATAAAACTTACTAAAACTGAACCCCTATCTGAGAAGGGATGAAGTGAGGCACAATGATCGCATATGTATATTCCCTCTGGGCCTGATTCTCAAATATAGGTTGTCAAAAGATATGTACACACTGTGACCCGACCCCATCAACTAGGTCCCCGAAAAACATGGCCACGGCATCATATTTGTTTGTTTTGTTTGTTTGTTTATTTTATTTAGTATAGCGCTCCAGACCCAGGGGTAAATGGGCGCTTGAGGACAAGTTGCAAAGTTACAGTATACAAGCAGTTATACAATTGTGGTGGAAATATGCCATATATGGTATGTACAGGCAGGTAGTAAGGAGCATTTCAGATTAAGTACAATATATACAACAAGAATTGAGTTTATTCAATCTAAGGGTTTCCTTCTCCAGTAGCCAGCTAATGACTAGTTTTCTGAACAATTGGAAGGATTTGACAAGTTTAATATTCAGTGGCAAGGTGTTCCAAAGTTGAGGGGCGAGGACAGTGAAGCTCGAGCCTCCTGCTCTTTTGGCAGTGAATCTGGGCACAATGAGGCTGAGGGTATTAGATGATCTGGTGACTCTTGTGTTGGGTTTAAGAGTGAGTTTGTTAGTCAAGTATTGGGGGGCTAGGTGGTTTAAGGCTTTGTAGGTGAGGCAAAGGGTTTTTAGGTCAATTTTCTGCTGAATGGATAACCATTTGCAAGATATTCTTGTGTGGGAAATGTGCTCCCTCTTGGGAATATTTAGGGCTGCTCTCAGCGCATTATTTTGGAGGATCTGAAGGTTCTTGATTATAGCTTGGTTGGCACCAAGGTAGAGGCTGTTACAGTAGTCAAGCTTTGATTGTATAAGGGCTCTCGCCAGAATGAGGCAACTGTTTGTATATAGGAACGGTCTACAGGCCCTGATTAATTTTCCCGTGTAGGCGGTGGCTGAGGCAGTCATATTGACTTGTTTGGCGAGGTATTAGCGTCCAGTTAGAAGCCTAACGTTTTCACGTTCTTCATAACTGGGATAATGTTACCATCTATGGTGAAGTTCGAATAATCGGGGCTGAGTTTCTGTAGATTATTGGGGGACCCGACTAGGAGGAGCTCAGTCTTCTCATCATTCAGACAGAGGCCATGTGTGGCCATCCATGCCTGAATGATGGCGAAGATTTCGTTAATCCTAGTGGCGTCAGTGTTGTAGTTACCAGAGATGGTGAGGAGTATCTGGGTGTCATCTGCGTAGTTGGTGTAGGTGACACCCAGATGGTCCAGTTTATCGAAGAGGGGCTTCGTAAAGATGTTATAGAGGGTAGGGGAGACACAGGAACCTTGTGGGACACCACAGGTGATGGGGATGGGGTCAGCTGCAGCCACAGAAGAAAAGACCCTCATGGTCCTGTTGGCTAGGAAGGATTGAATCCACATGACAGCAGGGGGGCGAAGTGGGCAGCAGAAGAGAGGTGGTTGCAAAGTATTTTGTGGTCAACCAAGTCGAAGGCTGCTGAAAGGTCTAGGAGGAGTAGGATAGCTGCTTTGTTTTTGTCCTTGATGTCATCAATCTGGCTTTTAAGGTCAACAAGGGCAGTTTCCGTTCCATGTTGAGGGCGAAAGCCAGATTGACGTAGGCCTAGCAGTTGATTAGACTCCAAGTAATCCTGTATTTGCAGATAGGCAACTCTGTTGAGGATTTTTAGGAGGAAGGGGACCGTGGTAATAGGCCTGTAATTGGTGGGAATGGCTGGGTCAAGAGACTGTTTTTTTAGGAGAGGGAGAACCCAAGACTGTTTTAGGTTGTTAGGTACAGAATTAGTTGAGAAGGATAGGTTTACTAGTTTGGAGATAAATGGGGCGAGGTCTCGCGCTGCGTCTTTGATTATCTGTGCGGGGCAGCTGTCCCCTTTACAATTTGAAGGTTTGAGGGATGCTATGATTTTTTGAATTTCGAGTATAGTAACCGGTTTAAATGTAAAGCCGGAGGTATTGCTAGTAGGGGTGGGTGAGCTAGGTGTGAAGGCGTTGCTGTTTGATAGTTGTAATCTTTTGGATTCGATTTTGTTTTGAAGACCAGTGATTTTGTTAGCCAAGGCATTTTGGATGCTGTGCACCATGCCTTGTCCTTCACGCAGGTATCGGTTGGAGGATTCAGATTTTCTAATTCCTTCAGGATGGTGAAGAGTTCTTTAGCAGAGGATTGGGCATTGTTTATTCTGACATTATAGGCTTCTTTTTTAGTCCGGATTATCTCCTTCTTGTAGTGGGACAAAATGGTCACAAGATTAGCTTTGTTATCTGCAGAGGGGTTAGTTTTCCATAGGGTTTCCAACTTGGCTTTCTTTTTTCTAAGAGTTTTAAGTACCGGTGTGTACCAAGGGTTCAAGTGAGCTATAGGCTTACATTTGCGTTGCTTTAATGGGGCAACGGCATCAATAGTGCTAGTTAGGGCATCATTGTAGGAGTCGACCAGAAGGTTAAGGTCGGCGGTAGTTAATGTTAACTATGCCCTTCACAAAAACAAAATTAATACAAGAGTGAAACAATCATTTTTTCAGGGCTTTTTCCACCACCTGATTACTTTAATACACACAAAACAAGTTTTATCCTAAATCTGTAACCCTAATTAACTAGTACATTGTCTCTGGGAGGACAGCTCATGCGCAAAGTGCTTGTCTTGGGGACAGGACAATGCTAGTGGGAGATGGGTCTGATTCCCGGTCCAGTGCTTAGAAGCTGAGGAGTCCGGCATTAAGTGTGATATAAATCACCAATAAAAACATGGTTTTACCTTGATCAGAATACTTTTGATTCATTTTGCTTCATGTCAGTTTCTACGATTCAATTCTTGTTATTTCATGGCATTTCCTTTTTCTCAACTATACGTTCTTTATGTCTGCATATGATTTACATTTTCTTACACTACTTCTTGGTACCTCCATCACCTACTGAAGCGTTTAAGGCTTGAGCTCAGCCAAGTTTCCAAATGATAAATTATCGATAACTCAAGAGCATTCGTTCATCTCTGGACACGAGTAGCAATTAACATACCTGGTGTGGGCATGCGTCATGCCAGGTGTGGGTCTGGGTAATGCCTGGGCTGGGCATGGGGCATGTCTCATGTGGGAATGGGTCATGCCTGGTGTGGGCACGGGTCATGCCTGGTGTGGGAATGGGTCATGACTGGTGTGGTCATGCTTGGTGTGGGAATGGGTCATGCCTGGTGTGGCATGAGTTATGCCTGGTGTGGGAATGGGTCATGCATGGTGGGGGCATGGGTCATGCCTGGCTGGGGCATGGGTCATGCTTCGTGTGGGAATTGGTTTTGCTTGGTGTGGGCATGGGTCATGACTGCTGTGGGAATGGATCATACCAGGTGTGGCATGGGTCATGCCTAGTGTGGGCACATGTCATGCCTGGTGTGGGCATGGGTCATGTCTGCGCTGGCCATGCTTGGTGTGGGAATGGGTCTTGCCTGCTGTGGACATGGGTTATGCCTGGTGTGGGAATGGGTCCAGCCTTGTGGGGGCATGGGTCATGCCAGGTGTGGGAATGGGTCATGCCAGGTGTGGACATGGGACATGACTCGTGTGGGAATGGGTCATGTCTTGTGTGGGAATGGGTCATGCCTGGTGTGAGCACGGGCCATGCCTGGTGTGGGAATAGGAAATGTCTGGTGTGGTCATGCTTGGTGTTGGAATGGGTCATGCCTGGTGTGGCATGGGTTATGCCTGGTGTGGGAATGGGTCATGCCTGGTGGGGACATGGGTCATGCCAGGTTTGGGGCATGGGTCATGCCTCGTGTGGGAATTGGTTATGTGGGCATGGGTCATGCCAGGTGTGGGCATGAGTCATGCCTACTGTGGGCATGGGTCATTCCTGGTGTGGGCACAGGTCATGCCTGGTGTGGGCATGGGTCATGCCTGGTGTGGTCATGCTTGGTGTGGGAATGGGTCTTGCCTGGTGTGGGCATGGTTTATGCCTGGTGTGGGAATGGGTCATGCTTGGTGTGGACATGCTTGGTGTGGGCATGGGTCATGCCTGGTGTGGGCATGGGTTATGCCTGTTGTAGGAATGGGTCATGCCTGGAGGGGGCATGGGTCATGCCTGGTGTGGGAATGGGTCATGGCTGATGTGGGCATGGGTCATGCCTGGTGTGGGAAAGGGTCATGCCAGGTGGGGGCATGGGTCATGCCAGGCAGGGGCATGGGTCATGTCTAGTGTGGCATGGGTCATGCCTCGTGTGGGAGACCATGGGTCTGCACTCTCTGCCTGTCCAGATGTTTTGGACTATGTTTCCCATGATCACTCACCATTGGCTATGCTGGCTAAGGCTCTTGGAATTTGCAGGCCAAATCATCTGAAGAGCAAAGGGTTGCACACCCATGGTGACTTTTCATTTCTCACCTTCTCTTCTTCCAATTTCGATCTGTCTTTCCTCTTGTCTTCCTTTTTCTATCCCATCTCCATGTCCAACCACTCCTTGCCTCTTCACTTCACCTCCTCCTGCTTCTTCTCTTATTTTATTTATTTATAAAAACAAAGTATAATATGCATCTTGTGCTGAAGGTAGTGGAGTGCTGAACAATAACATTACAAACAAAAACTTTAGACCTCTGTCCCTGTCCCAACGCCTGCTTTAACATTTTGCTTGCTCCTCTCTCCTCCTCCTCCTCTGCACACCTCCCACGATTTCAACCTCCCACACAGGGGTTGCTAGTAATATATTCAGTGTTCCCAGGTCTACTTTCAGTTTCATTCCGACGTAGGACTCATTTAGATATCTGCTTGTAGCTCCGCAGGCAGAGGCTTCAAAGGGGTCTGCTGCCATCTTAGTGTCAGGCAGTGCAAAGATAACGGGTGCCTGACTCTGCCATGGTTTCCTCTCGGTTCCCTATGTGTCCTTCCTTCACCCAAGCCCATGTTTTCTGCTCGCAAACTATGGACACGTTCTCCCATGGATTTCCTTCTTTGAGCCCAACTTTGCAGAAGGTGTGAACAGTTCTGCAGTTTAGCTCACAGATCACTTGCCTCGTGTGCTATTCCAGAACGGTCTCCTCTTGTCTGCAATATCATCTCGGAGGCTTCCAGTAGCCCACACAATATTCTTGCCCTATTTCTACCACCGAGGGTTGGAAAGATGTGGGGGTAGAATGTGTCAGAAGGCTGGGGAGGCGAAATAGATTTTGGCATATACTGCATATATGGGTCCATGGCGTCACATCGTGTGATGGGCTTCTCCCCCGTCTCCCAGAGTCTACAAAACCCCTCACAGGATATCATCACAACCTGTGGACATCATCTTTTGTGGTTTGGGCCACAAATGTGTCTATGTAAAGCAAGTGGCATCCGATAAATGTGCACAACATTGTTGTGGTCCCATTGTATGAATGGTGCAATGCGGCACTCTCCTGTTTTTACAATGAGCACACCTTTTCCTGAGATGTGGAGACATATTTTTCAACTAGTGATCCATGTCAGTCCACAATTAATCAATTCACTGCACTTCGGAAGTATAGCTGCAGCTGAATGTTCATAGGAAATAATTGATGTCCTGGCAGCAAAAGGTTCAACAGACCAGGAACAAGACATCAGCAAATTTATAACTTCAAATTTCAGATGGGAATGATATTTCCGCATGGTAAACTGGCTACTTCATCAGGAATTCCATGCATGATGTTACTTAATGACTGACAGTTTGGCTAATACGCCTCCCCTTTTGGGGCCAGGACAACATTATGCATCATTTGCACCCATGAAGAGCGCTCACCCAATTAGGTTGCTGGGGACGCAGATGGAAACTGCAAGTGTCCACCCACATTCTCAGAGCCAACCGCATCCCTTCGTTGGGTGGCACCATTTTTCTTACTGTGGCCCTGGCCCCTCCCAGGCATCTCCCTCGGACTCACTCCCCAGCCCGTGGACATCCACGGCATCCCGCACCCCTACCTCCCTCCTTTGCCCATGACCTACCAGCTACCCTTGTTCTCCCTGCTCTGTCCGCATTGCTCCCACCACGTCCGCGCTGTAGAAATACCAAAGCAACGTAGTCCCTTTTTTTAAATGGGGAGATTGCGATCGCACAGTATGCGCTGTGCCATTCTCCCATTAAAAATCCTTTTTTCACCATTCACACCCCAGAGGGAACCCTATGTTCGAATAGCTGTAACCCCTTTGTTTTGGAGCATTCAAGGCCAGTAACATCCCAAGCCCTCATCGATGGCCTTGCTTTGCTTGGGCCAATAGTTGCTCACGCTGTGTGAAGGATTGCTAAATGACAAAGGTGTAGGGGCCCATGCTTTAAAAAAGTGTATTTAAACATAGAAAGCAGTGGTTAATTCTCTCCTGTTCTCCTGTGACACCGAGCATGTTCAGGGCACAGGTGTCTTCTTGACAGCTGCTGCGACAGCCAAGTCACTACAGCAGAGGGACTGCATTTAAGATATGCATATCTGTACCAAAATCCCATCATTGTGAGTTCACTGTCCTGGTGCCATGTCAAACTTTAAAATATAAGCCATACCTGGTTAGGGTATGGTGCATGGTATTCCACATTATTATTACAGCCATATCCAATTGACATCTCACATGTGTCAGCCATATGAGCCCAGCTCAGCTGTGGAAGGATTATGTTCATTTCCCGAGCCAGGCTGCCTTGCTGCTGCCAGCAATACTGTAGCCTTGGTGGATGCTTCTCTTTATTCCTTTTTGAGGGCCGGTAATACCCTCCCCAGAAAGACAGCCACTTCACAGGAAGCTGCCCTGGGAGCAGGAATCAAAGGGCACACCCATTCACAAAAGAAGCAGCCTCACAACAGGGGGGTGCATACCAAAAGGGCCTTTGATTCTATTGAGAAAGGAAGGAGCAGGGGCTAGTATAGATAGAGGGAGCTCCCGACAGCTGTAGGAAGGTCCCACAATCTTTTTTCTCTCTGCATCTATCTTTCCTCCCTGCCCCCTCCACTTCCTTTATTGCAAAGATTTGAGTCCAATCACTGATAGACTTTTTCCTGTAAATGAAGGCGTCTGTGCCTCCTTCGCAGATTCACTTTGTAAGAAACACCTAAGGTAGAATCCATTGGACATCTGTTGGGAAAGTTGAATTTCCAGAGCTCTCCAACAGTGAGGTGAGATTGAGTGCCCAAGGCATGGGTGAGCTCTGTTCCCTATCCACTCCCAAGGAACTAGACCGTCATCTCTGCCAGCCCCACTGCTGCCCAGGTCCTCATCATGCCTCCTGACTGTATGTCCAGCAACCCTTGCTAGGAGTCCAAGAACAAGGACTGAACTTGTCGCTGAGACCCCAGAGTGGAACTCACAGCATCTTGAGAGCCAGGACAGCCAGGATCCCTGTTTTTCCTTGCATGAAACCAGTCAAACTGATATCAAACCGGGTTTGCTGCATATCAAACCTCAGGCCCCGTAAGTGCTACTTCTGGCACTCAATGGCACTTTCGAACCACCATGCTTTCTACTTCAAACCAGTTTGACGCTGCACCATGTCCTTGCAGAGCCCGTCATCTGTTCGATTCAAATCAATTGCTCATCACCAGACCCGACTTGAACCGCTTGAGTGTCACTCATCGACTAGAACCGCACACTAGAGCAACAGGATAACCAAGTTGAATCATCGCCAACCGTCTTCTCAAACCACTGGAGTGTCACGCATCAACCCTTTCCAGTGTCTACTACACTTTTCGAACCGGCTCGACCCCAAACAGATCCTAGTGAACAGTTTGACCGGCAATGCCGAACACTTCCCTCGAACATCCCTGAGTGACGGCATTCGAACTCGCTCAACACTGACTTGCTGCGTGAGCGGTCACAATCCACTGTATTCAAACTTAGCTTGATCTGCTTGTACTACTGCTCGAAGCACGGTTTGATGCTTTCGAACAGCCAAGAAGGTACTATTGACCCAAAACTGCCTCCTTGGTCCATTTTGGGCCCTAGAGACTGGTTAGGTCACTTGTGCACCTTTTTTCTTAAGACATAGCTTTTTAGCAATACATTGTGGTCATTGAATTGCCTTTTACCCTTCTCTCATTACCCATTCTGCTCACCTTTCTATCTATTGCATATTCAGAATTCTATCCACAGGGGTGGGCTTTGTACAGTTTTTTTTATGTAGTTTTTTTTCAGGTGGTGTGTTTAATTAAATTATATATGTTTTTATAGAACCTTGATTGGATATTTCTTTTATCTTGGACTTTTGTACTTTGTTGTTTGGTTTGCCACTGAATCCCATTCACACCCCTCTTGAGAATAAAGCCTTCTCACGTCTCACATTGCTGCAAAAGGCACAAGAGGTACATCCCTTGACTTTGCCTGTTTTACCTTTATGATTGGGATCACTCTTAGGGCCCGATTCATGGAATTATTGGTGCAGAAAATACGGGACTTCTGAGCGCAACTGTGTGCAAATCCGTCTTTGTCGATTCATGGAATCCAATGCGCAGTACTTTTCCTGAACTTGTGTGGATTCCGCGCTGGCCTGGCACATCGCTGCGAGCGGAGGAACACCTTGCGCAAGGCTTCAAGCAGAGAGTGGGCCTGGCCTACGCAGCAGGCAAAATAGGAGGCAGAACATGCAGAATGAGGAATAACACACGAAAATTTGGTAGTGTTGAGGGACAGTTCACGGTCAAGCAATCGCACGCCCACACCAGTGCAAATAGACATGTATTCATGCATTCGAATTCTGAACGTCGGGTCGTTAAAAAGTTCACGTAAATCCTGCATACTCCTGCCACCTGATAGAAGGGGTAAACATCAACGCGCATCTATAAAGCATGCAATACACACCAAACAAAATGAATCCAGCCATGATGAATTCAGCATTTGTCAGAGCATCATAACTGAAGTGCATGCCAACTATCCAGGAAGCTCACACAACAGTTATATAATCCGGATGTCACCACTACACCGGAACCTGCTAGCTGGCAAGCATGGGAACGCATGGCTCATTGGTGAGTATGAACGGACACGCACTTATCAATAGACACTGGCAACAAATGATAATGACAACCATGTATACATTTACAGGGGACAGTGCCTATCTGCTGAGCACATTCATGATGACACCTATATCGAATCTAACAACACCACCTGAGGTAAGGTACACTAGTGCCCATGTAGCGACAAGGGGCATAGTGGAGCGCACATTCGGAGTGCTTAAGTCACGTTTCCACTCCATTGACCACTTTGGTGGTGTGTTGCTATATGCACCACCAGTTGTGTGCAGGATCATTGTGGCAGTATGTGACCTGCACAATGTCTCCACATGCCATGGTATCGCAGTGGACATGCTGGTGGGCCACCGCCTGCACCTACAGGCATGACCCTTGCACAGGGCTGGCCAAAGGGCACGGGAAGACGCTGCTTGTACCCATCTGGTGCAATACTACTTTACCTAAAATCCTGACCCTCTGGAGTGCACACAATCAAGCCACATCCCAGGTGCCATTCAAGGATGACCATAGGCCAATCCTCTGTATACACAAGAACACCCTGAGAATGTGCCCAAGGGAGGGTAAAATTGTGTTCATCCATTAGACATAAAACAACATGCACAAAGTGTGGCCAAATGAAAGACACGTAAGTGGGAGTATGCCACAACCACCACTTTAAGTATGGAGTGAAACTGCTCCTGAGGCACAAAACCATCACTAATGTCCAAGAAATGATCACCTAGAATATGTGTTGCCACATTAAAAAATGTCAACTTGGCAACTATCAATTATGAGCAGCTATGCATTCCTGCACTCCAAATGTATCATGCCCACCAATCCCCATAAGGCCAATGCAATAGGGTTGCACATCTGTGTGATAATGTTCATGACAGGCACAAATGTATTCTTGTTGCTGTGAGCGCAAAAGCACTGGTGTCAGGATCCGCATCTGACATACATGCAGCCAATATGGAGACAATGCACCACATATAAAAAATTCACTGAACAGGACACAATTGACAAGTGAGACAAAGTTATTGACACACCCACATGGACATGGTCACAGATGCAGCAAGTAACGTAGACATTGCATAGGAAAATCAACAGTGAGTCATGACCATAAGCCACATGGCACTGCACCATTCACCAACACAGTCACAGCAACTGCAAATAACAGTGTAAATGTAGTACACCTAAAAAAACACATCACAATAGACTACCTGACGACTGTCACATTGAAAAAAAACCTGTACTGCATGTAGACACCAAACCTCACACATGAGACCACAAGTAGTAAGGCACAGTACTATCTTGAAGCCAATTAACCAATTCAAGGAAAGCCCTGGACCCACAATGTGTATTACACAGCAAAAAACATTTACACTGGCCAACCCATTCCCTGAACGCAACAATGCACCCAATACTCAGTGACATCAAATAAGTAATATTTTGAATATTAACAACCAAAGACCAACAAAAGTGCACAGCAAGAGAAATGCACTTCTTACCTGTTTCCTGTGCATGCATACGACTGCAAGTATCCCCTCAATTCCATCACCCATCACATCACAACAAACGGATCTGCCGAGAAAGACAAATAAATGTGAGTGCAACCAACACATCCATGCACCCAAACAGACAGCAATATGTGACCCCCTCAGTGACATGCAAACAATGCAAGCAACTCACAATCCAACCATCAATATGTGTCCTGGCACACATGCAAACAGATCTGCACACTGCATGCAAATCCAACACACACACATACACTGACAAACACCGACCCACAACCCACACACTACCTGAACCCCCAAGTGCCAGGCAGTGAATGGCCATGTCACACCTACCCCATTATCAAGCTGATGGCACATACTCAACACACGCATCTGGCAACAGTCAGCATGACAATGATCGGACCCACAAAAAGTACATCACTGAGATCAATAAAAGGCTGGATCACCCTGGCAGTATTTACCATGCCATGACATGGCATGCCATCATCAGCGTAGCACAGAGACAGGCATGGGAGACGATGATGCGAAGCCCAAGGACATCCGAACCCAAATACTCACCAATTGCACTGCAGACATGATCTTGCAGAAGGCAGCACTTCACAGAGGCAGATGTCAGACCGGAAGGCTGGGCACCGAGGTATCTGGCATGAAACATACAAGCAGACATGACAAAGCAATGAGAAACAGAGACAAAAGAAAAATGCACACAAAAGGGAGCAGGCAACTGGAAAGTGCAAGGTAATGCAGACTTCCCAGCGACTCAATTGCATTGGGCCAAATGTGCATTGAATCGAAGGTAGCATTGACATGCACCCAGCAGCTGTCAACTTGTCGCTGTAAACCCATGGTCCACCATGCATGGCACATTATGTCCTTCTGTCAAAACCAACATGCATCAAGTGCGACAAACTGTGGAGTCAATGCACACATATTTCCACAACAGAGTCACCAGAGCCCATGACATGAAGCGCTGCAGTGTAGGTTGTGCATACATGCCTATCAATGTGAATGGGACAGGGTGACCAGTGCCTGGCTGGGCGGGACGTGTAATCGGAGAAGGAAGTGGATTTAGGATTTGCAACAGTCAAAGAGTAGTGTGAAGAGGGAGAACACCTGCAGGGCACGGTATGCAACATAGGGACTGGGGGAACAGAAGGTTGGCAGTAAGGAGACATCACCACGGTCAGTGTGCCATGTGTCGGAGAACATAAACCACTAGAGTGCAGAAGCACCAACAATGCATGTGGCCAAGCAGTACGTTCACCCACACAGAATGAAACACTGACCATGAGGAATGGGACAATAGTGTTGCACAATCACTTCCAAACATGCTGTCAACATCATGAGTGCATCCACAGAAAGAAGCCTCTGGCATGTACGTGCAAATGCACATACACACACATGCATGTGTACAGACACACATCAGTACAGACATTCACTGTGACACAAGGTGACCACCAGCAGATCAAAATGTGCACTACATGCACAGACCATGGGGAACAATTGCACTGGCAGAACATGCAAGACAGTGCACGTGCTTACCTGCTGACTGAGCCATCATGATGTGATTCCTGCATCACCTCCACCGTGAACTGTGCCTCCACATGCGTGTCCGGATGTCCAGTGACTGGCAGAGGGCATGGGGATTTGGGGCATCAAAGGGTGCAAGGTATCTCTCCCTGGAGTGCAGTCCCCACTTCATTCCATGGCACTGTAACAACATGGGACAAGGAATTATACCAGCCATAGTACAGTACCATACACATGTGTCAATATTTGCTCAACCCACTGTTACCTGCACAGGCCATCCCTTCCATGGCAATTGATTTCACTGAGCATGATTCAATGTCCACCACTGCAAACGTCATGGCCTTGAGAGGGCAACTGCACAACTCAAGTCAAATGTAAAAAATAAATACAGAAAACAGACATAGATTACACCTCAGAAAGGGTTGAACCAAATAACATGCCAACATCTGGGCCAGGGGTCTTGTAATCAAAGAAAAAAATCTTCATGGCAAAGCAAGGGACACAAAATAACATACAAAGGCCATGGCCATAATACATTCAAAATATCACAAAAATGGGGGAGTCCACCCTGGAGTGGGGAGGGGTAGGGTGCACGGGTGCATGACAACGTCCACACGAGTAGAAAAAAAATGTTACTATGAAAACAAAAGTTTTTTAACCCTCTAAAGGCCTCATGGACCACTTGGTAATGGTGGACCAGGAGGCATGTCTGTGCTGGGACCCCCATCCTGTGGTGGATCTGCAGGTGGACGTGGTGCTGGAGGCAGACCACCCAGTGCAAAGGCCTGGTCTTCAGAGGCGGCGGCAGCCATGTGTGACACTAATGAATGCACCAGCACAGTTAGCCCAGTGATGTCTGTATGTATTGCATCACAGAAGGAAACAGAGTCTACATGTGCAGATGCCTGTGATGCACACAGTTCCTCCGAGAGTGGCTGCCTGAAGGCACCCACCTCAACGTGGATCATTCTCCTTGTGGCTGTTAGTTCTGCATGGAGGGTTGTCCTCTGGGCCTCCATCACAAGCCTCAGGCCTCTCTGTGTGCCTGAGCGTCTGCATGCAGACAAACCTGCAGACACCTCAGATCAGCCTGTCGGCCCTTGAAGTTGGCCTCCATGCACAGTCTGTGGGAGCGGCACGAGGACCGCATGACCTGCAGCTGTTGCTCTACCCGGGCCGCTGGGTATCCATTCCCTCAGATATCTTATCCAACACATATCCATGTTGGAGGGCGGCACACAACATCTGCTGCTCCCACTCTGTCTCCCCAGTCTGCATATGTCCCCAACGTATGAAGGGCCCACGGTCGGCCCACGGTCGGCCTGATGAAAGGGACCTAGTCCTTGGCTGTGGTACCCCTGTCATTGGCTACAGGTCTGCACCCCTCTCTTTCACATCAGGCCCAGGACCCAATACTAAATCAGGGGAGGGTAGCCTTGCACCTGTAACAGCCGCAGACGTGGGTGCCACTTCTCACTGGCTTTGTGAAGCCAGCCGCCCCGCCACAGGCTCATGGACCCCAACTGATCCACACATTGGGACACTCTCCTCTGGCCTCTTTGAGGCATGGACATCAGGTTCAGCATCAGAGACATCTGAGTCAAACGAGCCTGAAGAGTCTGCAGCATGACTCAGGATGGTCTGCAGCACCAGTGGGTTCTCACGACCTACCACGCCACGTCCCCCACTGGTGGTCTGCCGTACAACTGACTCTTCCTCCTATTCCACCCCGCATCTGGTGCATCCTCACCTGCCCATGGAGAGAGAAATACATATTGATACATGTCAAAAGATACAACAATGTATATATGCTCCAAGGAGTACTCTGACAAGAAATGGCATGACATGCATGCATCAGACATTGCAAAATTCACACACTTGTTCCAGAAAGCAACTGATGCATGGACATTGCTGAAAAGTGCCCCCTACCTCCCATCATGCCCATGCCAGCACTGAGCACATTGACATTCAACAGTGTTGTAAATGCACAATGAGGGGACATTAAACTGGGAAGTTGCCACACATGCCAGGCGAAGAGTAATTCACATGTGGCATTTTAATGTACAATGACATCACATGGGCGCGGCCAGATATCCATGTTCACAGACAACACCACGGTCGACACATGACACACTAATCAGGTCTGGGTATGGGAACAGGAGACAATGAGGACCTGCAGGAAGGCATGCAAGGGGAAGAAGCCCTTGAGTGGGTAGACCCTAAAGTGTGACTTCTTGTAAAGGTCCCTGAAGTTCAGTGATATGGAGAGTGGATTTGGTGATGTGAACAAGGTACAACAATCCACAAAAGGGTGAGGGCAGTGGCCACATGGAGTGGGCACAAAGTGTGGGAGGCTAAGAGGGAGCATGCACCACAATGAGTAGGCTCTCTGTGGCACTGGAATTGAGTCAATGTGCATGTGATCTGTGGATACTCATGCAACTACACTCTGTGAACACAACAATGTGCATTGACAGACAGCTCAGATATGCATTGTGACAAAGAAACCCATAGGAGCAGGTGATATAAGGAACATGCATCTCTGCATGACATAGCGTGTAAGTGATACGCTGTGTGCATGCACCGGTCTAGCAGCAAAGATGCCTTTGGGCTGTTGTGCGCTCTACAAATATGAATGAATAAATAAAGAGTGAAATGCAATAGGAATGTAGCAATGAAAACTGCTTGTCGGTGTCACATGTGTCCCAAGTACCGAGGGAGTACCTTGTGGGGGATGTGTCCTGTCATACAGACATGTGCCACGAATGTCTGCCACTGAGTCTGTATATCAGAGGACATGCTTTACCCAGGGCTGTCATATAAATGCTGCGAAATGTCCCAATACACAATTGATATGGGTGATGCATGACTGGCAAAACACAGGAGGCGCAATGATGGACACTCACCTGATGTATCCTCATAATTCTCCAGTCCTCCCACGCTTTGCAACTGCTCAATGAGGATGAATTGGCACATGGCCTCTTCATGCGGTGTCAGCTGTTCCTCCTCTGGTGGCCCCACTCCAGCTGCCAGTGCTGACACTGAGCTTGTGCTTGGTGCTACGGGTGAGATCATTCTAGCGCTTGATGACCCTGCCTCTCAACTCCTAAGGCATTTATCTGTTCCGTCATTCACTGCCAATGCACCATATGTTCTGCGACTGTACGTGTGCTCCCCACACACAGGCACATGTCACGATGGTGATCAGTCACGTAGTCAATCAGGATCTGGGGCTCCTCATCAGAGAAGTTCTTCTTCCAGTGCGGAACAGTGTCCAGTGCCATGTCTTGGGGTTGAGCCTCTCCTCGCTGTGCAGGGCATCCCTTCCTGCCACGAGTGGCAGGGGGGGTGGGACCTATCCCTGTCTGACTGGAACCACTTTGGCATCCAGGTGCCTGGCCACCTTTGGATTGGGGCCTGCCATGTCCTCCCGGGGCTGGGGCAGGTGTGTCACCACCACTTCACCGACCACCTGGGGCTGGGGCAGGGGTGTCACCACCACTTCCCCAACCACCTGGGGCTGGGGAAGGGGTTTCACCACCATCACCCCCTGTTGGGTGTCCTGACCCACGTTTGAGTTATCATGCTGCAACATTTGGTGCTGTGGGCTTAGAAAATCCAAGATGGCCAAAAAGCCCACAAGTGCGCCAGAATCCAGGAGAACCACGCAGTTTGTGGGCACACCAAAATGGTTACCTCACTTCCCACCCACCAGTGTAAAGAAAGATCTTTGTTAACAAAATCCACTGTTACTGATGTCAAAAAGCTGCTGAAATCGTGGCTCATTGGACCACTTTAAAGATTCAACCCTTTTGTGGGGTTCCACATAACCATTTTACTGTAAGGAGCCCCATCAAAACAATGTTAAGCAAGGATTATTTACTACCATGTAAGAACCATTCCTGTTTAGAATGCATTAATCCAAGAAAGATCCCAAAATTGCATGCAGTACCAACAAAATCCTCAAGGCGGCGCTAGCGGTCTAAACTCTGACAGGAGAACTGAGTGCAGTTGCTGACAAAGGGATTTGACTCAGCTGACTTCAAAGGCTGCATTTTAATTAAAAATTAGCCACATGCTGTTCCCAGAGGCCTGAAGCCTGGGAAACCCTCTCACCTCCAGAGATTCACACCAGGAGTTAGAATCTCACATGACCTCTTGATTGATAGAAGGCAGACTGGCTGGGAGCCTCCTGGAGACCACACAATAGGCTCTTGCAATTGAATAGGATATGTTGATTTTGACTGTTTCCTGTCAACAAAGGCCTGCCTGCCAGAAGACACATGTGACTGACCCACCCAAGTCTTGGAGGCGGACTCCAACACTCTGAGAACTGAATTGAAAGCAAAATATATATTTTACAGAAACACTGATAACTCTTTGTAATCAAATGACAGAAATGTATAACTTTGAGAGCCTTAATTTAAAAAATGTACCTTCAATTCAAGCCCAAACTCCAATTTGTGTGATGTTCTGGGGCAAAACCCTGCTATTTATGTATACTACAGCCTCTGTGTTTAAGCTAGAGACATGTTAATTTACTGGAGTATGTATGGACAGGAAGTGTACATGTGTACAAATCTGGAGAAAAATCTGATATTACGAAACCAGTTAAAAAGTGCAAATGTTGCCATTTCTGAATGCAAGCTCCCAGGAAGAGCAGATTTGGACAGGGTATACCTCCTGTGATATGTGATGGGTGCATGTAATTTTAAACAAATGTGTACCTGTGCAAATATGTCTTTTGGATCAAATATAGATTGTGTGTAAAGTTGACAGGGGTGGGTTCTCTGTATCATAAAAAGACCTCATCATGATGGCACTTCATTTCATTCCCCCAATCAAGGGGAAGAGGAGGAAGTGGCCAATGACAAGTGGAGAGGGATAGGGCCTAGGAAGCTAGCCTCTCCACCCATTTTCAAAACACATAAAAGCAGACAGTCAGGACAGATAGAGACATTCAATTCCATCTGCTGCGGGACGCTCTGCCGGGAAAATCCATACTTTACCTCCATCAACCTCCAGAGAGCCAACATAGAGACTTCAATCTATCCACCTTCAGAGACCAAGACTTTACTTCAGAATTTATAGCAGAGAGGTCAACTACAAGCTAAATCCCTCTTTAGCAGGCCTCAAATCATTGCCATTATCACAGCCAGGCGAGCTGTTTGAATTCTTTGAAGAACTCTTGCCATTTGCCAGAGAGCAGTGTTGTATCCAGAGAGAGACCAGCTGAACCGGAGACCGCTGTATCCGGACCCACAGACCTGATCAGAACCAGAGACCCAGACCAGACCAGCAGAGTAGAGCTGACCCCGACGCTGTGCGCAGAGACCGTCCGTGGCGAGTGAAGAAAACCTGACCAGATCCGTGGCGAGGCCCATTCTATCTCTAAATATATTGTGAGTACCTAGCAGAACTGTGCAGAACCAATCTCTTAGTTAAAATAATATAATTCCATCTATTTTAATCTAAGTAGAACTGCCTCCTAACTGTCACCAGTCATTTCTAGCTGCTAGCCGTCACTTGTCACTTTGAACTTTAAAATTTCAAATCTGAAAAACGACCTTTACCATATCGCTCATATCTCCGTGACCGTTTGTCTTAGAGACATGCAGTAACTTTCCTCTGAAAGCTGGGAATCTTGGCTTTTCAAAGAACCTAGAACACATTCCTACCCCCTATACCTTTGCCGCAATCGCGAAAAACGCACTCGCGAATTTTACCGCGATTTGCAAATTTCTCCACGTGTGAAAACAGCAGCTTCCTTGCTTTCCTTGCTAAAAATTCGTTTGCCTCTTCAGAACCACCCCTGAATCATTGCTAGAGTGAGCCTGGACTAATATTAACTTGATACCACTCACCCTGAACCTCCAGAGGGAATTCAAAGCATTTAGCATATTTTTCACTTCATTGCCAGCACATATAAAAGCATCTTGGGCCTGTGTTTCAAACTTCTGTAGTCTAAGCTTGCTGGGGGGGAACTGAATTTCGTATTGTATTGATTGCATTCCTGAGAACTGTGTGCTCTTCTTTCCATCTCCTTATATTGCATAAAAGGGGGGAGTGAATTTTCAAAGAAAAGTGATTACATTGTCTTTTAGTGAAGTCCTATCAAGTCGATTTCTGTGCTGCATTCTTTTTCATCTGTGCAATTCATTGAAACCATAAAGCATTCTCTGATACTTTATTCCCCTGTTCCTAGTCATAAGTCACCAGAACTGTGCTATTGTAGGATTGCTTATTGCTGATTACTGCTCATATGCCTAAGTGGGCTATCCATTATTAATTTATCATAAAGTGTGATATATATATATATATTGTTTAAATTATCAAATAAACCTTTTAAACTTGCAAAACAGAACTACTTCTTGGCTCAGCGGGGTCAGGGGGATTCCAAGAGAGGGGTGTTATATAGGGGTAGTCATCCAGAACGCATGAACTGGACATAAAGATATATCAATAAGGGTTTCCATTCAGTATCCCAGACTAGGCATTGACTTAGCTGTAGTGTTGAATTGAATCCTCTTACAAATTGGGGGCTCGAGCGGGACGTTTGGGTTAGATCTACCATTTGTGCAGATTAATACAGCGTGCCAGCTGACCAGATACACATATCCGGTCGGATCACCACGCTGTGTTACGCTGTAAAGCACTCCTCAAAGGAACGCTCTAAGGAAAAGGTCTGTTTTGCAAAAATAAAATACAAACTTCTGTAAGTCAGGAAGGAACTCAAATCTCTAGAATGACGACCTTAGTAGACATGAAAATAGCCAGAGAGCACTTCTTACATAAGTTATATGTGAGAGGTGAGTGGACTCATCAGGACCAGACGGTCTGGTTGCAAGCAATCGCACCCCAGATCACGGAAACAGGGTCAGATATATGGAGAGACCAGGGTCCCTTACATGTGGCCCTGAGTGAACTATATATGTCCTCTAAAGCCAAGGATGAGCACAACAAGATTGCCAGGGTAGCGGCATATTTATATTTACATATGGGAGCCATGCAGGACAAATGTGCTGAAGGCCAAGATCTGGCGAGTAGGCAACTGCTGGCATTACAGAAGGCCCAATCTGATCTGGACTCTTCTGAGCAGAGGCTGCAGAGGAGCCAGGAGTCAGAAAATGATAGTAGGCAGTATATCATTAAAATAAAAGAGGACATGGATATACTGCAACAGGAAAAGGCTGACCAGGATACTAGATTTCTGGCCCTGCAGAAGGAGCACCAAGACAGTTTGGACTCCTTACTGCAGAGCCAGAAAAAGCTGGAGCAACAATTAGACTTTAACAGGGCATGCACGGAGCAGGTAGCCACCCTGCAAAGTCATCTAGATAGAGTGAAGGCAGAGAGCAACAAGCTGATTTTGAAAGACCTGGATACCCAGGCAGAGTTTGATGAAGAACGCCAGAAAGCTGGTGCCTTTCAAAGGCAGAGGGACGACCTGGCGGCACAAATGCAGGCTCTTAGCCAGGAAAGAGACGCCTTAGGCCAGGAAGTCTGCCATTTAAAAAGCAAAACAGAAGAAAATCACTTGGCCCTCCAGGGGCTGGGTGACCTCCAAAAAGAACGCCAGAACTTGTTAGAACACACCAGGAGGGTGGAGGATGCTCTGGCAAGAAAGGAGCAGGCCAATAGGGACACAGCTCAGGAGGTAACCCTCCTGCAGCAAAGACTGGCCCAGTGCTCCAGGACCAATCAGGAGGCACAGAGAGAGAATGAGGCTCTCTGCCAGCACAATGATAGAGTCCAACAACAGGTAGCGATGCAGGAGAGACTGATAGAGTCTAGTAAGGCCTTAAATGAGGAACTGAAGGCGCAGACTCTTGCATTGCAACAGGGAGCAGGGGCGGATAGAGATGAGGTTCGCTGGGAAAGAGAAACTCCTGAGCATAACCCCAGGAGCCCTAGTACCAGAGGCCTTTATCTCTCTCAGTCCCTGGACTCTGCCACCCCCATGTCCCCTGGCGCACATGAGCACAGGGCCACAGGGATGGCAGATTACTATCCAGCCAGAAGCATGGGGCTCATAGGCCAGTACCACCCAGGAATGGAGGGGCGGGCATCCGGGTATGGGCACCCAAGCACAGTGCAATTTGATGGGGAACCCCAGGAGAGTAGGCCCATTAAGGGCATCCTGAAAACCTCTGCCCAGTTAGGTCAGTGGGGGGGTACCCATCAAATCCTGGCAGCAAGGAGGGATCTGAAGACTCCTGTGAGCGGTACAGGACACAGGAGACCAGGTCCCCACATTCTGCCAGCCATTCCCAGGCTCGCAGAATCCGGGAAAATCTGGAAGAACAGACGGGAACCTCTGGGAGCAGTGCCTCTGAGTCAGAAGATGAATGGACCAGGGTTACCCGGACCAAAAGGGCCAATAAGACAAAAAGAGCCTTGCTTAAGGACCCCTTAAAGCAGATTAAGGCAATCAGGAGCGTCATCACGCCTTATCATAAGAACGCCAAGTATTCTGTTTGGGAGCACTTAGAGTTGTTTGAGCAAATGATGGAGACTTTCCATTTGAAGGACAGCCAAAGCTGTATTCAATATGTAAAGTGGACATTCTCCCCAGAGTACTCCAGTTTCTTTGCAGGGCTGGAGGACCAAAATCATTCCAGGTGGTCCACCTATAGGGCGGCCATATTAAAACATTTTTCTGTTCACAGAAATCCCCAAGAGGCTCGCAAGGCAGCCTACAATTTGCAGTGTGGGGAGGATCAGGCCCCACAAGAGTTTGTGCAAGAACTGAAACGTGCCTTTGCGCAGACCACCAGAAGGGTGCGCACAGACAGCAGAGAATTTGTCAATACATTTTTCCATGCCTTGCCCAAATATATAATGACCCAGCTCGTGAGAGATTTTCATGAGAAAAGATCTTTAGACTGGGTCATCGAACAGGCTACCCGGATCTATGAGGTGCAGAAGCCCATAGAAAATAAAAGCAATACCCAGAAAAATCCCAAAACCAACAGCACCCCTGCTGCTGCCAAGGTGGCAGAGGTAAAGGTCACCCCCGTTTTGGATTTGGATATGGGGGGGCCTAAAAACCTACCTGCACCTAATAATGCTAGGCCCAGAAGATCCTCGGGCCAGTCACAGACAGGGAGCCAAGGAGGCAGCCCCACAAATGGGGTCCCTCGCTCTCCTGATTATGTAAGTCCCCGTTACAAGGGAAATCGACCCATCCTGGGTTATGTGTGGACTCCTCCAGCCCAAGGGGGGAGATCCAGCCAAGAACCTAACCCAGGGAACTTTCCTCCTAACTTCCCACCGGAGGGCAGAAATTCTCAGAATCCTGGGCAGAACTTTTTCCCCAGGTATCCACCCAATTTCCAACCCCAAAATCATCCATCCTTCTTTCCCCAATTCCCTGAGCCCAGACAACCTAATCCGGGAGAGGGGAGGCCAAGGGTGGAGGGGTACCAAAATCTTCCCAACCAGGGGTACTACCAGAGAAGGGATAGCTACCCTTCCCGGGATCAGCCCAGGGGAGAAAATAGAGCCCCGTATCAGCCTGAGCGGGTTTCCCAGTTACAGCGCCAGGTCCAAAATATGGCACGGGATATGGGTCAAATACTGAGGGTGCAGCAGAACCCTCAGATGGGCATGCCGGCACAGAATGCCCCAAACTCTGGACCTGGTACTCCAGAACAATGACGGGGCAGCACCCCGATAACACACCGGTTCCCAGAGAGGAGGCACAAGGGGAAGGGGGTATAAAGCCTTGGAGGAAGCTTCCTTCCTCACTTGTAAACAGCCCCTGGAAACCCAGGAACCGGAAACAAAATCTCTTGTCCCTGAAAGTCTGCCTCCTAAGGAGCAGAGGGGGGTAGGAGAAACAAAAGACCCAAACAGACTCAGTTTGAGGAGGAGGTACAGATCTTCCAATTTGAGGGAGAGGGATCCTCAGGGGATCCTGGGAAAAGGATCTTCTCCTTCAGAGAGGGGGGAACTCCTCCCAAAGAAAAATGGGTCCCTAGGGATGCAAATCCAGACTGGGGAGATGTGGAGACTGAGCTACCGCCGCCCACCATCTCATCCCAGAACCAACAGCAAGAAAATCCCCTGGTTCAAACCCATCCTGGTGACTGCCTCCAAAAAGGGGGGGGCGGCCCGGAACCGGAGCCAGGGGAACCCACAATGGCTCTGATCTCCAGTTGCCAATTTTTTCTTTCAGATTCCCAAGGCTCTCCACAGAATTCTGCCCAAATCTCTTCGCTAGCGATGTCCAAAACCAGAATGTTAGCCCACCAGTTGTCCAAAAATGTGCATTATCTGTGCCCCCTTGAGGAGAAGGAGGGAAGATACTATGCCCCGGTACAAGTACAGGGGCAGGGTACAATTTTGGCACTGGTGGACACTGGATCTCAAGCTACCTTTCTGTCCAGAAGGGCCTTTGACGAACTGAATGCAGGAAGGGGAGAGAATTACCAAATTCCTCTCACCTCTCTTCCTGGACAACTGCAGAACTTTGACGGGAAGGAAATTCCCGTTGAGGGGACTGCAGACTTGGACATTAAGATCGGGCGACACAAGGTGAAACACCCGGTCATAGTAGTGACTCCAGAGGGCACCCCTTGTTTACTAGGGAATGACCTCCTGAGAAGGTTGTCACCCCTAATAGATTGCGTAAACAAGGTCCTCTGGACCCAGACTAGCCGACCAATAAAATTGAAACAGAGTGTCAACCATGTTAGTTTAAATGGCACATGCCACATGGTTGAACAAAAATCTGACCAAGTAGAATTTCACTTCCAGAATAACCAAATTCCAGACGTGACAGTAATAGCAGTAGGACAACAGACTGGTGATGGGGGGTCCTCTCTATTTCTGAAAATCAACCTTCCTTCCAGTCTAAAGTGGTACTCCACGCTGGAAGGAAACACTCTGAGATTCTATACTAATCCACAATCAGAAACTCCCACTCCTATAGTCCAGAAAGATGTGAAATCAGCTCAGAGCCTGGCTGATATTCAGCAAATTGGAGAGCAGTTGTTCATCCCTGTCCAATTAAATGATGGGAAGGACTCTGTTCTCGCTCGAGTGTGCGTGAACAATGGTAAGAGCTTCATCAGCGAAGCCATGTTTCGCCAACTCCCAAAAGATCCAGCCATTCCCACCTTCAAACTGATAGACAAATGGGAAATGGACCTGGAAGCACCTAATTCCAAACATCTCCTGCCAAGCAGGTGTATGTTCAAAATATCCATTGGCAACAAGAGCATAGTTCACAATTGTTGGGTCGTGCGAGACGTCCCTGCCGCCTTTTACTTAGGCAGTGACATTCTCAATCGCTTTGCCATTAGTTTGGACCTAATAAACTTCAAAGCTTGGTCCCGATTAGCGGATAATCCCATGGGCTTTGATGATCCAGAAAAAGCATTTAGGTCAGCTCAATTGCTACCTTATGCAGTTGAAATTCAGATCAAAGAGGAAGTCACCATCCCAGAAAGGACCCGACAATTCTCCCTGCAAGTGAAAGTCAAAAGAGGACAACATTTGAAAAACCCTGATGCTTACATACATCTAAACGCTTCTCTCCAACAGCAAGGGTTGGGGGTAAACCCAACTCCATTAGTCAACATAGAACATGACACCATTCCAATAGAGGTGGATAACAGCGACTTAAAGAGTATTACTCTAGCCGCAGGCACCATTATTGGAATGGCGGTTGATGACCGACATTTTTCCATAGATTTAGGTAATGAACTGTTAGGGCCAATCCCCAAGGACTGCTTTGACAGTGACAGTGATGACAATACAATACCAGACAGGATTTTTACCCGGCATGGGGGGAACTTCCTGGTGTACACTTCTTGCCCTTATGGTAAGGAAGATGTGACTTGTGACTTCAGGAGGGATGAGGTGATTTTCCAGGTCCATGAGGGCTGCCTTTCCCACCTGAAGCCTCCAGTCCAAATCAGCACTCTGACCAGGGACTTCTCCAACCAGCTGGAGGAGGCCGCTGAAATAGCCAACCCAGAAGTCTTTCCAGGCTTCAGGCAGATGGTGGAAGAGAGAGTCAACCTAGCTGATGCCTGTGTGACTCTGGAACAGAAGCAAAAGTTGAAACAAGTTTTCTTGGATTTCCAAGATCTCTTTGCGGTAGACTCATATGACTGTGGCCGCACCGACATCCACACAACAACAATCCCCACGGACCCTGGCATGACTCCAGTGTTTGTGAAGCAATATCGCTTGCCTCTCGCATCAATGGAGTCCCTTACTGAAATAATTAAGAACCTTGAGTCCCGGGGAATAATCCGTCCAGTCCACAGCACCTTCAATAATCCGGTGCTGGGAATATTGAAGCCAAACGGCCAGTGGAGACTATGCGCCGACCTCAGGGAGCTCAACAAACAGGTCCATACTTCCCGATGGCCTCTGCCCTACATTGACCAAGGGCTGGCCGAGATCCAGGGGTCACAGGTATTCACTGCAATAGACCTGACCAATGGATACTGGACTGTGCCTGTCAGTAGGGAGGACCAATACAAGCTGGCTTTTACCTTTGGGGGCCAGCAGTACACATGGACCCGGACTCCCTTCGGATACCTTAACTCCGGTAATGAGTTCAATATTTTCCTACATAAGGCCATGCCCGACCTGGGTGCGAGGGGTAACCTGGCTTATGTAGATGATGTCCTCATCAAAAGTTCATCTGTGGAGGAACACATAGCGGAGATCCGTTATGTTCTGACCCAGTTGCGGGCCGCCGGAGCAAAACTTTCCTTTCAGAAAGCACAGTGGTGTAGAACCCGTGTTAATTTCTTGGGGCATGAGATTACTCCTCAGGGTCTCTGTCCCCAGGAAAAGAAAGTGGAAGCACTTCAGAAACTGAAAGATCCCACAACTCTGCGGGAACTAAGGAGCCTCCTTGGACTGACTAATTACAGCAGAAAGTTCATTGAGGGCTACGCAGAGATCACCAGACCCCTGATTCATCTCCTGAAGGGGGGGGTCAAGTGGGAATGGGGTCCAGAACAAGCCGAGGCGGTAAAACAACTCAAAAGAAGCCTCTCACAAGCGCCTTGCCTAGCTTACCCTGTCAGAAACAAGGAGTTATTCCTGGAGACGGGGTTCTCTAATACGTGCTTGACAGCAGTATTATACGAAAAGCATGACGAGGTCAATAAAGTAATCTCCTATGCGAGCAAAACTTTATCCTCTGTGGAGGAAAAATTCAACGATTGTGAGAAGGCACTCCTGGCAACGGTGTGGGCATTAAAGAATTACCGCCCGTTTATCCAGGGGGAACACATCATAGTGGAGACTCCACACCAGCCTCTGCAATATCTCCAAAGTGACAGAATCCGGGCCGGAAATGTGAGTAATTCCCGAATTACTTCCTGGATTCTGTCAATGCAAGGCTTTCCTGTGGAGGTCAGATATGGCCAAAACAAGAAGAGTCCCCTCGCGCAAGGTCTGGCTGACTTGCATGATTGTGCCAGAGAAAACTGTCTCGAGGACGAAAGTCTAAAAATAAAGGACAACATGGAGGCATACCTTAATTCCACCCACAAAGTCTTTGAAGAAGACAAGTGTGAGGGAATGCCCACTGTGTATGTGGATGGATGCTCTTACCATGTTGACAAC
Organism: Ambystoma mexicanum; assembly: GCF_040938575.1. Taxonomy (NCBI): domain Eukaryota; kingdom Metazoa; phylum Chordata; class Amphibia; order Caudata; family Ambystomatidae; genus Ambystoma; species Ambystoma mexicanum. The sequence continues at coordinate 1,313,854,179 of NC_090934.1, forward strand.
GACGGGGAGAAAGAACTGGTGGCCGGCGTAGGGAATGCATGGGTGAATGAGTCCCCAGAACCCTCCGCTGGATACAAAATTGGTCCCCGAAGTAGTCAGGTGGCAGAATTGATGGCTGTGCATCAGGCCATCCTCACTGCTGTCCAGCATCAACTCCACGAACTGGTCATAATCACAGATTCGGATTATGTACGGAACGGGTTCGTGGAGCACCTGGTTAATTGGAAAACCAGAGGCATGTTATGTGCTAACAACAAACCCTTGAAACATGGGAAGTTGATCCAAAACATTGATGATCTGGTCACCTCGAAAGGAATGACCATCTATTGGAAGAAGATCAACGGTCATTCCAAAGTAGAGGGACCAGACAAAACTGGAAATGACTTAGCTGATCAGCTGGCCAAAACCGGGGCCATCCAAGGGGATCTAATTGAGATAGAGTCCCTATTGGGGGAAATCCAGGTCACTGCTATCACTAGGTCCCAGACAAATGCTCACCATGATCTGTCAACTGTCCAATGGAGCAAGGAGACCCCTGATGCTGATTTAATTACAGCTCAGAAAGGGGATCCAATAATTGGTAAATTTTACCAGCACATTGAGGATCCTGAGAACTTTCCCCTGACAGATACCGATTACATTGGGAAAGAGGACCTAAGAGTGTTGATGAAATGTCCAAAAATGTTCCGAATCCAAGACGGTTTGCTGGTAAGGAAATCCAAAGCGGGCCACGATCAGTGGGTGGTTCCTACCTCATTCCGAAGCCTGATGTTAAGTCACGCCCATGATGCGGCCACCGCCGGTCATAGGGGGTTTCACACAACATTGGAAATCTTAAGAGAGGTTGCATACTGGCCACACATGGGGCAGGACCTCGACCAATACTTGAAGGGGTGTCTTGTGTGTGCACAATTTCAGCCATCATCCCTCACGCACCGTGCGCCTCTCCAAAAGAGGGGGATGACACTGCCATGGTCAGATTTACAAATCGACTTTGTAGGCCCCGTGATTCGCTCTGCTAGGGGGAATAAGTACATGTTGACTGTGACATGCTTGTTTACCAAGTGGGTGGAATGTCTTCCAGCCCCAAATTGCAAGGCAGAAACCGCAGCTGCCTTGATGATTAACCACATCTTTTCCCGTTTTGGTCTACCTCAAAGGATTGAGTCAGATAGGGGTAGCCACTTCACCAGTGAAGTAATGACAAAGATGTGGGAGATACTGGGGGTCAAAAGGAAGTTGCATATTGCTTACCGGCCAGCTTCTTCTGGGGCAGTAGAGAGATATAACCGAACCATTGTGAGCATATTAAAGAAGTTTTTGGCAGATTCTGGGCCAAGTTGGGATATCCGATTACCTCTGGTCCTAATGGCCATCAGATCTACCCCTTCATCTGCAACCAAAATGTCACCATTCGAGTTGATGACTGGACGCAAGATGGTGCTTCCTCAGCATTTGCTCTACAGGACCCAAGAGCAGACACTGATAAATGCCTCCACAACTCATGAGTATGTGGAGAATTTAAGGAAACACCTTCAACATGCTTTTGCTTATGCTCAGCGGAATCTAGAAAGATCAGCTGATAGCATGAAGACCCACTATGACCTGAAGACTTCCAGGAAGGAATATCAGGTGGGGGACCGGGTCTATCTATACAATTTCCAAAGGAACCAGGCCAAACAGCGAAAATTTTTGCCTACATGGAAGGGACCCTTTGAGATTATAGACAAAATCTGCCCTGTGGCCTACAAGATCCGCATCCCCAAAGGCGGTTTGGCAGAGGGGGAAGACAAGTGGGTCCACATTAACCAGTTGAAGTGTTGCCATCCCAGGCACACTCTGCAACAACTGGAGGAATCCTCTGGAATCCTAGAGGGTACTGTCTCAGATTAATTCCGTTCTAACTTAAAATATCCTACATATCGCCTATCAAATTCTGAGTTTCTCAATGTGGGTGTTGTCGTTTTTGAATGCAAAAAGAAATGTGCATGTTCATATGTTTTGACTATAAATTTATATGCCACCCCACTATATCAATGGTGGGGGAAAAATGTCAATGAATAGGTATTGCCGCTCTTCCTTTGTCGTCCTAGGAGAAAGAAAACCTCGAGACTGGCCAAGGAGGACGATCCGGAGACCGGGAGCAGAGACGCGGGGGGCCCAGTGTACCGCCCAATACTCCCATCAGGACCGGCGAGGAGAACCGATCGATCCGACCGGATGGAGGAAAAGATGCTGAACTGTGCCATTTGCAGAATTGGAAGAAGATTATGCGGACAGACCAGTGCGTGGGTCAAAACCCTTGTGCACCCGACTCCCCATCGACTCAAATTCAAAGGGCAGTCACGTGGGGGGATCTGTTGGGTGTCCTGACCCACGTTTGAGTTATCATGCTGCAACATTTGGTGCTGTGGGCTTAGAAAATCCAAGATGGCCAAAAAGCCCACAAGTGCGCCAGAATCCAGGAGAACCACGCAGTTTGTGCGCACACCAAAATGGTTACCTCACTTGCCACCCACCAGTGTAAAGAAAGATCTTTGTTAACAAAATCCACTGTTACTGATGTCAAAAAGCTGCTGAAATCGTGGCTCATTGGACCACTTTAAAGATTCAACCCTTTTGTGGGGTTCCACATAACCATTTTACTGTAAGGAGCCCCATCAAAACAATGTTAAGCAAGGATTATTTACTACCATGTAAGAACCATTCCTGTTTAGAATGCATTAATCCAAGAAAGATCCCAAAATTGCATGCAGTACCAACAAAATCCTCAAGGCGGCGCTAGCGGTCTAAACTCTGACAGGAGAACTGAGTGCAGTTGCTGACAAAGGGATTTGACTCAGCTGACTTCAAAGGCTGCATTTTAATTAAAAATTAGCCACATGCTGTTCCCAGAGGCCTGAAGCCTGGGAAACCCTCTCACCTCCAGAGATTCACACCAGGAGTTAGAATCTCACATGACCTCTTGATTGATAGAAGGCAGACTGGATGGGAGCCTCCTGGAGACCACACAATAGACTCTTGCAATTGAATAGGATATGTTGATTTTGACTGTTTCCTGTCAACAAAGGCCTGCCTGCCAGAAGACACATGTGACTGACCCACCCAAGTCTTGGAGGCGGACTCCAACACTCTGAGAACTGAATTGAAAGCAAAATATATATTTTACAGAAACACTGATAACTCTTTGTAATCAAATGACAGAAATGTATAACTTTGAGAGCCTTAATTTAAAAAATGTACCTTCAATTCAAGCCCAAACTCCAATTTGTGTGATGTTCTGGGGCAAAACCCTGCTATTTATGTATACTACAGACTCTGTGTTTAAGCTAGAGACATGTTAATTTACTGGAGTATGTATGGACAGGCCTTGTACATGTGTACAAATCTGGAGAAAAATCTGATATTACGAAACCAGTTAAAAAGTGCAAATGTCGCCATTTCTGAATGCAAGCTCCCAGGAAGAGCAGATTTGGACAGGGTATACCTCCTGTGAAATGTGATGGGTGCATGTAATTTTAAACAAATGTGTACCTGTGCAAATATGTCTTTTGGATCAAATATAGATTGTGTGTAAAGTTGACAGGGGTGGGTTCTCTGTATCATAAACAGACCTCATCATGATGACACTTCATTTCATTCCCCCAATCAAGGGGAAGAGGAGGAAGTGGCCAATGACAAGTGGAGAGGGGTAGGGCCTAGGAAGCCAAAACACACATAAAAGCAGACAGTCAGGACAGATAGAGACATTCATTTCCATCTGCTGCGGGACGCTCTGCCGGGAAAATCCATACTTTACCTCCATCAACCTCCAGACAGCCAACATAGAGACTTCAATCTATCCACCTTCAGAGACCAAGACTTTACTTCAGAATTTATAGCAGAGAGGTCAACTACAAGCTAAATCCCTCTTTAGCAGGCCTCAAATCATTGCCATTATCACAGCCAGGCGAGCTGTTTGAATTCTTTGCAAGAACTCTTGCCATTGCCAGAGAGCAGTGTTGTATCCAGAGAGAGACCAGCTGAACCGGAGACCGCTGTATCCGGACCCACAGACCTGATCAGAACCAGAGACCCAGACCAGACCAGCAGAGTAGAGCTGACCCCGACGCTGTGCGCAGAGACCGCCCGTGGCGAGTGAAGAAAACCTGACCAGATCCGTGGCGAGGCCCATTCTATCTCTAAATATATTGTGAGTACCTAGCAGAACTGTGCAGAACCAACGCACTCGCGAATTTTACCGCGATTTGCAAATTTCTCCACGTGTGAAAACAGCAGCTTCCTTGCTTTCCTTGCTAAAAATTTGTTTGCCTCTTCAGAACCATCCCTGAATCATTGCTAGAGTGAGCCTGGACTAATATTAACTTGATACCACTCACCCTGAACCTCCAGAGGGAATTCAAAGCATTTAGCATATTTTTCACTTCATTGCCAGCACATATAAAAGCATCTTGGGCCTGTGTTTCAAACTTCTGTAGTCTAAGCTTGCTGGGGGGGAACTGAATTTCGTATTGTATTGATTGCATTCCTGAGAACTGTGTGCTCTTCTTTCCATCTCCTTATATTGCATAAAAGGGGGGAGTGAATTTTCAAAGAAAAGTGATTACATTGTCTTTTAGTGAAGTCCTATCAAGTCGATTTCTGTGCTGCATTCTTTTTCATCTGTGCAATTCATTGAAACCATAAAGCATTCTCTGATACTTTATTCCCCTGTTCCTAGTCATAAGTCACCAGAACTGTGCTATTGTAGGATTGCTTATTGCTGATTACTGCTCATATGCCTAAGTGGGCTATCCATTATTAATTTATCATAAAGTGTGATATATATATATATTGTTTAAATTATCAAATAAACCTTTAAACTTGCAAAACAGAACTACTTCTTGGCTCAGCGGGGTCAGGGGGATTCCAAGAGAGGGGTGTTATATAGGGGTAGTCATCCAGAACGCATGAACTGGACATAAAGATATATCAATAAGGGTTTCCATTCAGTATCCCAGACTAGGCATCGACTTAGCTGTAGTGTTGAATTGAATCCTCTTACACCCCACCGCGGCCCCCTCTGCCCCTTTCCCTTTTGGGGCCTTTCCAACTATGTCACAGGTGTAATGGATGAATGGGAAGCACCCCAAGTAATTGTCCAGGGCAATGTGAGTGAGGGAACAGTCTACATGATGTACGACATAGATGTGTGGTCCAGCAAAGCTGAAATGTACCCCAAATGGGAAAAACAAGCGGTATGCGAAGCGCAATGGCACCCGATAACACAAAAGGTGCATACGTAACACACAGAAAGCTTCTGACAATGAAAAAAAAGGTACACGATTTGCAGTGGCAACCACAAACAGAAAAAGTGAGTACGCAACAGACCGCGTGCCTCTAAATGGGGGAAAGAAAAAATGCGTGTATGCGCAGAGGCACAACCCCCCGTAACCAAAAGGGAGGGAACGGATTGCATTGCCCCCCCAAAATACATGGAAACCACAATACTCTGTCTTCGTTCCTTCGTGCGCACAGCCAGGGATGCATTTACTCATCCTTATGTATACCCATCATGGTTGTGAGCTGCGTCGGCATGCTGCATGCAGCACGTGTCATGCAACTTATGCGCTAAAGGCTTTTCCTCTGTTTTCGGCTTCCTTTCGAGCTGCACACGGAAGACCCACTCTCCTGCCTGTGTGCCACAATATCTGCCTCCTCCTCCCCTGTACTGCCTCCAACATCACCATCTACTGGTGCCTGTCCAGTGTGAGTGCCTGCTGCCCACCTGCACTGCGTCGGGGTGCCTGCTTTCCAGCCATTGCCTATGCTCCTGACTCCGGCCCTGTGAATACCTCAGCTGCTGTGTTGGACTCCGACCTTCACATATCACCACCAATGCTCCACAGCCCATCTCTAGGACCAGCCTACCCACCCACACCTGCATTGGGCATTGCCATGTCCACACCATCTATCTCTGACCAGAGCGGCAACCCCATGGCAGCAAGTCAGAGTCCTGTCAAATTCACTGCCAATGAAGTTGACAACCTGGTGGATAAGGTCCTGGAGAATTATGATGCCCTCTTCAACCCAGTGATGCAACACGGCAAGGAAGGACGTCTCCAGATCTGGGAGGACATAACTGCTGTCATCAACATGGAGGGGGTGGCAGTCCGCTACTACAAGACCATCCACAAGCGCTGGGAGAACCTCAAACCAGGACCCACGGCAAGGCCCAGCACTTCTTGAAGGCCAGTGCAACCAAGGAGATTCACCGTGCATGCAGGTGCCGGTTGTCCAACAACAACATGCAGGTCCTGGTGAGCTTCTACCCGGAGCTGCGTGCCCAGGTCTGCGCATTGCAATGACGTCTGGAGTCGGATGGTGAGTAGGCATGCGTTGTACTGCTCTACGGTGCATGTGTGTTGTGCATGTGTTAGCATGTTTGCAGTGACCCCCTTACTTTTGCAGCATGTATGTCTCAGCAACAAACATCTGCATGCAGGCCCCAGACAATGCTCCCCATGTGGAGCATCAGACCTGTGCGGATTCGAAATGCCCTGTAATTTGCATTGGGTGTTGTAGTACATGTTTGCAAACTGTGCACATGCAATGTTTCTTGTGACAGAGACGTGCCTGGATGGCAAGTGTGACAGTTGAGGGAGTGTTAACCATGTCATGTGCATGCATGCTGATCATGTGGTTCTGGCGACAATAGCAGTGTGTGACTATGCATCACTCACGTCTGGAGGTCACAAATGCATTTGGATGTTTTGTGTACACATGCCTGGGCATTGCAGTTAGCGGGACTGTGATGTGATTGGTCATGACACTGCTTGTGCGCTCGGAGTGATGTGTGTGCATGCCATGTGAATGTGCTTATGGCTGCGTCATGCCACGTATGCCTGTGCAGTTGATGCATGTATGTGTTGCATGCTTGCAGGATGGGTTGTGGCGGAGGCATGTTGTTTGATCTGATGGTGTGGAGAGGTGCCCAGCCAGGTGTCAGCATGGCCATGCTGTGAGTGGTGCAAGTATGGTTGGCCACTGGTGGCCATGATTCCACTGTATGTTCACAGGCTTTATGTGTGTGTATGTCATGCAGGTTTTCTCCCTGCCACCTCTTTGCCCATGTGGCATGTCTTCCATGGATGTACATCAGGTTGCAGTTAGGTCACGTTGACCTTCCCCTAGGGTCATGTGATTCATCTTGGTATGTGTCTGTGATCTGGCCACATTGGGCTGCGTTTATATGTGGATGTGTCGTGGAAGTGTTTCTCTTCCTGCCTAGATCGTTGTGTCTGTTTGGATGTGGATTGCATGTCCATGTGTGTGGCTGTGGATGTTTCTGATTGTTCCGTGGACATGTCATCTTCCAGCAAATGTTGTTGATGCCACACCGGCTTAGTTGCAGTACACTGATGTTGCTGTTCTTTGTCTCCTTTACCACAGTTGCTGCAGCTGTAGAGCATGGAAGCGGGAATCACTCCACCAAACATAGACGTCAGACCCAGCCACTCCCCCGTAACAGCTCATCTTTGGGGAGTGATGTGGCTGAGGTGGTATCCGTACCATTGGGTGTGGCTGCTGGGGGTAAGTCCAAGGAGGTGGAGGTGGCAGGGGACTCCTCAGCTGCAGTGGGACCGGGTGATGCACCACATGGTCCAACCATGGCGGAAGACACCTAAGGGTGTCGAGGTGGGAGTGCATGCTGCCACCCTGCCCCAGGGTCATGAGGCTGTGCAGGTGACCATGGAGGTGCCTGTGCAAAATCATGTCCCTGGGCAATCGGATGCAGGACTGTGTGCCTTCCGTGATGCCTCTACCCAGACCTGCATCCCACTGCGGGCTGATTTGTACATCCGGGATCAGGTGCTGCTCGTGCTGGCCGGGTTTACGAGGCGGACTGTAGTCATTCATGATGATGGGAAGGCTACTCATTGTCTGCTTGCCCATCATCACAATGAGCTATACTGCATTGTGGCCTTCTCTGATGGGCTCTGTGGGCTGTTCACTGCTGCAACCACCTCCTCGGCTTCCTCCTCTGTGTACCGGTCGTCCTCTGGGGTGCCTTCCAGACCACATACCAGCAGGGCCCTCTGTGCACTAGTCCCACATACATCGCCCCATCTGGTGGAGCTTACATCCCTGCACGAGGTGGGAGTCACATGTACGGCAGCTGAGGTGGTCACCTTGTCTACCCAGGCACCGACAGGTGCATAGGCAATGGAGGGACAGCAGGCACCATGGAGAAGTGCAGGTGCCGTACGCCCCAGACGATCCAGGGACGTCATTTAGGGGTCACCAGAGGTCGCAACTGCAACCGCTGAGGTCTCCCTTGCGACCTCTAAAAAAAACTAAAAACAATGATTTTTGTTTTTTTCTGTTTTGTTGCAATGCAAGCTACTGGGCTGTGGCTTACTTACTTCTGGAGTGGCTGGCTTTTTTGTTCAGGCCCCTTAATAAAAGAAGAAAAATAAGAACAGGAGTGCCCCAAGTCTAACACTTTCAGCACTGACCCTAAATAAGAAAGAATAGGAATACCAAATAATGTGTCTTCCTGGAATTCTATACAATAATTGCTAGACACATTAAAGGTTTATTTCAGGCACACTTCAGGGGGTGAGTCACTGATTTAGTCTGTTCTTAAACACCTCAACTCAGTCTTTCATCCTTCTGATGTCGATAAATGAGTACCAACACAGGTTGGGTGATATTGGGTGTATATTTTTTCTATATAAAGCGCTTAAGCGTAAGTGCTATATAATAACACATCATTATAATTTGGTCATGGACGTCTGCTTGCATTCACAGTAATTTGGTAATATGGGCCTATACACACTGATCTTAAGGATACATATGGCAATCCATTCTTGTATGAAATGTATATCACATTATAGTGATATCGTAACCATATTTTTTGTAGTGTTCAATGCTATGTGATGCCACTTCCTGTTATGTCAATGGATGAAAGGTCGTGTTCCATCCCTTCCTGAGATATCACTTCAGGGTGGGGTCAAATGACATCACTTCCTGTGATGTCATCGGGGTCAAAGGTTGTGTGATGCCACTTCCGCTACCCCTGGCATGTTGGTGAAATGACATCCCTGAGACGATCGTCATCAGGTCGTACCAATGGAGCGTGCACTGGGCCCAGCGGCAGCAGGTCGCAACAAGGAGGAGGCATTATGTTCCAGGGCAGACCACCCCAAGGAGGCAGGTGGAAAGTTTGAGGGAGGAGGACCAAGCCGGATTGATGCACTCAATGTCTTCCATGTTCAGGAGCTATGAACGGCAGATCGTGGCAGAGTGGCAGCGGGCACGGGAAGCTAGAGTGGTGATGTCCAGGGCTGAGGTTGCCCTGCATCTGTCAAGGAGGTGGGCTGCCATCCTGGAGGCCACATGCAGGGCAGCGCGGGAGGCCAAATCACAGATAATGTCCACCTTGCAAGCCCTCCAGGAAACAATGGAGGCCCACCTGATGGAGAAGGACGTGGCGTGCAGCTCAGCCCTGGTAGACCTCTTGAGTGAGATTGGAGAGGAGGACTAGCCCGCTGCCTTTGTATATAGTTATTTAGGTGTAGGTTTCCTTTTTTGTTTATTATTTGCCCCAGACTTTGAAGACTTTCCTTCCCTGTTTTTCCTGTATATAGTTATTTAGACGTAGGGTTGTTTTGTAATTTCATATTTTCCCCCAGACTGCTTGAAACTCCATTCCCTGTTTTTCTTGTGCACATTTTTGTTTAATACATCTTTCATTGTATTCCATTCCACGCTTCATGCAGTTCATTTGTGTGTCTGCAACTTTGATAGTTTACTTTTCAGCCAGTGCATCGCTCCATTGCAAGTCATGTGTCTTGTGGCGTGCCTGTGTGTGTGTTGTTGGTGCTTTAATGATTGTGGATGGAAGCATGCACATGTGCCTGACATGTGGGGGTGGGTCCATCAGACGACTGGGTCTGCACTGTATGTTTTCATTTGCGTTTACATGTGCAGTATCGCTGTGTGTTTGGCATCAGTGTGGCTGGGGTGGAGGGAGCCAGGCTCACTGTGGAGGTGTGAGGTGTCACGTTCCTTGCACATTTGTTTGTCATTTCTGTGTTAAACCCATGTCATGCACACACGCCCACCGGCATGTGTGGTCACACACTGCCTGCTCTCATGTCTTGCTCCACCTCTGCAAATGGAATGCATTTGCGAGCTATGTTTGCTCTTCCTATGTGGCAGCACACATTTCCTGTTTCAGTGAGTCATGCACTCTCTGACTGCCCTCCCATCACACCATGGACCTGTCATGTTGTGGTCACTGACAGGGACTTTGACTCCACTTCCAGCAAGATCACTTATGCTCAAGCTGTGATGTGCCTGGTCCTTATTTGTGGATCTGGCCGATATATGAATATGTTTACTTCTGTCCTCTGAACGCATTCAGTTGGTGTGCTTTCATGCCTTTGCAATGACCCATGCCAACAGGCACATGCTACTTTGCATTGCTTTCACTTGTCACAGGTGGATTGGGTGGCCACAGTGTTGTTGATGCAATGTAATGCTGTCTGGCTGGGGGGCTTCTGATTCCAGTCTGCCAAGGAGTGACAGTGGATGCTCCGGTCCAGGATTGGTCTTCAGTGCTTACTCTTGATCGTGTTGGCAGTGGACATGTTGGTGGTGTGCTTCATGGTGAAGGCAGACCACAGAGGTTCAGGTGAATTTCAGCCATACATTGAACTGCATGCATGGGAGACTGTCAAGGGGCTGCCTGTGGTGGTTTTGGGGGTGGAGGGGGCTGCCTGGGCTTGTGTCGGAGGTAAAGGGGGCTGGTGGGTGGTGGCTGGACCTGAGGAGGCTGCCTGGGTGATGTCTGAGGTGAAGGGGACTGGTGGTTGGTGTCTTGACTTGAGGGGGCTGCGGGGGTAGTGTCAGGGGTGAGGGGGGAATACCTGGGGTGGTGTTGGAGGTCAAGGAGACTGGTGGGTGGTGTCTGGACTTGAGGGGGCTGCCTGGGGTAGTGTCAGGGGTGAAGTGGCCTGCCTGCAGTGATGTCGGAGGTGAAGGGGGCTGCCTGGGGTAGTATCGGAGGTGAAGAGTGCTGGTGGGTGGTGTCTGGAGGGGAAGGGGGCTGCCTGGGGTGATGTTGGAGGTGTAGGGGGCTGGTGGGTGGTGTCTGGACTTGAGGGGGCTGCATGGGGTAGTGTTGGATGTGAAAAGGGCTGGTGTCTAGAGTTGAGGGGGATGCCTGGGGCGGTTTTGGAGGTGAAGGGGGCTTGTGGGTGGTGTCTGGACTTGAGGGGGCTGCCTGGTGTAGTTTCAGAGGTGAAGGGGGCTGCCTCGGGTAGTGTCAGAGGTGAAGGGGGCTGGTGAGTGCTGTCTGGACTTGAAGGGGTTGACTGGGGTAGTGTCAGAGGTGAAGAGAGCTGCATGGGGTAGTGTCGGAGGTGAAGGGGCTGGTGGGTGTTGTCTGGACTTAAGGGGGCTGCCTGGGGTGGTGTCGAAGGTGAAGGGGGCTGCCTAAGGTAGTGTCAGAGGTGAAGGGGGCTGGTGGGTGGTGTCTCAAATTGAGGGGGCTGCCTGGGGTCGTGTCAGAAGTGAAGAGGGCTGGTTGGTGGTGTCTCACCTTGCTTGAGGGGGCTGCCTGGGGTGGTGTCAGAGGTGAGGAGGGCTGGTGGGTGGTGTCTGGACTTGAGGGCGCTGCCTGGGGTAGTGTCAGAGGTGAAGGGCGCTTCCTGGGGTGGTGTTGGAGGTGAAGGGGCTGGTGGGTGGTGTCTGGACTTGAGGGGGCTGCCTGGGGTGGTGTCAGATGTGAATGCGACTGGTGGGTGGTGTCTGGACTTGAAGGGGCTGCCTGGTGTAGTTTTGTAGGTGAAGGGGGCTGAAGGGGGCTGCCAGGGGTAGTGTCAAAGGTGAAGGGGGCTGGGGGGTGGTGTCTGGAATTGAAGGGGCTGCCTGGGGTAGTTTCAGAGGTGAAGGGGCTGGTGGGTGTTGTCTGGACATGAGGGGGCTGCCTGGGGTGGTGTCGAAGTTGAAGGGGGCTGGTGGGTGATGTCTCACCTTGAGGGGGCTGCCTGGGGTAGTGTTAGAGGTGAATGGGGCTGGTGGGTGGTGTCTCACCTTGAGGGGGCTGCCTGGGGTGGTGTTAGAGGTGAGGAGGGCTGGTGGGTGGTGTCTGGACTTGAGGGTGCTGCCTGGGGTGGTGTCAGAGGTGAAGGGGGCTGCCTGGGGTAGTGTTGGAGGTGAAGGGGGCTGGTGGGTGGTTTCTGGACTTGAGGGGGCTACCTGGGGTGGTGTCAGATGTGAATGGGACTAGTGGGTGGTAGCTGGACTTGAGGGGGCTGCCTGGGGTGGTGTCAGATGTGAATGGGACTAGTGGATGGTGTCTGGATTGAGGGGGCTACCTGGGGTAGTGTCAGAGGAGAAGGGGGATGCCTGGGGTGGTGTCAGAGGTGAAGGGGCCTGGTGGGTGGTGTCTGGACTTGATGGGGCTGCCTGGGGTGGTGTCAGATGTGAATGGGACTAGTGGATGGTGTCTGGATTGAGGGGGCTGCCTGGGGTGGTGTCAGAGGTGAAGGGGGCTGCCTGGGGTAATGTCAGAGGTGAAGGGGGCTGCCTGGGGTAATGTCAGAGGTGAAGGGCGCTGCCTGGGTTGGTGTCAGAGGTGAAGGGGGCTGGTGTGTGGTGTCTCGGGATGAGGGGCTGACTGGGGTAGTATCAGAGGTCAGGGGGGCTGGTGGGTGGTGTCCGGACTTGAGGGGGCTGCCTGGGGTGGTGTCAGAGGTGAAGGGGGCTGCCTGGGGTAATGTCAGAGGTGAAGGGCGCTGCCTGGGTTGGTGTCAGAGGTGAAGGGGGCTGGTGTGTGGTGTCTGGTGATGAGGGGCTGCCTGGTGTAGTATCAGAGGTGAGGGGGGCTGGTGGGTGGTGTCTGGACTTGAGGGGGCTGCTTGGGGTGGTGTTGAAGGTGAAGGGGGCTGGTGGGAGATGTCTGGGCTTGAGGGGCCTGCCTGGGGTAGTGTCGGAGGTGAGGGGGGCTGGTGGGTGGTGTCTGGCCTCAAGGGGGCTGCCTGGGGTAGTGTTGGAGGTGAAGGGCGCTGCCTGGGTTGGTGTCAGAGGTGAAGGGGGCTGGTGGGTGGTGTCTGGTCTTGAGGGGGCTGCCTGGGGTAGTGTCGGAGGTGAAGGGGGCTGCCTGGGGTGGTATTGGGGGTGAAGGGGGCTGGTGCGTAGTGTCTGGGCTTGAGGCGGCTGCCTGGGGGTAGTGTCAGAGGTGAAGGGCGCTGCCTGGGTTGGTGTCAGAGGTGAAGGGTCCTGGTGGGTGGTGTCTGGTCTTGAGGGGGCTGCCTGGGGTAGTGTCGGAGGTGAAGGGGGCTGCCTGGGGTGGTATTGGGGGTAAAGGGGGCTGGTGGGAGATATCTGGGCGTGAGGGGGCTGCCTGGGGGTAGTGTCAGAGGTGAAGGGCGCTGCCTGGGTTGGTGTCAGAGGTGAAGGGGGCTGGTGGGTGGTGTCTGGCCTCAAGGGGGCTGCAAGCGTGGTATCAGAGGTGAAGAAGGCTGGTGGGTGGTGTCTGGGCTTGAGGGGGCTGCCTGGGGGTAGTGTCAGAGGTGAAGGGCGCTGCCTGGGTTGACGTCAAAGGTGAAGGGGGCTGCTGGGTGGTGTCTGGTCTTGAGGGGGCTGCCTGGGGTAGTGTCGGAGGTGAAGGGGGCTGCCTGTGTTGGTATTGGGGGCGAAGGGTGCTGGTGCGTAGTGTCTGGGCTTGAGGGGGCTGCCTGGGGGTAGTGTCAGAGGTGAAGGGCGCTGTCTGGGTTGGTGTCAGAGGTGAAGGGGGCTGGTGGGTGGTGTCTGGTCTTGAGGGGGCTGCCTGGGGTAGTGTCGGAGGTGAAGGGGGCTGCCTGGGTTAGTATTGGGGGTGAAGGGGCTGGTGGGAGATATCTGGGCTTGAGGGGGCTGCCTGGGGTAGTGTCGGAGCTGAAGGGGGCTGCCTGGGGTGGTATTGGGGGATGAAGGGGGCTGGTGGGAGATATCTGGGCATGAGGGGGCTGCCTGGGGGTAGTGTCAGAGGTGAAGGGCGCTGCCTGGGTTGGTGTCAGAGGTGAAGGGGGCTGGTGGGTGGTGTCTGGCCTCAAGGGGGCTGCAAGCGTGGTATCAGAGGTGAAGAAGGCTGGTGGGTGGTGTCTGGGCTTGAGGGGGCTGCCTGGGGGTAGTGTCAGAGGTGAAGGGTGCTGTCTGGGTTGGCGTCAGAGGTGAAGGGGGCTGGTGGGTGGTGTCTGGTCTTGAGGGGGCTGCCTGGGGTAGTGTCGGAGGTGAAGGGGGCTGCCTGTGTTGGTATTGGGGGCGAAGAGTGCTGGTGCGTAGTGTCTGGGCTTGAGGGGGCTGCCTGGGGGTAGTGTCAGAGGTGAAGGGCGCTGTCTGGGTTGGTGTCAGAGGTGAAGGGGGCTGGTGGGTGGTGTCTGGTCTTGAGGGGGCTGCCTGGGGTAGTGTCGGAGGTGAAGGGGGCTGCCTGGGTTGGTATTGGGGGTGAAGGGGCTGGTGAGAGATATCTGGGCTTGAGGGGGCTGCCTGGGGTAGTGTCGGAGCTGAAGGGGGCTGGTGGGTGGTTTCTGGCCTCAAGGGGGCTGCCTGGGTGGTATCAGAGGTGAAGAAGGCTGGTGGCTGGTGTCTGGGCTTTAGGGGGCTGCCTGGGGGTAGTGTCAGAGGTGAAGGGCACTGCCTGGGTTGGTGTCAGAGGTGAAGGGGGCTGGTGGGTGGTGTCTGGTCTTGAGGGGGCTGCCTGGGGTAGTGTCTGAGATGAAGGGGGCTGCCTGGGGTGGTATTGGGGGTGAAGGGGGCTGGTGCATAGTGTCTGGACTTGAGGGAGCTGACTGGGTAGTGTTGGAGGTGAAGGGGGCTGGTGGGTGGTCTCTGGACTTGAGGGGTTGATGTGCAGTAGGGGTATATGCCTGTAGATTGGGTCCCTAGGGTTTAGAGGGGATGGACTTGCAGTTTTGCAGGGGTGCCTTAACATGCGAGGAAGCCTGTGCATTTTCGTTGCTGCATTAGATTAGGAGGGAGCACGCGTGTTTTTGTTGGGGGGTGCGGCCTTAACTTACGAGGAGGCTCTTCAATTTTTGCAGG
Organism: Ambystoma mexicanum; assembly: GCF_040938575.1. Classification (NCBI taxonomy): domain Eukaryota; kingdom Metazoa; phylum Chordata; class Amphibia; order Caudata; family Ambystomatidae; genus Ambystoma; species Ambystoma mexicanum. The sequence continues at coordinate 1,313,869,254 of NC_090934.1, forward strand.
GTTGCCGCCTTAGCTTACGAGAGAGGCCACGTGTTTTCTTTGGTGGTGGTGCCTTAGATGACGAGGGACCCTGTGCGTTTTCATTGGTGGGGTGCAACCTCGATTTACAAGGAGACTCTCGCTTTTTCTCCGGGGTGCCGCCTTAGCTTGCGAAGGAGCTGGCATGTTTTTGTTGGGGAGGTGAGGCCTTAACTTATGAGGTGGCTCTCTTGTATTTGCAGGGGTGCTGGGCAAGCTTACCGGAGTCTGCGTGTTTTTTCGTTGGGGTGCAGCCTCGACCTATGAGGTAGCTGTCGCATTTTCTCCTGGGTGCCACCTTGCCTTGCAAAGGAGCCTGTGCGTTTTCATTGGCGGTGCAACTTCGACTTATGAGGTAGCTCGCGCGATTTTGCAGGGTGCCGCCTTGGCTTAAGAGGGAGCCCACGCATTTTCATTTGAGGTGCAGCCTTGACCTACGAGAAAGCACTTGTGTTTTAGCAGTGGTGTTGGATGGTGGCTGAGGGGTGAATGCAGAGGTTTGCGCTTTGGTTTGGGTATGGCTTGGGTGTTGGTTAGCGTGGGGGCATTTTGTGGGCATTCCTCGCGCAGCTCAATTCCCTTTGCATGTCTGCTGGAATTGCGTGTTTGGATCCATGAATGCACTGAGCACGCTTATTTAGTTACTCGCGCAGGCTCGCGCAGTGTCCTTTTCAGTGTGCGGCCCTTGTGTGATTTCTGTGTGAATTTTCATGAATGGGGCCCTTCGCTTGTAGAAGTGTGAGCGCTGAGTAAGTCGTTTTACTAATACTCATCCTTGTACTCCTGCAGAGCAGAAGTCATTTTGTCACAGGCTGGCAGGCAGTTACTGGTCCTGCACGCCCCGGAACCAGGGGTTGATTGTTGTATGAGATCACAGTGTAGGTCCAGCAGTGCAAATCCTCGACAAATCCAGCACAAAAATGTAGACCCAGGGAATGAATGATGCAAACTGTGCACTTGTCTCAAAGCTCAGAGTAGGCAGAAAAGTCAAGAATGTGCGAATCCTGGATTGGAAAAGGCGTATGAAACGAACCTGCCGTACGTCACGTTAATTAGAGAACAATGATAGAAAGGAATAGTTCGTTGCTTTTTGTAAGCGCAACCTTGTAGACCAGCTGTGCATTAAGTTGCAGCAGGGTGAACTAAGCCGATGTATGTGGTCCCAAACTCGCCTGACCTCACTGCAAATGTTTTCTGTCCCTGCTTAGCCCCTTGCAATGTGTGCAACCCTGAAGCAACTATGCCATGTCATCTCCATGTTTTAGATGCTGTAAATGTAGGATGATTGGTCAGAAAAGTCGGCACATGTGTGCATGCTGTGCATGTGTCCCTTCCCCGCAGATCTAGCGATGGACAGCACCTAGGGTGACCACATTTAAAGAGTAAAAAACCGGGACAGGGCAACTAACATGAAAGTAGGACTAACTCTTGAAAGTGTCTGTCCAGTGGAGTAACTTTGCTGAAAATGTTGGGGGGGACATGACATCTGAAGAAAAGGTGCCCCAGCCAAATGAATGGGGACAAAATGGTGTGCCATGAAAGTTGGGGGGGACAAACATCCCTGTCCCCCCCTAATATTACGCCCATGTGTCTGTCAAGGCACTACACTTCAGTGTTACTGTTCAAATAAACACATATTATAATGAATGTATCACAAACTAAGACTATGTTAAGTTGTAGAATGCAGCCTTTCTCCTGTGTCAGATTGTGCATTCCTGCCTGCCAGCCATAAAGACCGACTACCAAAAACCAGGACCACTGCAGTTTCCAATGGAAACATATAGTCTTGAGAAAGGGGGACAGGGCACCCATGACTGGGACAGTACGTCCTGGCAAAACCGGGACGTCTGGTCACCCTAACAGCACCCGTGCCTGTGGGCCTAGGCGGTGCCAAATGGCGGAAAGTTACCCCCGGGCTCGGGCCGTTTCTGCATCTTCTCGCCCAGCGCTGAAAGCACATTTCTATAGTCTGAAGTCTGGCGTGCCATCTGGAGTTCACGTCACTGCAGAATCCTCAAGGGCACCGCCAAGATAAAAGGCCGATCCACCCCATAGCACCAAAGTGAACCCGAGACTGAATACCAAGGCTGCAAAATGTGGACAAAAGTGTCTTATCTCTCTGTTTTGACTCGAACGTTCTCCAGCCGTGTTCTCGCGCGGAGGCCCACGATATATGTATATGAAAAAAAGAGGGACATTAGAGTAAAGGTGGCGGGCTTTCAACAGAAACAAATCCCCCCACAGGTTGTTGACCTACGCACTTCTTATAAACGCTGTGTAACATTCCTGCCTGCCCATGCGCTGAGTAACATTTCTGCTTGGCCATTTCTTGTTTGTCGCTTTCTGGGAAGCCGGAGGAGATCCTGTGGGGCGAGATGCTTCTGGAAACGCTGAACCCCATGCACTACAACATCAGCCATGTGGTGGCGGAAGTGTCGCCCACCGCCACGGTGTCACTGCTGGTCATCGTGTGCTTCCTGCTTCTTATCTGGACCCACGAGGAAGCTTCGTCCATACCAGGTACTGGTGCGACTGATGCCTGAGTCGTGTGACTGAACAGCCCCAGAACAATAGCCAGGGCTCTTAAACCTGCGACACTCCAGATGTTTTGGACTACTTCTCCCATGAGCCACGCCATTGACTATGCTGGCTACGGCTGATGGGAGTTGTAGTCCAACACATCTGGAGTGCCAAAGCTTGCAGACCCCTGCAACAGGACATGCCATCATGTATTGTTTCACTCTTTTGTGTCTTCTGGCTCCATGACTTCATGACTGTAATGCATGGACCAGCATCACTTATTGACCTGATTCATGGGATTGTTTGCACTGGTGCAAAGTGACTTTGCACTGCCAACACACACCCTGATTCACAGAGTGGTGCAAGGTGTATTTTTGCAGCGCAAAGTGCAAAGCCACTTTTCACTGTGCTAAAAATGCCAAGAATCAGGTCCCTTGTCTCCTAGCAAAGCCATCCACTCTGTTGCGATTGGGGTCTCCCATTGGGGTCCTGGCCGTCTTTGTTATAAAGGTCCACATATGTTTTAGTTTGGGCCATTAAGTGGAACTTGCGCCACCTGTAAGCAGGAACTATTGCATTAGATTACAGATAGGGAGAAATGACACATGAGGAGGGACACAAACATGTAGGCATTGTTTGGTTATTGGCCCACCCATTGACTTCCCATGGCCATGCTCATCCCTATGGCCATTCCCACCCAGTTCATGCCCCTCCCCACCAAACACACCCCTTCAAGGGAACTCTTTGAGCTCCCTTGACTCAAGTCTTGCCATCAAATTTTGCACTAGAAGTTCTTGCCAGTGTTTTTTCAAAGCAGCCTGCTGAGAGTTAATGACTTAATTGGAGCTATAAACCACTTCTGGTGTAATACAAATGTCACCCACATCTGCCTTCAGCCACTCAATGTATAAGCAGTATGTGTCCTTCACTGAAGTCCTGTTACAAACCAGCATTGGCAAAGCCAACCGTTTTGGCTTTTGTATAAGTATTAGGCATTTGCCAGGCACTGCTATTAGATGCCCAGGTACTCGCACCATTTTGCACTTGCTACCATCCATGGCCAGTTAATACCATTACGGTGGTGCCTGGCAGTGCCATTCCCATGCCTACACAAAAGCCCACATTGTTGGCATTTCCAATGCTTGTTTTTTTAATGGCCCCTCATCAGATCCTAGAGGAATTAACAAGACCTGCTGTTCGCCATCTAACTTCAAGGACTTAATGCCACAGAACTGAATGCAGCGTCAAAGTATTATCTAAAGGTTCTATTAAATGACACCACACCATGAGATGGGTTCTCCTCCTCCCACTGCAAGGCTGAGGGCTGTTCAGCTTTTGGTTCTGCCTGTAAGGCATGCACCCATCATAGACGACTTCTGACCTTCTCATCGCATATCCGCAATCCTTTAATTCACTGGCTTCTTAGCCTTTCTTAGCCATTTTCTTCTTTATCACAACGTCGTAATTTTGGTTGTTTCCCCATGTACATTTGTAGGTATAGCTCCACGAAGGTGTGTGTTGGTGTATGTGCGCTAGATATATGCAATACACCAATAGGGAATGCTGGAAGAGGAGTGACGGCATCCACTTGGCTTGCGCCCCTCTCACCTTTCTCGCAGGCATCTGCAGGGCTGGAATTCCGACCCACCATGAAAACCTTGGAATGTGAAACGGTAGCAATGAATTTACCATGTCTGGCTTTGCAATGCAGTTACATTAAAGGCGATTGATTAATGACCAGCGCCTGAACACTATGGGACTGATTCATGGAATTTTTGCGCCGAAAAACAGAGATTTGTGCGCCATTCCGCCCGCAAATCCCTGTTTAAGAAATGGGGATTTGCCGGCAGAATGGCGCACAAATTCCCGTTTTTTGGCGCAAAAATGCCATGAATCAGCCTCTTTATCTTGTCAGGGGGTTGCATATTCAGCACTCTGCGATGCACCTGGCAGACCCATGGGATAGTAATGTAGGGAGGGGGTCTGCAACCTTTGGCTCTCCAAATGCATTGGACTACAGCTCCCATCATCCCTATCCAGGCTAGTCAATGGTGAGGGACCCTGGGAGACTCAGTCCAAAACATGTCGAGAGCCACAGGTTGCGGACCCCTGAATGATGGTTACCTTGGTTACCGTAAACTGTGCTGCTTCTAGGTTTATGCTGACACTGTCCATAGCTATTGCTGGTGCCACACCCAAGTACACCATCGAGCAGAGGGTGACGTGTGCATGGCCGTAACCTGGGTTAGCAGACATTAGGGCCTGATTCATAGAATTTTTTGCACGGTTCACAGTGACTTTGCACTGCTGAAAAGTGACTGCACTGACGACACAAACCCTGATTCATGGAACTGTGCAAAGTGTATTTTTGCACTGCAAAGTCAGTGCAAAGTTCATTTTGTACTGCAAAAATTACTTTGTACTGCAAAAATACACTTTACACAGTTCCATGAATCAGGGTTTGTGTCGGCAGTGCAAAGTCACTTTTCAGCAGTGCAAATTCACTTTGAACCGTGCAAAAAATTCCATGAATCGGGTCCTAAGTGTTTTTGATCCCTGAATTAGTACAATTACACCCCATTAGATATATGCTCCCCTCAACCCACCCAGTACAGAATCCCTGCCCACAGCCACCCTTTATAGCCACCCTCTGGTTCCACCACGGCACCCTCTTTCCACACCATTAGAAGTTTCCCACTAACTGTAAATGTTAAGTACTCTCTGCTAACCTAAGTGGTACCCGGGTAGTAAATGTATGTTGCAAGGACTGCTGCCCCCGCATGATGCATGCATGAAATAATTACTGATGTACTCGGTTGCTTTCCGAAAGCTAGGTTCACACTCAATAAAAACTCAAACCAAGTGGATGAAGCAAGTTGCTTCAGCTGATGAATGATCTGGGCATCTTGAATTCCACACAAGCGATTTATTTCCCTGGTTTCAAGTTCCTACGGCTATGTGGCGCGTGGCACGTGGCACACATGACCTGTGTTTACCTGAAGGCTGCATAGTCCAATAGCATCCATTGTGCTTAAGGGGCCTGATTTACAAAAAAGCATTAAGTGTGCGCTACTCCGTGCTTTTTTTGTGTGAATTAGGCCCATTCGGCGTGGTGCAAAGTCACTTTGCTCTGCTCTGTGAATTAGGCCTGGTGCAAAGTGTATTGTTGCAGTGCAGAGTCACTTTGTCCCGCGCTAAACTTTCTGTGAATTAGGCCCTAATTCTTACTGGCCAATAGCACTTTCTTTTAAAAGGGAGACCAAAGTCTATTGGTCATTACTGCTGTTACCTTCATAGTTACGCTGCATAACATGCCACACCTGCATGAACGGTGAGCGCAACCGTGCAGTCTGCAGCCTGTGTCAACGCAAACCGATGCTAAAAGAGGTTAGAGATGTTTCAGATATAGATTTGGTCATGTGATATTGAGTTTTATGATTGAAGTTTTAGGTGAAGGGTGGTAGGGTGGCCGGTTGTTGCTACATCACAGCTAAGTTGCAGGGCAGTTCCCTAAACAATATGCACACTACTTGCAGAAGCCACAAATCAGAAGCCACCTAAAAGTTGGCCTTGTCTTTGCAGGTCCTGGGTACTGCATGGGGATTGGCCCCCTGCTGTCCTATTTCCGCTTCCTGTGGACGGGCATAGGAAGCGCCTCCAACTACTACAACAACCTGTACGGGGAGTTTGTGCGCGTCTGGATCAACGGCGAGGAAACGCTCATCATCAGCAAGTAGATTTGCTTCTTTGCTTTTTCCACAGAAGGTTGAGCTTACATTTGCTTCTTAAGTTCTTTCGCTGTTGATGGCAGGCAGAGTCAGCCTTGCTAAGATCCCCTGTCTGCCCTCTTATGTGCACTCTGAGGCCCAAGGGCGTGCAGCGCTTTACAAAAATTAAAACAAATAAAGAAATCACACACCAAGCTGAGGGGGATGGGTTTCTAAAGTTGCTCCATCGAACAGCTGAATGAATGGGCCACGGTGCACAGACTGATGGTGGCACCTGTCAATGATCACATGTGAGAATGCTGTTCTTTCATATATTCTGGGGCTGTATTGCAGAAACTGTGCATCTTTGCAAGTGCAATGTTGCAAGATACTGCCCTACTGCAACAATGCACTGAAATAATACTGTTTTTGTACCAGGGCAATGTTTGCCACAGTGCTAATGACAATCCATAACAGCACTAGAGCGCACGCTGCGCTGGGGCAAACACACATTGAAATGATAGGTTTTTTGCACTATGGCAATCAACCCCCCGGGTGCTAATCATGTTTAGGTCCCAGACGATCCGTTCTATCTGTTTGTGTTGTGCCTTGGTGGATAAACTTTACGACACATAAATGGTCGACACACCCAGTTTCCCAATGCACTTTCATGTGTGCATTCTTAGCACAGACCTAGTTAAGGTGAATGCAGGAACCAGGTGTGATATCTTCATCTTTTTCAAAGTTCACAAGTTTAAACCATGGAAAGATATTTAAATTCGGTCTCCATTTCTGGTTAGATAGCTCAGTGGGTTAAGTGCTCACCCTTGCTATCTGTGTGTGACCTGAAATCACAGGTTCAAATGCCAGTGAGGCTGACATAGCCCCTCATCTTCCGCGGTTGTTATTGCTGGGCTTAGGAGCAGGAAGTTTGATGTTCTGGAATGAAACACTATATGAAAAACACAATGGTCCAGATTCTCAAAAACAAGTGCAAATAAAAAACTGCAGAAGATGCACCGTATTTATTTGCGCTTGCTTGAGAAACACTCAGGTCGCCTTATTTTCCAAGGTGACCTGTGCATTTCAATGGAGCAGGACAGCAGCGCAAAAGATGTGCTATCCATCTCTTTACATACATTAGTGTTGGAACGGTTGCTTCTGACACTAATATATGACAGGCTCGCTGCACCAATGTGGTTGCTGGCAGCACATTTTACAGTGACTGGCTTGTAAAGTTCCTCTCATAGAGAAATGTCATCCTAAAATAAAAAGCTTCTATCCCAATTTGATGGATAGAAATGAAATTTTGAGAGCAACAGTTCAAAAAACTGCTGTCACACTTTAAAACAAGAATTGACAAAGGCATGGGTTTGGCTTTGGTTTAAGATTGCAGCAGCTGGATTGGAGTGGCTTGTAAAGGAGGGGAGCGAGCACAGGCAACGTGGGATTGTACAGGGGAATTCATGGGAGAAGGAAGTGGGTTGATAATGATGCTTAGGATGGGAAATAACTGTACCCCTTTTCTCTTTTAAATGCACCAAGGAGATTCTCTGTCAATCATTGCCATGCATCACTGTGTTGTTATAACCAAATGTTAATAAAAACAGATTTAAACAAAAAGATTGCAAAAGCTGGAAAAAAGAGTGATTGCCTGGGCATATGATGGCAGTTCCTGGAAAATGTTTACCTAATACCTCAAGTAAAAACGTCTGGCTTTTGTCATTGCTTGTTTTTAACAGGACTTCAGTGCGTGGAACTGATAATAATCAATGGGCTTGTCATTACTTAACCCCCCTCCACCCTATGCCTGCAACGATCAGATTGAGGGGCATGTGGTTGATGTCTGCACAGTTTAAAGCGCCTGCCTCTCATTTGTGGATTTGAATTGCGCATTGAAATGCACAGGAATGTCCCCTTATTTGCTCAAGAAAAGAGAGCATCTCAGTGTGTGCATCTTAGGTGCACACATATAGGTGGCCTGTATGAATTGGGCTGCTACTCTTTTTGGTGCGAGTGGTGCATTGCTCTAGTACATCCCATCACTTATGGCAATAAAAAGTTTCAAGAATCTGGCACCAAATGTTGCATAGTTACCTGTTTGGACCCCTCGGACATTACTGGCTACATGACATTTGGACATCCCGCCCCTTTCCCCAGATTTCAGAAAAACTCTGTGGGTTTGTGTCTTGGGTCCTTATAAAATTCCACACAGTTTCACCAATCTGCACCAAATGTTGCATAGTTACCTGTTAGGGCCCTCCGGCCATTACTGGCTTTCATACCATTTGGACACTCCACCTCTTTCCCCACATTTCAGCACCTTCACACATGAGACGGTTGCCTGCAATCTGCAAAACATCAATGTCGTCGTAGAAGAGCCGGTCCTCAACCCTAAAATGCATGGTTTCTGGTACATTTGCACTGCAATGCACCCCAACGAACGGCACCATGCCAGGGTGAGGTAACAGGTGGGGAGATAGCAGAGTAGGTAGCAGTATGCAGCAGCATACTAACTCTCGCCTCCCTCCAATGTGTGCTCTGGGGTATTTCAGCCAGCCACAAGCACCCATTTTCAACACAGTTTACTTCAGAGTGCAAATCACATCAAGCGATAAGCAAATCGAAACAGACGCCTATACGATTATTGATTTTCAACAATTGATGAGAGTGTTGCCATGTCTGTCAACAGAACCCGTTCAGAGAACGGGTCCTTTTTTCCTTTTTTCTAATATATATGTATATATATATTAGGAAAGTCCATTTGAGCCAAGTCACACATTTCACAACACTACCTAGTAGCCATCATTGCAAGTTCACCTCCAGTTCTGGAAGGCATTGTGGGTATGCAAATTAGCTCAAATGCAAACCTTTTTCTCCAGGAAATTGTCTTCATCTAAGAGGGCAGTGCTACATTATACATCGCTTAATCTACCCAAGACAGGCACTTGCAAGGCTGCAAGAACAAATACCTACCTGGTTTCACCCTTATTAGGGATCATTAGTGCAGTATAGTCCTAACAGCCTTGTGGTTGGAGTATTTGGCCATGCTCTCACAACACCAAGAAAGGAATGGTGGGTTTAAAAATGTTTGAAAAAAAAAACTTTCACCTGAAAGTAGGAAAGCACATTTGAGCCAAGTCACACATTCCACAACACCACCTAGTAGCAATTGCTGGAAGTTCCCCTGCAGTTCTGAGCCACAACAGCAAGGCATTGTGGGTATGCAAATTAGCTCAACTGCAAACCCCTTTCTCCAGGAAATAAATATATATATATATATACGGCTAGATATGAATATATTGGCTAGATATGATTAGGCCCTGTGGTAATTGTTAACTGCAATGTATGTATTCACTTGGTTTCTATATAGGTGACAGAACATTTTCTCTTCCCGCATTACTCTCATTCAAAACATCGGGCGAGAGCAGGTGTATTGTGCCTCTGTGTGCTTATAGTGCCATCAGCATTTATCAGCACCATAACATCATTTTGCATGTGCTATCATTTAATCTCAAGATGACAAATATGACAGTTTATTGTTCCTTTTTGTAAAATCATTATTTGCTGGCATTGTTTTCTTCGTGTCACTTAAATATAAGTGCCATTCTGCGTGCAAATTCTTGTTTGACGAATGGGGTTTTGCAGGCAGAATGGCAAGCAAGTCCCCGTTTTACACGCAAATAATTCCATGAATCAGAGCCAAAATGTATTGAATTGACAGAAATTGAAAGCAAGAGTCCTTCGCCCATTCCACACAGCGCCCCCATTTCTAGAACCGCAGGGACACATGGATGGGTCATAGGAGAGTTGCGTGTCCATGCTTACTCGCAGACTCATTCTGTTGGGGCTTGTCAAAGAGATGCTCTTTTCTTTGACTCTGATTGCCTCTGCATGCTGTGTAAGTGGATCCGTGAGATACTGTGGCGGCATGTACAGGGATCTGAGGGACATCCGTGTCTAGTGTCTCTCACTATGCGCAAGCGCCGTGTCTGAGGGGACCTCAAGCCTGGGCGGACTGCGAAGCCACCAACAGCCAGTGAAGTAGGTGTCTTCAGCCCTGTTCTAAAGATTTGAAAAGAGTTCCCTCCATATGCATTCCGCCACTGCCTCTATGCACAGAAGCATTGGCACAAAAAGACTTCTGAACCCAATGCTGACGTGGTTGTGTCACCAGGTAGTGATCTCCTTTATCATACACTTTGCTCTGAATCAGTGTGCAGCGCATAGGACAAAGAAATAAACATAACTCGTAACCGTTGATTTAATGTAGTGCTTCTAACCATGCTCACAGCACTAAAGTTAATGCACAATATTACATAGAAAGGAAAACTGATTTGCCCTTCATTGACTTGAACATGTTATCTACAGTCTGAGCACAAACCTCAGCAGCAGGCACCAAACACAGAGAGCTATCTGTCCTGTAGGTGACCATGAGCAGTATACATGTGATTGACTAGTCAGCAGCTATCTTTTTACAACGATGACTGCAAGAGGAATGTGCTGCAGAAAACCTTGCAAGCCCTTTAATGATGCTAATATGTCTTTTGGATTGCTTTGCCTCTGTTGAGGCAGCCCTTGGCTTTAGGCAGACGGAGGCAGCCATGTTTGGACCAGCCCTGAGACCTTTGAAGCTGCTGGCCCACCGGGCTGATGCCCAAACTTTGTAATTGTCAGACTGCCCCTGAACTCAGACATGTGAACGTCAAAGATCTGCAATGGCCAGTGCCTTAAGTGGCCAAAGAAAACGAGCCGGGGCTCATCAAGGGGGCGTGGCCTACGGGGGGGGTCACATGCCCACATTAGGCCACGCCCCTTAACAGGCCCTGTCTTAATGGGTTACAGACATCCCCTCCCCACCCGCCAGGCAGCCCTTTGCAGAGATCAGCACCCTCTCTCCAGAGCACCCTCTCCCCTATGCATTTATTAACAAAAGGGATGCCTAGCAGGGGACAGCGCCTCACCTTTTCAGATTAAGCGATTGCTGCATCTCTTTGCTAAAGAAATGCCTGTGGAGGGCCAGCACCACCATTGAAGCTGAAAAGGCGAGTCCGCTGGAAACCAAGGACTTTTTTCCTAAAACCTGAAGCACACGCCAATGAGCAGGAACTTGAGGTTTTAGAAAAAAAATCCTTGGGCTTTAGCGAGTGGGGCTGCCAGGGGACAGGAGGGAGCCCCGGCAGTGCCCCGTCTGAGAACCATATTACTGAGCGTGCCAGGCACAGGCACAGCCAGGATTGTCCTACAAGTGGGGCCTGAAGCTAATGTAGTTGGACCCAACGCACTGACATTAACATCTGCAAATACCCAAACGGTGCTGCTGAGTGGGCATGTTCAGATTTTGGATGGACCTCACCCATTCATGTCCTACCCTGGTGCCAGGGCTCTGTCCCGGCTTGCCCCCGACCCACTTAAAGCCCTGACCGCAGCAGCCACCGTAGCAAACATGCCTGCCATTTCCTGATGCACGGAAAATAAGCACATTCGTTTGACATAATACAGTGTAGCTGGGATCTGAATACATACCCACACCGGTAAGAGGGGTTCCAGCAAGGAACCAGAGGGTGTGGTTTCCGGTATGCTTCCTGCGCAGCATGAGAACTCCTCTTAAAGGTGCAGGCTGAAAAACGGACGCATGCAGAGCAAAAGCGCGGGAAGCCATTTTCTGTACTTCCCCCCCGTAGAACCAGTAGAACAAGCCTGTTACTCCTAGCACATCTATTTGACACATAAGCAAATGGGGTAAGATGCTGAAGGGTCATACATAAAGTGAATTGCACCACATTCCGCAGATACCACTGGTCATGGTAAAATACTACCCTGCCGCCCATACCGCTCTGCCAAAGAGATGGCGTGGTGCATTGTGCATGCCACTCACGGTAATGATGTATACAGTGTTCATTCTGCGGTAGTAGAAACTAATCACCCGCAGAGATTTGATAGTGAGAGAAACCACACAAAGAAACCACTTCGTCATGAATGCGTGCTTGCAGCACACAGTTTGCCTTGCTGCAGCTCACCTGTTAAACACATTTTAAGTGCAGCGTGTTGTTGCGTCCTGCCCTTCTTTATTAATCCTTTAGAGATTTATGAAGCAGTTCATACGGGATTCTCCCATTTTCTAAGCACCATTATAATTATGTTAATATACATGGCCCTTTGCTGGGCATTTATTAAGTATGGAATGATGTGGAAAGAAGGTTCCCCGAAATGATGACCCTTGTAAATAGGCTGACAATGATCAATTAAAGCAAATGTCATCTGTTGGAAGACTGCACCAATGATTCGAGGCTAGTGGAAGAAATGAAGAGTCACCAAAAACCTCGGACTGTCCTGAGATAAAAATCCTCCCTTCAAAATCTGCAGCAGCTGTGGTCAAACAGGACACCTCCGTGCCATGGATGGGCAAAGGAAAGTGGTTATAACCCAATAGTACCCGGCCATGTGAGAGTGTGGGGGGGTGGCATCCTCTCAGCCAATGAGGAGGCTCGGGAACAGGGGAATTACCAGACGGTAATCCCCCGCTCAGAGCCGCCTTATGGCTGGAGGCTGTCATCTTCCCCCGCTGGGGAATGAGGTAAGTGCTCCGTACCCCTCTCCACGCCCCCTCCACAGATTTCCCTTCCCTCACCCCCTTCTCTCCACTTACCTGTTTTTTTGCTCCTCTTCGGGAGCAGGCACACTGGAAACAGTTTTGTCTCCAGCGCGTCCGCTCCCGATATGTGAAACGCCACCATGGAAAGGAAGTGGGGACTTCTCTCCCTTCCATGGCAGAAATTATTTTGTTTACTTTTTTCCTTTTTTTTTAATGGCCACCATGGAAAGAGAGATGGGATAATGTATGGTCCCTTCTCCCTTTCAATAGCGGCCATTTTGTTTGTTTATTTTTTAAAATTATTTTCAATGGCCGCCATGTTTTACGGGCCAGAGTACTAATTGAAATAACCCCCTGGCAGGGGGTGGCATTACCACTTCAACTAACATATAACTGTGGGCACCGCGGCATTACCTGAAGTGGTAATGCCCCCCCCGCTCGGGGCTTATTGCTTCATTAATCACTATGAGCTTACACGCTCCCTGACCTGACCTCGAACACGAACACTTACCTCTTCAGTGGGGCTATATTTTCCTCAGTGGCTTCTTTGCAGCCAAGGTACATACATCCATTATAACATCTAAGTTGGGGACTTCGGGCCGCATGACTCAAAGTGTGTTTGAGGGAATCCGGATTTCTCTCGGGATGATGGAGTGGGTTTTCAGAGTTTGGGGACCTTTATTTGCTAATAGTTACCATGTGAGACTCTTCAACCCTGAAAAATAGGTAGGACCATCCACAACTTACCAGTGGCAGATTTAGCAGTCTGACCAGGGACAAAGCCCACAGGTCCCCCCAGCTCAGCCTCTCTCACCTCAAAGGGAAATAGCCCGGGCTACACAGGGCCAACCACTGAGATCTCGCCTCTGACATTCTCACCCGCAAACCATTTACAACAGGAGGTGATTAGTGATGTCAATAAGTAAATTGCAGCGACCTTTACTGTGGCACTTAAAATGCTGGGATTGCTGACAGATTAGACACTGGTGGGGTGGGGCTTGACGAAATAGCTGCAAGCAGCAATGACCCTGCCATGCATTTAAATTCACCTTGTGTCTTGAGGGGATTTTTTTTTAAAGTTTCTTATTGATTTGCCTGCTGGAAATTTGTATGCTTCCGTTCAGGATGGGGAAAATAAAGATACAAAAATTGGGTAATTTTCCATGTCCCGCGGAGTGGAAAAAGTGGCACGCAAAGCATTTACCGCCACTTTTTACACTGCACATGATTTTGCATAATTTGGCAGGCAACGTTGAAGAGCCGAGCAGACTTAAAACCTTTGCTTGCTATTTGAGGTCCACCTACCAAATCTGCTTAGCTTTCAACCAGCATGCATTTTTATGCTGCAGGAAAACCAATTGATTCCTGTAGAATCCACCAGACTTTTACATATGTTAAAAGCAGGCAGATTCCAAACGAGTCTATTGTAGATGGATCACACAATCTTTAATTTAGGGTAGCAATTGCGACTATTTGTAGACACATAGCGGAGAAGTGAAGAGTAAAGTTGACTTCACTCGTGTTTTACTTTACCATTTACTTTTCCACTAGCTTGTGGAGACAATAAAAATTGCCCAGAGGGGACTTTTTGCACAAAAGTGCAAACAGAGGTGAACCCGTCTGTGCAACTTAGGATTCAAAACAAAATGACCCCATACACTTTTTGATCAACATGTTTCTACAATCACCAATACATTGTCAGATTGGTTTATCATGTCACTTGGGCACACTAAAAGCCATGTGTACAAAACAGACTATTATTTTAGGTCATCAAACCCAAACATGAATACATATTTGTACCAACTTGTGCTAGGAAGATACCTGGTCAAGTACCTACATTTCAGACTAGGCTCGAATTCCCGCTTCACCATGTCACCAAAGTGTGTGATCTGTGCATCGCCCTTACCTGCCAGAATTAGGTGCACTTGGGGAGTGTTTCAATTCCCAGTGTACACTATTCCAAAAAAAGCTTCTCTCAATATTTAATAGACTAGTGTTGCTTTATATCTAATAACAGTGACCCTTCATATTAACCATACATAGCAACAGATGGGTCCAAATGTGTGTTGCCCTGTGGATATTGGTTACATTTCCAAATGCTGTTGCTGTAGCATCATGACTCTCTCTCCAGTGTAGTAGCACTGCTTCACACCTTCAAACCTTACTGCAAAACTACAATTGTTTGCTTCAAAATGCCATTAAGACTCAAACTGTCCCATTCCATGCTGCAGTAGTCTGGGTGGGTTTTATACAAAAATAATGAGCACGCTTTGCAGCATGAGTCCTCTTTTTTTAGGGGTTTGTTGGAAAAGGACTAAGTACAGAAAGAGCCAAAAAAAGGGGGGTTTTCCAACAAACTACCTTATCATATCCTCACCGGAGGTCACATACCTGGTCTCAGACCAAATTCATGTATTCATAGACCATCAGTCTTTTAACAAATATAAAGAGATGGCAGGCTCAATTTTAACAAAATTAACTCATCAATTTATTATATTTTCTTACAAAAACCGACCGCTTGGTCACATTTGCAAAACTCATTATGCATAAAAAACACAAATAAAAGAGACAATTGATCAATAATTTGAATCTTGTGTTTCGTTCACACAATGCTTGATAATCAACAGTAGTGTTGTTAGTAACACATGGGTGACTTTAAATTAGCCAGGTCTTATTTTGCTAAACAGTCCCCAAAATCTTTGTGTCTGGGTGGGTCTGTCATTCATAACTAGATACCCAGACCCTAAGCCCCTTCTATGCTGCCTGCGGGGAGTAGACACAGTGTTCAGGGGCATATTTTAGGAGGGCACTGTAGCTGAGATGGAGCATGGGCTGAGGCCCTCGTTGCTCAATCCTTTCAGAGGCGAGGAGGCATCGTCCTCGATTCCCTCCAGCTAGGCCATGAAGACGTGGTGGCGGTGCGTTGACCTGGTAGTAAATGGGGATGGTGGTAAGGGGGAGTGGATGGAAGGTGCCTGTGGGGGAAATTTGAAGAGGGAGGGGGTGGAATGGAAAGGGGAGAGCAGATGGGAAGATCAGTAGATTGCTGTTTCCACATTACCCGTCTTCTTTCTCTTTTGCTCTGGGTTGGTGCGGATTTTCTAGGTCAGTGTATGCATATTTGTTGAATAAAAGGTGCACACATTTTATTCTTTGGGAATGGTTCATTGGGATTCGCCTCACAGGCTCTTGTTAGAGATCAGCAGTGAACAGGTTTAATTTTTCATGCTGTGCCAAAGTCAGTTGTCCTTCTGGGACGGGGAGAGTGAATGGAAGCTAATGAGAGTAGAGGATTGCGTGTGGGAAGGATGGGGGCAATGGAAACAAGATGACGTGTCGCAACACAGGTTCGATCCCCCGGTCCCGTGCTTAGAAACCTCTGGGTATTGAGCGTGTTATAAATAACCAATTATTATTATAATATAATTATACTTCAAACAAGGTGAAGTTATCAACATTAAAGTGAATACATTAGCAGGAAACCCCTCATCCCCCATGCTACGCGACCTAAAATTAACTCTTCTAGGAAGATAATATGCTAATCTGACAAAATGAACGACACATGATTCGTTGGATGGTCTAAACAAAACAAACTCGTGGATGTGTATGTATCTTCAAAGCAGTGTCTATGAGCCAGCGCCCTAGTGGAAGCATTCCTAATTCTGCAGCGCCCTCTAGTGGAAATATGGTCGAATACTGCAACTCTTGGAGGGAAATACGTTGCCTTCTCATTCAGAAATACAATGTTGAATAATCAACTCTGCTTGCACACTACAGTTATTACTTCTTGCCTTATGGGGTCTCTTACAAGGCACGCATGTATCATTCTTGGTGTTGTGTACCAATTAAGGAAAGTTTCAGAGTAATGCAGCAAGTCTTTTAGACCACGGGGTCGATTCACAGAACTTCTTACCGTTTGCAGGTTGATTAGCAGATGTAAAACGCCCTTGGGCAAAATGTGACTGTATCATAAAATAACAAGGCCATCTGTGATCAGTTGCGGTGAGAATGTGTCTGCGCAAATTGCAGGCTGTGCAATTTACGCATGTCCGGATCTGCAACTTTTTGAAAGGAAGCTACCTTTATTCACACCAAATTTGCATGTTGAATATCTGGTAATGGCCAGCCAATGACAATGATCAGAAATGCACCTCTAGCATCCCAATTCTAAACAAATAGCAAGTCACTTACTCTTGTAGAAATGAAACTAGCACACGTCACATTTGGGGCCCAGAATGATCAGCAGGGAGAGATTAAACTTTTTTTAAAACATGTTTCTCTGAGAGCCCAATGTTCACTGCAATTTTAGGAAAACGTATTAAAAGAGTTGTGTTTACCTTTCTCCTGTCCATGTCCAATTTTACTTGCATGGTCTTAAACCTCATGATTTGCTCTTTTGTTGGTGAATTCAGTCAATTTCTTGGTGCAAAGTAAGGTATGTGCAAATTGCACACAGTGAATATGCTTTTCTTTGTGATTTGAGCGTGCTTACATGTTAAGTTATGTTATGTAAATGTGTATATGTATAGCACATTTTGTAACATTGGTATGACCTCACAGCGCTGTAGGTTGAACGACCTTGTGAACCGTAGTCCAGGTCAGTGGAGAGAGTAGAGTGGCATAAAGTACTAGGGGGCACTCAGTATGTGTGCAGCCAGTGCGGTTTGCGTGGAGCTGGCTGCGTTCTAATGCTAGGTCCTGTGCAGCGTTTGTGAGAGATCAATGGAATGTGTGCAGCAAGGTGGTTGGACTCTGAGTCTGCATTCTGGCTGCGGAGACGCCTGTATAGGGGATTACGTGTGCAGTTAGGCCAATCTTTTTCGTGGGGTATAACTGTGTTCTAACAGACTGTTGAGCTGTTCAAGGAGTAGTGTAGGTATGTGTGCAGCTAGGCCGAAATTGATCGAGGGGTATAGCTGCATTCTATTGTTTGCTGGTGTAAAGTGCAGTGTGAGCATATTGTTAGGAGTGAGTGAGTGTCTGTGCTTACTGGTAGGAGGCCCATATTCCAGGCTACTTTCCGGAGCCTGATGAGCTGGTGGTGCCTGTCCTGGTGGTTCGTAGTAGTTGATCTCCGAGAGAGATTCTCTGGCTGGTGCGTTCTCCCAGATACTCTTCCAAGGGCTTGGTTTTTGTGTAATGCTCAGGGCTGGTGTAGTGGGCAGTGCGAATGGGGGCGCAGGGGGGTGAGCGGTTGGGATTGCCGGCTACCGTGATCTGACTGTTCCCACTTTGAGATACTGACATTCTAGCTGGAATCTGGCTGGTGGAGGAGGGTTCGGCGGGCCAGGGTGGTCCTTTTTCTGGCTTAAGGAAAAAGGTTTTCAATGCTTTGCGGAATGCCATGTAGTCCTGGTTGTGGCGAATGTGGGAGGCAGTGAGTTTCACAGTGTTGGAGACAAGGTACAGTAGGCAGACCCTCCAATCCTGGCTTAATTGGAGGTTGGAATCACTAGCAGGAGGGCAGTGCTTGACCTTAGGGTGCGTGTTTGGAGGTAGGGCCTAATCTTCTCTTATAGGTATGCCGGCCAGTCTTGTCCACTGCTCGGTGGGTGATGCATAAGGTTTTGAAAGGGGCCCTGTGTCCAATAGGCAGCCAGAGAAGGATGCGGAGGGCGGGCGAAATGTGATCCCATCATCCTAGTGCAAGAAAGAGTCTGGTGGCTGCGTTTTGGATTCTTTGGAATTTGTTAAGTTGGTATGCCGGTGCACCCAAGTAGATGGAGTTCGCATAGTCCATTCTGGACATGACAATGGGCATAATAGCGGCCAGTCTTTATGGGTAGGAGAGGTGAGGGAAGATGGGTTTCAGCAGCCTGAGGTGGTAGTGACAGGATTTAGATACATTATTGACCTGATGGGACATGGTTAGGCCCGAGTCCATTGTGTAGCCAAGGTTTTTAGCTGTGTTGGAGGTAGGGGGAGGAGTGCTGAGGGAGGGGGGCCAAGGGAGTGTTGTAGCAAACCATGATCTCAGTTTTCCCTGGGTTCAGGAGGAGGTGGTTTCTTCTCATCCATAGGTCTATATCTCAGAGGCAGGCTGCTAGTTCAGTTCATGGATTGGAGCTTGTTTATTTGGGATTTTAAGGATAATTTGGGCGTCGTCAGCGTAGTTATAGCAAGGGAGGTTATGCGAGTGGTGATCCTTGGCAGCGGTGTCATGTAGAGGTTGAAAAGGAGAGCTGAAAGGCAGGCCCCTTGGGGTACTCTGGTGTTCACAGGGCGCACGATGGAGAGAAAAGGGGGAGGTGGAGTGATTTGTTTCCTGTTGTTGAGGAACGAGGCAGTCCAGTTGAGTGCCGTGTCTCGGATTCCTAGAGAGTGGGGTCAGTCAAGGAGGATTGAATGGTTAATGGTTAATAGTGTCAAAGGCTGCTGAGAGATGGAGGAGAACAAGTGCAGCGCATCCTTCAGAGTCTGCATGGAGTTTGAGTTAAATATTTCAAAACAGGTAGCCCATCAGATCTAGATCAGTGTGGTTTCTGTTGCGTGGCGTGGCCGGAAGCCTGATTGAGCGGGGTCTAGCAGGTTGTTAGAGTTGTCTGCTAAGAGGTTGAGCTGAGAGTATGCAGAGCAGTCAATGAATTTCATCAAGAATCGGGTGTTGGAGATGGGCCTGTAATTGACTGGCTGGAGGGGGGTGCAGGCACGCCTTTTTCAGAAGGGGTTTGACATGTACTACTTTGAAGGGTTCTGGGAAGATGCCGGAGCTGAGTGAGTCATTGAGTATGGACCTCCCCTCTTCTCCTGCACGGTGGAGGTGAAGATTTCTTCGAGGGGAGAGGTGGGACAAGGGTCAAGGGGGGAACCTGAGGGTCTGCTGCTGCACAATAGTTTTGAAACTCCTCGCTTGAGATGGGGTTGAAGGAGTTGAAAAATGGCACTATGGGGGCGGGGATAGTGGAGTCTCAAGGAGTAAGGGTTTGGCAAGGGGGGAGAGTTTGACATTTAGGATGGCCGCCCTGTCTAGTGCCGTGTTGTGGAAGTGTCGGGAGAGGGAGTTGCAGAGCGTTTGCATGGACGTGGTCAGGGTGCTGGTTCAGGATGGCTTCACGTATTATGAGATGATCCCTTGAAGCTCCTTGCTGCTTCTGAGGCAGTTCAGGATCCTTTTGTTGTAGTATGCTTTTTTTGCCTTTCGGATCTCAGATATGTAGTTACAGTGATGGTGGGTGAACAAAGACTTGGTAAGACGAATTTTGGCCACTCGCCATTTTCGTTTGAGGGAGCGATTATGGGTTTGAAAGTCTTCAGGTGGGGCGTTAATCATTTGGGGGTAGGTTCTATGCAGGTGCCAGCAGGGTGGGAATGGGTGGGAGGGAGAGTGGCTCTGTAAGCCAGGAGTCAAAGGATACGATAGGTAGAGGTCTATCTGAGGTTGGGAGTTCGCATAGCAGGGTTTCCGCCAGGTCCGGTAGTACCTTGACCTTGTTCCAGCATTTTTGGCCATGGGGGAGACAGGGCAGCCTTGTATGGAGGGTGCGGTGTGTGAACAGAGAACGGTAACGCTGAGTGGTCCGTCCAGATGAGGGGTTTGGGGCTTAACACTGAGACGAGGTTGGAGGAGATGAAGATTGCATCAAGGGTGTGGCCTCTAGTGTGGGTGGGGCTTGTGGTATGCCGGGACAGGTTGAGTGCCTCTAGACTGTCAACTAGGGGTTGGGTCATGGGGTTGTTGGGCACATCAAACCAGATATTGAGGTCGCCCAGTAAAGTGAGTGCTGGGGGGGTGATCAGAGTGGTAGCTAGTGAGTCGCAGAGATTGTTGGCAAAACGTCTGTCGTATCCAGGTGGCCTGTGGATGAGTAGGAAGCTGTGTGAGAGAGTGGGTTGTAGTGAGCGTCTCACTAGAAGGGATTCGCAGTTAGCTGTGCTTGGCTGGGTTTCAGTGAGGGAGATGGAGATGTGAGGTTTTGTGGAGTATGGTTATTCCACCACCTCTGGAAGTTCTGTTGTGGGAGATTAGCGAGTAGTCAGGTGGGAAAACCTTGTGCATGACTGGTTTGAAATCATCTGCGAACCATGTTTTGGTGAGGAAGATGAGATAGGGATTGTTAGAGGATAGGCGGTCAAAGATGCTGTCTCTGTTTTTGGCCACAGAGCGGGCATTGAATAGGAGGCAGGTGACTTTATGGGATGTGGGGGTTCCCCTGAAGCTCGAGGCCGCATGGGCTCGGCTGGACTGAGTGGCCGGTGGTGAAGTGTCGTTCGCAGGGATGCGGGGTGGTGAGGTCAAACTTGGCAGAGAAGTGGTGGTGGTGATTGAGGTCTGGGATGTTGTTTGAGGGTGTGGTGAGTGAGTGAGTTGGGTTGGGTTGGGATTGGGAATAGTGAACAGGCAGTGGCTGGTTTGCGTGAGATCAAAGGGAATGGATCGGGAGTAGGGAGATGGGTGGTGGGTGGTGCTGGTGGGTATTACCCAAATTGACCTTTTACAATTGACCTTTTACAATTGACCTAATTATAGTGGTCCTAATTGACCTTCTGGACAATTGACCTTTATATTATTTTAGTTATTTCATATATGTGTTTGGTTGGTTTTGGATTATAAATAATATAAGGGGATTGGGTGGGTGGTTGTAGGGGGTTACCCCCCGCATATATGTCCTAATAGACCTTCTAAATTAGGTCAATTCTCCCGAGGTCAATTCTCCAAGGTCAATTGTGAAAAGGTCAATTAGTATACAACCGTGCTGGTGTGGTGTGTGGGATCCAGCTAGCTGATGAGCGGGGTCGGAGTCTGGTGGGAGGAGAAGGTGTAAATGTGTTAGACAAGAGGTCATGTTCAAAAAGGGAGAGTCAGGGAGTGGCAAGCAGGGTGGTGCTGACAGCTGGGCTGGGGATGTGGGTGGGAGGTGTGAAGCAGGCGAGGAGAGGCAAGAAGATTTGAGGGTGAGGGCCGGCTTCTGTTCCTGAGCTTTGTGTGCTTGGGTGCAAGAGGTGTGTGTGAGAGGGTCAGGGGGTCAGAGGGAAAAAGAGCTGAAGCGACAGTTCAGGACGGAGCAAGGCATTCCGTGCTGAGATATGGGAAAGAGGTGGAAGGCGGAGGTCTGCGGATGCCGGGTGAGTGGATATCAAGGAGAGGTGGGAGGGGCGTGTGGGTGTGTGAGGGTAGTAATAGCATGGGCGTGGTGAGGGCGGGGGGCCTGACTGGGGGATTAGGGGTGTGTGGTAGTGTATGTGGGTTGAGGCTAACTAGAGCGTGCAGGGTTTTCGTGGAATGGAGGCAGGAGGTGCAATGGCACGGATCATAGGTGGAAGTGGGGAGGGTGTGTGTTTCGGTGGAGGGATTGGGTTATTGGTGTAATTTGAAGCTCCCCACATATGAATGTTTGATGTGGATTGAAGTGTGGATGTCCTTGGAATTCTGGCTAAGGGGTGGAGGGATGAGACCAGGTGATTGATCTGGGAGCGGAAATCGTGGGGGAAGGTGCAGAGGTTGCAGTAGTGGTGTTGAGGTTGTGTTGTTTGGAGTGCCAAAGCGCTCCTCTGGCTTGAGAGCTGGTTGTTGCGCTGTGTGTAGGGGGGTGGTGAGGGCCATACTCAGCAGTTGGCCGGAGGCAGAGGGTGGGTGTGAGGGGATGTGTGCGGTGGTGTGAGGGAGCAGGGCAGGGAGGGGGTGTTTCTTTGTGCACCAGATAGCTCCTCTGGCCTGAGAGTGGGCCAGGGTGTGGTGGGAGGAGGAGGGGAGTGAAGGGTCAGGATGTAGGAGGATTCCAGTGCCGGGGATGGGAGAGAGGGAGGTGATGTGGCATGTGGACAGGGTTTGGGAATGCGGGTGCTAGTATGGAGGTGGTGGGCCAGTGGGGGTGCTTTTTGTCATGCCAGAGGGATACTTATGTTTGTGGGTAGACATGCATGTGGTGTGTGGCTGTGTATGGGAGTGATCCTCTGGAGGAGAGTGATGTGGATGGATGACAATTTTGGGAGCGGAACGTGGTCTTGGTTGTTGCTGTGTTCTTGACAGAATGTGATTGCTGATCATGGTCGTGTGGGGCAACATAGCACCTGGATGTGGGAGAAAGCACCTATAATACGGCACCACAGCAAATATAATAACACCTAGATTTGGGAGACCTGGATAGTGGGAGAAAGTGCCAAAAATGGGGACACTAGAGTAGATGCAATAACACCCAGAATAGGGATACTTGGATAGTCGGAGAAAGCACCTAAAATGGGGACACAACAGTAGATGTAATTACACACAGAATAGGGAAACCTGGACGGTGGGAGAAAGTGCCTAAAATGGGGACACAACAATAGATGCAATTACACGCAGAAGAGGGACACCTGGATGGTGGGAGAAAGTGCCTAAAATGGGGACACAACAGTATATGCAGTAACACCCAGAATTGGGACACCTGGATAGTGGGAGAAAGCACCTAAAATGGGAACACAATAGTACATGCAATTACACCCATAATAGGGACACATGGATAGTCAGAGAAAGTGCCTAAAATGGGGACACAACAGTAGATGCAGTAACACTCAGAATTGGGATACATGGACAGTGGGAGAAAGCGCCTAAAATGGGGACACGACAGTAGATGCAGTAACACTCAGAATTGGGTGTAACGCTCACCTGGTATCCACGGGGACGTCACCCAGCCTGTTGTGACCTCTTACGACCTCTAACCCTTCCCTGGAGGCTATTTGACTGGAGACTGGGCCTGAAACACAGGATTGGTAGAGTTTAACTCCCTATTGTCTCTGTGTGCTTGAACCCCTTCTTACCCGGGGTCCAACCCTTCCCTTTGATCCACAGCTCACCTTGTTTTCTTGGATAGTGTGCTCTCCGTCCTGCCTTCAATGCAGGGGCGTGTTGATTGATGCGGGCTCGTTGCTGCCTAGTTACTTCACTGGCAAGAGTCCGACAGGTAAGTATAATGAGTCTTTTGAACAGTTCTCTAACTTTATTCCTTTCCTTCCTTAGATGATGGCTGGCGTCCGGGGGTGGCGGCGTGCTGCTGAGATGAGTAGCGCTGAAGGTGAGTGAGAGCGCGATGCGCGATGCACCCCTTTCATATATGCATTAAACTGAGTTCTTTTTCTGTGTCTTTTAGGTGCCGCGACGTTTTCAGCGTGGATGCCGGTTATGAAGAACAAATGCGGTGGGTAAGCGCGGTTGTGGCGCCTCTAGATGTTTCCATGCTAACCTGGAGTGTCTTTTCCCTCTTGCAGATGGATGAGAAGTTCCGGAGACAGAGTTCCCCCAGAGCGGCTGGGATTCAGGTAAGCGTTTGAAGCTCATACAGTATTTAAAAATAAGCGAAGATTTGCAGAATGCTTACTAAATGCCTTTTTTCTGTTCTTTTCCCTTTTCCTTAGGAAGCGGCGTGCCGGGATGGGAATGACGCCGCTGTAGATAGAACAGAAGGAGCGATGACTGATGGGCAGAAGCACCTCAAGGTAAGGCTGTTCCTAACGGTGTTCTTGTTCTTGCAGGAGCTGACGCAGAAGAAAGATGCAGGCCTTCTGGAGACCGATCCGAACACGGTGAGTGTCACGCTGCAGGTGCAGAAAACGCAAAGCATGTTTCTCAGCCTGGGTATGACTTAAGTAGTCTCTGGGTATCCCAGGTGCCTCTGGGCTGAACCACACCCAAAAGACTAGACCGCACATGCAGTTCTGGGAACCGAAATATGTGGGGGCATCCATCTTGTCCCCATCAATGCACTAAAAGTGAGTGAGTCTGGTGCCACAAGCGCCAAGTTTGACTCCAAGTGGGTCGTTGGAGGGATGGAGAGGCCCTTGAGGGCCATGTAGGTGATCGTGGCCTGGCTCCAGCCTGACATCTTGGAGGGCTGGGGACATGAGGGGCAGGAATCATGACAGCACTCCCCCCCAAGGCCCCTCTCAAGGTGGCTCTTCTGTCTGGTTTGGTTGGATGGTTTTGATGAAATCGTCTAAGCAAGCGAGGTACATGGATGTCTCACAAGGCTCCCATGTCCTGTCTTCTGGACCATACCCCTTCCAGTCTACTAAGTAGTATAATTTGGATCTGATGTACTTTGAATCTAGGATGTCCTTTACTTCGAATTCTGGCTCCCCGGCGAATACTACTGGCTGCGGTGGCGTTGCTACCCGGGTCCCAGGTTGAACAGGATTAAGGAGAGACACGTGGAACACAGGATGAATTTGCATGTTTGACGGCAAAGCTAGTCTGACCGCCAGAGGATTTATCACGGAGGTGACGGTGAATGGACCCAGGTATCTTGGACAGAAAGTTCGGGCTCCTTTAATGGACACGTGTTTAGACGCCAGCCAGACTTTGTCTCCCACTTGGTAGTTGGGGGCCTTTGCTCAGTGTTGATCAGCAAACTTCTTTTGGCGATTCCTAGCTTGAAGTAGGTGTTAAGCTGCCCTTTTAAAGGTTTGAGAAATGGTTGTGTGCAAGGTTTTGACTGCTGGCATTTCCAGGGTTGTAGGAACGTCCAACTCAGAAGTACGAGGGTGCCTGCCATACATGGTATAAAAGGGTGTCTGCCCAGTGCTGGTGTGTAGGGAATTATTATAAGCATATTCAGATATCCATAATAGGTCAAACCAGCTTCCTTCAGCTTGGTGTAACATGCAACGCAGATACTGCTCGAGCGTCTGATTTTTCCTCTCAGTTTGACCATCTGTTTGGGGATGGTGACTGGTGGATAGCCGGATGTCAATCTGGGCCATAAAGCAGCATCTTCTCCAGAAGTTAGATACGAATTGAGTACCTTGGTCTGAGACCAAAACTGAAGGAAACCCATGGAGCCATACAATGCCTTCAAGAAATACCTTTGTCAGAGTGGAAGCATTTGTGAGCCCCTTAAGAGGAATGAAATGTGCCATTTTTGAAAATAGGTCCACAACCACAAGAATAGTGTTAAACCCTTGACTGGGTGGTAAGTCAGTAATAAAATCGAGGGTGCTAGTGGGATTTCCAATGGTTGTAATATCCCAGCCGGTTTCTGCTTGGATGACTTGTTTTGAGCACACACTCCACAAGATAGGATGAATTGGATAATGTCTTTACGCCACGTGGGCCACCAATAATTTCGTTTTACCTTGGCTAGGGTTTTAGCGATTCCGGGGTGGCCGTCGATCAAGGAATCATGGTAACCGGAAATGGTTCTTGGTTTGGTAAGAATAAACGATTCCTGAAGTAGGGCAACTGATATTTTATCATGTAATGTTCTCCTTGTGCACTCCACACTTGTAATTGCTCCGGACTCATCAGGTTTTGGATTTCTTCATGTAATTCTTTCTGAGTTACGTTTGCTGTGATTCCTAGGAGCTTGTCACTCGCGATGATTGCTATTGGGTCAGGGGTCTGAATCCCTTGCTCTTCCACCCCATAAGGGAAAGGGCATTGGCCTTCCTGTTTTTTACCCCTGGTCGAAATGTAATCACATAGTCACATATTCAGCAAAAAAAGAGCCCAACGTAGTTGCCGTGAGGTTCGGGCCTTTGCCGTTTTTAGGTACTGGAGGTTCCGGTGGTCAGTTATTATGGTGATTGTGTGTCTGGCGCCCAAGAGGTAGTGCCGCCATGCCTTAAAGGCTGACTTAATGGCCAGGAGTTTTTTTTATCTGTGATAGTGTAATTGAGTTCAGAGGGTGTGAATTTACACAACCAGAAGGCAACAAGGTGTAACTGGCCCGTTTCGGGGTCCTTTTGTGAGAGGACGGCTCCCATAGCCATGCTTGAGGCATCCATTTCCACCAGGTATGGGAGATTGGGGCAGATGTGAATCTTGCTTTGAGTTCCTGGAAAGCCTCCTCGGCTTCTGTTGTCCACTGGAACTTTTTGTTGATTTTCCTTATTAATGATGTGATGGGATGCACGATTTGCGAAAATCCTGGGGTGAACCGGCGGTAGAAGTTTGCAAAACCCAGCATACTTTGAACCACTTGAATAAATTTGGGGATGGCCAGTTCAGGATAGCTTCTACCTTGTGTACATCCATTCGGATTCCATACGGGCTGAGAATAAAGCCCAGGAATTCCACCTCGGAGACGTGGAATGAGCACTTTTCGAGCTTAGCGTAGAGCTGGTGTTGACGAAGTTTCTCCAATACGGAAAGGACGTGTTTAACGTGGTCCTGCTTTGATGCGGAATATACTAGGATATCGTCGATGTACACTAGACCACAGACATCAATCAATTCCCGTAGGACATCGTTCATGAAGTACTGAGATGCAGCAGGCGCGTTGCAATGGCCAAAGAGCATTACTTGATATTCGTACAAGCCGTATTTGGTGCGAAAAGCAGTTTTCCATTCGTCCCCCTGTTTTACGCGAACAAGGTGATATGCCCCCCTCAGGTGTAGTTTTGTGTAGATTTGGGCATCTTTGACTTGATCAAGCAATTCAGGGATCAGTGGCAGGGGGTAGCGATTTTTTACGGTAATCTGGTTCAGTGCGCGATAGTCGATGCACGTTCTCAAGTCCCCCTCCTTTTTCGGTACGAAGAATAGAGGACTGGCTGCTGGAGACTTCGAGGGACGGATGAACCCGTTAGCCAGGTATTGGTCAAGATAGGCCTTCAGATGCTGGTTTTCTGGTTCCGTGAGTGCGTAAATTCGCCCACAAGAGATTTGTGCGACGGGTATCAGGTCAATTTGGCAATCGTATGGTCTATGCGGTGGCAGGGTATTAGCCTGTTCTTTCTGAAAGACATCTTGAAAGTCCTGGTATTCACTTGGTAGGGTGCCGATTGCCACAGTCACAAGCGTGGAGGTTCTGGTGTCTATTGGTTGTTTCTCTTGGCGATAACATGTGTGGGCGCAAGTCTCGGGAAAGGCCAATTCTTTTGCTCAGCAATCAATTCGAGGATTCTGAGCTACCAACCATGGCATTCCCAAAATCAACCGGAACTGTGGTGCCTTAATGAGGTTGAAAACGACAGATTCTTGGTGTCCATCCTGGCACAGAAGGGTTAAAGCTGCAGTGCATTGGGATACTGGACCAGAAGCTATTTCTGTGCTGTCGACAGTGGTAACAGTGTCGGTGGTTGATTTAGGGCGTAACGGAAGCCCCATCTTTGCCGCAAGATCCGGGTCGATGTAATTCCCAACGGCTCCACTGTCTATGTACATTCTTACTGCGTGCATCCGAAATGGTTGTTGGTGATTGATCAAGACCAAAGATAGTGCAAAATGGGAGGTCTGTAGTTCACTTTCTTCGCTCGACAAGTGGACCACTACACTTGCCGGATGGGGAGTTTTCTGATTCCTTGATGGTATCTTCCTTGTCCGTGGCCCCTACCGTCCTCCTCGGTGGCTTCACAGGGCACTCTTTAAGGAAATGACCTGACCTTCCACAGTACAGACATAACTGCTGCTGTCTCCTTTTATCCCTTTCCGCTTTTGTCAAGGGGGATCTGACCCCCCCGATTTGCATTGGTTCTCCTGAACCTTCCGTTGTTCGGGCAGTATTGTCCTTTGAACGCACATACATAGGGCGAGGGTCCGGTCTGGTTCGATCTGCTCTTCGGTCCTGCAACCTATGATCCAGTTGAACAAAAAGGTCAATGAATTCTGAGCAGTCTTTCGGGGGGTTCACTACTTGTGCAAGAACATCCTTGAGCTCCCCCCGCAACCCCTGATGAAATAACGTGGTTCTCTTCTCCACTGGCCATTCTGCTTCAACTATGAGTATATTGAATGTGGCTATGTATGTTAATAGGTCTTGATTCCCTTGGCGTAGGGACAGAAGTTCATTGTCTAATGCCTGCCCATAAGTACGACGGGCGAACAGCTTTTCCATCTCCTGCTGAAAGCCCCTGAAGTCATGCAGTAAAGGATCGTCTTGGGCCACAAAGTGTACAGACCAGTCTGCAGTGCTACCACTCAGGTAGGATAGCACAAAAACGACCCGTGATTGGTCATTCGGAAAGGCCCCTGGCCTACAAAGGGAGTGCAGGCGGCACTGGTTCATGAACGTTGCAAACCTCTTGGGATCCCCCGTAAATCGTTCGGGCGGGGCCAAGGGAACTGCCCCAGGAAGGGTTATCTGAACGGGATTGGCTGATGGCATTGGCATTGAGGGCACACTTCCCGGCAATAGTGCATGCCCTGCTTGTGACTGGAGAAGTTGCCGGCTTAAATCATCATTGCGTTCTTTGGCTACTATCAGCTCTCCTTTCAGGGTGTTGGTCTCCTGCCTGGCTGCATGTACTTCGGAACGTAGCTGCCCCAACATGTGGGCTAACTGGTCGGTTTCTGACATTTCCATGACGCCCAGGTGGATTTTGATGTGAGGCTTTGCATTCTGTAACGCTCACCTGGTATCCATGGGGACGTCACTCAGCCTGTTCTGACCTCTTACGACCTCAAACCCCTCCCTGGAGGCTATTCGACTGGCGACTGGGCCTGAAACACAGGATAGGTAGAATTTAACTCCCTATTGTCTCTGTGTGCTTGAACCCCTTCTTCCCCGGGGTCCAACCTTTCCCTTTGATCCACAGCTCACCTTGTTTTCTTGGATAGTGTGCTCTCCGTCCTGCCTTCAGCGTAGGGCGCGTTGATTGATGCAGGCTCGTTGCTGCCTAGTTACTTCACTGGCAAGAGTCTGACAGGTAAGTATAATGAGTCTTTTGAACAGTTCTCTAACTTCGTTCCTTTCCTTCCTTAGATGATGGCCGGCATCCGGGGGTGGCGGCGTGCTGCTGAGATGAGTAGCGCTGAAGCTGAGTGAGAGCGTGATGGGCAATGCACCCCTTTCGTATTTGCATTGAACTGAATTCTTTTTCTGTGTCTTCTAGGTGCCACGACGTTTTCAGCGTGGATGCCGGTTATGAAGAACAAATGTAGTGGGTAAGCGCTGTATGCAGCACCTCTAGATGTTTCCACGCTAACCTGGAGTGTCTTTTCCCTCTTGCAGATGGATGAGAAGTTCCAGAGACAGAGTTCCCCCAGAGCGGCTGGGATTCAGGTAAGCGTTTGAAGCTTGTACAGTATTTAAAAATAAGTGGAGATTTGCAGAATGCTTACTAATGCCTTTCTTCTGTTCTTTTCCCTTTTCCTTAGGAAGCGACGTGCCGGGAGGAAAATGACACCGCCGAAGATGCCCGCAGAGCAGAAGGAGCGATGACTGATGGGCAGAAGCGCCTCAAGGTAAGGCTGTTCCTAACGGTGTTCTTGTTCTTGCAGGAGCTGAGCACAGTAGAAAGATGCAGGCCTTCTGGAGACCGATCCGAACACGGTGAGTGTCACGGTGCAGGTGCAGAAAACACAAAGCATGTTTCTCATCCTGGGTGTGGCTTAAATAGTCTCTGGGTATCCCAGGTGCCTCTGGGCTGAACCACACCCAAAAGACTAGACCGCACATGCAGTTCTGGGAACCTAAATATGTGGGGGAATCCATCTTGTCCCCATCAATGCACTAAAAGTCCAATCCCCAATGTTATCCTATGGGAGTGAGTGAGTCTGGTGCCACAAGCGCCAAGTCTGACTCCAAGTGGGTCTTTGGCAGGATGGAGAGGCCCTTGAGGGCCATGTAGGTGATCGTGGCCTGGCTCCAGCCTGACATCTTGGAGGGCTTGGGACATGAGGGGCAGGAATCATGACATTGGGACGCCTGGATAGTGGGAGAAAGCACCAAAAATGGGGACACAACAGTAGATGCAATTACACCCAAAATAGGGACACATGGATAGTGGGAGAAAGTGCCTAAAATGGGGACACAACAGTAGATGCAATAACACCCAGAATTGGGACACCTGGATAGTGGGAGAAAGCGCCTAAAATGGGGACACAACAGTAAATACACTGACACCTAGATTCGGGACACCTGGATAGTGGGCGAAAGCGCCTAAAATCTGGCGCTATATGTGTTTGACTACAGGATAGTACATAGTCAGAAGAAGTGGCAGTTTAGTGCGGAAAGTAATGGCGAAATATGACTAACCAGAAACAGTTAGGCTCAATGTGAGATATGGCTACTAAGCATAATTAGGCTGCATGTGATATTGGATCGCTATACAGACTTTGGGGGTGGACATATAAGGCAGCCAGTTAATAGAGGAGAGGAGGTATTAGTCTGGGCTGGTCAGTTTGGTATCGAGCAATAATGGCTGTACTCCCTGCCCGGGGCTTCACTTACCTTATCCGTAGCTGCTGGTTGACGGATGCAGGCTCTGCAGGCTAACACGGGCGAACACGGTCTGGGGCTGCTCCGACCTGTTGGGCCGAAATGTAGGAGGCCACCCTAGTTTAGTGGAACAGGGGTAGCTTCTGGACGAACCAGATCAATCTACGGTAGCTTGGCAGGCGGTCAAGACTAAGTCTCAGGAGGGGTGAGAGTGATCAGAAGCCCACAATGAGCACACACAGTAAAACTCCACAGATTACTCTTAGACATATATATATATATATATATATATATATATATATATATATATATATATATATATATATATATATAAATACATTCATTATAGGCCTTTAAAATCGAACAGTTAACATGTATACAATTCTGGGAATAACCTAGTACTGATGATGGGGGAGGTAAATAACCACAACCTGTAACAGAAAGGGATTAGTTTGGCACATATATCAGCGTAGGCAGTCCTTCATCAACAATCCCTAACCTATGCAGTTCAGCCCTATGAAGCGAGGAGCCTAGTGCTCAAAGTACTGTTGTGCGTTTACAACGCGCGGTCGTGCGTAAAACTGGAAGCAGGTTCTCTTCTGGGGGCTGGAGCTGCTCAGGAAGGGGCTTGAGGTGATGAAGAATAAGTTTGTATTCCTAGAAGATGGTCTACCTTTGCAGATAGAGTGACTTTCGGAGTTCTGGAATAGCTGGGGAGCCGCAGGCTATCCCAGCCAAGGTAAGTATCTTTTGAAGGACACTCAAAATGAATGGATATGCCAGGGGTCCACCGGTAAGTTAGGAAACTACTCACTGATCCTCGACACAGTCCGGAACAAACTTTGGCAGTCTAGCACACTTTGCTTGTAGGTGTTAACCCTGCAGTTTCAGGAAGCCCCAGTTCTCAGCGGCTGTGGGACGGGACGATCCAGTGGGACATTAAGCAAACAGTGGTATTATAAAGTATTAGCGCCCCGGCAGTGGCAGTGGTGAGGGGCGGGGGAGGCAGAGAGGTGGGGTAACAAAGACATCCTCCCAGCCAACCATGAAAAAAAACGATTAGCTTCTCAGAAAAGCACTGCAGGATGCTAATATAAATTAACACCTCTGAGCGGGATGCATTACATGGTCTGAAACTGGCCCGGTAATGCCCCCGCCCATCGTGCCAACATAGTTAAGAGACCACTAATATCTTTCATCAATAAGTCACCCGTATGAAGAGCACATTGCACGAAACATGTGTCCATCCGTTTTCACTTCAGGTGCAAACAATAAAGAGCATGTTTTTGCTTTTACAAAAGGTTTTCATTGTGTACCATCCCAAATGACTGTTGCAGAAGTATTTCCAATCCAACATAACTGTATCAGTGTGAATCATTTAGTACCAATACAAAAAACGATGAAATAAACAGGACACTGGGCAGAAGTTCCCCACCCACCCCCACACTTCTTGGTGACTTTCTGCAAAGGTACTACGCCCAAAAGTCAAACCACCTAATTAAAATAAATCACACCAATGCTTTGGAAGCGCACCTGCCCACCGATGACCCGTTTTCCTTGCAGAACATGTTGCTTCGTGGCACCACAGGTGAGTGGTCCTTGGCTGAGCACACTTTTATATACACAAAATCAGTGCCCTGGACAGTGAGTATCGCTGCAGCACGTTTCACGGCAGCAGAAGACTCATGAAGCAGCTGATGACAGCACAATGAAGGCAATCAGCAGCATCGTGGCTGCGGTAAAATCTGCAGCCCTATGCGACGCCAAGGCCACCTGGAACTACTCACTAGGTTTGCAAGGCCAGGTTTCAGTCTCACAGTGAATATCTCTGCACTATGCCTCCTTGCCGCAGTAGACTCATGAAGAAGTCATATACTGTACTATGATGAAAACAGCAGCATCCTGGCCATAGGAAACTCAGCAGCTCTAGTCAAAGCCAAGGCCACCTGGAACTACTCACTAGGTTTGCAATGCCAGGTTTCAGTCTCACAGTGAATATCTCAGCACTATGCCTCCTTGCCGCAGTAGACTCATGAAGAAGCCATATACTGTACTATGATGAAAACAGCAGCATCCTGGCCATAGGAAACTCAGCAGCTCTAGTCAAAGCCAAGGCCACCTGGAACTACTCACTAGGATTGCAATGCTAAGTGTGAGTCTCACAGTGAATATCTCTGCAGTATGCCTCCTTGCCGCAGTAGACTCATGAAGAAGTCATATACTGCACTATGATGAAAACAGCAGCATCCTGGCCATAGGAAACTCAGCAGCTCTAGTCAAAGCCAAGGCCACCTGGAACTACTCACTAGGTTTGCAATGCTAAGTGTGAGTCTCACAGTGAATATCTCTGCACTATGCCTCCTTGCCGCAGTAGACTCATGAAGAAGCCATATACTGCACTATGATGAAAACAGCAGCATCCTGGCCATAGGAAACTCAGCAGCTCTAGTCAAAGCCAAGGCCACCTGGAACTACTCACTAGGTTTGCAAGGCCAGGTTTGAGTCTCACAGTAAATATCTGTGCACTATGCCTCCTTGCCGCAGTAGACTCATGAAGAAGCCATATACTGCACTATGATGAAAACAGCAGCATCCTGGCCATAGGAAACTCAGGAGCTCTAGTCAAAGCCAAGGCCACCTGGAACTACTCACTAGGTTTGCAATGCTAAGTGTGAGTCTCACAGTGAATATCTCTGCAGTATGCCTCCTTGCCGCAGTAGACTCATGAAGAAACCATATACTGCACTATGATGAAAACAGCAGCATCCTGGCCATAGGAAACTCAGCAGCTCTAGTTAAAGCCAAGGCCACCTGGAACTACTCACAAGGTATGCAATGCCAGGTTTGAGTCTCACAGTGAATATCTCTGCACTATGCCTCCTTGCTGCAGTAGACTCATGAAGAAGCCATATACTGTACTATGATGAAAACAGCAGCATCCTGGCCATAGGAAACTCAGCAGCTCTAGTCAAAGCCAAGGCCACCTGGAACTACTCACTAGGTTTGCAATGCCAGGTTTGAGTCTCACAGTGAATATCTCTGCACTATGCCTCCTTGCCGCAGTAGACTCATGAAGAAGCCATATACTGTACTATGATGAAAACAGCAGCATCCTGGCCATAGGAACCTCAGCAGCTCTAGTAAAAGCCAAGGCCACCTGGAACTAATCACTAGGTTTGCAATGCCAGGTTTGAGTCTCACAGTGAATATCTCTGCACTATGCCTCCTTGCCGCAGTAGACTTATGAAGAAGCCATATACTGTACTATGATGAAAACAGCAGCATCCTGGCCATAGGAACCTCAGCAGCTCTAGTCAAAGCCAAGGCCACCTGGAACTACTCACAAGGTTTGCAATGCCAGGTTTGAGTCTCACAGTGAATATCTCTGCACTATGCCTCCTTGCCGCAGTAGACTCATGAAGAAGCCATATACTGCACTATGATGAAAACAGCAGCATCCTGGCCATAGGAAACTCAGCAGCCCTAGTCAAAGCCAAGGCCACCTGGAACTACTCACAAGGTTTGCAATGCTAAGTGTGAGTCTCACAGTGAATATCTCTGCACTATGCCTCCTTGCCGCAGTAGACTCATGAAGAAGCCATGTACTGTACTATGATGAAAACAGCAGCATCCTGGCCATAGGAAACTTCGCAGCTCTAGCCAAAGCCAAGGCCACCTGGAACTACTCTATAGGTTTGCAATGCCAGGTTTCAGTCTCACAGTGAATATCTCTGCACTATGCCTCCTTGCCGCAGTAGACTCATGAAGAAGCCATATACTGTACTATGATGAAAACAGCAGCATCCTGGCCATAGGAAACTCAGCAGCTCTAGTCAAAGCCAAGGCCACCTGGAACTACTCACAAGGTTTGCAATGCCAAGTTTGAGTCTCACAGTGAATATCTCTGCACTATGCCTCCTTGCCGCAGTAGACTCATGAAGAAGCCATATACTGTACTATGATGAAAACAGCAGCATCCTGGCCATAGGAAACTCAGCAGCTCTAGTCAAAGCCAAGGCCACCTGGAACTACTCACAAGGTTTGCAATGCTAAGTGTGAGTCTCACAGTGAATATCTCTGCACTATGCCTCCTTGCCGCAGTAGACTCATGAAGAAGCCATGTACTGTACTATGATGAAAACAGCAGCATCCCGGCCATAGGAAACTCAGCAGTTCTAGCCAAAGCCAAGGCCACCTGGAACTACTCACTAGGTTTGCAATGCCAGGTTTGAGTCTCACAGTGAATATCTCTGCACTATGCCTCCTTGCCGCAGTAGACTCATGAAGAAGCCATATACTGTACTATGATGAAAACAGCAGCATCCTGGCCATAGGAAACTCAGCAGCTCTAGTCAAAGCCAAGGCCACCTGGAACTACTCACAAGGTTTGCAATGCCAAGTTTGAGTCTCACAGTGAATATCTCTGCACTATGCCTCCTTGCCGCAGTAGACTCATGAAGAAGCCATATACTGTACTATGATGAAAACAGCAGCATCCTGGCCATAGGAAACTCAGCAGCTCTAGTCAAAGCCAAGGCCACCTGGAACTACTCACTAGGTTTGCAATGCCAGGTTTGAGTCTCACAGTGAATATCTCTGCACTATGCCTCCTTGCCGCAGTAGACTCATGAAGAAGCCATATACTGCACTATGATGAAAACAGCAGCATCCTGGCCATAGGAAACTCAGCAGCTCTAGTCAAAGCCAAGGCCACCTGGAACTACTCACTAGGTTTGCAATGCCAGGTTTGAGTCTCACAGTGAATATCTCTGCACTATGCCTCCTTGCCGCAGTAGACTCATGAAGAAGCCATATACTGTACTATGATGAAAACAGCAGCATCCTGGCCATAGGAAACTCAGCAGCTCTAGTCAAAGCCAAGGCCACCTGGAACTACTCACAAGGTTTGCAATGCCAAGTTTGAGTCTCACAGTGAATATCTCTGCACTATGCCTCCTTGCCGCAGTAGACTCATGAAGAAGCCATATACTGTACTATGATGAAAACAGCAGCATCCTGGCCATAGGAAACGCAGCAGCTCTAGTCAAAGCCAAGGCCACCTGGAACTACTCACAAGGTTTGCAATGCTAAGTGTGAGTCTCACAGTGAATATCTCTGCACTATGCCTCCTTGCCGCAGTAGACTCATGAAGAAGCCATGTACTGTACTATGATGAAAACAGCAGCATCCTGGCCATAGGAAACTCAGCAGCTCTAGCCAAAGCCAAGGCCACCTGGAACTACTCACTAGGTTTGCAATGCCAGGTTTCAGTCTCACAGTGAATATCTCTGCACTATGCCTCCTTGCCGCAGTAGACTCATGAAGAAGCCATATACTGTACTATGATGAAAACAGCAGCATCCTGGCCATAGGAAACTCAGCAGCTCTAGTCAAAGCCAAGGCCACCTGGAACTACTCACAAGGTTTGCAATGCCAAGTTTGAGTCTCACAGTGAATATCTCTGCACTATGCCTCCTTGCCGCAGTAGACTCATGAAGAAGCCATATACTGTACTATGATGAAAACAGCAGCATCCTGGGCATAGGAAACTCAGCAGATCTAGTCAAAGCCAAGGCCACCTGGAACTACTCACTAGGTTTGCAATGCCAGGTTTGAGTCTCACAGTGAATATCTCTGCACTATGCCTCCTTGCCGCAGTAGACTCATGAAGAAGCCATATACTGCACTATGATGAAAACAGCAGCATCCTGGCCATAGGAAACTCAGCAGCTCTAGTCAAAGCCAAGGCCACCTGGAACTACTCACTAGGTTGCAATGCCAGGTTTGAGTCTCACAGTGAATATCTCTGCACTATGCCTCCTTGCCGCAGTAGACTCATGAAGAAGCCATATACTGTACTATGATGAAAACAGCAGCATCCTGGCCATAGGAAACTCAGCAGCTCTAGTCAAAGCCAAGGCCGCCTGGAACTATTCACAAGGTTTGCAATGCCAGGTTTGAGTCTCACAGTGAATATCTGTGCACTATGCCTCCTTGAAGTATTAGACTCATGAAGCAGCCATATACTGTACTATGATGAAAACAGCAGCATCCTGGCCATAGGAAACTCAATAGCTCTAGTAATGCAGAGGGCACCTGGAAATTCTCATTAGGTTTGCAATGCCAGGTTTGATTCTCGCCATGAATATCTCAGCAGTATGCCTCATTGCAGCAGTAGACTCATGAAGCAGCCATATACTGTACTATGATGGAAACAGCAGCATCCTGGCCATAGGAAACTCAGCAGCTCTAGTCAAAGCCAAGGCCACCTGGAACTACTCACTAGGTTTGCAATGCTAAGTGTGAGTCTCACAGTGAATATCTCTGCACTATGCCTCCTTGCCGCAGTAGACTCATGAAGAAGCCATATACTGCACTATGATGAAAACAGCAGCATCCTGGCCATAGGAAACTCAGCAGCTCTAGTCAAAGCCAAGGCCACCTGGAACTACTCACTAGGTTTGCAAGGCCAGGTTTGAGTCTCACAGTAAATATCTGTGCACTATGCCTCCTTGCCGCAGTAGACTCATGAAGAAGCCATATACTGCACTATGATGAAAACAGCAGCATCCTGGCCATAGGAAACTCAGGAGCTCTAGTCAAAGCCAAGGCCACCTGGAACTACTCACTAGGTTTGCAATGCTAAGTGTGAGTCTCACAGTGAATATCTCTGCAGTATGCCTCCTTGCCGCAGTAGACTCATGAAGAAACCATATACTGCACTATGATGAAAACAGCAGCATCCTGGCCATAGGAAACTCAGCAGCTCTAGTTAAAGCCAAGGCCACCTGGAACTACTCACAAGGTATGCAATGCCAGGTTTGAGTCTCACAGTGAATATCTCTGCACTATGCCTCCTTGCTGCAGTAGACTCATGAAGAAGCCATATACTGTACTATGATGAAAACAGCAGCATCCTGGCCATAGGAAACTCAGCAGCTCTAGTCAAAGCCAAGGCCACCTGGAACTACTCACTAGGTTTGCAATGCCAGGTTTGAGTCTCACAGTGAATATCTCTGCACTATGCCTCCTTGCCGCAGTAGACTCATGAAGAAGCCATATACTGTACTATGATGAAAACAGCAGCATCCTGGCCATAGGAACCTCAGCAGCTCTAGTCAAAGCCAAGGCCACCTGGAACTAATCACTAGGTTTGCAATGCCAGGTTTGAGTCTCACAGTGAATATCTCTGCACTATGCCTCCTTGCCGCAGTAGACTCATGAAGAAGCCATATACTGTACTATGATGAAAACAGCAGCATCCTGGCCATAGGAACCTCAGCAGCTCTAGTCAAAGCCAAGGCCACCTGGAACTACTCACAAGGTTTGCAATGCCAGGTTTGAGTCTCACAGTGAATATCTCTGCACTATGCCTCCTTGCCGCAGTAGACTCATGAAGAAGCCATATACTGCACTATGATGAAAACAGCAGCATCCTGGCCATAGGAAACTCAGCAGCCCTAGTCAAAGCCAAGGCCACCTGGAACTACTCACAAGGTTTGCAATGCTAAGTGTGAGTCTCACAGTGAATATCTCTGCACTATGCCTCCTTGCCGCAGTAGACTCATGAAGAAGCCATGTACTGTACTATGATGAAAACAGCAGCATCCTGGCCATAGGAAACTTCGCAGCTCTAGCCAAAGCCAAGGCCACCTGGAACTACTCTCTAGGTTTGCAATGCCAGGTTTCAGTCTCACAGTGAATATCTCTGCACTATGCCTCCTTGCCGCAGTAGACTCATGAAGAAGCCATATACTGTACTATGATGAAAACAGCAGCATCCTGGCCATAGGAAACTCAGCAGCTCTAGTCAAAGCCAAGGCCACCTGGAACTACTCACAAGGTTTGCAATGCCAAGTTTGAGTCTCACAGTGAATATCTCTGCACTATGCCTCCTTGCCGCAGTAGACTCATGAAGAAGCCATATACTGTACTATGATGAAAACAGCAGCATCCTGGCCATAGGAAACTCAGCAGCTCTAGTCAAAGCCAAGGCCACCTGGAACTACTCACAAGGTTTGCAATGCTAAGTGTGAGTCTCACAGTGAATATCTCTGCACTATGCCTCCTTGCCGCAGTAGACTCATGAAGAAGCCATGTACTGTACTATGATGAAAACAGCAGCATCCTGGCCATAGGAAACTCAGCAGTTCTAGCCAAAGCCAAGGCCACCTGGAACTACTCACTAGGTTTGCAATGCCAGGTTTCAGTCTCACAGTGAATATCTCTGCACTATGCCTCCTTGCCGCAGTAGACTCATGAAGAAGCCATATACTGTACTATGATGAAAACAGCAGCATCCTGGCCATAGGAAACTCAGCAGCTCTAGTCAAAGCCAAGGCCACCTGGAACTACTCACAAGGTTTGCAATGCCAAGTTTGAGTCTCACAGTGAATATCTCTGCACTATGCCTCCTTGCCGCAGTAGACTCATGAAGAAGCCATATACTGTACTATGATGAAAACAGCAGCATCCTGGCCATAGGAAACTCAGCAGCTCTAGTCAAAGCCAAGGCCACCTGGAACTACTCACTAGGTTTGCAATGCCAGGTTTGAGTCTCACAGTGAATATCTCTGCACTATGCCTCCTTGCCGCAGTAGACTCATGAAGAAGCCATATACTGCACTATGATGAAAACAGCAGCATCCTGGCCATAGGAAACTCAGCAGCTCTAGTCAAAGCCAAGGCCACCTGGAACTACTCACTAGGTTTGCAATGCCAGGTTTGAGTCTCACAGTGAATATCTCTGCACTATGCCTCCTTGCCGCAGTAGACTCATGAAGAAGCCATATACTGTACTATGATGAAAACAGCAGCATCCTGGCCATAGGAAACTCAGCAGCTCTAGTCAAAGCCAAGGCCACCTGGAACTACTCACAAGGTTTGCAATGCCAAGTTTGAGTCTCACAGTGAATATCTCTGCACTATGCCTCCTTGCCGCAGTAGACTCATGAAGAAGCCATATACTGTACTATGATGAAAACAGCAGCATCCTGGCCATAGGAAACGCAGCAGCTCTAGTCAAAGCCAAGGCCACCTGGAACTACTCACAAGGTTTGCAATGCTAAGTGTGAGTCTCACAGTGAATATCTCTGCACTATGCCTCCTTGCCGCAGTAGACTCATGAAGAAGCCATGTACTGTACTATGATGAAAACAGCAGCATCCTGGCCATAGGAAACTCAGCAGCTCTAGCCAAAGCCAAGGCCACCTGGAACTACTCACTAGGTTTGCAATGCCAGGTTTCAGTCTCACAGTGAATATCTCTGCACTATGCCTCCTTGCCGCAGTAGACTCATGAAGAAGCCATATACTGTACTATGATGAAAACAGCAGCATCCTGGCCATAGGAAACTCAGCAGCTCTAGTCAAAGCCAAGGCCACCTGGAACTACTCACAAGGTTTGCAATGCCAAGTTTGAGTCTCACAGTGAATATCTCTGCACTATGCCTCCTTGCCGCAGTAGACTCATGAAGAAGCCATATACTGTACTATGATGAAAACAGCAGCATCCTGGGCATAGGAAACTCAGCAGATCTAGTCAAAGCCAAGGCCACCTGGAACTACTCACTAGGTTTGCAATGCCAGGTTTGAGTCTCACAGTGAATATCTCTGCACTATGCCTCCTTGCCGCAGTAGACTCATGAAGAAGCCATATACTGCACTATGATGAAAACAGCAGCATCCTGGCCATAGGAAACTCAGCAGCTCTAGTCAAAGCCAAGGCCACCTGGAACTACTCACTAGGTTGCAATGCCAGGTTTGAGTCTCACAGTGAATATCTCTGCACTATGCCTCCTTGCCGCAGTAGACTCATGAAGAAGCCATATACTGTACTATGATGAAAACAGCAGCATCCTGGCCATAGGAAACTCAGCAGCTCTAGTCAAAGCCAAGGCCGCCTGGAACTATTCACAAGGTTTGCAATGCCAGGTTTGAGTCTCACAGTGAATATCTGTGCACTATGCCTCCTTGAAGTATTAGACTCATGAAGCAGCCATATACTGTACTATGATGAAAACAGCAGCATCCTGGCCATAGGAAACTCAATAGCTCTAGTAATGCAGAGGGCACCTGGAAATTCTCATTAGGTTTGCAATGCCAGGTTTGATTCTCGCCATGAATATCTCAGCAGTATGCCTCATTGCAGCAGTAGACTCATGAAGCAGCCATATACTGTACTATGATGGAAACAGCAGCATCCTGGCCATAGGAAACTCAGCAGCTCTAACCAAAGCAGAGGCCATCTAGAAGTACTCACTAGGTTTGCACTGCCAGGTTTTATTCTCGACATGAACATCTCTGCAGTATGCCTCATTGCAGCAGTAGACTCATGAAGCCGCCATATGCTGTACTATGATGAAAACAGCAGCATCCTGGCCATAGGAAACTCAGCAGCACTACCTGGAGCAGAGACCACCTGGCACTACTCACTAGGTTTGCAATGCCAGGTTGGGGTCTTGCAGTGGATGTCTCTGCAGTATGCCTCATTGCAGCAGTAGAATTATGAAGCACCCATTAACAGTACAATGAAAGCAACAGCAGCATCCTGGCCATCAGAAACTCAGTAGCACTACCCACAGAAGAGACCCCCTGGCACTACTCACTAGGCTTGTACTGCCAGGCGAGTCTTGCAGTGGATGTCTCTGCAGTATGCCTCGTTGCAGCAGTAGAATCATGAAGCAGACATTAACAGTACAATGAAAGCAACAGCTACATCCTGGCCATAGGAAACCAGCAGCACTACCCACAGCAGAGACCCCCTGGCACTACGCACTAGGCTTGTACTGCCAGGCGAGTCTTGCAGTGGAATTCTCTGCAGTATGCCTCGTTGCAGCAGTAGAATCATGAAGCAGACATTAACAGTACAATGAAAGCAACAGCTTCATCCTGGCCATAGGAAACCAGCAGCACTACCCACAGCAGAGACCACCTGGCACTACTCACTAAGTTTTCAATGCCAGTTTGATTCACGCAGTGGATATCTCTGCAGCATGCCTCATTGCAGCAGTAGAATCATGAAGCAGCTATTGACAGTAACACGAAGGCAACAGCATCAAACTGGCAATAGTACGTTCTGCTGTATCAGTCAAAGCAGAGCCTACCGGGGACTACTTGCTCAGGTTTGATTCTTGTGTTTCTACTCAAGAGGTTGCTCATCAATAGAATAGCAGCACTGCAGACATGGTGGGTGATTAATGCCGCAGTCACCCGTACAAGCAACATGAGAACAATGTCAGGATTTTACATAGCACGTTCTGCTGGATTCCTGCCGCTTGCCTTGTAACAATCGCTATTTCAGCCACATTTAATGGTATTCAATGTATTGACCTCAAAGTGATGGACTGAGTTAACCCACCGGAAGTTGAACTTTTAAAGTACAGGATTGCCCTATATCAGAGGTGTGTGCTCAACACGCATATATCGCCCATGAAGGATCAAGGCTGGTAACCACTTGCTCATACAGTGATGCCCGCTATAGTCTCCACCCTTCATTAAGCTAAACAATGTTTTCTGCATCACTGTTTATGCAGCAACTCCCCTCCCCCATCCACAAAAAGTCATTGTTGAACAGATATCTCTACCATACGGCATAAGAACATTGGCTTCCCCGGCCATTGTTCTACAGATTAAACAGTCTCCCTCCTGGATGCCTTAGTTTCCAAAATATAAATCAACTTTAAGCCAGTGCTACCATCTTCATAGCGTCACATTCTTATTCAACTATAATCATTAAACCAGGTGTACAGGAAATATCCTTCACCAATGTTTCTCAACCGTGCTCATTATCCTTCCTCCAGCAGACTGAGGTGTGAAAACCCCGGAAGGGGGCACAGTACACCACTCCACGGACACGCCTAGGTACTGTGAACTACTATGGTGGTGATTTGGCAAAGCATTAAAGCATGTTAACATAGCTTAACATAACATCACATGTGGCTGGTGCCAAGTTGCTGTCTCTCTCTCTATCACTGGATCAATGGATGGTCACCCATGGCCTCTGCCTGAATGATGATAAAACTGAGCTTCTGATTCTAGGTTTCCTAGCTAACCTAAATAAACTCAATACAGATTATGCCTCGTTCAATATCTATGGGAACAATATCCTAGTGGCTAAAGAGGTAAAAACTTTAGGTTTCTATCTAGACTCTACCTTGACCTTACATAAGCAAGTCAACGCCACTGCTTCGGCAACAGCCTACACTGGCAAACTGATAAGGGCCTGCAAACCCTTACTTTCCAAGGAAAGCTGTCTCACCGTAGCCACAGCCTTCATCTTGTCTAAGTTAGATTATTGTAATGGTCTCTACTTGGACGCAAGTAAATACATTACCAACACATTACAAATCCTGCAAAATAATGCCCTGAGGACCGCCCTTAGCATCCCTTGGAGAGCACATATCTCAGAAACAAGAAGACAGGTCAAATGGCAGTCCATCAAGGAAAAGATCCAGCTTAAAACCATGTCTATGATGTTTAAATCCTGGTTGTCCCTAGGTACAAGCTAAACAAATCGGGAGGGAGCAGCTTCCCAGTTATGGAGGCCCAGCTTTGGAACACACTTCCCCCCTCCCTTAAACTGACACAATCCATCCCTAACTTTAGAAGAAAATCTATCACCTGGCTAACAGAGAAGCGCTGACGTGATAATAGACCACCACCCCTTAGATCCCTAAGGTTCATTCTTACTAATTCTTATTATACTGCGAATGTGATTCTCTTATCTGTATTATATCTGCTCATTGACTGTATCCCATTGCTGCATTCTTTTGCCTCATTGTACTTCCTATTAATCACTGTTTCATGGTAGCTTCATTCTTTGCTTCGTTGTACTTACTGTTAATTACTGCTCCACTGTATTTCACTGTATATTTGATCATGCCTATTATGTAATTCTTGTAACTGTGCCAATGCGCCCAGATACCTCTGGGTTCGGTGCACTATAGAAATAAATAAAACAAACAAACAAACTGGCCAAGGACCAAAACAGCATCTATTTTAATCAGAGGGCCCTCACTACTTAAGTCGATACCTCCCCAAATCTACTGCTTACGTTCTGACTAACTAGAGTCTATATTCAGTGGTATTGTAGACACTAGACCTATACCAGCAGGAACCCCCTTTCATGATGGTTCTCTCTCACCAGTGCAATACACCATCAACCAAAGTTGGCAGTGGTGAGTGGGAAACAAGAATGTACCTTAATTTCTTTGTCATGTCCTACTGTCTGAGTTCCACTGATTCAAACTTACATTAGTCCCAGGCACACCCTTCACCAACAGGTGGATAACCATACACATGATCCATCAATATGTCCACCATTTTACCATCATCACTTGGGCAATAATCACTCATGGCGGGCTGTCCAGGGTGTACCAGTCCGCTGCCCAAGTTAAGAGCTCCAGAGAAGCAAGGTCTATAAACACCCGCTTGCCAGCAGGGCGTTTACCAGCCTTGATGGCCCTACAAGCTAAGATAGTATCACCATCATTAGACCGCAAACATGTATGCCTTCGACTGTGTCATCACTCTTGATTTTTTATTATTAAACTTTTCTGGCATTTCATAAATAATATGCTCACAGTGGCCAACAGCAGTAGATATAGGCCAGGTGTTGCACATTACAAATTGTACACTGACGGGTTACAGCCAGAACTCCGGCTATGAATCCCATGATCCCTTGCCATTGACTATGCTGGCTAGGGATGAGGGGAACTGTAGTCCAAAACATCTGGAGAGCCAAAGGTTGCAGACCCCGGCATTAGCCATACAAGACATCAGTCCGTTGGA
Organism: Ambystoma mexicanum; assembly: GCF_040938575.1. NCBI lineage: Eukaryota > Metazoa > Chordata > Amphibia > Caudata > Ambystomatidae > Ambystoma > Ambystoma mexicanum. The sequence continues at coordinate 1,313,913,955 of NC_090934.1, forward strand.
GACTATAAGAAAGGAGGCAGTAGAAGGGGGACAGAGATTTAGCCCCTTTCAGTCTTCATTAAGAAGCCTTAAAAACCTAAATAAGTACAGCTCTATTTAAGGTCCCTTACTTCCACAAAAGTAGGACAAAGAACCCTCTTTTTATTCGGCAAGGCCCCCTGTCTTTTGGATCTCCCTTCTATTGTCGATTTGATCTTTCAGCACTTTTTTTTTAATGTGTACATTGGCCCACTGACTGTGGAACTCATACAGTTATTCAGCTTTACTTTTTCCTCTTGAGCCAGTGGCAACCAACTTGCTCCAACATTTCAACGTGGCCAGTTGGCCTTTGCTGACTGGAAGAACGCCAACAGCTTTTTTGCTGAAAGACTATAAGAACCGAGTCATGGTAGTAGGCAACAGCGAGAGGCTTTGGGGGTCACATATTGGGCCACTTACATGGGCTCTTTCCCTAAACCTGTACCTTCTGTTATAAATCCAGTTATTAAACCAGATTAGAACCCTTTTCTAATTTCTCAAAAGAAACAAGTATCCTCTTCTGATGTCTTCCATCTTTGCGTCTTCCTGAAGCCAAACGTTCCCTTTTATTTAGTCCTGTACCCTGTCTACTCTCACTGCCACTGTTGAGTCAATAGTACACTGCAGTAGTGCAGGTAAATTGGTAGCTCAACTGTATGTTAAAGCCATAACGGCGTATTTATATGGTGGGAGCAACTGCTTGACAATTCTAGCAATTCTTAACAAAGGACTCCTGCCCTTTTTTCCTAGTAGCTGCTCCGCATCAAACATTGTGTTTGGTTTAAGGTTCTCTGTATGAGTCACAGGTGACTCTGCTCCTGGTATTTACCTATTTCCAGTCGTGCAGAGCCCTCCTCTCAGCTGGTGAGCCTTTATTGAACGAGCCTTGCTTTCACAAGAGGCGACATGGTCAACGCTCTTCCTCGGTCATGGCTCCTGTCTTCTGGTATTCCCTTCCATTATCGATTCCATTTGTCAGTACTTTTTTCTGTTTTCAAAAGTCACTCAAAACCTGGGTTTCTGTTTCTGACATTTCTTAACTCCTCTTTCTGTTCTAGCCCTAGCACCAAGAAACTCACTTATGGGCACACAAGCACTTTACAAATGGTTGTAATGTGACATAGCAGCATTGAATTACATCAATGAGATTGCCTTCCCTCCCTTGCTTCCGCTATATGTTGCTACTTTCCATCCCACACCATCTGCTCCCACGCCATGCTTCATCTCAATGCTAGTCTCCCACCCTGCGCTGCCCACTGCTTATCTATCCTCTACTCTGCTCACCACATGAACTATTTACATCTGGCATTAAGAACATGACCAGTATCTCATCACAACAACTAGCTCTCAAACAGCATCACCTCTCTCTCACTCTCTTGATAGTTAGTTCACATGCACTAATCCACCCCACCATATCACACCTCCCTGATTATACTCACCCTCTGCATCTGTTTGAGGATATCCATGCACTCGTATACATAGCAAAAAAGTGGACAAAGGGTGGTTCTGGGTGGATATCAAGGTAAGGGCACGCAGCATATGACTGTATTTAACTCCCGAGAAATATAGCTACCTCCTTAATTGAGTGTTAATTTACTGATGCGTACTCTGTAATTGTACAATCTTCTATCAGAAAAGTTCCTAAATGAATTTCCTTTACATGGGAAGGCTTCTTGCACCCTGATAGGAAATAGTCCCAGCAGACCACTGAGCACAGCACCTAAGCATGTTAGAATGTGGGTCGAGGTTTCTTCCGATATACTACGGGTGCCTGCAGTCCTCAAATTTCAAGCATCCCTTTTCCTGAAGCAAAGGTTTTTGCATCTCATGACCCTTATCATGTAGTTTATGGCAAAGAGTGGATTTTCCACACTGCCCCATTTCCCTCATCTGCCAGCTCTCAGATGCTTCTTGTATTGTACGTGCAGATACAATCTATTTGTGTGTGTGTGTGAAAGCGAGAGATTGTCAGTTGCAATGTTTGCTAGTGAAATGGTCTATCTGTAAACGGCCATATGGCAGAATGCAGGGTTACAGGTTGCTTGGCCTTGTAAGTCCTACTCCCGTTTTCCTGCGACTAACTACTCTTCTAAAATCTTGTACCACCTTACACTACACACACAAATCCTCCACAGACGGCCGCCATAGGCCTAGCCATTAGCACACCAACACCAATCAAGCCTAAGCTCTCCTCTCTAGCCCTGTCGCACTCTCTCACATCAGCGTCTAACCAGAAACACAGCCCTGTGGTGTGTCAGGTCTTGGGTTCTTCCATATGGTTAAGATACTCCCAATTATTTCTGGAAAAACCATAGACAGCAGATTGGCACACAAGAAGCGGGTACTTCTGACCTGCACCCATCAACACCGCAGGTTTGGCATCTGTCTATTCCACTGCCCCACTAACAAATTCTCCCTTTTCCTTCCAGAGTCATGCGCAGAGAGGCCACCAGAAATGGAAAAATGCTGCTGTTCAACACCACTTATTTTATATTAAATACAGAATGAGAGAGGTCTGCCTCTCCTCTGCTAGAAAGGTGTGGGAATCAGAGTCAGATGCATACTGCGGCCAACCTTTGCAGAACATCCGCCCGAGGATGGCATACATATGCAAGCATATTGCCTTTCAGGATTTAAGAAAGGCAATTCCAACAGAATTCCATAGTTTCTAAATTAGAAGTAGATAAAATGAGCCACCTTGCACTATAGGCCAAACTGGCCTCTCAAGAAATGCCCTCTCAAGAACGCCCCCTCCTAGTTGGACTGAATGCCTGGAGAAAAATCTAGCTCTCCCCACATGACGTAGATTGGGCCCAAGAGAAATCCAAGACAAAGCCTATCAGGAAAGAGCCACAATTGCTCTGCTCTTCCTGAGACTTAACAAGAATACCTTGACTGGAATCGTAGGTGCTTCCGAACTGGCCAGAAAATAGCCCTTGCCACTTACGCATATGAGGATATTTGCCGTGCCATCAGGTAACGTTCAATACACATACAGTGCAGGTGCACTTTGAAGCACATGCAAAATGCCATGTGCTGTGCATTTTATTTTGCATCGCAATTCAGATTGTGCATGCATGGCAACATGCATGTTTTTCGACGTTTCAGTAAAGATTCATTTGCGTGACTGTGTGTTCTAGGGTGGTTATGCAGATGGTGCCTTGTAGTGTGCAAGCTGCAGACCCTTGCAAAATACCATCACTATGCCTTTACAGCACAATTATGGGTGAACTCTTTGTGGTTGACACCCAATCAATATATATCGTGTTGGTTATTGAGGCACTTCCAAAAAGATGGGTGATGGATAGCTCAATATATAAATAAAATGATAGAAGATAAAGATGGATTGATTGATGAATAGATAAGATGACCAACTGGAAAGATAGATATATAGAGGGAAATATGGAGTGATTGAAGGATAGATATGATGGATACCTGGATAGATAGACAAGATGGATAACTGGATAGATAGATAGATCAATAGAAGATAAGATTAATTGATTGATGGATAGATAAGATGGACAAATGAAAAGAGATAGATAGATAGATAGATAGATAGATAAAATGGATGGATTGATGGATAGATAATAGACGTAACTGGAAATATCGATAGATAGATAGAGAGATAGATAGATCGATAGATAGATAGATGATAGATAGATAGATAGATAGAGAGATTGAAGATAAGATGGATTGATTGATAGATACAATGGATAAGTGGAAGGAGAGATTGCTAGACAGACAATACATTGCATTGATTGATGGATAGATAAGATGGGTAACTGGAGAGATAACTAGCTAGATATATAGATAGATTATAAAATGGATTGATTGATGGATAGATACAATGGATAACTGGATAGATAGATACAATGGATAATTAAATAGATAGATCAATAGAAGATAAGATGAGGTGATTGATAGATAGATAAGATAGACAACTGCAAATGCAGATAGATAGATAGATAGATAGATAGATAGATAGATAGATAGATAGATAGATAGATAGATAGATAGAACATAATATGGATTGATTGATGGATAGATGAGATGGATGACTGGATAGAAAGATCAGATGGATAATTGGTTAGATAGATAGATCAATAGAAGATAAGATGGATTGATTGATGGACAGATACGATGGATAACTGGAAATACAGCTAGATAGATAGGTAGATAGATAGTTAAATAGATAGATAGATAGATAGATAGATAGATGGATGGATGGATAGATAGATAGATAGATAGATATATAGATAGATAGATAGAAGATAAGATGAATTGATTGATGGCTAGATAAGATGAACAACTGGAAAGATAGATGGATAGCTAGATAGAAGATGGATTGATTCATGAATGGATAGATACGATGGATAATTGGAAAGAAAGATATATATATATATATATATATATATATATATATATATATATATATATATATATATATATATATATATATAATAGGGCGCCCCCCCCTCCACAGGCTGCAAAGTTTCGTAAAGGTTTGTTAAAAAATAAAAAAGTGACTAAGAAAACAACAAATCTTTTTTTCTCCAAAAGTGTGGCCTACTTCCCATTCATTATGCCGTAGAGAAACAGGGTACATTTTTGCCAAAGCACAGAGCCCAAACAGCTGGACGGATTTGGACCACATCTGAAATAACTTGGGCGCCAAGCATTGTCTTGCGATCCATGCATGGTTTGGGGTTATTCCGTGCAGTAGTTATTTAAATATTTGATGGAGAAGGGAGTGCCCCCTTCTCAAAAATAGATAGCTATATCTCTGTATTTTACCCGATACCTCGGGTTTTTAGAAATGAAACGACCACTATCTTGTTTTTCTCTCGATGCAAAAGATAACCGTGGCTATTGCCGAGGATATAGGGAAATGAAATGCAGGAAAAAAGCTATTTGCAGTTCAAGAAACATGCAAGTGCCATCAGGCTAGAGGTTGGGGTGGCTAGAGGGCATCAAGTGAAATTTGAGAGTTGGAGGGGGGTCTTGGGACTGAGTTTGAAACACAAAGCTTTCTGTAGCCTCGAATAGCCTGCATCTCAAAGCAAACTGCATCAAAGAAACAGCATGTGTTGTGGGGAGAAAGAGAGAGAACAGGGGAGGTGAGGAGGCCATCTGGGTAGTGGGGGAGCTGGCACAGATGAGGGGGGTACTTGATGAGGGCAGGAAATCATTTTTTTTTTCACCCGTTGTTCCAAATATTCAAGGCTATAAAGGACTAAGGATAGCCAAGGGTATGTGTAATTAGTTACAGCTATGGTGACATCGAGGTCTCCCATCCACGCATTCACCAGGACAGACCCTGCTTAGCTTCAAAGTGAGGAAGGGGGCCAGCCTCCTCAGGCCATGTTACTCGATAAATGAGCCAATGTTACAGGACCACTTAGAGAAACGGGCCGGCTCTTTCCTTGCTTTGAAGCTAAGCAGGGTCAGTCCTGGTTACTGCATGGATGAGTGACCGCATGGGCATCAGAATGATTACATTTTTTTAAACCGTGCTACTGTCAGTCCTTGAAAGCTTTGCACTCAGAGACCTTTTTTTGTCTTTTGCTGACTTTCATCCGGCATTTGTAGTCTCCCAGTCAATAATAAAATAAAAAAAATATTTTTACAGCAACAGTGGGTTTCCCATCCCAGCATAAACTGAGACAAACAATGCTTAGCTTCAAAGTGAGGAAGGGGCCAGCCCCCTAAGGCCATGTTGCCTAATGAATGAGCCCACCTTACAAGATCACTTTCAAAGACATAGCCTAATGGGGCTGGATCCTTCCTCACTTTGAAACTAAGCAGGGTTGGTCCTGCTACTGCATGGATGGGTGACAGTCTCTAGTCCTGAATGCTGTGTGTTTTCTTAGTTTTAAACATCTCATAACAAACGGTATCCGCATTATTATTTTTTAAACCGTGCTTCTGTCATACCTTGAAAGTTTTGCACTCAGAGACCATTTTGTTGCCTTTGGCCGAATTGCATTCTGGTAGTTGTAGTCTCACAGTCAAGATGAAGGGAATAATCCCACAATTATATACTTTTTGCCTAACATAGTTCTATAACGATTTATATATTTGAGTAACACTATGGTATGTGTAATTTTCAAGTTATCTTTATAAAGCAGAGTATTGTTGAAAGCCAGGCATGGGGGTGATGAAGAGAGGGCAAATATGTCATGAGTATTTGCCCACAATGTGGCAAGAAAGTTTGCAATCCTGGACACTGGTGCAGTTATTTTCCCCTAATTTTGGCTGTTTTTCAGGGCACAAGTAAAGGACACATGTGGGCACAGCATAACCTTTCTTCAGAGTGCGGATGCCAACCCCTTGTTTTTATTAGGTTTGGAAAGCTTGCCTATGCATTTGGCTACCAGGAGTTTACTCAGTGTGTCATGTTCCCAGTTCAGAAGCTTACTCACAAGACCAAAAGCCCTTGTTTCGTATTGGGATTTAATTTTCCAGGGAATATTTCACGACAGATTGCTGGGTTTAAAAGGTGAGCCCCTTTTATACTTTACCAGCATATTTATTGGAACATTTCCTCTCCGGGTTTTTTTCTGGTGTTCATTACTTTTTTTAAAAGTTCAATGCTATTTTGTCTTGCACACTTGTGTCTAAGGAATAGGTCTATTGAACTACATTTGTATATTTTAATTTAAGATCAATCACTTACTGTGCATACGTTCATAGGTGCTAGCTGTTGATTTTTGCTATAGGGCAAAAGTATCTAGGCATTTGTTACTTTTGCAACTGGTCATTTTTTTCCCTTTTACGTGCTGCTTAAATGCGGTTAGTTGGAGTTGTGCGATGTATGACAACAGTCATCAAGCGACCGGCCATAAAACAAGGGGCTTGTAGCACGCTGCTTAACCAAAGTGTGTGATCCTCTACAAATAATTTAATCGCACAGGGCCTTAACTAAAAACATTGGGAGTTCGCAAAGCCTGCAATCTCTTATACATAATAAAATAAATTATATTTTTACAGCTACAGTGAGTTCGGGGGTGAAAAATCACTGGTGACCCTGGTCTCCCATCCATGCAGTAACCGGGACTGACCCTGCTTACCTTCAAAGTGAAGAAAAAAAGGCCAGTCCCCACAGGCATTGGTGCCTAATAAGTGAGGCATAGTTACAAGACCACTTAGAGCAACATGGCCTGAGGAGGCTGGCCCCTTCCTCACTTTGAAGCTAAGCAGTACTGTGCGTATATTCATAGGTGTCAGCTTTTGATTTTCGCTATGAGTGCAGAAAGTACCTGGGCATATGTTATTCTTGCTGCCAGTCATTTTTTTTCCCATTTACGTGTTGCTTAAATGTGGTTAGTTGGGGTTGTGCGATGTATCACAACAGTCACCAAGAGACCAGCCATAAAACAAGGGGCTTGGAGCACGCTGCTTAACCAAACTGTGTGGTCCATGGCAAATAATTTAATCTCACTGCCTAAAAGCATTATGAGTTCTCAAAGCCTGCAATCTGAAGGCCATGGCTAGTGGTCTGGTAACATTTTAAAATGGACAGTGGGCCGTGCCCACTGACCATGGCTGAAGACCATGCAAGGGGTCTGGAAGCATTCTAAAAATCTATGGAATAACAAAACCTTTGACATTCAAGGGAAAAAAATTAGTTGCAGAGACGTTAAGGTGAGAACTTCACACAACAAAACCCCTAGAATTCAGCCAAAGCCACCTTAACTTCATGCCCTCTGTTGCGCAGCCTATGACCACAATGATGACATCACAGATCACATCACCGATGACATCACTAATTACATGTTGTATGAGAACACTGATGACATTACAAATCACATCACTGATGCCAACACTGGTGATAACACTAATTACATTGAATATAACTGATTACATAAATAATGGAATTAGACATAACATCAGTTATAAGTTAGTTCATGATAACTTTGATTACCTTAATAACTTGGTCATGATATAGGCTGAGGTAACTGGCCAGCACCAAAGGCCATAGCTAGTGGTTGTTTAGTGTTCAAAAAAACCAATGAGCATGGTTAAAAGCCATGCCTAGTAGCCCATCACTGTTTTAAAATATACAGTGGGCAACGTTGAAAGCTGTAGTCAGTGGCCATTGCTAAAGGCCATAGCTAGTGCCATTAATATGTTAGAATATACAGTCGGCACAGCCTAAGACCGTGGCCACTGGCTAGTATTTTGTTGAAGACCATGGCTAGTGGCTGGATATTGTTGTATAATACACAGTGGGCACGGCCAAAGGCCATTGCTTATTGCATTTTACTATTTTAAAATATACAGTGGACATGGCCAAAGAAGTACAAACTGCTCAAGGTCAAAGGCCATGTTAGAATATATAGTGGGCACAGCCAAAGATTGACACCACTGGCCAAAATGTATGGTTGGTAGGCAGTTCATATTTTAAAATGTTCAGTGCACATGGGTGAAGGTTGTGATCACTGTCCATAACTGAAGGCCATGACTAGTACCCATTCATGTGTTAAAATATATTTGGCCATGCACACTGACCATGGCTGAAGGCCATGCTTAAAGACAGTTACTGTTGTAATGTAATTAGTGATGTCATCAGTGATGTGATCTGTGACGTTATCATTGTGGTCATAGGCTGCGCAACAGGGGGTACGAATTGAAGGTGGCTTTAGCTGAATTTCAGAGGTTTTGTTGCGTTAAGTTCACACCATAAAGTGCCTGCAACTAAAGTTTTTTTTCTTGAATATAGCTATATATGTATGTATATATATATATATGTATATAAGTGTGTGTATATATATATATATATATATATATATATATATATATATATATATATATATATATATATATATATATATATATATAGATGGATAGATAAGATGGATAACAGGATAAATAGACAGATAGCATGGAAAATTGAATTCATAGACAGATAGATCCATAGAAGATGAGATGATTGATTGATGAATAGATAGCTAGAAAGATAGAAGATACAATGGATTGATTAGATGGATAACTGGATGGGTAGATAGGTAGATAGATAGATAGATAGATAGATAGATAGATAGATAGATAGATAGATAGATAATAAAAGATAAGATACATTGATTGATGGATAGATACAATGGATCACTGGAAAGATAGATAGCTAGACAGATAGAAGTTAAGATGGATTGAATGATAGATAGATAAGATGGATAACTGGAAAGATAGATCTCTAGAAAGGTAGATAGACGAGACAATAGATTGATTGATGGATAGATAAGATGGATAGCTAGATAGATAGATAGATAGATAGATAAGATGGATGGTTGATGGATAATAAGATGGATTGGTTGATGGATAGATAAGATGGATAACTGGATAGATAGATCAGATGGATAATTGGATAGATAGATCAATAGAAGATAAGATGGATTGATTGATGGATAGATAAAATAGATACCTGGAGAGATAGATAAGATGGATAACTGGAGAGATAGCTAGATAGATCTTTAAATAGATAGATGGAGGATAAGATGGATTGATGTCTAGATATGATGGACAACTGGAAAGATAGATAGTGTTATGCTTCACTGGGGTAGCATCTGGCCACTATGCAAATCGTACACCTCCTAGTTCCCTTCTCACCATCGATGGTGGTTGCCATGGTGCTTATTCCAACGCTCAGAGCTTTCGTAACGTGCGCCTCCGCCACTGCTCTCTGCAGTGTTTACATTCCAACAGTTCCACAGTGCCGGCGCTTCTGATTAAAGTGAGTCATTAGCGTTTTGGTTTCCGTGCCTTCTCTTGTGCTCCCAATGACCGTTTTTCTTGGTTTTTGTCTTCCCGATTGGATTACGACTTTGCTACATGACTACTGGCTCCTGAACCCTCTGCCTGTCCCTCGGATTGCTTCATGGATTTCTCTTTGCCTTGTTGACCAGATTTCTTCCTTGACTTCCTGTTTGCCTGATCTTCCTTTTTGGACCTGTGGTGAAGTTGACCATGCCTTTGGGAATTTGCAGTGCACAGGACTTTGGACGCTATGCTGCTTATGGTGCACTTTTGCCGTTTGTTAGACCGTCCTCGTTTTGACCAGGGGTAGGTGCCTCTAGCCTTACTCACATCCCTTCCCTTTCCCATTCCTGCTTCACCTCCCTTCTCCAAGATATTCCCCATTGCGGATTTGTACGTCTAAAATGCCAGGTAGGCTCTTTACCACAGAGTATGTTTTTCCCTTCATTTTCTACAATCTCCTTTATTTGCAATTCACAGAGCCTTTTTTCCACCGGACGACTCCCTTAGAGGGATTCAGTCCATCGCCAAGTGTTTCACAGCTTAGTGTTGTTTTTGGTTTATGTGTATTTTCATTACTATTGGGATGTCACCACCAAAACTGCTTTCTTTGCATTTACAGCCTGGCGTTTCTACCTGGTGTTATTTTTTGCTCTTTCATGTGATTTGCGACCCCGCTGCATGGTCAACAGGGGGGATTGTGCTTCGTAGGAAAGGTTGCCCTCATGGAGGAGACCCGTTCTTGGAGTTGTTCCAGAATGGAAGAAGAGAGGCTGCTGAGATTATCCGTGAGGTATTGACAGAATCAGAAACCCAAAAGTCAGATGGAGGCCTGCAAATCAATGGCAGCTTTGGTGCAGCTTGTTACGGATTTGAGTACCAACATGTCTGCTGCCCATGCCTCCATCCATCATCGAATAGATGCTTCATGAAGCATGGCCCAGTCGGAGGAGTTGCAGCAGCAGCCCCAGCCCCTTTGGCTCCAGTACCAGTGCTGAGGCCAACCCTGTTTTACGTTAGCTCCACCAGAAAGGTTCCATGGTGATCCCAAAACCTATCAATGTTACACCTCATCGCAAGTGGTCTATATGGGCTCGAACCCGTCTGTGTGGTGCCTTGATTACTCATCCCGCTAGGCGGGTGGTTTCCCTTTCTCCTCATCCGACTAGCAGCGGTCTAGTTGTTGCACGCTCCCATACCGTGCGAACAGACGATCACGTGTGGCATGGAGATCATGTGACCCTTTATACGGAAACCAAGCGACCGGCAATTTGCGTCGCTTCTGCCTTTGGCGCTCCGTGAGTTCGCTACTGAATCTCTCTCTCTCTCCCAACTCACTTGTTTTCTCTTCAAACTAACAATTCTGATTTACCTGTCTTTTTCGATCCTCTGTAGAGTGTTCTCCCCGGTTTCTCCATCCCCGTTCATCCCGCTCACCTTCGGTTCCACGGATTACTCTTCTTTGATTCCCGTCTCTGCCTCCCTTCCAGCTGAGTAAGTCTCCCGCTCTTTAGGGGCTCTCGTACCTCTACCGCAGTGTCTTATTCCCATTTATCCCGATCTAGATTCTCCCGAAGCCCACCTACTCCATTAAGCTCCGGATATCACTCCTAATCCATCTTCGGATGGTGAGAAGCTTTCCATTACCTCTTTATTTCTTTTCTTACCTGGCGCTCTCATCTAAACTTCCCTCTGCTTCTTCCCTTGTTCAAATCGACAGATCAGATTTCTGAGGTTACCATTGAGGGTTCCTGCCGGAGCTGTCCTATCCACTGCCGTCAACTGGACCACCGTGCTTGGAAGTCGTCCAGGGTTTTCTTCCCATTAGAGGGTTTCCCTGGGAATCCTGCTTCCTCACCCGGGTTACACTACCTCGGGCGGAGGTGTCAGGATTTGTTCAGGGTTATCTTCCTATCTGCTTTGAGTCTTCCGGTTGGAGTCTACAATCGCCAAGGTGAGCGGATGGCTTAGTACCTCTGTGTGCCAAATTTACCATTTACACTCATTGTGAAATTGACAGCCGTGACAGTAAGCGACGCCCATAATAGATACTATCGGTATCGCACCCGGAGACGAGTGGAAGACTGCTTTCCGCACTCCTTTCGGACATTATGAATACCACGTAATGCCATTCGGGTTAGTAAATGCTCCAGCAGTATTCCAGAGATTTATGGACCACTTATTCGCTGACATTCTATTCCGGTATGTGATCATTTATCTCGATGACATTCTCGTTTTCTCCAACAACAAGGACGAACACATCAATCATGTCAATACTGTACTCGAACGCCTTCAATCCAATCATCTCTACTGCAAGGCATCTAAGTGTGAGTTCCACCAAGGACAGGTCACTTACTTGGGCTTTGTTCTATCGTCCCAGGGAATCGCCATGGACCCAAGAAAGATCTCCGCAGTGATAGAGTGGCCCAGTCCAACAGGAGTAAAAGAAATTCAGAGGTTTCTGGGATTCACCAATTTTTATCGGAAATTCATCCCATCCTTCTCTGAAATCATCCTTCCTTTGACCCGTCTTCTCAAGAAGGGTGTCTCATTTGTTTGGGATGAAGCAGCCCAGAAAGCATTTGATATTCTGAAGAAACTGTTTACATCAGAGACCGTTTTGATCAATCCGGATCAATCTAAACAATTCATAGTGGAAACAGATGCTTCCCAAAATGCATTAGGGGCTGTGCTTCTACAGTCCTCTGCTCATGGCGAAGAGAGACCAGTAGCATACCTATCAAAAACCTTTAGTTCTGCTGAAACAAATTATTCTGTTCTCGAGAAAGAACTGTTGGCCATCAAACGCGCCTTTGAAGAATGGAGACATTTGTTATTGGGTTCCCCCTTTCCAGTCTTGGTGCGTACTGACCACCAAAACCTCAAGGTTCTCCAAAACGCTTACACCACTAACAGCAGGCAAGCACGTTGGGCATATTTCTTTTTACCCTATCGAATAGAGTTTGTTTACTGGCCTGGCAGACATAATCTCAGAGCAGACGCTCTATCCCGCAAGGATTCCCCAGCTTCTTCCTTTCGTCCAGAAAAGATGTTTCCCAACGCTAGTTTTGTCGTATTTCTGACTGATTTCCTTCAAGAGATACAATCAGCCTCCAGATGTAATAAATCACTCTGTGAAGACTTGGCTTCTCTTCACCAACTATCCAAGGAAGCAGAATATTACTTTCATGGTACTCAGGTTTTGATTCCTATTCCTTCACTACAACTGGAGGTTTTAAAATTCTGTCATGATTCACGTGCAGCCGGACATAGAGGAGTCCTTCCCACTTTGGAGCTCATCCAGCGACATTTCTGGTGGCCAAGTATGAGATCTGATGTCCAGGACTATGTTGCTGCCTGCAGGGTTTGTGCTCATGCTAAGACTCCCCGTTCCTCCCCATTAGGGCTGTTAGCAAGAATGCCTATTCCGGAACGACCGTGGCAGATAATTTCTACTGATTTCATTTCTGATCTGCCACCATCGGCGAAAATGACTACTATCATGGTCACCATCGACTACTTCACGAAATTGGCACATTTTACTCCTTTACGAAAACTACCCAGTGCCCCATCCATGGCCAAGATATTCCTCTCTGAAATCTTTTCTCGCCATGGCCTACCAGAGACAATTGTATCTGATCGAGGTCCTCAGTATACCTCTCTTTATTGGCAACAGATCTGTCACATTTTAGGGGTAAAACGGGCCCTTTCGTCTGGATTTCACCCCCAGACAAATGGTCAAACAGAACGATTGAATCAGACTCTCGAGGGATACTTACGGTGTTTCATCTCTGCAGCTCAAGACAACTGGGTGGAAATGCTTCCGTTTGCAGAATTCGCATACAACAATTCTCTACATTCTGCTCTACAAACCACTCCCTTCTATTGTACCTATGGGTATCATCCTTCATTTGCTCCATCGGTGTCTCCCTCTGGATCCGGCTGCCCAGGTATAGATTCTCTGGTTGCTGATATCCATGAAGGGCAGAAGATGGCCAGACAGTCGTTACAAAAAGCTCAGGATCGAGCCAAGAAGTATGCTGATCGTCATCGACGAGACATTCAGAACTTAACCGTTGGGGATTCTGTTTGGTTATCGTCCAGGTTTCTTCCCCGTCGTTTTGTTCCATCTAAATTGTCTCCCAAATACTTTGGTCCTTTTCAAATCCTCTCCAAGATAGGCACTGCTGCTGTTCGTCTGGCCTTACCGGTTTCCTGGTCTCGGATTCATCCAGTCTTTCACCTGTCCCAGATCAAGCCTGTAGTACAGGATCGTTTTCATCGTGATGGGGAATCCTTACCTCCTCCAGTTCTCACTGATGATGGTCCTGAATATGAGGTTGCGGCTATTTGTGACTCACGAATCCATCGAGGTCGCTTACAATTTCTTATTGATTGGAAGGGTTATTCTCCTGCTGAGAGAACTTGGGAACCTGCCTCTGGGGTTCACGCTTCTCGTCTGGTACGACGGTTCTTCCTACTTCATCCGGGTAAACCCGGGGCGCCCTCCCGGAGGAGGGGGCATACTGTTACACCTCATCGCAAGTGGTCTATATGGGCTCGAACCCGTCTGTGTGGTGCCTTGATTACTCATCCCGCTAGGCGGGTGGTTTCCCTTTCTCCTCATCCGACTAGCAGCGGTCTAGTTGTTGCACGCTCCCATACCGTGCGAACAGACGATCACGTGTGGCATGGAGATCATGTGACCCTTTATACGGAAACCAAGCGACCGGCAATTTGCGTCGCTTCTGCCTTTGGCGCTCCGTGAGTTCGCTACTGAATCTCTCTCTCTCTCCCAACTCACTTGTTTTCTCTTCAAACTAACAATTCTGATTTACCTGTCTTTTTCGATCCTCTGTAGAGTGTTCTCCCCGGTTTCTCCATCCCCGTTCATCCCGCTCGCCTTCGGTTCCACGGATTACTCTCCTTTGATTCCCGTCTCTGCCTCCCTTCCAGCTGAGTAAGTCTCCCGCTCTTTAGGGGCTCTCGTACCTCTACCGCAGTGTCTTATTCCCATTTATCCCGATCTAGATTCTCCCGAAGCCCACCTACTCCATTAAGCTCCGGATATCACTCCTAATCCATCTTCGGATGGTGAGAAGCTTTCCATTACCTCTTTATTTCTTTTCTTACCTGGCGCTCTCATCTAAACTTCCCTCTGCTTCTTCCCTTGTTCAAATCGACAGATCAGATTTCTGAGGTTACCATTGAGGGTTCCTGCCGGAGCTGTCCTATCCACTGCCGTCAACTGGACCACCGTGCTTGGAAGTCGTCCAGGGTTTTCTTCCCATTAGAGGGTTTCCCTGGGAATCCTGCTTCCTCACCCGGGTTACACTACCTCGGGCGGAGGTGTCAGGATTTGTTCAGGGTTATCTTCCTATCTGCTTTGAGTCTTCCGGTTGGAGTCTACAATCGCCAAGGTGAGCGGATGGCTTAGTACCTCTGTGTGCCAAATTTACCATTTACACTCATTGTGAAATTGACAGCCGTGACAATCAAACCTTTATCAACCAATGCAACTGCATTTTCTTTGTCGCCCTGCGTCCTTCCTGGATGCCACACTAAAGCAGTATTTGTACTTTCCTATTTAGGGGGGACTGTAGCAGCTTGGGCAAATTCATTATTGGAGGCTAACAGTCATGTTTTTTATGACTTTGATGTCCTTATCACAGCAGTGAACCATACCTTTGACACTTGATATAAAACACAGGCCATTGACCTGGAATTCCTTGGCCTGAAACAAGGAAGCACTCCTTTGCTTACTTATTTGGCTAAGTTCAATCAGTTAGCAGCCGAAACCACTTGGCCCGAAGACAAAAAGGCAGCTGTTTTCTACAAGGAATTGAAGGAAATTCTTGCCACGGTTCCCGTCGTACCAGTAATGTTCCCTGAATGATTAAATCTTGCCCTACAGATTGATGCCCGTAGGGCGAAAGAAAAGGCTAAAAAAGGTATCCTCAATTCATTCATACCAAAACCGAGCCATCTTCAAACTCCTCTGTGACCAATGCAGACAGAGCCATTTGTGGTCCACTGTTCAGCTCAGAAAGAGAACACAGACAGAAAGCAAGCATGTGTATGTATTGTGGTCCTGCAGACCATTTTTGCATAATTTTCAGAAAAGACCGATACGGAAAAAGGGAAACCCCAAAACTCGACCGGAGACAGAGTCCCTTGGTCGAGTTGATGTCCTCTGGACTCCTAGTCTCAGTCATTTTTATGTCCCTTGTATTTACCTGTTTCCCTTCTTCTTCACAACGACATTCTGTTGCAGTCTCGAGCCGTGATCAACCCTGGGGCTACCGGGAACTATCTGGATATTCAATATGCTAGACAAGTAGGGATCCCTATAATCTCAAAACATTAATTTGCTCTGATTTAATCGCTTCTCCCCAATAAAAAGTCATCTTAGGTTTACCCTGGTTGCAGGAACACAACCCTCAGATTGATTGGGAAAGGCATATTGTCTCCTTTCCATCAGATTACTGTGGCACTCATTGTGTAGATTCCGAGTCTATGGTGCCGAGTTCCCCATGCACAGCAATACTAGATTCCATACCTTTAGTTGGCACCATTACCAAAGAACCTGATACTAACATACATTAAGCCTTCCTAGCTCATATGGATGTGTTTGATAAAAGGAAAGCCGAACGATTACCTACTCACCAACCCTATGATTGCCCTATTGAATTACTTCCTACGTCCAAGATACCGAGCGGTAGGGTGCATTCACTCATGGTTAAGGAAGAAAAAGACCTACAGGATTATTTGGACAACGCTTTGGGGAATGGTTTCATCCGTCCCTCTTAGTCACCAGCAGCCTCTCTGCTATTCTTCATTCCCAAAAAAGAGGGTGACCTGAGGGTGTGCATTGATCATAGGGCTCTGAACGCCATAACGGTTAAGAATCAGTACCCACTTCCACCCATTTTGGTCCTACTAGATCAATTGGGTTCTTCTGTGATATTCACCAAATTAGACCTCCGGGGGGCCTACAGTTTCGCTTGAATTTGGGACGGAGACGAGCGGCAAATGGCCTTTAATACATGCTATGGATTGTTAGAGTATTTGGTGATGCCCTTTGGGCTCTCTAACGCCCCAGCAACTTTCCAATATTTCATGAACAATGGGCCTCATTACGACCTAGGCGTTGGACCATGGTGCTAATAGCACCATGGTCCATGCCGGTAACTTACCGACTCCGCCATGGCGGAATGGGGAATTACCACCCCATTCCGAGGTTGGCGGGGCGGTAATTCCCCATGCCGCCATGGCCCTTCCCCATTCCCATTTTTGCCCCATAGGGCTCAATGGGAATGGGGAAGGCGCTAATTACGGCACCGTAAAAGCAGGCGTTAAAGTGCAACCCGCAAAGGGACCTCGTAATCAGGCGTTAAGCGTTTGACGGCACCGACACCTTTTACGGCGCCGTTAACCCCTTAATGCCTGGGTCGTAATGAGGCCCAATTTGTTAGAGTGTCCTCTTTTCGCCCGGGGGTAGTTCCCTTTAACCTTACGAATATCCCTTCCCCTTTCGTGACTAGGATTTCCTATTCCTGCTTTACCTCTCTTGTCCGCACTATCCCTCAGTTTGGATGTGTACTTCCAAAATACCAGGTAGGCTCTTTACCACAGAGTCCTTGTCCCTTCATTTTCTACAATCTCCTTTATCCTGCAATTCACAGAACAAAACAGATCATTTTCTCCACCAGACGACTCCCTTAGAGAGATTCAATCCATCGCCAAGTGTTTCACAGGTTAGTGTTGTTTCTAATTTATGTGTACATTCATTACTTTTGGGACATTACCATTAAAACTGCCTTTGTTGCATTTACAGTCTGGCGATACCTGGTGGTATTTGTTGCTCTTTCATGTCAATTGCGAACACCCCTGTATTGGTCAACAGGGGTGGGGGGTGAGTGTGCTTCATAGGAAAGGTCATCCTCATAGAGTAGAACCTTTCTTGGGATTGTTCCAGAACGGAAGCAGACATGCTGCTGGTATTATCCATGAGGTACTGACAAATGGATAGATAGGTAGATAGATAGATAGATAGATAGATAGATAGATAGATAGATAGATAGATAGATAGATAGATAGATAGATAGAGGTTGTAGAGGAGCAGGTAGGCGCATATACCCTAACTCCCGCCCGCTCACCGCCGTCATACTGGAACAGCAGGAGAAGAGCTGTTTTTGGGACCCCTTGTGTTGTCCCTATACCGCATTGAGTATATGAGAGATGCTATGCACTCAGACATCCATTTTGAATGTACCCTCGCACTGAAAGAGTGGAAGGATGTCTGCATGCACCATTGAATATCATGTAGTGCTGAGTGACATCTGACGAGGGCAGAGTGATGTCATGAAGAAGATATATGAGAACATACTGAAACGATATGAAAATACTTAAGAGTGACGATGTAACTGAAGTGACAAGAGAATCATGAATGAAATGATGAAGTAACCATGTATGCAAAAAGAAGATAAAGGAACTTGCTGACCAATAAGTGTAAATATGCAGTAACACAAGGTAGAGGATATACATAGAAGCTTGCTATAGAGGAAAATATAACGTAGCAAGGATGGTCATGATAGGAAGATGGATGTTGACTCGTGCAAAGATTCATTCCAGCTTCCTCAGAAATAGACCATGGCTGCAGAATCAGGAGACGCTGGAAAACAACTTTGTGCGCAGAACAAAGAGTTTAGGTTGGCTTGGAATGAAGGAGGCTATTTCAAGGAATAGCTGCAAAGCACAAAGGAGGGCAGACGGGTAAGCCATGAACGTGAGACAAATGGATAAAGCTCCTGCAAGATGGATTGAGCAAGTCTCTAGAGGCCAGAAGGAGCAATAACACCCAGCATAATTGAATCAAATAGCAGTAAATAGGAGGTTGAAATTGACAAATGTGCGGTATCCTCACACTTGATGCAGAAGTCGAAAACAAGGGCTATTCATTACGCTGTGGATAAAGATAGTAATGTTCTCCTACTCCCTTGAATGTCCTAGAACAGATAGAAGACTACAAGGTCAACTACAGACGCAAACCTTTGGCTTATGGTCAGACTGATGAGAGCTGATGGACTAATTGGGAAAGTGGGGAGTAATCTGACATGACTCAAGCACCTGGGTTTGCTTACGTTCACGTCAGATTACTCCCCACTTTCTCAATTAAATTGAGAATAAAGTAGTACTTTGCCATATTCTTTGACTCATTCTGGTTATTTGGTCTGAGATCTTTATTGGTAATTCCATTTAGCACAAGATAGGCTTGAAGGTGCTAGGGCACAGAGTTAAGATGGATTGATTTATGGATAGATACGTTTTATAATTGGATAGATAGATACAATGCGTAATTAGATAGATAGATAGATAGATAGATAGATAGATAGATAGATAGATTGCTGAATAGATAGATAGACAGAAAGACAAACGGATGGACGGAGAGGTAGACTGAATGGTTGGGTGGGTTTGCATATACTAGGGTACATAAAGAGAGGGTGTAGAGACTGTTATAAAATAATATTTACAGATAAAAGTAGTAGTGATAGAGAACCAACATAGGTTCTCTTAATCATAAAATTCAGCGAGTGAATATGTTTTTAAATAGCAGGGGGTTGTCAGAAAAAGCATATATGATGGGCATGGCCCTTTCACCCTTAAGAGCTTCCCAAACTACTCTGTGGCTTAGATCGATGTTTGCGATTTTATCATGTAGAAGTGCTGCCAGTGTGTGCTCGATTTGCATTTACGGGATGACGCAGTGCAATACATTTGTGCACAGATGACATAACACTATTCGGACATCTCTCTTTAACCTGCCAAACATGGTAGGGATGTTTAACTTAATGAAACCAACAAAGATGAGGCTTACTGTTTGCCCATGTTAAGCACAATTATATACTTGAATAGCTTACTACAAAGATCAATAGCCGATTTCAAGGTGCTTGATTTAAGCAAGGATATAACACACTTCCAGTAGAGTGGAAACATGAATTTATACAGGCAATAAATTCATCTTTCATTACGTGCTTAACACCGGAGACCAGTCTCTAGGTTCAAACCTGTGTTGCTCTGTGTTGTCTTGCTTCCAAGCCAAACGCATTGCCCTAGAGCGGTCCTCCCGGGCTGTTAATCACTCGCAAGAACCTTTAGTTGGGTAAGTGCTGGTGTCTCTCACATTATCTAATTGCACAGCAGCTGTTTTTGGGGCGTTAGCACTAGTCGAAAACAAGATATGTGCTTTTTATTTTTGAATATTTAATTGATGAATAAACACGCTGCATAAAGTGGCTCGGGCAGACGACTCTTTTTAGTTCAATGTCTGAAATGTAATGCATTATTGAGTTTTAATGAGTTTTTGGCAGAAGCAACATGATTTAATTAAGCGCCTCTATACTATAAAACAAGGTTTGAAAACTGATATAAACTAGTGTAGGAGTCGACGAAAACCTGTATAGAACTATTTCAAAAAGCGTTTAAATAGAAGAGTCTGATGTAGAAAAAAATGGTGGTAACGGATTTACTGCCATTTTTATTGCACTGTCATGTTACATTTTCTAAGAACATTTAACAAAAAAAAAAAACCAACACTTGGCTGGAGGCTTTTCCCTCCAGAAAAAAATAAGGCTTTACCACTGGCGGTAACTTCGCTTTGGTAAATCCTCCAAATGTCCAATGGGTCTATGTAATGGGGAATAACACCACCAGCTGCACACCAGTCATTTGGACAATTTACCTCCAAAATGAGTGATATTAAAATTAAATGAGTTTTCCGTATTTACCACTGGAAAAGCTGCCAAACTTGCAAGGAGGCCCTATTGAAAAAATAACGCCAAATATGGCATCTGGCGACCAATCATCAACAGGTGAACCCAAAGTACAAGAGGTTGAAGTGAGAAATCCCAACACCGAAGGCACTGATTTATGAAAGACGAGGGAGCCTCATGTTGGGCAAGAAACCCCATTGGACAGGATGGCATCTAGCAAGCAGCGTATTTACAAATAGGGCCAGGCAAGACTATATGATTGTACAACATATGAAATGCATATGAAGAAGACTATTACAGTATTTTTTGCAGTCTTTTGGGATGAGGTTTATAATTCTGCATTCAAAGCCCTTTCTAAGAAAGATTCTGCTAGGTTCATTGCACTGCCGTAACTCTAGATGATCCAACTTACATTCTGCTGTTTCCCTCACCGCCCGCTAATGTGTATAATTATTCACCCACATGGCCCTAACGCCAGCTGTCAGTAAAATAGTTCTCCTGGCAAGTTTTACTCATGGCTGGTGCACATGTAAGGAACTCGTTGACCCTAATGGAGAATCCGTTAGTTGGGTTCCTGGCCAAGCATGACATTGACACCAGTGTAGGAACAGGAATCATCTTTACTAAATTCCAGCTCTGGGTACAGGGTACAGGAATACATTTAGGCCACATCAGGTAAGTTACTAGGACAGAACATCCACCGGAATCCTCACTCAGTCAACCCATCTTCTCAACAGACCTTAACAAAACCATTCAGAACATAACACTCTCACATACAGCATTCCATGTCAGTCACTCCTAGCATTCCATGTATACAGGGCAGGTGCAGGGAAAGACAAGACACAACAAGAACCTTTCAGAAACAGCAACCGTCATATACGGTGACTCTTGTGAGTGCTGCCGGCTCTGCTCGCTGTCTGTTGGATAATTGCAACCCTTGACAGATGTCTTCGAACAACTCAACGTGCTGTTTCAGAACGATTCATGTGCTGTCCAGATTCATTTCTTCATAGGATCGGGGTAGTATTTCAACGTCTCGCTGCCGGAATCTCTTTAGAATCTGGATGTGGAAGAGTTGCTGGTGTCGAGAACGAGTCCAAAACTCTTTCAAGTTCCCTTGGCTTTCCCACTGGCCATTTGGCTGTGCTTAAGGCTAAAACGTGTAAGAAGTGATGTAGGATACCAGAAACCACATACACGCAGGAGATGAACTCATGGGCCTTATTACACATTGGCACCCTGGTTCCAACATTCTGATTGGCTCGCTCAATGAGGAGTTCACATTTGTAAGAAATGCCAAGCATAGTCGATATGTGCTTGACAAAATGTGCCTTCCTGCCGGGCCGAGCAAAGCTGAAGGTTCTTTATCTAGCCCCAGCCCTCCCTCCTCTTCTCCACTTTCACTCTTCTCACACTCCATGCCGCACACCTCTTTCTTTGTTGAATCAGTAGGAGAGTTTTTTCTCCCTCTGCGTGCAGCAGCCCTACACATGCCATGCGAAGCGATTCAGTATTCCATAGCTGAGGAGTCGAGATGCAGAGCCTGTCCTCAAACTGATCCCCCTATGTTTTTAACATAGGTCTGCTTCAGTGCCCACAGGGTGGGTAAGGGCAGGTTCCCAGACCTTCCAGGCACCTAATGCCCGGGAGTGCCATTCCATGCAGACACTAATACTTAGTTAAAACATTGGAATCTTGGCCGGCCATTATAGACAATGGGTCAAGAGAGGATCTTAACCACTGTTTCTCTCCCAACATTCCGCCTCAGTGCTGAGTTTCTCCTTTAGCCATTTACCAGCCCAATGCTCCCTGCAAGGTTCCGAGAACCTTCTCCAACAGTTTATTTTGTTTTCTAACCTATTTCGAATCTGTTTTTTTGTGATTTTACTTTTTTATTGTGGCATTATAGCCTCGGCGGGCAGGGGGGTGGGAGGGGCTGTAACAGGTGTTATCATCTCTTACCTTATTTTACACCCTCGGTTTTGCCTGTGTCCCATACTTCAGTGTGGACAGATAACACTTGTTACAGCTCACCCTGCTGGGCTGTAATGCCTCAATATTGACTATCTGCTATGGCAGATGACAACAGGATGGGAAATACTGTGTGCTGTGAAATTTCAAAAGTAATCCCACTCCATATGGGTGACCTGGAAGAAGGCCAATACAGATGTTGCTATGCATCCTGCCCATTTATTTGTTTATTTATTTACTTTGTTGATGTTTTCCACACAGGAGCCCCGTGGAACTGTACCTGGAACATGGAGGGGCTCTCAGTGCTGTTACTTTCAGAGAGTTGGGGGTGGGAAGCATCCCTTGGTATCTCATCTCACCAAAAACAACTTGTCTCGGGCAGGCCTTCAAGTGCCCACCTGGAAAAACTGTTCGTATTTTTGGAACAGCTCAGGCCTTGAATCAATATGAGTGGTGGTCCCCTGGTTACACTGACTCCTTAATACTGAATTGTCAGAGGCAGGAGAATGGGCTGCATTAACACGGGGCGTGTCCTCCCCACCCCCCCTCACCCCTGCTTATGTATCCCCACTCACTGATCTTCCAAACGGCGGAGTCGAGCGAAAAACTGCCAACAGCAGGCTTCCTACTTGTGGTGATAACCAACATCATGAACGCTGGCTATACATAGTGGGAAGTACTGAGTGCCTGGCAGTAGCCCCTACCCGCCACTAGGTGGTCTGTTTGCCCCAATTACATAATATGGGCCATGATGACCAGGCAAAAGAGCTACTATTAGTGAGGAATAGGCAACCGAAGTGAGATCGCAGAGGCACAATGTTGTAATGTGCTTACTAGCTGAGTGGATGACATCACTGCTGAATGGAATGTAGTGATGTCAGTGTGAGTGGAGTGTTGGTGTGTGAAGGTTCTAAGCTGAGCAGTTGGAGTTATGCTGACTAGGAAGGACATGCCAATGTTTTGTTCCTGGGATTGAACTACAATAAATCTACTTAATAACTTACCTGCTGGCTCGGGTGTTCATCAGCTTCCAAGTTATTACACTGGCGACAAGGATGGGATCCTGTCGTGGAGGGGGCAGTCCAGAACCAGGAAACATTGCCCTCCATTGAATCCATGTCCTTGAGGAAGTTCAGCAGGTTTAGGGGCCCCAGTTGTTGGACTAGGCTGATTCCTTCTTCAGCAGGCCTGCGGTGCTGAATTGAGGTCCTAGTCGGCACACAGTCCGTGTGCAGTGTTAACAGCAACAGCTGTTCCAGTGTGGGCCGCCTGTCCCAGTTACCGGGTGGTTCTGGGAACGGTAATTTATCGGCACACAGTTCGGTGTGCAGTGATCTGAGGAGTGTCTGTCGCCAACAAGCTGCCGGGTGGAGTTTGTGGTAGGCAGATCCTCAACTGGTCTTAGCCTGGCCAGTGCCTGGAGTCGTACGGCACACAGGTCGGTGTGCGGAGCCGTGAGGAGTTGTTGTTCTGGCTCCAGACATCCTGTTCAGAGCCCCCGCACCTTCAAAACCTGAGGTGAGCTGCTCGAACGTGGCTGGTGCCAGCACGGGAGTCTCGGAGAGGGAGGCGGCTTCTGCTTTCCAGCATGGTGAGGAGCGAGCGGTTCCCGAGCGGCATCTGAGCGCCGCGATTAACTCCTGGGATCCCAGCGCCCAGTGACAGAGTTGCCAGGAGAGCTTTTGGGCAGAGACGCATAGTGCGCGGGTCCGGATCCAGCTTTCGGCTGTCGCGAGTGGTCCGCGGCGGTGGTCCAAGGAGAGAGAGTCCGGAGGAGGCGTGCTGGGCAGTGGATTTCCATGGAATCGTGGCCATTCGTGCGAGGCAGTGTTGTTGCTTCGCCGGCAGCTCGGGTGAAGTGATGACGTGGCCTTTTTGTGGGCCTGCGTTCCAGCAAAGGAAGATGGAACGCGTGCGTTTGGTTGGATGGAGCGTCGTACGTTCCTCAACGGTGACGTTGCCTGGGTCTCTGCGTGCGTTCCAGCGTGGTCAGCTGGAGCGCAGGGAAGCATTTTGTTTCGTCGACTGTGCGCGGTGTGGAGACATGGCAGTAACACATCATGGACGATGCGGTTCATCAGTGAGGCGCACTTACCTGCATGGGCGAACGTTGCTTGAAGCTGCAGGTTTGACTTTAGTGCGGCATTTACGTTATATTCATGCAGGATTGTCAGGGCAGGTATAGGGAATTGCCTGTGCCCTGTGACTCGAGATGGTGCTGCGCAGGCTGTAAACAGTCTAGATATCTTAGTGAATTGTTGTATCATTGTGCTGGCTATGTTGGTTCGTAGTGTGTAGTGTGTGAGCGTGTGCATGGGCCCGTGTGAGTGAGTGAATGCGCGCGCTAAGAGTTGTGTATGGCTGGGTGTTGAGGATGAATAAAGAAATTGCAATTTGTGTGCTAATTAGTAGTTGAGTGTGTTCCTGCAGTATATTGCATTAAATTGCATATGTTGTCACTCATCCAATGATTCTTTGCAGGTGGAACTGTTCATTACTTAAAATGTTTTCTTGCAGGTTGTATTTCCATTATTGGGGGTACGGACTCGTGGGTGGGGGCACTTGCGGGTTGAATTGCTTTGTGAACAGCATTGTTTATCCTGTGCTGTGTGTATTTATATGCGCCTACAGCTATCCTTTACCAATAATTACGTGATATAATGCATTTTTACACATCATTTTGTATTTAAAATGTGTGCAATGTTTTGCGTGTATGCCAACCATCCGGTTTAGGGGTTTGCATTGGTGCGTGAGGTGAACGTTGCGTTGTGTGGGAGTGGTTGGTTATTGAGGTGTTCTGCTGGGGTGCAGCAGGTGAGGCTGGACCTGGGGTCCATGATGAGTGGTGAGGGCTGCGTGTTGCAGTTTGGCTGGACCAGGGGTCCACGGTGTGAAGTGTGCTGCGTTTTGCGTTGGGAGTAGGCTGGACCAGGGGTCCACGGTATGTGGTAGGTGTGCTGCGGGTGGCAGTAGGCTGGACCTGGGGTCCAAGGTATGTAATAGGTGTGCTGCGGGAGGCAGTAGGCTGGACTTGGGGTCCAAGGTGTGGTAGGTGCTGCAGATGGCAGTAGGCTGGAGCAGGGGTCCACGGTATGTGGTAGGTGTGCTGCGGGTGGCAGTAGGCTGGACCATGGGTCTGTGGTGGTTACTGTGTGTTTGGTGCGTGACTGGTTCAGGTGGTTGGTCGTGGTGTTGTGGTATCCTTAGGGGTGCTGTGGTGAACTGTTCCGTTGTTGTGCTTGTTGTTGCTCTGTTGAGCTGTGTGGAGTGTGCCCGGGGGTGGCAGCCCTGGTGTCCTAGGGGGCAGACTAGGACGGGAGGATGTTTGTGCACTGAGGGTTGAGGAGTGTTAGGTAGTTATCTATTGGGGACGCTGGTCGTGGCAGGACCTAGGTTCTAAGGGGCAGCTTGGAACAGGTGGAGGTGCGTAGTTTTTATTTTGTTTCTAGAAGGTTGTCCAGTTCTGTTTTTGGAAGGAGTGAGCCCTTTGTAGAATGCGTTGGGTTCCTCTCTGTTTGTTATAAAGGGAGGAGTGGAAGTGGTGTAGAGTTGGGCGTAGGACTTGGTATAAGGGTTTGGTAGACACTTACGTGTCAAGTTGCCCAACGTGTTGGCACAGTGTTAGTATCTTGGGGGTGCCATGTAGGTTTTATTGGGTTCTTACTCCTTTGGTGGAGCACTTTCCTGTTCCTTGGTGTGTCGGGGTTTTGGTGTTCTCTGGGGGCAGTTTCTTGTCACCAGTGGTGTAACTAGTTGGAGCATTACGTGCTGGCCACACGTATATGCAGGGGTTTTTGTCTGGTGATGGTTTAGGTGTGATCATTATCTGTTTCCAACAAAGTAAAGGAGGGAGAAGTGTTGTAATGTGCTTACTAGCTGAGTGGATGACATCACTGCTGAATGGAATGTAGTGATGTCAGTGTGAGTGGAGTGTTGGTGTGTGAAGGTTCTAAGCTGAGCAGTTGGAGTTATGCTGACTAGGAAGGACATGCCAATGTTTTGTTCCTGGGATTGAACTACAATAAATCTACTTAATAACTTACCTGCTGGCTCGGGTGTTCATCAGCTTCCAAGTTATTACACACAACCTTACAGTAGGTTTTATGCATCCGACCCTAGAATAACGCTTTATTATAAGGGCCTGTCAAATGTGAGCACGAGAGGGAAAGGTGTTGCATCAGTGGTCTTTAGCTGGATGAGTGGAAGAGTAGTGGTGTGAACCACTCATACTAGAGTGTCTGGAGTGTGCACCTGACACTAATGTAGACACGAGGGCTTGGAAATGCGCAGGAGACCTTTGAGGATAAGGTAATCTGCACATTTGTAAAGATGCGCAAATGAAAAAAGCACATTTCCTGTACTTTAAGAAAAATATATATTTAATTGGGCATTTGTGTGGCACCTAATGAGAGGTGTTTCCAGGCACTACAAGACAAGATGAGGGACTGGGGACACATGGGAATCAAAAAGTTGAACAACAGAAAACGATTATATTGGCCTTGTGACAATCCTACCGGGCAAGTGCGTGATAAGGTGAAGAATGAAAGGGAGTTGCGGTAGAGGGAGAAGTGTAGGAGTGGGGTACCACCAGGGAGGGGGAGGGTAAGTGCTGGGTGGCCCAAGGCGGTAAGTGTCAAGGGAAGGGGGGGAGGGTGAATGCGGTGGGAAGGGAGGACCAGGTTGGGCTACTCCAGGAAAGGGAGCACAAGGGCAAGTGCTGGCAAATGATACTGGGGGGACTTGGTAGGGGTGTTGTCTGGCCTCTGTATGACTAGGAGAGGACCAGGCCCAAGTCACATTTGGTAGATAGAAAGTTTAGCACAGGAGTGGGAGAGGGAAGGAAGAGGAGAAAAGGAAAGTCTTGAGAAGTTTCCGGAACTTAAGAAGATCTGGTTCAAGTCTGAGGGGGCAGGGAGGCCGTTCAAGAGGGAGGAGTCTGCCTAGGAAAGGAATCTATCTCCTACTCTCTGCTTGGAGAAACATTTGAAACGCAGAGAGTTGGAGCCAGAGGACTGAAGGATTCTGGCCGGGAGGTATTTTGTGAGGGAAGCTGGATGTGAAGAGACCCCAGTCTCCAGACAGCCTTGTGGATGATGCAAAGGGTCTTGAATTTGATCCTTGTGGTCACCGGAAGCTGGTGGAGAGATTTGAGGGCTGGAGAGATACAGTCCCGGACCTGAGGCCAAGGATAAGTCTTCCAGTTCTATTCTGGATTAATTGAAGGGGACGATGGGAGGAAAAAGGCAGGTTGAGGAAGAGGTTATTGCAGTAGTCAAGCCTAGAGAGAACCAGGGCTCTGGAGTTATTGGGCTTCTGGGAGAAGGTGAGGAAATGTAGAATGCCCCTGAGGAGATGAAACTGAAAATTGGACTTCTTGGCAAGGTCCATGATGTGTGGAGAGAAAGAGAGAGAGGAGTCAAAGATGATCATGGATTTTTGCCTCACAATGGGTGAGGGGGGGAAGACCCAAGGAGTCTGGCCAGAGAGTTTTGGGGGAAAACAAGGGGAAGGCGTCCCAATGAGAAGGATCTCTGCCTCACTTGCATTAAGGCAGAGATAGATCATTAGCAGAGCACCATGCCTGAATAGCATTCAGGCAGTCAGGTATGAGGGAGGATGGGTAGGAGGTAGGGGAAGGCAGCTTGAAAGAGGGCTGTGTGTCATCTGCATAACACTGGAAATGTGGGGAGAAAGTGGAGATCAGTTGTGTCAAAGGGGCCAAGCAGATGTTGATAGAATAGAGCCCTGTGGGACGCCACATGTAGAGAGTGAGGTGGTACAGAGAAAGGACCCATTTGCACTTGAGAAGGTCTGTTAGTCAGGAAGGAGGTTAGCCACGCCAGTGCCCTGTCCGTGATGCCTAGGGTATCATGGAGACAGTTTATGAGGATGGAGTAGTTGACTGTGTCAAAAGCAGAAGAAACATTGAGGAGGATCAGAATAGAGGGAGTGTTAGAGTCCAAGATAGAGAGTAGGTCATCACAGGTGTTCAGGAGAGAGGTTACCATGCCCCTTTTCATTGTGAAGGGGTAGTTGGGGAATAACCAGTTCCTCCATGAGTTTGCCCAAAAAAGGGGTGATAGAGATAGGGCAATAGGTAGTCGGGCAAGAATGGTCAGCAGATAGCTTTTTTAGGAGAGGGTGCACAAGAGAGTGCAATCATTCATTTTCCACAGGCTCCTTCCTTCAACCAGAGGCTGGCCAAGTCTGGAGCAAGGCTGAGTTAATTTCTTAGCATCTGCCCCCAAGCTGTTTTATCGACTTGCTCATAAAATGACTTACCCTTCCAGGCAAGGGCCTGGATAAAAGCTGCACAATGCCATGTTGCGTGTTCAGTTCTTCTGATCCTACTTGCCAGCTAGTAGTCAAATGCCTCACAGTTAAGAATTGCTGGTGTTTCTATCTCTAGTCAGATTGGCCTAGGAAGTTGAATCCGAGAAATCAAGCTGGTTACGGGGAAAATCTGCACAGTTATCTCATTCTGCAGTGAGGTTTTCACTTACAAGGAAATGGCCAATTCTGATAAAACGTTGTATCATAGTTTCCATTCTGTTAGAAGGTTTCCACATTTTATCAAGTTTGCAGTGTTATGCATTACTGTCTGTTTGTGTTCACAATTACACACTGCTGCTTCAAGATTCACATGTTTTCAATGACAGAAAATGTATAGATGAAATGTCTGACAAATGCAGAGTAGCAGAAATTGATACAACTTCAAGTGGATTGTAGAACTGCACTGAGCTTCCCCAGTCTAAGTGCGATGAAAACCATCTGTTCTTTCAGAGGGTGGCATTTTTTCAGTAGCCTTGATTTCTACCTGGGGCCAGATTGCAGAAACTTTGCACCGGTGCAAGTGCAAAGTTGCACGGTATTAACACTAAAACACTGGGACACACTAGAGTTTGGCATATTAAAAGCACTAGGGCAAAAACTGTCCCTACTGCAAAAAATATACATTTTCTATGCATTTCTGCATCAGGACAAACTTTGCACTAATTCTAATACCTTACAGTGGCAGAATTGATGCTTTTAATGGCACATTAGTCTTACTTTTGGTCATTCTCAGCAGAGTTTCCTGGGAATGAATGGGCGTGAATTCTGAACTCCTCTTGCCAAACCTTATGCTGGCACTAATTTTATAATTCGGCAATGTGACCAATAAACCCTGCTGTGTGAGACTCCTGGCCATGGTATAGGCAAGAAGAAGCTCCGACCAGTGGATGCTTTTGCGTGTGTGTGTATGTGTGTGCCCATGTCTGTGTCATGGGTGGCAGGGTCCCTGCTTTTTTTCTAGCTTTATTATCGCACCCCATGTTGTTGCAGGGAATAGCCTCAACCCCAATATCGGGTTCTCCCAGCATTCCCTCTAATATCATAGTTGGGATATGCTATCTGTGTGGTACTATTATGCTATATTACCTTACGCTAGGTTTGGCATGCACTGTTTGTGCTGTGTTGTTGTGCTATGGTGCAATGCTGTTTTGCTTGACCTTACTTTAAAATGCTATTCTATGTTAGGTTTGGTATACTATGCTACTTTATTTTTTGGCAAGTAGTTGTGAAATGTTATTCCATGATGGCTTGTAATACTATCATGTTCATTCAATAAATCATTCATTCGTTTTTTCATGAATCATACATTTCTTTACACAATATCTTCAATAATTATCACAATAGCACAACATTTCATCATGTGAATTTATATTGTTTCATGTTATAGTCAGGTTATGTCAAGTTTCCCAACAGGCATAGGCGGGTGACCTCCATTTGTGCATATTTAAAAGTGCATCCTGTTTGTAGGCGCCAAACAAAGTTTCAGAATCTGTGCCAAACTGTTTTAATCAATTTTGGCAAGTGAGCCATTTTTGCTCCACTGCAAATACAGTTCAATGTAGCACTGGACACTGTCTATAATACAAGTCTAGACGGTGAACTGTCTCCAAAATGAAAAAAATTAAAACAGACCTTGTGCTTTCCTACAATATGTTAAATGTGTATACACTTATAATATTGAACCTAATGCGCTGGGGTTTGTCATAGGATAAAAGACTGGACGCATCTTAAGTAAATGGCTGGTGCGGACACACAGAAAACAGTGCTTTTAAAATATAGGGGGTCATTACGAGATTTGCGGTAGGGGTTAACCGGGCCGGTAGAGCTGCCGGCCCCGTTGACCCCCTACTGCCTCATTACGAGTTCTCACGGGATCCGCTAAGGACGCCTGGTTTTTACCAGGCGTCCTTAGCGGGTCCCACGAGCAGACCAGAATGCTAACAATGGGCCCGTCCTTAACGGGCCCATTGTTAGCATGCTCCCCATTCCCATTGAGCCCTATGGGGGCTCGAATGGGAATGGGGATGGGTTCCTGGAATGGGGAAATACCGGGCCCTCCAAGGTCGGAATGGCCCGGTATTTCCCCATTCCAGGAACCCGGACCTGGTACCAAATAGCGGCATGGCTATCTGCAATGTTGTAATGACCCTCATAGTGTTGATGTCTTGGTCCCATTACACATTGCACACCTGGACGTTGGACAGATTCCACGACAGGGGTGTTGCTAGGTCTGAAAAACATCTGGGGCTATGACAAATGAGGACTGTCGGGACTCGGGGGCTAAATAGCCTTTCGGTTATAACCCCTGAGCTTCTATCCGGGGCTACTGCCAAAAGACCCGGTGCTATTGACCCCCCACCACCCAGGCTCCCCAGCGACGCCTCTGTTCCGCCATATGTTCAGAATCCTTTTAAATACATGCTCATATTAGCATTTGTGCGTACCATGTACAACTATTATTATGAAAGGGGGGCTTCCAGATGTGGCACTCCATCGAAGCATTCACGCTGCACATGTGGAGATGCACCCCGTGGAGGGAAGTGTGTGTCTGGGCCGTAATGTGTCTCGCTCTTGGAGCCCGTACGCATTGTACAATTGAGTGGGGGATCCTGGACTGTGGCCAATCGTGAGCAAATCCTGCTGTGATTCTCACAGTCAGAGAGCGGACATTGTTCACATGATACAGAGAAATCTGCTTTTTTTGGGTAAAATCTTTAAAAAGAAATTTAAGGAGAAATGCACATTTTCACATCTTGCGGACCTTAACTGCATTTCTCCATAATAACTATTTGGATCTAAGTGATTACTGAACGACACCTGAAAATGTGGGGGGGAGCCTGTCTGCACCCCTCTACTCCCTGACACATTCATTATTTACTGGACACGTCCCCCACATATATATGTGGTGAAATGCGGATGTCAAAAATTGACATTTTCGACTGTTGCAGTAACATTGGCGCAGTAATTGTATGATCCTTAAATATTTTATATGCAGCTAGTCAAAAGGTCAACGGATCGCATTGTACAACCACTGGGCGGTAGCCATGCCTTTACGGCACCACCTCCCGCGATTGGGCAATAACCGGCATATTACGAGATGAGTGAGCCGGTAATTGCCCACTCGTGGGAGGTGGTAATGCCGGGCCCCCGATGGGGGTGGGGAGCATGGATGCGCCGGCACGTTAATAACGGTGCTGGCAGCATTACGAGTTATGCTCGTGGATGCCGCACAGCTCGCCAGGTAAGACCTGGCGGGCTGTCAGGAACCCACGAGCAGACCTCGGAATGCGGCGGCCCGGTATGAATGGTGCCTTACCGGCACCGCTCATACCACGGCCGCCAGCCTTATAATGAGGCCCATTGTCTCTAGAGCTCTGGTTCTCTCTAGGCTGGACTACTGCAAAAGCCTCTTTCTAAATCTGCCTGCTTATACTCTCCGCCCTCTACAACTCATCTGGAACAGGACTGCAAGATTTGTCCTTAGCCTCAAGCCCAGGGATCGTATCTCTCCAGCTCTGAAATCTCTGCACTGGCTCCCAGTTGCTGCACAGATTAAGTTCAAGACCCTCTGCATTTTCCACAATGCCTTCTGGGGCCTGGGTCCTCAAATACCTTCCTATTCGAGCTCTTTGGTCCTCCACTTCCAACTTCCTCAGGGTCAGTCGCTTCTCCAAGCTAAAATTTGGTGGTAGATCTCTTTCTTCAACTGGGGCCTCCCTCTGGAGCCGCCTCCCTGCCTCTCTGAAAGTTTAGGAGAACCATCTCAGGTTCTGGAAGCACCTCAAGATCTTCCTCTTTGCTTCTGTCTTCTCTCTTCCTCTCCCCTGCTGATTTGCTGTCTGATACTGCGTTGGTCACCTGGCCACCCTCTGATTTCAGGCCTCGGTCCCTGCCCGCCCAGTTGCACACCCGCACTGCCTCCCCGGCAACCCTTGCAGTTGGGTCTGTATCTGTAACCCTACAGTCCCCCTACCTGCACTTTTGGATACCTACTGTCTGCACTTACCCTTGCACCTGCCACCTGCCACCTGCTTGCCGCACTTCTTGTTATTGTTTGATCCCATGCACAGCACTGCCCCCTCCCCTTTCCCCTGCATTTGCACAATCTCAATGTCACCTGGCCTAGTAAGATCGTTGTCTCTGTCCTCCCTCTGTTCCCGCTTCCTTGCCTCGTCGGGCCTTGAAACACTTGTGTATAGGCGTGTTACAAATGCCATATCATATCATGTAATGTTTCTGGATCCCATATTGCTCCTGGTTGACTTGGCATTTCCCTATGCTTGAAACAATACAAAAGCCTGTGGCCCATTACATATTTTTCCATTTGCTCTGCTGGAGTGTGCACGCGCACTCGTGCTATGGACGCCTAGTCTTGCAATCACGTGTAAATATTGACTAAGGGGTGTCAAACTCCCATACAACAATTTCCTATTGATTTTCCTATAAGGATCTTTTCATAATCTTAAGATCTTACATACATTCTACTTCAAACTTATCAGAATTCATTAAGTATTTGGCTGCCATATACATTTTTATAAAACCCTTAATGGTGTTCCCAAAATCCCACTAGTTTCTCACAAGTTTTCATAAGCTATTTATAAGAACATTATGGGCCTCATTACGACCCAGGCGGTAAGTTACCGCCTGGGCCGTGACTTTACCACCATGGCGTAAACTACGTTTACGCCATGGTGGTTGGCGGACTTACCGCCCCATTCCGAGGTCGGCGGGGCGGTAAGTCCCCAATCCCCATTTACCCTTCCCCATTCCCATTTTTGCCCCATAGGGCATAATGGGAGTGGGGAAGGCGTTAATTACGCCACCGTAAATTACGGTGGCGTAATTAACTCCATGGTCCCTTAGCGCCATGGATTTTAACACCTGCTAAAAGCAGGTGTTAAAAGCGCCATGGCGCTAAGGGACCTCGTAATTGGCGGTAAGGGGTCGGCGCAGCTAACGCTGGCGTTAACCCCTTACCGCCAGGGTCGTAATGAGGCCCTATAAGTCATTTTTGTTAGGCCTCACCTGGATCCTCCTGGACTTCAAGTGGGGGATAAAGCCAGAGAAGCATCCTCAATGGCACAGAGAGCACATGCATGCAAATGAGTGTATACCCCTTTAAGAATGTGATGGTGTAGGGTCGCCACCAGCTAATTTTCTATGCCGGAAGGACCCCCTGTGTAATTGACGTTGACTTAAGTGGTAAGTGACCAACTATTGGGATTTGAGTCACCACTATATTTATGCAGCACCAGGGACCTTAACCTGCCTGAACCGGCTCATGCCTCCCCATCATCCCCGGAAACTGACTTGACGCACCTGTGCTCCTGCATTCCCCATAGTTACCTTTGTGCAGTGCTCCACTGCTTCATAGCTGGGTTTGCATTATATGAATTCTGCACATGCACATTTCAGGAGCTGCCCCATCTATCAAGGGCAACATTATTTGGGAATATTAGATTACTGGATGATTTTGTTGTCCGTGTTGTGGTGTTGTTTTTTGATAATTGTGGGTGGCTGTTTAGAACGCAATGGTGCCGGAATAAAAGGGGGTGCATTTTGGGAGTGATGGGTCCGAATCTCACAAATGCTGCATCCCAGTAAGGAAATCCAAGTGCTCTGCTATTTTTTATGGTATCTCTGCGCCTCCTGCTCCGAAACATGTTTGCTGACTAGTTTCCTTATGGGCAATGCATCATTCCGTGGCACCGGTTGGGCTGGAGCTTTGGGCATAGTGTAGTCGCCCCGGCTTTGAGTAAAGACCTCTGTCAGTCTGTTTAGTGTTGGGGCATGTGACAAGAAGAGCCATAGAGAACCTTAGCAAGAAAGGTGAGATTTCTGTCAATGCATGTCTTGTTCCCTGGTGAGCAGAGGAGAACAAAACGACTGCAAACCGTCTCCAGACAGGCCTCCCTCTCTCCTTTAAAGTGCATCACACACATTGATAATCTCTGTAACTTTCCAAGCAAAACTGGGTCCGGCTTTCCAACTCTAACCAGTGCGCCCCGTCTGTAAACACCTGTCTCTCCTACCTCCTTACTCGTCACAGTGTAAATGTTTTAGAATATCCTAATAATTGTATCCCTAGTATTGTATCTGGTTACCCTACCCTCTTGTATCTGAATCCCAGCTAGATTTGTGCTATACAAAACCCAACGCATACATACCTACATAGGTGCCTACATACATGCACACATGATCAAATACATGAAATCATGCCTACATACATGCACACCTGCACAACAGCTCTACACATTCTTTGCCTGGTGATTCCAATTCTGCAATTACGAAGCACCCAGACTTATTTTGGTGTTTTTTTGTGAATATGTATTATTTGCTCGAAGGGCAGGTGCTTCAAACCTAAACTGTGGTGTGCTGCTGACGCGTTCCAAGTAGACTTTGACATTTGGATTTTTTCCAGATCCTCGGCTACGTTCCACATTATGAAACATGGACACTACACTTCGAGGTTTGGGAGTAAACTCGGCCTGCAGTGCGTCGGGATGGACGAAAATGGGATTATTTTCAACAGCAACCCATCTCTTTGGAAAAAGATCAGGCCCTTTTTCAACAAAGGTAATATGTTTACATAACGGCGTTATAGTCAACGTTAGCCGTCACAGTTGATAACTGACTTAGCTGTTGTAAAAATGAGACTTTTCAAAGATCCGGGCACTGGGAATATGCACAAGAACTAGCTCGTGGGGTTCCCATGTGTGCAGAACATAAAGCCTGCAGCGGCAAAGCCTTATGCAAAGATACGACTGGTAAAAATATCGGGAGGCATCCTTCAACTATTGTTTCAGTCTTGCTTTTGTATGCAAAACACATCCTACACGTGCATAAACAATACATCTCCTGTTGTATTTTAATGTGCAGTAGATAGAAAAGTACAGTTACAATGGCTACAGGAAATTAAAAAGAACAGTCAATGAAAGTATGAAATACGATCTGATTGGATTTATTAGTAACGCGCATATCCTGACGGAAATGAAACAGGCAAACCTGAATTTACGTGCCGACGTAATATGCACGTGCTGTCAAAAATTCTCATAACTTAGTAACAGAAGGGACAGCCCTAGAGAGGGACAGGACTATGGGCTTTCTAATTATAAACACAGGGGTGGGGGGCGGCGTCCTTCCCTTAATTCATATTGTTCATGTTTCATTTAAAGAAACAGTATAATGTCTTAGTCACATACTGTACACATTAGCTTAGCTTAAGTGCACCAGGCATATCATTTGCAACATTCAAGAGCAAAAAACACAGTTACAACATTCAGAACCACACACCATTTATTAATTTGCTGTTCTTTTTTTGTTTTTCTTTTCTTCAAGTCATTTTTTCTTAATTTCTTATTATTTTTCAAAATAATTGCTGCATTTCATTATCATAATGTTTCAAATAAGGAACATAGCAGCAAGATTCTTTTTCAAACTTGAATCTTTTCAGCAAGATCCGTAAACACGTTAGTGAGTAGTGATATTTGTGTTGCACTTTGACCTCCAGTGACTTGTGAGTGTGATCTATTATACACAATCCAATAAGAGTCACAATTAGCAATCTATACAGCTATAGTTGCGATGCCGAACACAAAAGGGTGGCCTAATATTACAAATTCTCATATCTGAAACAACTTTTGTACAGTTGCTAGATTTAAATAGCAAATAGCTGTGAATCTGAAATAGTATATAGATTTTTGGATTCTCAGGATATATTAAATTTGTATAAAATGTTTCCTAAATACTTCAATATTCCCTGCTGTTTGCTCATCTGAATTCACTTATCGGAAGCAAAACAAACCATTATTCTTTGTAGACATTTCTTTTTTCATTAGTTCTTATTTTCCATTATCCAAAAATAAAATTGAATTGTAAGATCATCAGACACTTTATTCAATTTCTTAGAAGTTGTGTAGCTCATTTTCTTGACAGATTTTTTTGAGGTTAGAGTCTAACGATAGGCGTGGTCATAATGAGTCTTCAATTCAAACGTGTTTAATCTGGACCAGAGTACACAATGTACAATAACAGATGCTTATGTTATGTTGAAAGCTTCCAATACATCTACAGAAAAAAGGGGCCTGGCAGCATGAAACCTCACCACTAGTATGAGTTTCCAAAGTTTGATAGAAGCATAGAAACATTCTCACCCTCCTGCTGAAGACACGAGAAAGACCCCAGTGATTTGAAACATGCAAACCAATGTCTCATTAAAGAAGGTCATTGTATGCACATGGGGGAGGTTTCACAAACACCTTTCAACCTAAAGCCATTAAGGCAGCAATGAACACCTAATGTCAAATATATATTTGACAGGCAATCTGTACCTTGAGATGATTTGTTTTGGATTGGTCAATATATGAGCAGAAAAATTATCTAAATTGTTTCAAGCTACTAGGGTGTTCTCTGCCACAACGGAGGATTAACACCTATACCAATGCCAGATAACCCATACACCTTGATGCAGTACAACTCCTCCAAGACCGAATTCCTACTCCTCACCAACAACACCAAACATCGTGACACACAGACCTGGCTATCAACCATGAACTCTCAGGGCTTCATACCCAAGCTCATCTCCAGCGCCAAGTCCTTCGGGTTCAACATTGACAAACACCTCTCCTCCAAGAAATACATAGCTACGAAAACTCAGACAGCTTGGTATCGGCTCTCCCGCCTACGAAAAGTCAAGCCCTTCCTCCCTCCGGACAGCTTTAGATCAACCGTCCAAGCACTGGTCCTATCCCACCTGGATGAAGGCAATGCACTCCTCAAAGGCCTCCCGGCATCCTCCCCATGCCTCATCAAGGGTCTACACAGATACGACCACATCACCCTGGCCCTCATTGACCTTCACTGGCTCCCGCTGCACACACAAATAACCTTCAAGTCTTGCTGCATTATCTATAAGGCAGTCACCCTCAAGTCAACCAGCTACCTCACGAGAGACTCTGCATCTCCGGCGGACAGCGCACCACTAGAAGCTGGGACATGTGCAGACTTGAAATCCGATGCTGCAAAAAGGAAAGGACCAAAAAAAAAGCCTTCTCTGCCTACGCCCCAAGACTATGTAACTTCCTCCCCGTCAGCAACAGACTCACCCCCATGCTCCAACAATTCAGAAAAGAACTCATGACCCACCTGTTCAAGGAGTCTATCCTCCTCAACACCTAGGCCATCACATCGCCCCTCGCTCCTCCTGACTAGCTAGACGCTGCCCGCCCCTCTCCTCCCCGCCAGCCGGTACAGCGGTACCCCTCCTCAGTGCCCCTCTGTGTCCTACCACCTGCTGTGTATCTGTTCTGTTGTTACCACTGAAAAGCACTCTGTTATGCATCTGTAATATTTTACACCTCTGTAAAGTGCATTGTTATATATCTGTATTGGTGTATACCTCTGTAAAGTGCTCCATTGCTTCAATGATAATAATAATATTAATAAATTGTTTGTAGCACCAACAACACAGCACAGGTTTTTGAAAAAACTGACACATATGGTTTACTGACAGATATCTTTTAATTTTAAATATGATTCATATTTTATTTCAGATAAGGCAGTTGTTTATTTGAACTTTGAGTCACGTCTCATACAAAAACAATGCAGATGACTGCTGCTACGATCATCACTCAATACAAATGCATATAATAACAGTCACCACTTTTTACAGGGATGCCATTTGGTCTTCAGAATGAACATTGACCACTGTATTTCTTGTACAATAATGTCACATGCCTACAAACTGTTTACCTGTGTAGCAGAGAAGTGGTAGAGTTACGTTACACGCGCAAAATCCCAGGGGTCAGACTATTGCTTACAAGATGTATGGTCAGTAATTCAGCACATTGTTTTTGATGTGATCAGAATGCAGTTGCCTGTGTACATTCTGTTTTAATTGCCTTAGTGTACTCTCTAAGGTTGAGCATTGTTTGTCGAGAGGCCTCTTTCTACCCCCTCTACTTGCAACATCCGCATGATACCGATCCCAAAATGGCTGCTATTGGATTGATTCAGCCACTGCGAGTGTTGGAGCCCTTGTTAAGTTTTCACACCAACATCTGCATGCATCCTGTGGGAGACATGTTCAAATCCAGGCAAGGACGACCCAGTCCTTTATCCTTCTGAGTTTGATAAATTAAGTGACATTGGACCTCATCAGGGTTTGGATGGAGCGGTAAAAATGCAGCGGTAAAGCTATTACCGCTGCATTACTGCTCCGCCCAATCCCGAGTTTGGGCAAAAAGCTGGAGATTTACCACTGTTACCGCTGGTAGGTAATAATGTCGAGAAGCCCCATAGAGTGCTATGGACACTTAACAAAATGGGGAATAACAGCCTTACCACAACTCGGGATCCGGTGATAATAGTGTCAGATGTAGTTGCAGTAACGCTATTTCCATTGGCAGGATCCAGGCGCAATTACCGCTGTGATACTGCCAAGGCTGTGATGAGGCCCATTAAATTGAGTAATATAAACACCTATTATTGCAGTGCCTTGAACCGGGACAAATCTGGTATGAAGTGCTATATAAATGGAGGATATTATTGCATTGGTTATAACAAACTGCCTACAATGCAACCCATCTACAACAGGGGGGGTCAATCTCAGTCGGTCAGTGGGCCAGTTCTAAGAAATGTACAGGTTAATTATAAAGTGTGACAGCTGGTGGAGTTTTAAAGTGGTGTGGAGCAAATGTTTTACCCTAAATGAGTGTTAGCAAGTGACTTGAACAAGCCTGAAACTACCTAGAAAGGTCGGTGGGGATCCCCAGCACCCCGATTTGAGTATTTTCAAGCAAGGTATCTTTAAGCACTTTCTTTGAAGCAGGTGTGCATGATTACACTGCGCAGCATCACTGAGGTAGACTCCTGAAATCTTCCTGGTGATCGCCCATCACAAGCAGTAGTGATGTCTGTAGGGCATTTTTGTGCATCTTGTTGAGCTAGGGGTACTTGAAATCTTTGTTTTGATACCACACTCTTTTGGGGGTGGCTGTAGAAAAAAGACCACTTGGATTTTGCTTTAAAAAAGCAGCTTTGTAATGCGAAGGTGATTGTTTATTTCCATGTGTTTAATTTGTTGGTTGCATTTTCACACACCACAACATTGTTTACCTTTCTTTTATTTCCCGTTCATTCACCCGGCTTTGCTTTTAATATGGGTGTTGTTTGCAGACCAGACACTGGGCCTCATTACAAGTGTGCCTGTCCGGTAACTACGGTACCGGTAAACTTGCCGGTACCGTAGTTACCACACCGGCAAACTACGAGTTCTGCTCGCGGGTGCCCTCTTGCCTGCCAGGTCTTACCTGGCGGGCGGACCGGCACCCGCGAGCAGAGCATATCGGATGCACCGGCAGCATTTTGAATGGTGCCGGTGCCTCCGGCATCCCCATTCCCATTGTGCCCGATGGGGCTCAAATGGGAATGGGGAGCATTTTTTACCTGTGCCCGGGAATGGGCAAATACCGGGTCTGGCAGGGCCATAATGACCTGGTAATTGCCCATTCCCGAGCGCTGGTTAAATTCGTAAGTTCGGCGGCAGCCTGCCGGTTTTACTGGCAAGGCTACCGCCAAACTTGTAATGAGGCCCACTGTGTCGATACTCGGCTACTTGGGATTCTCACATTAATTAAACTGAAGCCTCTGCAGTTGAAGAGCCTTATCGGTGATATCTGCCAGAGCTCATTCCTCTGCAATGTGCACTGTGTGTGTGGAGGACCATAGGAAGGGGATTGAGGGCTCTGATCTGGCCTGTGGACCTTATGTTTGACACTCATGATCAAAAACCTGAACAATTACCATTTAAAAGGACAAAGATGAAGTGGAATCCAAATGCAAGCCGTTTGCCGCACCCTCCTATTTTGGAGGTTCGCAAGCGGAGGCGGTCCCAAGGTGCAGGGTGCTGATTTGTATTGCTTTACAGAGGTGCAATAAGGCGGAAAAGAGGCCAAGATGATCACAGAGAATGAGCGGAACCACTAGAACCACTGAACACTATAGAAATTGACAGAGGATGGGGGAAGGGATTAACAGTGTGGTGGTATTAGTGTTTCCACGTAAACACATTTTTAAAAATTCTTTACAAAATCTTAAATATCAAAAACCAGCCATATTAGGGAAATTCTTTTTTTGAATTAAATTCACAATTCTGTTTCTTTTTTCATTACCGTAGCAAAATAATTGTGACAAAATGTTTCCATTGGTATTTCATTCATAATCATATTTTTGTTATATCTTATCTGTGCTTTTTACATAGGCGTTGATATGTATGTCCTGTGCCGCAATCGTAGAATCGTTTCCTGGTGGATACATGAGAGTAAAATGTGTAGTAAAGTTGTAAAAGGTCACATGAACTTAAGGTAACTATTCTGTCCAAATATTTCAGCACTATCTGGCCCAGGACTTGCACACACCACAGAAGTGTGCATCAAATCAACTGTAACTTACCTAAATCGACTAAAGGAAGTGACCAGTCAGCATGGACACGTGAACGTGCTGAAACTGATGAGGCTGATTATGCTGCACACCTCAAACAGCCTCTTTCTAAGGATTCCTCTAGACGGTAAATATTCATATCGGCTCCAGTGAACATTGTATTGAATTTCTACTTTTTCAGTCTATGTTAGTGGGATGCCAAAGACAATGAGGTGCACAGATGACTAAAGGTCAGTGCCACTTGCCAAGCAGGACACGCATGGAATTCTCATTGAAGGTGTTGTGATCAATTTTGGGCACCAAGCATGAAAAGAGTTTTCAGGAGGTTTAGATTACAGTGTGAGGCTCACCCCATTTTCCTTAGAGAAAAGGACCCAGTGAGGTTTTGATTATTCTGCATTCCTATTTTAGAGGGCCTTTACAGGATTTGGAAGACCACATGACACAACAATAGAAAGAACTGAGGACCACCGGTTATTGCTGAAGTGGATAAAAGAAATGCATGGCAGCGATGGGTGATCATTTACCAGATCTGCTAGAAATGTCTAAAATAAAGATTCATCTGAGTGGGAATCTGGTGGCAGGAAACAATGTTTCTGATTTCCTTCTTTCTATGCTGCAAGAATGATTACATTTGAACAAACAAGTCGAATGTTTGCTGTCCTTGTAATTAATTGTAAGTAAAATGAAACATACTCAAGTAAGCTAAAGAACATTGGATAGCAATACTATTCTCTTACTTCTTTTATGGACCCACATCAATGTCTCAAAGAGGTGGTTGCTTTATCTGGATCTAATGGTGACCTTTATCAGATAGACTGAATTGAGCCACTCAATGTATCATTGACATATATCATTTATTTTGCATTTACTCGCATACTTTGATGTAGCCTAAGAGCCACACACAATTCTTCCTATTTTTCTTCTTCCAGAAAGTGAAATTGTATTTAAGATCCAGAAGTACTTTGATGCCTGGCAAGCACTTTTATTGAAGCCTGACATATTTTTCAAGATCCCTTGGATGTATAACAAGTATGAAAAGTCAGCGTAAGTATTTAAAGGGTTACAAAAATATTTTGCGTAATTGTGCCATAAACCATAGGAAAAAATGGTAATAGGACATTACCTCATGTGTCGCTCTAAAAGGACAATCCGCGGATTACAATTTGTGATGTTTAAAATAAAGCATACCACAAAAGAAAAATACACATTACATATGCCCAACAGGTGAGATTATATTTCTAGTAATATCCACAGTTTGGGGACAGGAAAAATTAAATTCATTTTGTTACGCGACATGTAGCGATCCCAGAACTCCATGCAATTAGTAGAATCAGCGTTTCAATTCTCATATGCCGACAATCCCTTCTACGCAAATAACTGAAGCTTTCCCATACTATTATTAGGTGAATCACACTTTCCAATGGTTCCTCGTCACAGAATCTGCACAAATGTGCTGATCTGGATATGCCCGTTTGCGGTCCAGTATCTTCCCAAGAATTAACTAGGTTAAATTTCACTTTCAAATACGTCCAAAGAAGGTTGTTTTAAAAAAAAATACAATTTCGACAATTGCCATTTTTTGTAGCAATCCATGTGATCATCTTTTTCATATTTTCCAACCTTAATTGGAATAATGCCCTCCTCTGACTTCCTTTATGGTCACCAAGGGTTCAAGGAAAGTGTCAAATAGGGCTGGGTGAAAGGACGCCCCTGGGTAGCGCCTAAACGCACTGCAACTTCTTTTCTCAGCTTGCAATTGGACAGTATTGCTGCACTTGTATTTGCATACAATGCTTTTACTGCTCTTAGATTACAATGCCCCATACTAACTGTATTCAGGATGTCTTAGAGCCAGGCTTAAAGGATTTTTCAGTGTGATACACATTTATCGCCAAAGTTGTGGATTATGCTTCCTGTTGAACTCGTCAAATCAGGTATCCAGTCATTTTATTGCAAACATTACACAGTGGTACATAACACATCAGACAATAACACTGAAAAACACCAAAAACATTAAATAAATATATAAAGGGAAGTGGGGTAAGGGGTTAAAATGGGTCGAGGTGGGGTGGCGTTATAAGGGTAGAACATCAGGGAGTTTGGGGGCCATCCCACCAAATATTTGTTTTAAAACAATCGGTGCTTTTCTGTGTTTTGCCCACAATAAAATGTACCACTCTGTAATCGTGGTCGTCAAAATCATATATAACCGTCAAATCATATATCACTCTTCCTGGCAAAATTTCTTTCTGGCTGGGGTTTATAGGGCTCCCTGAGTGAGGATTTAGCCTAATTGCTAACTCTTGACATGTATTAAAATGATGTCTATGGG
Source organism: Ambystoma mexicanum (assembly GCF_040938575.1). NCBI lineage: Eukaryota > Metazoa > Chordata > Amphibia > Caudata > Ambystomatidae > Ambystoma > Ambystoma mexicanum. The sequence goes on from NC_090934.1 coordinate 1,313,957,575, forward strand.
ACTCCACTTTATTGGGTCCCTATCAAGTTTAAGGACCCTGTAAATATAAGCCTTATTATATGGGCCAGGTTCCCTTCTGCCACTTACCAACAGATTGAATAATTTAATCAGACATTATAAAAGAAGGTGTAGGAATGCTTGTAAGAATTTGATGGCAACCCACCTGGGCTCATATTTGTGCCATATGTAGAATTTATAAATGCTTGTGAGATCTCCTCAGCTGTCATTTCTGTTCCTCGGCTGTAATTTCTGCTTTCGGCTGCCTAAGCTTCTCAGCTGATCTTATAGGCAGCATAAAATTACACAGGTAAAGCTTTATACCTTTGCTATCCAAGTGTCTTCAAAGTATACATTTGTAAAAGAAATACCCAATTCTTTCGCAATTTCCTGTCTTGATGTACTAAATTTGCCTCCCTTTTCAGCGTTTATCTATGTTTCCTCTTCCAATTTTCTCTGGCCTTTTATGCTGCATCCGCCTTTTCTACTCGCTCAAATATTTGTTGCGGTTTCTCTGTTTGCACAATAGTTTGTCAAAATACAACCTACAAAGTTCCCTTGTAATTTTTCATAGTTCTGCATTATCTTGTGTGGTCTTTCAAGAACCTCTATTCAATGTTAGAATATTTTTACTCAGGTCCTCTTAATCATATTCCCCCGACCCAAGTAAAACTAGCAGTGCTTCCCCTAATAAAGGCTTTGTAAGCATCCCACAGCACTGCTAAATCTGCCTAAGTGATATTAAGCTTGAAGAATGCGTTGGGATTAATTTTGATCATCTCAGTAAAATCTACATCTTTAAGGAGCCTTTTATCTCTTGACCAGGTCTGTGGCTTTGAAGTTCTACATTTAGTTGCTAGCTTGAGGGCAACTGGTGAATGTTCTAAAATGATTCTTGCCGGGTGGGATATGTCCGTAATTACATTCTGTAGTTCCTTGTCAAAAAGCAAGTAGTCAATTCTGGAGATACAATGTTTATCTGAATAGAAGGCATAATCTCTACTATATAGATATATAGCCCTTCTATTTGTTCATTACATTTGAACTTGTCATCACTTCTCTCATTTCTGGACTTCATGTTACTTTACTTATTGTTAGATTTGAATTGAGTACTCCACTAAAGTCTCCTCTGATGATATAAGGTGCTGTATATTCCATTATGTTATCATGCAAGTAAGTGAAACAAGAGATATCTATGGTATTAGGGACGTAGTATTAGACCTATTAGACAATTGTAAATGTTACCTCTCTCTCTAACAGAACTGCTACCCATCTGCCAGCATTGTTACCAACCAGGACAAAGTACTCCTTCAGCCACCCGCAAAAGGAGGCTTCTCCAGTGGTGGTGGCAGTGTGGGGCTAGGGGCGTATGTCTCTCCGCCAGGAGACAGCAACTACAGAACCATTAGCATCAACACGGCTCCACCCCAGGCGTCTGGCCAAGGACTATTTGATTGGTCTGGCCAGTAATGTTTGCGTCACAGCAGACATTAGCAGTGAGATATTTGTTAATTTATAATCCTAAGTGAGGCAGTACACTGTTGCTCAGGCAGAATGGCTACAACTGTCTACCAAGATCATGGGCCTCAGTATGAGTTTGGAGGTAGCCATGCTGTTTTTAGCGGAATGGCTACTTCCAAACTCGGGTCCGGGACCTGCAAAAAGGGACTTACCGGGCCATTCTGACCTTGGAGGGCCCGGTAATTCCCTTTCGCGGGACCCGGACCCGGTACATCCCCATTCCCATTTGAGCCCCCATAGGGCTCAATGGGAATGGGGAGAATGCTAACAACGGACCCGTTAATGACGGACCCGTTGTTAGCATCCTGGCCTGTTAGAGGGTCGCCCTCTGCATGTCTGGTCTGACCAGGCGTGCAGAGCAGGTCCCGCTGCAGAACTCGTAATGTGGCGGCCCGGAATGAACGGTGCCGGTCCCTTACCTTGTAATGAGGCCCCATGTGTTTTTTGCTGTTTTTTAAAAACCAACAAACTGCACTGTTCATCTTGCTCAATACTACAACCTCTCAGTTGCAAGGGAAATCTATGTTCTCAGACTGAAAAACACTGGTTGAGTTCTATAAAGTCTGCTTGGTTTTTTAGGAATTGAACTTTTATACACACCATGCTTGCTAATATGTATAACTGTATCAAGCAATGACTAATAGCAGGTGATGTTAACACTGATGTATAACTCAATAGAGACATTAAAGGCATCTCATGTGGGCTCATGTCCATAATCTGCTCAGCAAGTCCTGGCAACGAGGCTCTATTTTGACTTCATTCTGGCACTTCTGCGTTTACAGTGGGGAACTGACACTAGAAATGAGGTGCAAGAAAAAAAGGACTACATTTGCAATTCACCCCAATCCTTATGCAGGACAACTTGAGAGCTTCGATTCTGCATAATATTTGTATCCAGTTAGTGCATCTATGCAGCACTTTCAGTTGGTTGGCCCTTTGTTTCCATTCCTACAGGGGGTTGGAATATTTGAGAAGGCGGGGTGGAGAACCATGCAGCATTTTTAAATCAAGTCTTAAAAAAAAGGTATTCATTGTAAATCCAGGGACACACCATTGCCAGCCCATACATGTTCGGGGATGCTCATCCTTTCCAGTGATGTCACATCCAGATGTGTCAAAGGTTGTGCTTTATTTCCGAGCCACCTCCACCCAACGCATAAAATCGACAAGCTCACACTCATACACAGAGTACTATGCAGACAACATGGCATAATGTGCAAAACTAGGGATCCAGTGAGAAACCATGTAATCTGAAACCTGGAAAATTGCCAACTCTGCAGACAGAAAACCTGGGTACACAGCCATGCCGCCCCGCCTATGTGGTCCTGGGCAAATCACTCTTCTTCAATGGGTCTTATTTTCTTTGGCTGCGAACATTGGGATCACTGAAACGTGGTCCTGCTAGGTGTGCCCTGCACAGCACGCCCCACCCACACATGGTGTAATATACTACAGTGTTTGCTCCATATACAATATTATTAATAATAATGATGATTTCTTTTAAGTCCATCCCACAGGCAAATTGCCCTTAACTTGTTCATTGCTAAAAGGAACATTAAGTCGTTTCTATGAGGTCATTTGGTGTTATTCGGGGGTCTGCTGCTATTTTAAGTCTCCCCTGGTCCTATGAGTAGACAGTCCAAATCTGCAGGGCAGACCTTTCTTCCGAAAATGCAGATTTCTGATGAGCACAGACTTTCAAAAATTGCCACAGATTTTAGAAATCACCTGCAGATTTTGGGATGTTTGTACAGCTCCAGCCGATTGCCCCACTGTAACTATGTCATCTGTGACTGCCGAAACATTAAGCATTTTTCTGCAGATTTTCACAATGTTTTCGAAGATTTGGACTGTCTCTAGCTGTGAGAATTGAAAAAGAGGGCGAGCCAGGATTTGATTAGTAGGAATAGAGGAACAATGCAAGATAGCTTTGCTGCTGCAGTGTTGCCTGCATGTTGAAAGTACCGGGGTTCTGCGACCAGCTGTGTTTCTGGGTGGTCTGTGACTCAAGCACTGAGATATCGGTAGCCAGAGCCTTGTGTGCCCAGAGTGCTAGGGTGCCTTTGTTGAAATGGTGAATACATGTTGGTGTGAGTGGTATAATGGTGGCAATTTTAGTGTGTTTTGGGAGGGATGTTTAATATCTGGGGGTGGGTGGCTTAGTCAGTGTACGTAATTTTAGGTAGAATTAGAAATTTGGGAATTTGAAACACCTTATCCCTGTCGCCATGCGGACTCCCTAATAATGGTTCACCTTGGAACCAAACTAAACAACAGAGGTAATGGCTGGAAAGTTTAGAATTAATCTTAACCTGGGCAAGACTCCAGACCATTGTTCTTTGCCTGCAAGCCATTACAGAAAGGGGAAAGGCCATATGCAAATCAGGCTTGGTCCTACCCCAAAAGGGGCAGTCCATCTCGAACTGCTTGACCACATCCCTTCTGCACAAGACCACAAGCATCCCCAGACATGTTTCGGCCTTGTTTGGCCTCATCAGTGAGGAGTATCTTGGGTCTCTAGGCCCAGCAGGCACAGGGCCCACGTTTGGGCATACCCGTCCCACTCGGGGTGACTATAGCAAAATGAAAGAGGAATCGAGCCACTGTGAGGAGGGCCGCAGAGCTCCCTGCAGTGGGTGGAAATATTACTGTGGGCAGCAATTAAGTCTAAATCACAGCGGAGCAAAACAAGCAACATTAGGGACCCCCAGGAGCAAACCACTGTGGAGTGAAAGAGCAGTGGGGAACTTCTGGTGTGTACTGCAAAGTTTTGGACAAGGGGCTTGCATGGAGAGTGAGTGCCGACTGTAAAGGGGGTCTGCAAGCATTGTTGCTGCTACTTGTCTCTCCCCTGGCCTTCGGCCTGTGGCAATGACGCCTCTCCCTTCTACCCAGTTTCTGCCTGAGGTGTGGGTGAGATAGGGTAAACTTGTCCTGGTCATGGAAGATAATTGCCTGATCTGCTATCCCCTCTCTTCCCCCTCTATGACAGGTGAGTACATCCTGCTGCTCTCACTGAGGTCTGCTGGAGAATAGGGAAACACTAAAGATAAGTCTGATTACCCCCTTTCCAATGCCCAAACGTTAGAGAGAGACAAGTGTTAACAAACTTAAACAAATACAGTTTGTTGTTATGCTATGTAGAACCCAGTACACGAAATTAGAATCAAAAAACAAGATATTGTATATTGTATAAGATTAAAAATGACATTTATCTGTAATACCCATATTAATTGTGTGTGGGATCCCTGATGCAAACGAAGCAGCAACGAATGTACAGCTTGTTTGGTGCACACTTTTTTGATTATGGTTGTTATGTGCAATATACCCTGTCTGTGTAAAAGGTTTTAGAATATCCTTTTGTAAAAAAGTTTTTGTACTTATGGCACCACGTGCCTTTTTTTAATCATGTACAATATACAATAAATTGTTTTTTGATTCTTCTTTTGTGTACTGGGTTCTACATAGCATAACAACAAACTGTATTTGTTTAAGTTTGTTAACACTTGTCTCTCTCTAACGTTTGGGCATTGGAAGGGGGGTAATCAGACTTATCTTTAGTTTTTCCCTTTCAAATTTAGTTCCCTTTAAATTCTGATCCCCCGAAACCAAAAAAGTGGGAACTTATCTGACTGGAGAATAGGACATGTTTCTACTTGTAGCTCTTTTTGACAGTCCCATCTTAATAAATTACGCAAGGTCAATCCTCTATTGTATTGATAGTATTGTATTGACTGTATCCACTTCATTGGGGATCATTAAACATTTCTCTTGGGAGGATAGCTTAGGGGCAACGTGCTCGCCTTGGAAGCAAGACAACACGGAGAAACACAGCACTGGGTATTAAGTGTGTTATAAATAACCTATCATAACCATATTTCACAAACACAAGTGGACAGGCTACCCTTCCCTCCTGCGCAAGTATTTAGCAAGTTATGGAATATGTCGCAGAAAGAATTCAGTTACTGCAAAATGGATCCATTTTAAACAAAACATTTCAATGTTTTAAACACTACAACAAATGTAATACACCATAACAAACAAAATACAAAAAGTGCAAACCATAGTTTGATGTGGGGTTAGTTTTCAAAGTGCCGCTTGTGCCATACAGTACATTTTTCAAGGGTTGATTTTTGTTTTTCACCCATTGTTTACTTTTTCATAAACAGGAGTATGATTGCCCGTCCACCATCATTAGGATGAATACAGATATTACCAATTAGTACCCGGCGAGGGGGTTGGGGGCCTCCCAGCCTATGGGGAGGCTCAGAATGCGGGCATTATCACATGATAATCCCGCTGCCCTGAGCCTCCTCACGGCTGTTGGCCGCCATCACCTTCGCCGGGGAATCAGGTAAGTCTTCTCCCACGCCACCCCCTTACCCCTCCACAGAATTCCCCTCCCACCCCCACTTACCTTTTTTGTCCATTTCAGGGGCAGACGCGCTGGGAACACTTCAGTCCCCAGCGCATCTGCTCCCGATCTGAGACAGGACGTCATGGAAAGGAAAAAGGGACTACGTGTAGTCCTTTCTCCCTTTCCCATGGTGGCCATTTTGTTTGTTTACTTTTTTCCTATCTTTTTAATGGCCACCATGGAAAGGGAAAACGGACTCCATTTTCCCTTCCCGCGAGTCATTTTTTTGGACAGAGCGTTTCAGAACAGAAAAAAAATGGTACCCCAGGCTGGTGTACCAGAGGCAATAAGCCCCTTGACTGCGGGCCATTACCACATACAGTAATGCCCCCTGGGGCCTTCGTTAAGGCCCTCGCTATGCTCGTGCCTGTAACTATGGGCCCCAGGGGCATTACCTTATGCTGTAATGGCCCGCAGTCTCTGGGCTTATTGCCTAAGTGAGTTTCCTTTTCTTTGCCTTTCACAACTTTCTACATGATTCTACAGATCTTCATTATTCTAGAGACTGGAAGGATACAAGCACATACTTCCTCAGAATCACTAATCGTATGTATCCCACTTCTACAAGGATGTTTACCTGCGATTAGTGATCCCGAGCAAGTAAGTAAAATAGTAAAAGGCAAATAAAAGGAAACTCACTTGGTAATATCTGGCACAAAGGGCACTTTGAAATCTAACCCCACATCAAAGTATGGTTTGCACTTTTTTGCATTTTGTATGTACATCAAACTATGGTTTGCACTTTTTTGTATTTTGTATGTCTTGTTAGGGTGTATTAGATATGTTGAAGTAGAGTGATAATTCTCAGGAGGATAGCTCAGGGGCAGCACGCTTGCTTTGAAAGCAAAACAACGCTGAGCAACAAAGGTTCAATCCCCAGGTGCGCGCTTAGAAACCCTTGGGAATTAAGCGCATTATGAATAACCAATTAAAAATAAAAAGACACTGGAATTTATATTTTTTTATTGTTGTATAAAATGAGTACATTGTGATTTTAATTGAGCAAACCCTTGGAGATCCATTTTGCAGTAATGTAATCTTTTCTGAAGGGAGGGGTGGCCTGTGCACTTGTGTTTGTGATCTATTTTCCCATCTTGAGACAGAAGAGCATGAGCCATGTCATTGCGGCTCATTTTTGCAACCCTAGTAGGATAAAAAGTGTTTGTTTGCTCATTCAAGATACAAACTAGTGAATTGCAAGTGGCACACAGATATCTGCAGCAGGTGCATCAACCAACTGAATATCCTTATAATTTGCCTTCAAAGTACATATTTTGCTGGTTTACCTACTGGAGTATAAGTGAAAAAATAAGGTGAGTACAGGAAATATGTAATTATGCAGGGAAAGAGTGGAGTAAAATAGAAATGTGATGGCTGCAAGTATTTAAGGTAATCATTATGACTGTCAATTGCTCTGGGTAGCATTCCATGCCATACTTCTTTAGTACATGCATGCCATTACAGGAGGGGACTAGCCATAGGCAGATGAGTCTTGGTTCTGCCCCTACAAGGTGCAGTTCAGTCTGAACTGATTGGGCAAGATGCTCCGCACCAGCACACATATCACCACAGCCATGCTTAGACCTTGTGGTGCAGGAGTTTGGGCAGGACTGATCACATTGGTGGTAGGGCCAAGGCTGATTGGCAATCAATGGTGTCAAAGAATGACCAGAGCACTGTCAGTGGCTGTTATTGATTCACGCCTTACATCTGATCCAACCCCTTTTATGTTTTGACAATTCAGTGGCCCTTGAGCACCATCTTTAAGCCAAAACTATTGCATTGGAGAACAAATTTATGGGAAGTGGTTGTGAGGAGGGGCACAAAGCTGAAGGGTGTTCTTCACTTCTTTACCCATCCATTGACCCTTAATCATTCTTTAGCTCAATTAAATTTGTCCAAAATGGTTTTGACCAATATTTGACAGCATTGTTTTTTACCATAAATAAGTATATATTGGGGTTGAGTTAGCTAAATACAAAGGGGGGGATGGGAGGGTATGTGAGGAGGTGTGTAAGGTTCTTCCAGGCATTTTGAATAAAAGAATTTGGTAAAATAATTTTACCAAATTGAATTCAGACAATTATTTTCGGTGGTCATAGCCATGTTAATCGCTATTGCTATTCCAACCCTCCCCACCACCCAGAAAACCCTTCTTTGGCCTTTTTCAGCAACCTATATCTTGCAGTAACACCACACTTTGTGCTGTAAAGGACCGGTCAGTGTTAATTCTAAGCAGTCTTCTCAGAGTGAATGGCTTGATTGCCACTGTACATGTATTCCCGGTACAATAACAGTGTCTTAACCAGCTGCGCCATCATCCACTTGATTTATAAGCAATACGTGTGTCTCACATCTGTTCTTGGCACGGACGGACTGTTAACAATAAGCATCTGCAAATCCAACAGTGCTGGCGTAGGAGTTAGATAGGCATTTCACAGGAAATTGCAGAGGTGCAGGTACTCACACCATGTCCCAGCTGCTGACATTGCATAGCCAGCTAGAATGCATATCTGTGGGGAAGACTGCCCTGCCAGAGAAGTTGTCAAGGCTTGGCCTGTGAAGTCGGTATGAAAACAAAATCTATCATTTGCATTTTGGGACTTGATTGCAAACCTATTATGATGTAACTCATGTGGGTTTAGGCTAGACTTACACCCAGACTCAAGGGAAATCTCTTCCTCTGCCTCCCCACAACCTCCCTCCCTGACCCTCCCCCCAAACCCCCCTCCCTGCACTGCATCCCCTGCATCCCTGGCACACCCAGTTTCCTCAGCAGAATAGGCATTAACAAACTGAAATTAAGCCCTCCTCCCTTTTTAGTTTGGGCTAGTTTGAGCTATTAGGTGGCAGAGCCATCTGTAAGCTGAAACTATTGCAGTACAGGAAGGGTGAAATGGCATATGAGGAGGGACACAAAGCTTGAAGGTGTCGTTTGGTTATTTGCCCACCCATTGATTGCCCCTGGCCATGCTAATTCCCTCATCCATTCCCGCCCAGTTCCTGCCCCTCCCCGCCCAAAACACCTCCTCATGGCAGCTCTTTCAGCTCGCTTTATTTAGCCTTACCAATAAACTTTGCACTTGAAGTGCCTGCCAGTATGTTTTCAAAGCATTTTTCTGAGAGTTAATGGCTTTATTGGAGTTGTAAACACGCTACAGGTGTTATGAAAATGTCTAAACCACTTCACTTCACTGAAGTCCTCTTAAAAATAAGCATTGACAAAGCCAACAGTTTTGGTTTGTGTAGACATATTAGGCATTTGCTTGGCACTGCTATTAGATGCCCAGGTACCCACACCAATTTGCACTTTCAATCAACAACGGCCAGTCAGTACCACTACAGCTGTGCCTAGCAAGTGCCTTTCCCGTACCTACACAAAAGCCCAAACGGCTGCCATTGCCAATGCTTGTTTATCATTATGTCTGCTATAAAATCATTAAAATGGTATAGGGGATGTGGCATCAGGGCACAGTGGATCCTCCGTTTTCTTAAGGCATGCGTTAGGTGTGATATTGGGGCAGATGCTTAAAATATAGAGCAAATGAAAGGAGCACAGAGAATGTGCTTGTTTCATTTGCGCTGTATTTAGAAATGCGCAGGACACCTTAAATTAATTGACTTTCGCTTTTTAGGATGGGCTGGACATTGGTGCAAAGATGCGTTGTCCAGCCTGCTTGCATACGTTAGTGTTGTGAGCATGCTCTCAACAGTAATGTTTGACAGGCTCCCAGCTGCTGTTAAAAGGCCCTTCTCAGTGAAATTGCTAAAAAAAACATTTCCATCCCCGTTTGGTGGATGGAAATGCTACTGTGAGCTGCGGTTCATCCTGCGGCTGTCATACTTCACCCATTTTCCTCTTTCAAAAGGAGCCGCGGAATGACCGTCATTTCAGGGCATTTAAAAGCGCATCCCTGTTGCTACGCCTCCTAACAATCCCGTTTGTGTATTAGCGATGCGCTTTGCTAGCGCGTCTCCGCACTTGCGCCGAAATACGTTTTGAGAATCTGGCCCAGTGGAAATGGCGTATGCGAAAGCTGAGAACATGTCATCTGCTGAGAGAAATTCCAGTCGTGTCTCGCAAGCGCCCTCTCGTGGACAGTCCTTTAAATGCATGTTTTCTTTTTTCCATCTTTGCTGTTTGTTTTTTCTTAAATGGAACCAAGTTAAAGTAGAATGAAAAATACTTTCTTTTTCAGAGCACGACATTATTTTCCGTATTTCTTACCGATAAAGAAATCATGTTTAACTTTAAATCAATTGTTTATATGCTTTAAAAAATATATATATTTCATTTGGTTAATTAAAGAAGATTATATTTTCGCGAATGGTGTTTGCTTGTTTTCAGTTTTCTGGCTGTTTTTAAATTGTCCAAATGTTCATACAGATGCTTCTAAGCAGAGCACCCAATATATACTGCGCCAAAGCATACAGTGTCCTTGTCTGAAGGGGCAACAGGGGAAACACTTCTCAGACTGTCAGGGTAACCTTTACCTGGGTAGACCTCTGGCACCATTAAATATTACCCAGCACTAGAGCGCTTGTCTTAGAGACAAGACGATGCCATGCACATGGCTTCTATCCCTGGCTCGGAGCTTAGAAGCTCTAGGAGTCGAGCAGTAAGTGCGAGATAACTCGCCAATACAGAAAATAATGAAAGAAACACCGTAGGCCTCCTCTGCCGTGTTTGATAATGTTGCTGTTGAAAATGACTCTTCACTGAGGGAGAACCAATAAGTAGGGGGGACGGCAATCAGTTTGAAGCACTCTATGGGGGTCATTACGAGGTAGGAGGTAACCATGCCGCTATTAGCGGCATGGCTACCCCCTTACTGGGTACCAGGTCTGGGTTCCCTGAATGGGGAAATACTGCGCCATTCCGACCTTGCAGGGCCCGGTATTTTCCCATTCAGGGAACCCAGACCCTGTGCATCCCCATAATTCCCATTCGAGCCCCCATAGGGCTCAATGGGAATGGGGAGCATGCTAAAAACAGGCCCGTTAATAATGGGCCCGTTGTTAGCATTCTGGGCTGCTTGCGGGACCCGCTAAGGCCGCCTGGTCAAACCAGGCGTCCTTAGCGGGTCCCGCGAGCAGAACCCGTAATGAGGCGGTAAGGGGTTGACGGCTCCGGCACCTTTACCGGTGCCGTTAACCCCTTACTGCCAAGGTCGGAATGACCCCCTATGGCTCTTCTTTAGGTCTTTTGACTCCACCTCGTTTGAAGTCAAGTGTGCCACCCTAGACATTTCAACTTTGCCTTTCACACCCGCCACCCAGCCTGGTCTGTTGAACAGTCGGACAACCTCGCCGCCGCAATGTCTCTCAACTAGGTTGCCCTCATGCTCATCTCAAGTGTTTACTGTGTCTAAGAATCGTGAGGCTGATCTCCTCACAACTGCTCCAGATAATAATTGCGTGGCATGCAGCCTCCCTCCTCCCTGCTCTCTGCAATGCAAAGGGATTCCCATTAACATGACAATTGTCTCATCGTCCCCATTCTTATCCTCCCCCATCCTTTTAGAATGGACAATCATTCCCAATAACCAGTGGTGGAAATGGAAAAAATGTGGTGGGGGATCCCACAAGGGTCTGGGTGGTGGAGGGGTTTGGGGGAGGCGGTGCCAGAGGGGGTGTGGTCTACAGGGGGCGGGGCTGGTTGTGGACATCTGTTACTTTTGTACCACCCGACTGTAATCTTGGAATACCCATAGGTGACCACTAGTGTGGCTGTAAACTATATAGCAGTAACGCTGTCTATTTCCTGTATGTATGTACCCATCTACCTTGTAACTAAGCTTTAAGTATCCTTGTAATGCTTGCGCCCAGCTACCTAAGGGTGTGGTGTGCTGTATCAAATAAAGAAACAAACAAACATCTGATCAAATGAATACTTTAAAAAAAAAAGAATAAAAAAAAGCGCCCGCAACAGCTGCATTGCCTTTTACCGCCGGCTTTGGCAGTGGTGTGTAATGCACAATGCTCGCTACACGTACAAACATGTAGCAAGCATTGTGCAATACACACCAGTACCAAAGCCGGCGGTAAAAGGCAATGATGCTGTCGTGGGAGCTTAAGTATTGGAGTGCGGTTCATGGGCTTGGACGGCTGACTCTGGCCGGATCTCGAGATCCGGCTCCATGTCTGGTCCCGGATCTCAGATCCGCCAAGTGCCGGCCCAATGACCAGCACTGCCAACAACTAGAGGTTTGCCGGCATGAGTAATGTGAAATGGCATCAACATTCCCACACATTCCTCTGTAATGTCCCTCCAAAAGAGCTACTGAACTACAGCTTCCATTCATCAGAGAGAAACCAAAGCCACTCCCTAATGTGAAATGCCTGACAGAACTACAGAATATCAAACTCAGGCCCCAAGGATCATCCCTGCTTCCTGAAATCAAAACGTGCACACCCTGCATATTCCACAGTATTGATTATGGCAGATATGAAAGGGGTTGCATTGTCTTAATACTTCTGAAACCCAATCCTTCTGAATGCATTAAGAAAGGCTGACAGACCTCCCACGCTGGACCCAAGAGCAACTGTTTCTCAGAAGCACATCCATGCTCCTTCCTCCCTTCCGCCCCCTCCGACCCCTCAACCCCATGGACAGCTGCACCCAGTAGAGCTATCTGTGCCCTGCCTAAACATTACTTGATCCACCAAAGATCTCCCTAATTACTCATTCCACTAACTTAGCCAAAAAGATATTCAAATGTTTCCTTTAAACATCCTCACGCTCCCCAATCCCTTTTTGTCCCATCTGGGAGAGGTCCAACATCTGCTAACTAGACCTTTAATCCCTCCTCCTATGTGCATTAAAAGATTCAGACCAAATTGGTTAACACCCTCTCACTTGCCACTGGCCTAGCCATCATCAAAAGTTTTCATGCATTTCTTGTCCCCAGGATAATTAAATTCATGAAAAATAGGCCAGATGGCTTACACTTTTATAAATAGCTTGGATCCACTGATACACCAAACTTCACGTCTACTATAAAGCTCCTCTTAACCCATTAGGTTTTTCAAGCAGCTGCTCATCTTCACAAACACCCTCCCCGATTCTTACCAGTCAGGATTCAGACATCTGTGCACCACTGAGACAACGCAGCTTGAGGTTTTGGGTTAGACATTCTTACTAGTTTTTTTCACCTTTCAGCAACCTTTCACGTGGTCACATTAAATTTCCCCTTGCGTGATGAACAAAGACAAAAGTCTTGGACGAGTTTCCTCATTCTCGAAAGAAGCGTTCAATAACAGGGCCGGAGCCCAGAAACACCACTGCAGCACCTGCTGCAAAAACCGTATGTTGCAGGAGCAGCTAGCTTTTCTAGCATCCCAGCCTCACCATCAGCGCCGGTTGCACTCCGGCTGACCATCTCCTCGTTGCTTGTTCAGCAATCCAAGTCCACCTGGCCCCCTTTACCAAGGAGATCGCCACTGCCCAGACGAGGTATTTTCCTGAATACACACACGTGGAGATGCAGCTCCAGGAGACCGTCTGCTAAAATGGCCGCCGCCGCAGCATTTGAATAATATTGTTCACGGCGGATGCCTAGCAACCCCTATACCGTACGAGCCTTTAGGCATTAGGGCGACCCAGAAGGCCGAAGCCAGCCCCTCTAGCCAAAGGCCCACAAAGGCCCTTCCTGTCTGTGCCCCCACCAGCATTCAACAGCAGGGCCCGAACCCTGCACCACCCCTGCAGCCCCTCCTGCAAAAACCGTATGTTGCAGGAGCAGCTAGCTTTTCTCGTATCCCAGCCTCACCATTAGCACGGGTAGCGCTCCAGCTGACCATCTCCTCATTGCTTGTTCAGCAATCCCAGGCCACCTGGACCCCTTTACCAAGGAGACCGCCACTGCCCAGACGAGGTATTTGTCTGAATACACACACCTGGAGCAGCAGCTCCGGGAGACCGTCTGCTAAAATGGCTGCCGCAGCGTTTGAATAATACGGTTTACGGCAGTTGCCTGGCAACCCCTCTGCTGTACGAGCCTTTAGGCATTAGGGCGAGCCGGAAGGCGGAAGCCGCCCCCCCCTAGCTGAGGGCCCACAAAGCCAAAGGCCCTTCCTGTCTGTGCCTTTCCGTGATGGGTTGTGACTTATGACGTCTGTCTTCACTGTTCTTCAACCGTTAGTAGGTGTCTCTAACCATCTGATACACAGCACACTATCTCTTGCTAATTGGTATGCTGCATTAGTGGCCTACACCCGACTTACATAACAAGTCTAGCATTCCCTAAAACAGTACCTCCTGCTCCGAACAGTCCTGTTACCACGCACGAACTACAGAACTTAATCACAGCGCTCGGCCTCCTTCCACGACCCGCGTACCCTCTCGCCACCATCACGGTCACCATTGCCGGGCGTAGTTCGCAAAGTACTGTTTCTAGTATATTCTCTCATCTTTGTTATGCGCTTCTGCCGATAACAAAGACTCGCCGCTCTTTTGCATTAGAGCATGACCGCAGCTCACCGCCCAGAGGAGCCCAAATTGCAGTAAAGATCATTGCTATTCTGCGTATCCATAATTGTCTGTAATATGTTTCGATCAAACAAGCACAGACGAGCCATATGTTAAACCTTTCTCATTTTCAGCTATTATATAGAACGGAAACTTCCTGACTGACCTCACCATTACTTAAGTATGGTATCTCTCCAAATTGGGTACAATGCTCCGTGACCTCACCAGTTTATATAAATATATATGTGTCGACTTTGTTAGCCCAAGCTGATCCCACTGGTATGCTAAGGCCCGGGAGGATAGCGCAGCGTGCGCGTCTTGGAAGCAAGACGAAACAAAGCAACAACAGGTTCGATCCCCGGGTCCGCGCTTAGAAACCTCTGGGTGTTTAAGTGCATTATAAATACATAACTAAGACAAAAAACACAATTACGCAACTAAGAAAAACAAACAATTCCTGTAACAGCGCCTCGATGCCTGCGGGCTGTGTGAGCGCTTTATAAATGTAAAATAAAAATAAAATAAATAAGCATACCGCCTCAAATAGCTTGATGCCCGTTTTGATTTGTTATAAGTGCCTTTATTGAACTGCTTTATGTTATGCCAAGCTGATCACGTCGGTGCACTAAGCATACCGCCTCAAATAGTCTGATGCACTTATTGAACTGTTGTATCTAACCAAAACATTCCTAAAAGTATCTTAGCAACCAAGTGACATTCATCCTTATGCACCCATACAACCAAATGTAATTCAACCCAGTGCAAGATATTATCTTTGACCGGCATAATACTGGCACACTATATTGCGGCCATTACCGAGTATACAACCATGCCAAGTTCATTACTAGCTATCAAGTTTCCGTTCTGCATCATAGAAGACAGTATACCTTGTACAGGTAGTTATTTCCACCCACAGGGCGAAGGCCTATTCAGAATGGGCTGCATTAGACACCACCCTATCCCTTGTCCAACTCCGTTCCTCCTCACCACACCAACTGTTCTACCTTCCCAGGAGCATATTAGCAATCTAAATATCATACGCCTCCCTATCATCTCAGAGCACATGACTAACCCACTAAAGACGGCCAAAAAACTCACTATTGCCAAACCAGATACTAATGCCGATTACCCTATCCTGGGTAACAGCAGACTACTGTCTAAGATCCCGCACCAGGCAGGTGCATCAACCCCATAAGGGTTTGCCTTTTTTCCAGTCACAGATGCTACCCAACAACTCCATAGCAACATAACAGCGCAATCACCGACCATAACCTTACCGCATCCCATCAAGCCATCTCCCAACTTCAAAGGAGCTCTCATAAATGCCCGCTCCCTAGGAGCCCACGCTATCGAAATCCACGTTACCGAGACTTGGCTACACCAAGCATCCGGCCCTCTACTAGCCCTTGCCATTCCACCTGACAACAACATTGTTTGGACTGACAGAGCAAATGCACAAGGAGGTGGAGTAGCCATAATAGCTAAAATTAATGTACAAATTAGATCTTGCCCCATGGAAGAGATGTCAAGCTACAAACTTCTCCTAGCCAAATACTCCACCAACCCTAAAACCACAATGAATATTCTGGTCATTTACAGATCAACTCCTACCCGGACCTAGACATCCCGCTCCTATTAGCACCTCTCATCAAACCCAATACCAAATGTATTATATTAGGAGACATCAACCTAGGCTTTAATGATAAGCAGGACCATAAAGCAGAAGAGTTCCATGCCACACTCCAAGATATGAACTTCACACAACTAGTGAAGGAACCCACCAACAACAAAGGAAGAATACTCAATTGGGTACTCACGCTTAATGCTCAGGTCACAATTTAGTCAATACTACCCTTTGACTGGACCAATCACCATTGTATCAATTTTACCATCATCAATAATGAGCCTCACACACCTAAACCAACACGTTTGAATCAAGAAACATTCGGAAACTAAAAGCAGAAAACCTCTCCCCTATACCCAGCGACACCCTCTCCTCTTATACTTCCATAGGTGACAAGCCCTGTCACATTGCAGATCTGTACCATAATTGACTCAATTGCACCCATTAAAACCAAAACTCGACGAGCCGACAGATGCTCTAGCTTTTGGTTCAATGAAGAACTAGCTGTGCTCAGGCGCACCAAAAGATCCCTGAAGCACATCCATAAAAAATCTACAATAGAGTCAGCCAACGCTTTTACAGCTGCCAATCAAATCTACAAAAAAGCTATTATAACTCATAAAGCAAATGCTTTCAACACTCGCATCAATAATGCTACTTCCAACTCTAAGAAACTTTTTTCCATCCTCAGAGAACTGGAAAACCCAACTCCGGACACCACCCAAGTTAATTCCAGTAAAGAATGGTGCACCACCATGCAAAACGCGATAACCTCTAAAATTGAACTATTACAAAATAAAATCACTGACAAAAGGAAAATACTAGCTGATAAAAACATGCCCGAACCTATGCTCAATCCAATGGATAAGAAAACGAATACACTGTTCCATTTGTCTCTGGTCACCCAAGATTTAATATCAGACACCATCTCCAAACTAAAAGCCTCTAATTGTAAAGGTGATAACTTCCCAGCACACCGAGTTAAATTATGTGCCCCTACTCTCACTCCCATTATTAATAACTTCGTTAATAACTCATTCAATACGAATATAGTGCCAGCGAGTATAAAAGAAGCATGGGTAACACCTCTTCTGAAAATACCTTCACTAGACACATCAATACCAACCAATTACCGGCCAATAACCACTGTCCCATTCCTTCTCAAGATCATTGATAAAATAGCATACACCCAAATTCAAGCCCATCTAGAACATAGCCTACTACTGGGAGCTACACAATCGGGTTTTAGACCCAACCACAGCACCGAAACAGCACTCCTCTACTCGAAAATTCAGATGGACACTATCAGGGACTCCAGTAAACTTTGCATCTTGCTGCTGTTAGACCTCTCAGCAGCATTTGATCTCGTGGATCATGATAAATTATGTGCAACACTTGCAAACGATTTTAGCTTCTCCAATGATGCCACTCTCTGTGTGAAATCCTTTCTTGCACAACCAGAGTATCCATTGGAAAAGAGGTTTCAGATCCTATACCAGTACCCATCGGGATCCCCCAAGTATCATGTCTCTCACCAACCTTATACAATGCATATATTTCAAAAAAGGTAGCAGGCGCCCCGGTCCAGAAAGAACATGGCATGATAACCTGTTCTGAGATGAGAGTTTGCAGGACATGCTTTTTGCTCACTGTACCTTTCACAGATGGGAAATATCCATTTGCATATCAGTCTTTGTCCCGCCCACATGGGCAGTCCAGCGTCGAAATGCTATGGCAATTCCTCTCTGAACAAGAGTACCAACAATAACCCCATACATATGTTTCTGCCTTGTTGGGCCTCATCAGTGAGGTAAAGCTGTGCCTCTCTGATCACAGTGATCAGGGAGTCCATGTCTGGTTGGCCCCAGGTAACTCAGGATGACCAACCCCAAGTTCCTTGCAAATATTTCAAAAAAAATAGCAGGTGCTCCTCTCCCGAAAGAACATGGCATGATAACATGTTTTGAGATGAGAGTTTGCAGCACACAATTTATGTTCTCTGTACCTTTCACAGATGGGAAATATCCATTTGCATATCAGTCTTTGTCCCGCCCAATGCATATACTAAGCTTCTGTTCTCTGCTTTAGATGCAATGGGTGTCATCTAAACTAACTTTGCAGATGACACTCAGATCCTCATCCCGATCTCAGGAAACTATGACCATGACACCATGATCATCAACAAAATATATGCAATAATTCAAAACTAGATGGCCCTCAATAGCCTATGCCTCATCTATAAGAAAACTGAAATTCTCATTGTGGGCTCCCAAGCCAAAATCAATGCCCTTCACGCAGACTACACCGCTATCAACATAGATGGTACCCCAATCCCAGTTTCAAAACAAGTAAAAACTTTAGGAGTATATTTAGATGCACATTTAACTATGACAAAACATGTGAAGGCGCTATCCATATCCACATCCTATACTTTGAAATTAATTGGTCTAAGTCGTCAATTTCTCTCACCTACGAGATGCATCACCCTAGCTAGGGCATTCATACTATCCAAATTGGACTATTGTAACATACTCTTCTTAGGAACATCCAATACCAACCTAAGCAAATTATAACTCATGCAAAATAAAGCACTACGAGCAGCCCTAGGGCTAAAAAATCAGACCATATCTCTATCATTAGGAGGGAGAATCACTGGTTAGCCATTAAGACTGGAATCATATTCAAATCTCTGCGTGTAACCCATAAATGCCTCGTTAAGAAAGCACCCATCTACATCAACAACTCAATTAGGAAAAAAGAATCCTATAGATCGCTCAGATCAAATAATAACGCTCTCCTTGCCATCCCGCGCTTTAAAAGTTTCTAAACACTGGAATACCCTTCCTGTAAACATAAAAATGAAGAATCATTCCAGTGATATAAACAACTTTTAAAAACGTGGTTGTTTAACCAATTTTAGGCAATGAACCCCTCTCAAAAAGTACATAATAATATGAATACCGCATGATGTAAATGTTACCGTTGTTTGTAAATAAAGCACACTATGTAATTTGCTTTTGAAAATGTCACGTCCTATATGTCCTTTAAATGTTTGAATCATAACCAAGATGTCTGTAACTACGCCGAGATGCCTCTGGGTCTGGGCATATAATAAATAAATAAAATAAAATAAAATAAAATAAAATAAAATAAAATAAAATAAAATAAAATAAAATAAAATAAAATAAAGGTCCTAGTTCATTTAAGTTGGGAACCGTAGCTCTTTCACACTCTTCTCTTGTGGTGGGCTCATGGTTCCATTCTGTCACCAATGCTTTTGACATGTTCGTGATGAAATGGAGCATGCCACACCACCAATAGGCAGACAGTACCCAACTCTATGGAAAGGTCTCCCCTGTTGATGCCATTGCCATTGCTTGTCACTGACCAATCAAACAGTGCGTTTTATATCTTTTGTGAACCTCAACTCCACCTCAACGTTATTCCCACGCCCTCAAAATAGTGAGCCATTTGCCAACATTTAAACCATGCTCTTTCAGGCCTTCCAATTTGTATTCATTTTAACATGAAAGCAGTACAACTTGGTTCAACACATTTAAACATTAATAAATAGTTAGACACAATTAAAATCCACCATACAGTGACATTAATTCTATACTCCCAGTATAGCCCATAAGCTATAAAAACAGCTCGTCACTAAATAACTAAACAACATAAAGTCCCTACTGCAACCTGAAGGTCAATCCTAAAAATAACAATGAACACAAATAAGCAATACCCGAGCTTATTTGCATCCACAGTTATTTAGAATGCCCTTCAACCTGATACCAGACTTGTTGTTACCATTCAATCTTTCCAACACTAGCTGAAGGCACTTCCCTTTAATTGCAGTCTTACCCCTCACCTGGTCTCAAAATTACCTCCAGCCTCTAATGTCTACTTGCCTCCTCTCTACATCCAAGCTTGCGCCCGCACTGGAGATATTGTGAATGCTGCCACACATATTCACATCCCATTCCCGCTGGCACTGTTGCTATGTCCAGGGAATAAAAGAGAGTCAAAAACTACCCCTGTTTCAGAGATGCATTAAAGCTAGGTGTGGAGTGCAGCAGAAGCTAGGTTTAGCAAATACTAGCTAAGGAAGGTCACGATATCAGGATAATGAATCCAAAACAAGAGCTTTAATTAATATTGGACACACATCTAAAAAATGTACTACTGCTCATTAGTAGTTGTACGCAGTGGTTGATAAAGACAACAACCGCGTACAACTACTAATGAGTAGTACTTGAAATTGCACAAATTATATTGCTACTAACCCTCACAAATAAAAATGTGGAGCTAATTGTGTGATATATATATTTGTTGTTTATGTTTTTACGGCCATATGTTGTGTTATAGGCCTACATTTTTTAGATGTGTGTCCAATATTAATTAAAGCTCTTGTTTTGGATTCATTATCCTGATATCATGACATTCCTTAGCTAGTATTTGCTAAACCTAGCTTCTGCTGCCCTCCACACCTAGCTTTAATGCATCTCTGAAACAGGGGTAGTGTCATGAACTGCCGCCTGTGCCCATTCTGGACTTTGTGGTCCCTAACCCATAGAGGACTGAATTCCGTAATCCTTCCAACATGTCCGTTTGGTGCGGAACACAGCTTGCCAGTCTTTACGCGCTACGTTCAGCATTCTACAAAGCAGACACACCCCCACGGCTCTGCGCGTCTCAAAGCTACCGCTCGGAGCAGTCTGACATATGTTGCCGAAGTTCGCCTGGAACTTCCTTCCTAGTCCTGTTTCCCCGATTCCTTGAATCTACTTCCTCCCTTTCCTTTCCTCGAATTTACCTTACGATTCTTCCGGGATACTTGCCTGTACTTGAGTCACAGCGTTCTGTGCCTCCGAGCTCGGACTTAGTCTCCTTCCTGGTTCCTGGTACTGGACATCCGACCGCCTCCTGGAGTAGAACCGCTATCCCACGCTGGAACCAGACGACCAGCACAAGAGCCTCTACAAATCCCGGACCGTGCGAAAGAAATAATCAAAGAAGATCGCAAGCAAAGAAAGACAGGTGAGAAGGGGAGAGACTTGTGACAGATTGAGACGCCTAAAAAACGATACGAATACAGAGATGGAAGCCACGGTTCAAGACCTCATGCGGGGTATGCAGGAATTATCCACTGAAGTCCAGAACCTTAAGGCAGAGGACACTGCTTTAAAGCAGCTAGTCTTGTCTCGTGACTTGCTACTAAAGAAAGTGTCTTATTGGGAGGAGTGGTGGACAAATATGATGGCTCTTCAAAGAACCTTCAGGCCTTCCTTGACTCATGTTTGGTGCATTTCACCTTCAAGCCCACTACTTTTCCACCCCAAGAGCCAAGGTGGGGTTCATGATCTCACACCTCACCGGTAACACCTTAAACTGGGCAACCCCCCTAGTCAATTCGGATAACGCCCTCCTAGATGATTATGATGGATTTGTGGAAGCCCTAAAAGCCATGTTTGATCGCCCAGAGCTTGTTTACAGTGCCCAGGAACGACTACTTGAATTTCAACAAGGATCCCAGGATATGCTTACCTATGTGACCCGCTTTAAAGAACTTGTAAAAGAGGCTGATTGGTCCCAAGAAGCCAGCTTCACCCTCTTTTGAAGAGGCCTACATGAAGAAATAAAGGACGAGCTAGCCAGGGTAGCTTGCCCAAGCTCCTTCCAGGCCCTCATGGACCTCTCCCTACAAATTGACTTTCGTATCCAGGAAAGAAAGGTAGAGAAAAGAAAGTCTAAGTCAACATCTCAAAAGGCTGCCACAGACCATTCATACAGACCAGAGCCCGCACCTTCTCCAACCCCGGATCCAGAACCCATGCAACTGGGGGCCTTCCGTGGACCCATTACTCCACAATAAAGGATGCGCCAGATTCACAGTGGACTGTGCATGTATTGCGCCTCCGATAAACACCTTGTGAGAGAGTGCCCTATCGCTCCACCAGTGTTCGGGAAAAGCCAGCTCCCAATCCTAAATGGGGCACAGTTTCGGGAGAAAGGTGTCTGCTCCTCATCAATTCCTTCCTTGAACTCTCCTGGACAAAACAATCTTGTGATTCTACAGGCATTCCTATCGTCTTCCAAGAAAGAATCCTACCCCATCTTGGCACTAGTGGATTGCGGAGCCATGGGCATATTCATAGATCACGATTGGGTCACTAGTCAGAACATCCCCCACGAAACACGAGTGACTGTGCAACCTGTTGAAGTGATTGATGGGAAACCATTATCTTCAGGACCCATAACCCTTCAAACCAAAGAGATTCTTCTTTCCATAAATCACCACCAAGAAAGGATTAAATTTGATATCATAAGATCTGCTCACTATCCTATGGTTCTAGACATGCCCTGGTTACAGAAGCATAACCCCTATATCGGCTGGGCAGCAGGCTCCTTATTTCTTGGTTCAGAACATTGTATGTCCCATTGTTTGTCCCCAATCACTTTACCAAGTTCCTCTGAAGACTCTCCGGAAACTCAGCAAATTCCAGTCACCGTCTCTAACATTATCCGGATTCCCAGGGCCTACCAGGCACACGCAGATGTATTCTCCACAGCAATTGTTCAAGCTCTGCCACCCCACAGACCAGAGGATTGTGCCATTGACACTGAACCTTCAGCCGTGATCCCTTTCGGAAGAATGTTTATTTTGTCAGTACCAGAAAAAAGGGCCCTTTGGGAATACCTGGACACCAACTTGGAAAATGGAACTATTCAACCATCCAAGTCCCCAGCGGGTGCTTCCCTTTTCTTCATTCCTAAGAAGGATTCCAAGGAGCTCAGGCCGTGTTTGGATTACCATGGCCTTAACCAATGCACTCTCAAGGATCGTTACCCATTGCCTCTCATCTCGGATATCCTGGAAGCAGTGAGAAGTGCAGTCATCTTCACAAAACTTGATCTCAGGGGTGCCTACCATTTTATTCGTATAAGAGAAGGTGATGAATGGAAAACAGCCTTTAGAACACCCTTCGACCATTTTGAATACTTGGTCATGCCCTTTGGACTTGCTAATTCCCCTGCAATTTTCCAACGTTTCATGGATCGGGTCTCTTCTGATATGTTGTTCCTCTTCGTCATTGTTTACTTAGACGACATACTGATCTACTCCAAGGACCATCTGAAACACGAAGAGCACGTAAGGGCAGTCTTACAACGTTTACGAGAACACAAGCTCTTGGCCAAACCCGAGAAATGTCTTTTCCATGCATCAACTGTTCACTATCTCGGATTCGTTCTTAGCCCAAAGGGGATAGGGATGGATTCTTCCAAGGTTGACTCCATTCTATCTTGGCCTGTCCCGACCACTGTAAAACAAATCCAATCCTTCCTGGGGCTTGCTAATTTCTACAGGAAGTTTATACCCGCGTTCTCTGAGATTGTGCATCCCATTGGCACACTATTAAAGAAAGATACTCCCTTTTAATGGACCTCAACCCAAGATTCGGCATTTCAACGGTTGAAGTCGGAGTTCACACAAGCTCCCATCATAGCTCAACCTGACACTGACCGACCTTTTCTTGTTGAAACTGATGCCTCCAACTAAGCCACCGGGGCAGTCGTGAAACAGGAACTTGGCAACAAGTTAGAACACCCCATCGTCTATCTCTACC
Source organism: Ambystoma mexicanum (assembly GCF_040938575.1). Classification (NCBI taxonomy): domain Eukaryota; kingdom Metazoa; phylum Chordata; class Amphibia; order Caudata; family Ambystomatidae; genus Ambystoma; species Ambystoma mexicanum. The sequence goes on from NC_090934.1 coordinate 1,313,981,226, forward strand.
GCACCTTGACTCCCAGTGAAACTCATTATTGTGGCCTGGAGAAGGAATTGTTAGCCATTCGTCAAGCCTTCACTGAATGGCGTCATCTCCTTCTGGCAGCCAAACACCCGGTACAAGTCCACACGGACTATCGGAATCTTCAAGTCCTACAATCCCTGGAATGTAGAAACAGTCGCAAAGCCCGTTGGGCCTTCTTTTTTGCCCAATACCAATTTCAAATCCATCTTTTTCCTGGAACACATAACATTATTATCACCCACAGACCAATGGTGCTACCGAACGAGTAAACCAAACCCTGGAACAGTATCTTCGTTGTTTTGCCACCAAAGTCCAGGATGATTGGTCACTCTTAATACCTGTGGCCGAGTTCGCATACAACAATTTGGATCATTCTGCTATTAAGACCAGCCCTTTCTTCTGTAGTCAAGGATTTCATCCTTCAGTCCTACCATCCATTCTCCCTCATCCTACCCCAGTTCCGGCGGTTGATTCCTGGATTGAAACACTTATCAATGTGCACAAAGAAGCAAAGGAACACCTAGAAAAGGCCCGAAGAGATGTGAAACAATATGCAGACTCCAAAAGAAGGCCTGGGCCTTCCTATTCAATTGGCGATAAGGTTTGGTTATCCTCAAAACTCCTTCCTCGGCACCTACGACCAAATAAATTGGCTCCCAGGTATTACGTACCCTTTTCTATAAAGGAAAGGACTACCAGAGTCATGGAAAAGGATTCATCCAGTCTTCCACACTTCTCTGTTAAAACCATATGTTCAGCCCTCTCGAACTGGTCCAAGATCCACCCCAGTGATTATCAATGACCAACTCGAATACAAGGTCTCCAGAATTTGTGACTCGAGGTACCGACATGGTCAACTACAGTATTTGGTCGAGTGAAAAGGGTATCCTCCCTGTGAGCGCACCTGGGAACCCGTGTCAAACATGAATGCCCTCCGGCTGATACGAAGATACCATCTCATCCATCCAGGCAAACCCGAAGGAGCTGGATTTAGGAGGGAGCATACTGTCATGAACCGCCACCTGCGCACATTCTGGACTTCGTGGTCCCTGACCCATAGAGGACTGAATTCTGTAATCCTTCCAACATGGCCATTTGGTGCAGAACGCAGTTTGCCACTCTACGCGCTACGTTCAGCATTCTACAAAGCAGACACCCCCCCGCGGCTCTGTGCATCTCAACGCTACCACTCGGAGCAGTCTGACGTGTGTTGCCGAAGTTCGCCCGGAACTTCCTTCCTAGTCCTGTTTCCCCGATTCCTTGAATCTACTTCCTCCCTTTCCTTTCCTCGAACTTACCTTACGATTCTTCCGGGATCCTTGCCTGCGTTCCGTGCCTCCGAGCTCGGATTTAGTCTCCTTCCTGGTTCCTGGTACTGGACATCTGACCGCCTCCTGGAGTAGAACCGCTATCCCACGCTGGAACCAGACGACCAGCACATGAGCCTCTACAAATCGTGGACCGTGCGAAAGAAATCATCAAAGAAGGTCGCAAGCAAGGAAAGGTGAGAAGGGTAGAGACTTGTGACAGGTAGTTTTTGACCCTCTTTTGTTTCCTTGTTTATATCCACCCAGAAGAGTCAGGCCTCCGTTCAACAAAAAAGAGGGTTACACTTTCTATGCCCCCCTACTCCTTACTGTTGCTATGTTTTGACATATCTTGAGGGACTGGCAACACTGGCCTTCCTTCTGCCTCAGAGTGCTAGGGATGGGATGCCACTGAAGATGTCCATTAGTTGATAGTTGAATGGCCCAGCTGGTGGTGGACTTCGACTACAGCTACCTTACATGATAGAAGGGAGGGGGCAGCTTAAGTGGATAAAAGCAGGCAGGCATGTAACAGGAATGCTCTGACCTCTTCTGAATGTTAGGGAGTCTGCTTCTGATTGATCATGACATTCCAGCAGGTGGAGCCTTGAAAATGGACTGTTTTGCCATGGGGTCTCTTGATTTGGTGGGCTGGATGTGAAGTGGATTTAGTTTGAACAGGGACATTTGTGAGGAAGCTAATTCTCCTTTTGGACTTGATTCTTGGGGCCTCATTACGAGTAGGGAGCTACCCCCATACCGGTTACCGGGTTCGGGTTCCTGGAATGGGGAAATACCGGGTCATTCCGACCAGTATTTCCCCATTCCAGGAACCCGGACCCGGTACATCCCCATTCCCATTTGAGCCCCCATAGGGCTCAATGGGAATGGGGAGTATGCTAATAACGGGTCTGTTAATGATGGGCCCGTTGTTAGCATCCTGGTCTGCTAGTGGGTCCCGCTAAGGAGGCCTGGTTTTACCAGACGTCCTTAGCTGCACCCGCCAGCAGACCTCGTAATGGGGCGGTAGAGGGATAACGGGACCGGCAGCTCTACCGGCACCATTATCCCTCTACCGCATTCCTTGTAATGAGGCCCTTGGTCTCGAAGACCTGTTGTACACTCTAGCAGTAAGAAGGGGAGCTGGTCACTTAACTGATGTTAAAATACCTTGGTAAACCTTGCTACAGCCCCGGGACGAAGAACAAATACTGAGAAAATAATAAACAGCGGAGATCATGTCGGTGTCTTCTGTGCAGTGAAGAAGTCCACTGCCTCCCCCAAACCCCTCCGCCCCCACTCTGCCTCAAAAAGAGAAGCAAGAGCGAAGAAGGGGCACAAGTCCACCATTCCGAGGCGCGGAGGAACCAGGCGTGTTAGGAGGTGGCCCAGGGTACAGTGAGCAGGAGACCACACAGGAGAGCACGGTAGGAAGAGGAGGCAGGGGAAATGAGGGATTGGGGCGCAGCCGTAGGAAGTCAGAATCCATGGAATGATATGCTGCAGTAAGGCAGCCCGCGGTAAAGGGACCATAAACCGTAAGGAGCTAAGATGTTTTTAGTAACTTACAATCATATCATATCATGGCCATTCAGTAGCGGTTAATATACTGCAACCTGTCTGTAACTAGCGCCACAATGCCTCAGGGCTAAGTGCGCTGCTATAAGTGCAAAATAAATATATATATATATATATACTTATATACATATATGCTTTTTGTGTCATATTTGCTTTGCTTTTCTATTTCAAGAGGACGGCCATATGAAGAGCCATATTGGGTTCCAAACTCGGTAGTCACTGCATTCTTAGCTCTAACAGATTAAATCACCTCTGCCTTTACACATTGAACGATGCTGCTCTTCTGTTTAAGATAGTTCCTTATGCAGCGGGATGAAATGAAGCAGTTACTATGATAAGGTTGGTCCAAAGAGATTTTTGTCATATCCCACCCTGAAACAATGAGGCACTCCATCCCAACCCGTAGGAACCCACATGGAAAATGAAATAAGCTGTATTGACATATTTTATTTTTGGGGAATTTTAGTAGCCTGCTGTTTTTCATATCAATGGTGCAAATACTCAGTGAACTCGCCCAAGAGATAACTCCAATGTAGACCCTTGAATGTGAGCCTGTCTTACCCCTGATACCCCGGGTCTGGCGCGCATTACAAATAAATAAACAAATAAACAAACAAACTCGCTTTCAGTGAGGAATTACCACCAAACGTAAATACCGATACCATTACTCGGTCATCTGGACTTGGTACGACGTCCTTTCGTCACAGGATGTTTTTTTGCGGGGGTTTTTACTGCAAATTTTTTTTCACAAAAAAATATTGCATTTTTTTATAAAAGGGGGGATTTTGGGGGAACCCCCCAAAAATAATTTAAAACAAAATTCTATGGTTTTTTCAGAAAAAAAATTGTGGTAAAAAACCCAGCGAAAAAACATCCCGCGATTAAATGGCATGGAACCCTGGACTTAAGGTATTAGCACACTTGACCTAAAAATATTTGACCTAAAACATTTGATCTACATTTTGTTACCTTTTTTTTCGTCAAATTGAATTAAATAAATATATGGGGTGGGTAAGGATTAGGTTGAGGGGAAGTTGGGAGGGGGAGTGTTGCGATCAAATGTGATTAGGTCAAATGTTTTAGGTCAAATAGACCCAGACCGGAATTTATGCACAGCTGTCTGATGGTACTATTCACTATTCATGGAGTCCACATGACTCCATGGGGGATTTGGAGGAATTTCCAGAGGTACTAATTCCACATAGGGTAGTCTCTCCAAATAATGGCATTAAAGAGAAGGATTTATCCAGCATTTGGTTGGAGGAAATGTTGTAATTTGGCAGTGCAGTAACACTGATGGTATTTCTGTAAATGCCCCAAAAACGGTGGTAATAGAATTGTTACTAAAAATGTACTGTACTGCCAAACTTGTAATAAGCCCCATGCATTTACCAGTATGTATCTTGAAAATGCCAATAAACAAAATTTAAAATAAATGAGCCTCCGCAGACAGAGCGTTCGGCTACTTTTGAAATGTAAGGATCTCCTTTTCGTGGAACCCCAGCCCACACCAAACGCTCATTTCAAGAATGTAACAAAGAGTTGGCCAGCCAGCGACCCCATGGCCATATGAAGCACGCCTGCGCAGAACCAGTGCTAGACGCGATGAAAGCGTTACCATTATTTCAAGAAATCCTGCCGCGTATTCAAGCTCACAAGGAACAGATACTGATGTTTCAGCGTCTCTGCCAGCAAAAATATATTTTTTGGCACCTGTTGCTGACGTGGGCACAGATGACGCAGCATCACAGATTGTGACATGCCAAAACACGAGAAGGAACGATGCTGACTAAGCGGTGCCCTGCTCTATAGCATCGTTAGTGTGCACTGGTGGGCCGAGAGACCCCCATCTGTTCTCAAGCATGCCATTCAACACACCCCCACACTTGGAGAACCGCTTGTTCCAGCATATTCTTTTTGTTAAACACATTGACACGAATTACATCACACATTTCATAGTCCTACAGCAATCATGGGACGCCCTATGCGCAGCGGTCCCACGTTGCACAGCCTGGATCTGCGCATAGCAAGTGCAAGTCACTCCTTCTGTTGAACATCTCAGCGTTCTGTGCAAGTTATTTTTCTTTTGTAACCAAGCCAGATGAAAGGGAGTTATTTTGCTGTAAAAGGCAGGGGAAATGTGTTCAGATCGGTGAGAGTATAGGATTTTGGATGTATGTTATGACTAAGAATGTTGCATTTCCCCTTCTTCTGGCTTCATCATCACAGACCTTACTTAATCAAGGCATTGTCTCACCAAACTACCCTTTACCATACCAACATGGAGGATTCTTTGGACAGACTAGTCCTTCCTCCATGTTTATGTATGTTTGGTTCTTTCTTCTAACACCTGTAAAAGTGCACTCCCACCCTTCCCTCGCTCTGGTTCTTCACAAGCTACCTCTTTAGGGTTGTGTTGGGGGAATGAGAAGGACTGTGGCGAGGAATATCCAGCCGCGGAATAATGAAGATTACTGGTAAGTAAACGCGCCATTGTTTTTTATGTCTCTATCTGTCAGCTTTTTCTACTCTGCCTTATGTTACAGAACTCTAGCAGATCTTCACTATTTCCAGTTGTGAAATACACATGGTATTTACAGATACATGCTAATCCTATCGCAAGCAGACCAGCATATTGTTAACAATTAACCCTTTATAACATAACTAAAGGGCTATGTAGCGACACAGACAAAGGGACAATTACCAAAGACGTGTGAGCTAAACAAAGGCGGTAGACAAATCACGGAAACTTGGTCTACAACAGATTAAAGGTTTAAAATAAGGAAAACCATATAAATCTGTGTAATAAAATAATTAAAAAAATAAAAATAACTAATTTACAGGCTTCTTACTATTAGTGATCAATACCTGGAATTAAAAAAACAAAGACACATGCAGGGTCTTTAGTTGCTATTGTTGTAGTAGAAGATGTATAAAATGAAATGATTATTCATAAGGTTTCTCAGCCAGGCTTAAAGAGGTCAATCTGAGCTGCTCGTCCTAATTCCCTCAGTTGAGAGAATTTGTTTGGGATCTTTTGTTTACTTTCTAGCTGGGGTGTCACAGGGATCTCTGCCTGATCTGGTTCAATGGTTTTAGACTGAGCTGATCCCAAGTGTGGTCTCATGTGTCATCAGCATCCCATTGAAAACAACTGAAAAGCTGAAGTAACTTTATAAATATTCATGATTCATTCACACTGTGCTCTATATAGATCCTGCTCTTCAGCAGCCTCCCATCAGGTCATGGGCGTGCTACTTTCCCTGCTCTGAGCAGCCCCTGCTAGTACTCTAATAACCTGGGGCCAGTCTGCTCACACCTACTCTTTATTTTGACATACAGCTCTTCTGCATAGCGTTTCACTTCTAGGGTTCCTTGGAACCCCAACCCACCCGCGTTCTGTCCCTGCTCAGCCCGGCTCTGAATGTGTCTATTTATGCCTCTCGACGAACACCACTCTCTGGGGAGCGGTGTCCTTTATACTAAATGAAGCTTCATATCTGACTGATGGATCCTAGAGTCAAAGAAAAAGTTATTGCAAAATCCAGGATTAAGTTAATTGACTCCAGCCATTTCGTTTGCCTTCCAGCACCCTCTTTAAGCTTCACCTGTGCCGTGCTACTTCTCCCTTCTGTTGAGGGTATGCTTTGTGTTTATGTTTCTTGAACCGCCTCTACATTATGATTGCTCTGGCCTTATACAGTCTGAGCTGTATTTAAGCTGTATCGACTGTTATCCAGTTTTGTGTCTGTGCACTGTGCTGTCACAGTGCACTTGTACTCTTAACACGTCTGTGATGGGCCTTCCTGACCATCCCCATTCTGTGAGTGGTGGTACACACCAAGAGGTACTTGCAAGGCCATGTTAATAGAATACACTGGATAACTCATATTCCTTTTTGTGGGTCTTACAGTGCAGAACAGCAGCAGTGAGTCAAGGTGGCCAGATCCCCTTATCAGTGTCAAATTCTCTAAATGATGGCTGCCTATTGTGGATCTGTATGATCACTGCGACCCTCACAATTGCGACGGCTGGAAATGCCGACTTTAAAAAAACAAGATTTGTTAAAACCCCTTTACACCACATATATATGCGGGCGGAGAACCCCACAGCCCCTCCCCCATATTAATAATATATTAATAATATATCTTATATCCCCCCACATATATATGTGGTGTAAGGGGGGTCTAAAATAAAAGTCGGCATATTTGGCCGTCCTCATTGTGAGGGCGACATTTTTGCACATTACCCCTATTGTCACTGAGTATACAAGAATCACACGTGAACCAGGTGTGGAGTGTGTTTCCCGTAGACCTTTATTAGGGCTAGAAGGACAAACTGAAGGAATGTTCTTGGAGGTAATAAATGTGCAAATAACAAGGGGGGTCCGGGGAGACTCTCTGCCAGACATGAGTCCTGGTTACAAGAGCCTTACCCAGAGTCTTTAGCTCACTATCTTTCACAGAGAAGAAATATCCTAAACATATCAGTCTTTTTCCTGCCCTGGCGCAGTCCAGCACCGAAATGCTAGGCAATTCTCCTCTGAACAAGAGTACCAACAGCAACCGCAGACACGTGTTTCGGTCTGGTTGAACCTTATCAGTAGAGTATAGCTGTGCCTCTCTAAGAATAGTGAGCAAGGGGTCCACGTCTGGCTCCACCTCACTGACGAGGCCCAACCAGGCCGAAACACATGTCTGGGGTTGCTGTTGGTACTCTTGTTCAGAAGAGAATTGCCAGGCATTTCGGTGCTGGACTGCCCTTGGGCAGGACAAAGACTGATATGTAGTGGAAATTTCTCTTCTGTGAAAGGATGGTGAGCTAAAGACTCTGGTTGAGACTCTAACCCGGGATATAGGCCGGTAGTAGAGAAACTCCCAGAACCCCCTTGTTTTTGCATATAAAGTAGCTTTGGGTTTTCACCCTAAGCTACTAGGGTAATCCAGACGTGGAATCCTTGCTCACCGTCTTAGAGAGGCACAGCTCGACCTCACTGACGAGGCCCAACCAGGCCGAAACACGTGTCTGGGGTTGCTGTTGGTACTCTTGTTCAGAAGAGAATTGCCAGGCATTTCGGTGCTGGACTGCCCTTGGGCAGGACAAAGACTGATATGTAGTGGAAATTTTTCTTCTGTGAAAGGATGGTGAGCTAAAGACTCTGGTTGAGACTCTAACCCGGGATATAGGCAGGTAGTAGAGACACTCCCAGAACCCCCTTGTTTTTGCATATTAAGTAACTTTGGGTTTTCTCTCTAAGCTACTAGGGTAATCGAGACGTGGAACCCTTGCTCAACGTCTTAGAGAGGCACAGCTCCACCTCACTGACGAGGCCCAACCAGGCCGAAACACGTGTCTGGGTTGCTGTTGGTACTTTTTCTCAGAAGAGAATTGCCAGGCATTTCGGTGCTGGACTGCCCTTGGGCAGGACAAAGACTGATATGTAGTGGAAATTTCTCTTCTGTGAAAGGATGGTGAGCTAAAGACTCTGGTTGAAACTCTAACCCGGGATATATACCGGTAGTAGAGAAACTCCCAGAACCCCCTTGTTTTTGCATATTAAGTAGCTTTGGGTTTTCACCCTAAGCTACTAGGGTAATCCAGACGTGGAACCCTTGCTCACCGTCTTAGAGAGGCACAGCTCCACCTCACTGACGAGGCCCAAACAGGTCGAAACACGTGTCTGGGGTTGCTGTTGGTACTCTTGTTAAGAAGAGAATTGCCAGGCATTTCGGTGCTGGACTGCCCTTGGGCAGGACAAAGACTGATATGTAGTGGAAATTTCTCTTCTGTGAAAGGATGGTGAGCTAAAGACTCTGGTTGAGACTCTAACCCGGGATATAGGCAGGTAGTAGAGACACTCCCAGAACCCCCTTGTTTTTGCATATTAAGTAGCTTTGGGTTTTCTCTCTAAGCTACCAGGGTAATCAAAACATGGAACCCTTGCTCGCCGTCTTAGAGAGGCACAGGTCCTCCTCACTGACGAGGCCCAACCAGGCCGAAACACGTGTCTGGGGTTGCTGTTGGTACTCTTGTTCAGAAGAGAATTGCCATGCATTTCAGTGCTGGACTGCCCTTGGGCAGGACAAAGACTGATATGTAGTGGAAATTTATCTTCTGTGAAAGGATGGTGAGCTAAAGACTCTGGTTGAGTCTCTAACCCGGGATATAGGCCGGTAGTAGAGAAACTCCCAGAACCCCCTTGTTTTTGCATATTAAGTAGCTTTGGGTTTTCACCCTAAGCTACTAGGATAATCCAGACGTGGAACCCTTGCTCGCCGTCTTAGACAGGCACAGCTCGACCTCACTAACGAGGCCCAACCAGGCCGAAACACGTGTCTGGGGTTGCTGTTGGTACTCTTGTTCAGAAGAGAATTGCCAGGCATTTCGGTGCTGGACTGCCGTTGGGCAGGACAAAGACTGATATGTAGTGGAAATTTCTCTTCTGTGAAAGGATGGTGAGCTAAAGACTCTGGTTGAGACTCCAACCCGGGATATAGGCCGGTAGTAGAGAAACTCCTAGAACCCCCTTGTTTTTGCATATTAAGTAGCTTTGGGTTTTCACCCTAAGCTACTAGGGTAATCCAGACGTGGAACCCTTGCTCACCGTCTTAGAGAGGCACAGCTCAACCTCACTGACGAGGCCCAACCAGGCCGAAACACGTGTCTGGGGTTGCTGCTGGTACTCTTGTTCAGAAGAGAATTGCCAGGCATTTCAGTGCTGGACTGCCCTTGGGCAGGACAAAGACTGATATGTAGTGGAAATTTCTCTTCTGTGAAAGGATGGTGAGCTAAAGACTCTGGTTGAGACTCTAACCCGGGAAATAGGCCGGTAGTAGAGAAACTCCCAGAACCCCCTTGTTTTTGGGTAATAAATGTGCCCAAAAGCAACTCATTCGTGGTCAGGATAGTCGTGCCCAAAATCTACATCAGTGTCTCTAGGGAAGGTTCAAGAAAAGTCCAAAGCAAAGGTTCTTTCAGTTCTTGTTAGGGCCTGGTTTGGGTACTTCCTGGTGGCTGTAATCAAATGAAACCAAATCTGGGGGTAAGAGCTCAGTGTCCCAAATATAGCAGAAAGTAATTCTAAGAACACAATGGCCATCATTACGGGTTTGGCAGTATCTGTGCCTGTAACAAAGGTACAGCTGCTGCTGAACCCGTGATTTTACCGGCACCCGCGAATGGGCAATTACCGGGTCATGCCGAGTTTGGCAGACCTGGTAATTGCCCATTTGCAGGTGCCGGCAATAAGGGACTCCCCACCCCCATTCGGCCCCATAGGGCTGAATAGGAATGGGAGCTCGGATGCACTGGCACCGTTCATAACAGTGCCGGTGGATCCACGAGTTGTGCTCGCGGGTGCCGCTGTGCCCGCCAGATCCGAAATGGCGGGCAGAGCGAGACCCGCAAGCATAACCCGTAGTATGGCGGTACGGTAGCAAAGGTGCCAGTAGCGATACCGATGCCGTTGTTGCCTTACCGCCATACTTATACTGAGGCCCAATGACTCTACCATCTTGCCTTTTTAGGATGCAATAGAAGTTTCTGGTTTTGGTAGCCTCCTTGAACATTTTCTTTTCAGTCATCCATTCATTAACTTTATTTCGGCAACATACCTTAAAAAGCCACAAAAATACATAACATACAATTAATACATCATTAAAATTGCAACCACAAGTGAAATTACATCGCAATAAGCATGCAAAAGCATCAAATGGATGCAATACTAAGCTTGCGCTTAGAAACTGGTCTCCGGTATTAAGCGCATTATAAAAGAACAATTAATTTAATTATATACATAAAAAAACCACAAATGAGACAAAAGACAAGGCTCATTACGAGTTTGGCATTGTGGGAAAAAAGTGGAGGTAATACCGCTTACCTCCATTTTTTCTGCAATGCCAAACTACACGTTTGCCGGTATTAAGCTGGAGATAACTCCTCCACTTTACCTTAAAAAATCGGCGGCATTACCATCCAGTAATACCGCCCTCAGTAATACTGGAAAAAATGCCCAATTTAGTCCATTAAAAGGGGTTTTACAAAGGCAAACCACCACTTGTAAACAGGTGGTAGTACCACCAGACGTAATACCTCCAGTGGTAAAACTGCCTGAGCAAGTGGCGGCATCAGTAATTCCGTTTGCCAGTATTCAGGTGAATTTAGTGCTGGAATACTGGCAAATTTGTAATGAGTCCAATGGGTCTCATTACAAGTTTAGCAGTGTGGGAAAAAAGTGGAGGTAATACCGTTTACCTCAATTTTTCCTCCACCAGCAAGCTCCAAGTTTGCCAGTATTACTGCCGCCAGTATTTCCGGATGGTAATACCAGTGATTTTTGAAGGTAAAGTGGAGGAGTTGCCTCTGTAACTCCTTCTCTTTACCCCCAAAAATCACTGTTATTACCGACTGGTAATACCGGCAAAAATCCCCAATGGACATGGGGATTTACACCGGCAAACCGCCACTTGCAATCAGGTCATATTACCGCCAGAGTTAATACCACCGGTGGTAATACCGGAAAACTCTTATTGAGCCCCAAAGTTCTTGTGCAGATAGGGTACGGTGTGGGGTCCTCATCCCACATCTCAAGGCTGCACTGGAGCCTGATGGCTGATTCTGTATTGGTGTCACATTGTAGCGGGCCTTAAAGTGAGTCCTGGAGACATAAAAGGTCACACCGTAAAATCTTTACATGGTCCTCGGTAGGACTTCACCTTCACTTAGGCTCCTGTTTCTACAGCCTCACAACCCAAGCTGTTTCTCATCCTCAACCTACTCTTTTGTACCTCTCTCCCTATCTTATCATCATGCTTATGATTCTTCTCACATCTTCTCCTTACCTTCTCTTAATAGCTCCTTTTTAACTTCACTCACTACCTCCCTTTTAAACACCTCTCTATCGAGAGCAAACTTTGCAATCGCTCTCTTCCAACTTTCTGCACCCTCTTTCCCCATCATCGACCCGACGCTTTACCAGTAAGGTCAGGCAGAGGACGTCATCACACTCTCCATCAGCACATGTGGAAATGGTGCGATCATATTGTTTATTGGAAATATGAGCTGTTGAGCAGTTGCACACAGCACTGCAGCGCTGCTACTGTGTTTTAATCACCCCTGAAACAGTGGATGGAGATTAAAAGATAAGGAGGCAGAGACTCAGTTGCCCTCTCTGTCCACCGTCACTGAAATATGACAGTCAGGAGGAAGGGGTGTGTTAAAACAGCATGTATGTATCAGGGACGTAATTTCACCAAAATGCCAGAGTAGCAGAAGTGACATCACACAACCCTTGACCTCTGATGACATCACATCAAGTGATGTCATTTGACCCCGCCCCTAAGTGACATCACTGGAAGTGGTGGCACATGACCTTCAGATGCGTCTAACATCTGTGTTTCCAGTTACACTCATACACCTCTCGCATCCACTCACACTGCATCCTCAACACAGGCACGCACCCACCCATCCAGAACATTCAAACACACACTATCACAATCATACTCATTCACCCACCAGTCACTCACACGTAAACCTTCGCTTACATTCACACTCACTGCATTCTCCACACAGGCACCTACCCAGAACAAACACACTATCACATTCCTACTCATTCACTCCCCAGTCACACTCACTCATACACCTTCTCTTATTTCACTGCATTATCTACACAGGCACATACCCACTCACCCACCCAGAACATTCAAAAACACACACTCTCAAGTTTCTTCTCAATCTCCCACCATTCACTGACCCAGAACGGGTGTGGCAGGGCCCCCTGCATCCCACCAGTGGCTGGAGTGCTTGCTACTTAAACGCTCACATGTTGGAGTAGGTTTGTCACACCCACATCTGTCTTCCTCGTCCCACTCCTAACAGATTGTGAGAACTGGGAGGAGGAAGACAAGACTAGGCGTAATGTTGACCACCTTCTGGTAAGTCAACTGTGACAGCCTCATAGGTTTTGTTACCATAGGAGAAAAGCCCCAAATATCCCCCTGCAAGACACCAATCATCGCTCGACAGAGACACATGTGGACCCAACCCACAGTCTGCACCTGCCCACTACTTCTTTCTTTCTTTCTTTTTTTCTTTCTTTCTTTCTTTTTTTCTTTCTTTCTTTCTTTCTTTCTTTCTTTCTTTCTTTCTTTCTTTCTTTCTTTCTTTCTTTCTTTCTTTCTTTCTTTCTTTCTTTCTTTCTTTCTTTCTTTCCTTCTTTCTTCCCCATACTTTACCATCCATCCACCCACCCACCCATCCAGGGCCGGCGTCAGGGCCTTTCAGTTTTGCTGGTTGAAATGTGCCACAAGCCTCAGGGAGCTTGCTAGCAGCTGCCCCCATGTTAGCAGTGTTACGGCACAGCAACGCCTTTGAATGAGTCCCGTGATAATCAACAGTTTTAGCACCTCCCTGCTTTTCTCTGTCTCCAGCGTAATTTAAGCACCCTAACGTGTCTCAGATTGCTTCCCCATCCTATAGGCATGGTGCCCCCAAACATCATGTTGAAACGGTCCCACATGAGCCCTGACACATATCCATCCATCCATCCATCCATCCATCCATCCATCCATCCAGTCCACCCCTCCCACCACACACTCCCTGTGCGACCCCAGGCGAGCCCCAAATGACATTCCTGGTATGTATATTGATTAAGGTTTATAGTCAAAAAGTCGAAAACATAATGTCGAATAGCAAAAATGTCGAAAAAAAAATGTCGAATGTAAAAAAGTCGAAAACACATACATATAATAGGAAAAGTCATAATTTCGAGAAAAAAAATGTCGAAAAAAAAATCGAAAACCCAAAACACTTTTTTTTTTTTTTTTTTTACCCAGATAGTAACATTTATTATGGGGGGGGGTCCCCCCCCAACCTCCCCATCCCAAACCCCTACCCCAACCCCCCCCCTCCTCCCCATCCTTCCACCCCCCATAGATATACCTTTAATTATTTTAAAAAAATCTTTAATATAATATTAAATAATTAATTAATTATTAAAAAAACCATCCCAAACCCCTATCCCCATCCTCCCCATCACCCCCACCCCCCATGGAAATACCTTTAATTATTTTTAAAAAAAAGTTTAATAAAATATTTATTATTAACACATAAAATCGAAAAAAATCGAAAAAAAGTCGACATTTTTGTTTTTTGACATTTTTGTTTTTCGACTAAATATTTTCGACATTTTTACTTTCGAAAATATTGTATTCGACATTATGACTGGATACCATTGATTAACATAGCACACACCTAGCCAATTAGTAGCCGGAATACGGGTAACGTGTGGTTCCAAAGTAAGTGAAATGATCAGAAGGCAAACACATGGTGCACACCGGAGGCGTGGGGAAAATAAAGGGAAATATTGAGATGCTGAAGAGAGGACAGCAATGGCGCAGAGAACTCTGAATAAGGCGTGATATGCAGCTGTATGATGGATTCCCGATGCATAGAAATGAGGATACGAAGACGTGAGAAAGGGAATACATGAATTCCTTAAGCCTCTTCCACTTTTTCTGTTTCTTACAAATAAATGCTGAAAGGAAACAGAGTGATTTCCGTCTGTACAAATCAGTATAAACGGAAAACAGAGAGCCTTATTTATTAAGAAGAGTTGTCGACTGGGGTACAGGACAGGTTGTCTTGTAGGGGAACGGGTGCTCTAGCTCAGCAGGTGAGTTAGGGGAGGAGACAAGAGAGGACAGAAGGGACTGGTGAAAGAAGTAGGAGGTGGGAGAAAGAGGGGGAGAGTAAGGGTGTCACTGATTTTAGCAAGCTAGCATGAGAAGTAGGAGGTGGGAGAAAGAGGGGAGGGCTAGCGTGTCACAGATCTTAGTGAGCATGAATGGGAAGTAAGAGTTGGAAGAAAGAGGGGGAAGAGTTAGTGTGTCACAGATCTTGGTGAGCTGGCATGAGAAGTAGGAGGTGGGAGAGAGAGGGGAAGGCTAGCTTGTCACAGATCTTAGTGAGCTTGCTTGAGAAATAGGAGGTGGGAGAGAGAGGGGAGGGCTAGCGTGTCACAGAACTTACAGATCTTTAATAAGAAGAAGAAGGGGAAGTCATTGCCAATGAAATAGAGGAATGCTTGCTCAATGGAGAAGACCAGAAGTGAGCAGGTGTTAACTAGGAAGGATAGGCCATGAGCTAGATAGGGATCAAGGGCACCAGATGCAAACGTTTGTTTATTTAGCAGGGAGCTGGGCTACGGGAGAGTGGAATGTGAACCAAACCCATGACGTGAATAAGCGAGCGGTCAGATGGAGCTGGATTGGTAGAAAGGGAAGATGAGGTGAGCGAGACTGCTAGAAAGACATGGTAGAGTGAGTTGCCAAGGAGGTGAACAGGTTGGTTATGGAGGGCAGTCAGTGAGAGGTCAAAGAGTAGGGATCTGAGGTCAAGTGGGTGGAGGATCAGATTTTTGGAAGTTGAAGCCCCCCAAATGGCTAATGAAGCCTCTTTGGGAAGGGGTCGAGAAGCAGGTGAATATCTGTAAGGAAGGAGTTGAAAAGGCTAGAATAGGGAATACATGAATTCCTTAAGCCTCTTCCACTTTTTTCTGTTTCTTACAAATAAATGCTGAAAGGAAACAGAGTGATTTCCGTCTGTACAAATCAGTATAAACGGAAAACAGAGAGCCTTATTTATTAAGAAGAGTTGTCGACTGGGGTACAGGACAGGTTGTCTTGTAGCTCTAGCTCAGCAGGTGAGTTAGGGGAGGAGACAAGAGAGGACAGAAGGGACTGGTGAAAGAAGTAGGAGGTGGGAGAAAGAGGGGGAGAGTAAGGGTGTCACTGATTTTAGCAAGCTAGCATGAGAAGTAGGAGGTGGGAGACAGAGGGGAGGGCTAGCGTGTCACAGATCCTAGTGAGCTTGAATGGGAAGTAGGAGGTGGGAGAGAGAGGGGGAAGAGTTAGCGTGTCACAGATGTTATAGATCCTGGATGGGAAGTAAGAGTTGGAAGAAAGAGGGGGAAGAGTTAGTGTGTCACAGATCTTGGTGAGCTGGCATGAGAAGTAGGAGGTGGGAGAGAGAGGGGAAGGCTAGCTTGTCACAGATTTTAGCGAGCTTGCTTGAGAGGTAGGAGGTGAGAGAGAGAGGGGACGGCTAGCGTGTCACAGAACTTAGTGAGCTTGCTTGAGAAGTAAGGGGCGGGAGAGAGATGGGAGGGCTAGCGTGTCACAAATCTTAGTGAGCTTGCTTGACAAGTAGGAGGTGGGAGAGAGAGGGGAGGGCTAGCATGTCACAGATGTTAGCAAGCTTGCTTGAGAAGTAGGAGGTGGGAGAGAGAGGGGAGGGCTAGCGTGTCACAGATCTTAGTGAGCTTGCTTGAGAAGTAGGAGGTGGGAGAGAGAGAGGGAGGGCTAGCGTGTCACAGATCTTAGTGAGCTTGCTTGAGAAGTAGGAGATGGGAGAGAAAGGGGGAAGAGTTAGCGTGTCACAGATCTTAGTGAGCTTGAATGGAAAGTAGGAGGTGGAAGAGAGAGGGGGAGAGTTAACGTGTCACAGATCTTACAGATCTTGGATGGGAAGTAGGAGGTGGGAGAGAGAGGGGAAGGCTAGCATGTCACAGATCTTAGTGAGCTTGCTTGAGAAGTAAGAGGCGGGAGAGAGAGGGGAGGGGAGGGCTAGCGTGTCACCAATCTTAGTGAGCTTGCTTGAGAAGTAGGAGGTGGGAGAGAGAGGGGAGGGCTAGCATGTCAAATATCTTAGCAAGCTTGCTTGAGAAGTAGGAGGTGGGAGAGAGAGGGGGGGCTAGCGTGTCACAGATCTTAGTGAGCTTGCTTGAGAAGTAGGAGGTGGGAGAGAGAGGGGAAGGCTAGCATGTCACAGATCTTAGTGAGCTTGCTTGAGAAGTAAGAGGCGGGAGAGAGAGGGGAGGGGAGGGCTAGTGTGTCACGAATCTTAGTGAGCTTGCTTGAGAAGTAGGAGGTGGGAGAGAGAGGGGAGGGCTAGCATGTCAAATATCTTAGCAAGCTTGCTTGAGAAGTAGGAGGTGGGAGAGAGAGGGGAGGGCTAGCGTGTCACAGATCTTAGTGAGCTTACCTGAGAAGTAGGAGGTGGGAGAGAGAGGGGATAGCTAGCATTTCACAGATCTTAGCAAGCTTGCTTGAGAAGTAGGAGGTGGGAGAGAGAGGGGAGGGCTAGTGTGTCACAGATCTTAGTGAGCTTGAATGGGAAGTAGGAGGTGGGAGAGAGAGGGGTAGAGTTAACGTGTCACAGATCTTACAGCTCTTGGATGAGAAGTAGGAGGTGGGAGAGAGAGGGGAAGGCTAGCATGTCACAGATCTTAGTGAGCTTGCTTGAGAAGTAAGAGGCGGGAGAGAGAGGGGAGGGGAGGGCTAGTGTGTCACAAATCTTAGTGAGCTTGCTTGAGAAGTAGGAGGTGAGAGAGAGAGGGGAGGGCAAGCATGTCACAGATCTTAGCAAGCTTGCTTGAGAAGTAGGAGGTGGGAGAGAGAGGGGAAGGCTAGCTTGTCACAGATCTTAGTGAGCTTGCTTGAGAAGTAGGAGGTGGGAGAGAGAGGGGAGGGCTAGCGTTTCACAGATCTTACAGATCTTTAATAAGAAGAAGAAGGGGAAGTCATTGCCAATGAAATAGAGGAATGCTTGCTCAATGGAGAATACCAGAAGTGAGCAGGTGTTAACTAGGAAGGATAGGCCATGAGCTAGATAGGGATCAAGGGCACCAGATGCAAACGTTTGTTTATTTAGCAGGGAGCTGGGCTACGGGAGAGTGGAATGTGAACCAAAACCATGACGTGAATAAGCGAGCGGTCAGATGGAGCTGGATTGGTAGAAAGGGAAGATGAGGTGAGCGAGACTGCTAGAAAGACATGGTAGAGTGAGTTGCCAAGGAGGTGAACAGGTTGGTTATGGAGGGCAGTCAGTGAGAGGTCAAAGAGTAGGGATCTGAGGTCAAGTGGGTGGAGGATCAGATTTTTGTAAGTTGAAGCCCCCCAAATGGCTAATGAAGCCTCTTTGGGAAGGGGTCGAGAAGCAGGTGAATATCTGTAAGGAAGGAGTTGAAAAGGCTAGAAGGCAGACAAGGAAGAGAGTAAAGCAGGGAGAGCAAGGATTGTATTATCAGAGAATTCAAAAGAGAACCGGAGAATTCAGATGGTGTTAAAATGTACAGTGTTTTCATTAAACCCAGAAAAATGGATTTCCTTTTAAACAAAACAATGAAGTTATCGTGATACAGTAGGTGACATATGAGAACATCTTGATGTGCAGAATTATGAAAAACAAATGATATGCCAACATATAGGAATTCCAAGGTATACAGACACCTTTGTTATGGGAAAATAAACAATGTATGAAATGTGGAGAGTTCATGAAATGCAAAAATATAGTGATTTCATGTTTTGCAAAGATATAAAGAACTAATTTTGAGCAGCAAGACAAGGAATAGGATGTGGCACTAATGACACACATACATGTAAAGTCTTCATAGAATGCAACAGCATGAAAACAATTGTGCGTTGAACACATATAAGGAACTAGCAGATATACGTGGCACTGCCTGGGCTGCAAAGTAACCAACCGTTTAATATGGGTTTCCACTGCTGCCCTGGCATCATCTTTACGCCGACCATCAGGCGACTGCATCAGCCTGTGGTCTGGCTTGTCTCTGTTCTGGTGTGTCATACTGCCTCAGGGCTGCCTGCCTGCTTGCTTGTGCTTGATGACTTTCATGTCGTTGTTCAACTGTCTCTGCTTCCTTGGCTGCCTGTTTACGCCTAGCATCAGGCGACTACATCAATCTGTGGTCTGGCTTGTCTCTGTTCTGGTGTGCCATGCTGCCTCAGTGCTGCCTCAGTGCTGCCTGTCTGCTTGCTTGTGCTTGATGACTTTTATGGCATTGCTCAACTGTCTCTGCTTCCTTGGCTGCCTCTTTACGCCGAGCATCAGGCGACTGCATCAGCCTGTGGTCTGGCTTGTCTCTGTTCTGGTGTGTCATACTGCCTCAGTGCTGCCTGCCTGCTTGCTTGTGCTTGATGACTTTTATGGTGTTGTTCAACTGTCTCTGCTTCCTTGGCTGCCTGTTTACGCCTAGCATCAGGCGACTACATCAATCTGTGGTCTGGCTTGTCTCTGTTCTGGTGTGCCATGCTGCCTCAGTGCTGCCTCAGTGCTGCCTTTCTGCTTGCTTGTGCTTGATGACTTTTATGGCATTGTTCAACTGTCTCTGCTTCCTTGGCTGCCTGTTTACGCCTAGCATCAGGCGACTACATCAATCTGTGGTCTGGCTTGTCTCTGTTCTGGTGTGCCATGCTGCCTCAGTGCTGCCTCAGTGCTGCCTGTCTGCTTGCTTGTGCTTGATGACTTTTATGGCATTGTTCAACTGTCTCTGCTTCCTTGGCTGCCTCTTTACGCCGAGCATCAGGCGACTGCATCAGCCTGTGGTCTGGCTTGTCTCTGTTCTGGTGTGTCATACTGCCTCAGTGCTGCCTGCCTGCTTGCTTGTGCTTGATGACTTTTATGGTGTTGTTCAACTGTCTCTGCTTCCTTGGCTGCCTGTTTACGCCTAGCATCAGGCGACTACATCAATCTGTGGTCTGGCTTGTCTCTGTTCTGGTGTGCCATGCTGCCTCAGTGCTGCCTCAGTGCTGCCTGTCTGCTTGCTTGTGCTTGATGACTTTTATGGCATTGTTCAACTGTCTCTGCTTCCTTGGCTGCCTCTTTACGACGAGCATCAGGCGACTGCATCAGCCTGTGGTCTGGCTTGTCTCTGTTCTGGTGTGTCATACTGCCTCAGTGCTGCCTGCCTGCTTGCTTGTGCTTGATGACTTTTATGGTGTTGTTCAACTGTCTCTGCTTCCTTGGCTGCCTGTTTACGCCTAGCATCAGGCGACTACATCAATCTGTGGTCTGGCTTGTCTCTGTTCTGGTGTGTCATGCTGCCTCGGTGCTGCCTCAGTGCTGCCTGTCTGCTTGCTTGTGCTTGATGACTTTTATGGCATTGTTCAACTGTCTCTGCTTCCTTGGCTGCCTCTTTACGCCGAGCATCAGGCGACTGCATCAGCCTGTGGTCTGGCTTGTCTCTGTTCTGGTGTGTCATACTGCCTCAGTGCTGCCTGCCTGCTTGCTTGTGCTTGATGACTTTTATGGTGTTGTTCAACTGTCTCTGCTTCCTTGGCTGCCTCTTTATGCCGAGCATTAGACAATTTGCGGATTGTTTCTTGGGTGGCACGATGACTGAATTACAGGCTTTTTGCCACTGGAAATGTACACTTCTTGAGTGCCCATAAGAATAATTTCATGGATCATCTTGTACTAATAATCCTGAGTTACTTGTATTAATGTTTGGTGCAATTGTAGCTTTTATGGTAGCCGTATGTCAAGCAAATGTTTAGCTTTTGTTACGGTCATTTGTTTAGAATAATTGTTGTGGTGGTTTGTTAAGCAAAATGAGCATCAGTTCCAATTTCATCCACCAAAAGCCCCAGTTAAGCAACTTCAAGGTCATCAAAATAAGCATTTGTTTTGATTTGATGCCCCAGGGGTGCCGCTCCAGCAACTTTCAACCACACCATTAGAATACTCATCAAACGTTACCCCTGTTAGGCCACTTTAGAGCCCTGTAGATAGTCCCCCCTCCATTTCTATAGCTGACAGACAGGCAGACAGACGTTCAAAAATATAGATTGGATTTAGGATGTACAGAAGTAAGAATAATTGTGATGATCAGAAATATGGAGATATGAGTTGGTTTGACGATTTTGTTTGCATGTCTGTGCAAGCTTCACCTGGTCTGATTTATTTCATTTGTGATCTTCTTGAGCAGAATGTCTTATGTCCTGAATGATGCTTTCCTGTCTGGAGGACTTTGACATTAAGATTGGACTTGATGTGTTCTGATTTGGTTTAGGAAGGATTTGAAAGACGCTGTCGAAAAGCTGATAGAAAAAAAGCGCCAAAAACTTTCAACTGCTGATAAGCTGGAGGAGAACATGGATTTTGCATCTGAACTAATTTTCGCTCAGGTATTGACAGTTTCTTAGCTTTTTGCATCAAAATGTCTTTTGTTGCACGCTTCTTCGTCTCGTCAAATCTTACATAAATTTGAAAACTGAGTGTTTACAGTGTAATTACAAAATCATCTATATTTATTCAGCCAACTGGAACCCACAATACTAAACCTTTGCCTACCAGCGAAGACCCCCTTAGTGTTGAGATTCAGTGCCTTTTCGCCATTAGTGATATTATGGGTGCTTAAATCCTCGCTGCACAATGGGCGTGGGTGTGCCTTCATGAATGCATGGAATTTTAGTAGCGCTCACCTTCTATTCAGATTATTTCAGATTTATAAACCGCAGGAAAGGCCATTATTGAGGACATTATTGAAGGATAATTGTCTGCCCTCAAGTTCTGGCTCAAGGTGAAGCCAAAAGCCAAAATATAGGGAAAGGAAATTATCCCAAGCAACAATGACCCTGCCCATGGTTTATAAGGCTAGTAGCAGTTTGTATAGATAATTTTATTTAATTTAAACTCAATGTATTTTTATTTCCTTAATTTTCCCTTTTCTATTTGGCTGGGTAATAATCCAACACTGGCCATCTTTGGAATTCAGCAATACACATTGAAGGCGTGTGCATCATTGTGGAGAATTGAACACGTTCATCCTGAGGATCGCAGAATCGAAATAAGTGCACAGCAAAATCTGAATGATTTGAATCCAATAATTCAATCAAAAAAACTCAAGGAACAATACCAGCGCATCAAAGAGGAAGACTTTTCCTACATACTCAGGCATACTGTCATGTCTCAGTTATATGTCTGCTCCCTTAAGCCCTTGGGTACCGGGAGCGCATTTCAAATTGATAAATAAATAAATTAAATTAAATAAATACAGAGAACGCAAGCTTTTCAGGGTTCACCACTCTTACTCATACTGTCGCCAGCTACGTGCGAGTAGTCGTGTTTTTTTCAGAAAATCTAAAACTTTGTTGTGGTTGTGTGTGTTGAGTGTTCAGGAGAGTCGTGGCTTCCAGGCAAAGTGATTTGATAGCCCGTAGTAGATGAGGCTGGTGGGCAATAAGGCTGGTTCCGTTCTGTGCATCCGATGAACCCCTGGAGGACGGATGCAGGTCCTCTAAAGACTTTGCCTGTGTAATTGCTCATAGTGGTACCATCAGCAGTTTCTCTTTTAGAAAGGCTTGGACCAATGAAGTTGATACATGCCCTCATTCCATACATTTAGACGGGCCGCTGTCAAGGTGGCAATTGCAATGCCTTGGCTAACAGGTTTAATATCTCTGAGCATATGGTGATGTGCAAATGATCTTCGCTTTTAACCGTGGTTGTCGGATAAGAGTCGATCCGGGAAATTAAGGCTTCCATATTTAATCAACGAAACTGGTGTGCAATTTGAGGGATAAACTGAACAATGTTGTGTGATTATACAACTGGCCTAAAAAGGCATCAAAGCTTGCTTTGCAGGGATTCACTGGAATGCCCCCTGTTTCGGGAAAATACACAATTCTTTGTTTTAATTGCTTAAAATGCCACTAAAGAAACAGTGGTCACATAATGCAAGGGCGAGGATCTGGTAACTTTATGATTTGAGTTTGCTGTGGGTCTTCCTACAGTGATAATCCATTGATTGTGCAAACTCATTGAGTCTATGCCCCTTCTCCAACTGTACATGTTTTTCCAAACACAGTAGAAACCTGGTACAAAAAGATGAAAATTGCCTCTTCCAAACAGAAATGCAAAAACAGTTATTTTTTGTTCCTCTTCAAAACCTACAACCCCCTCCAATATCTTTTTTCTTTCTGCCTGTCTCTGTTCAGATGTAACAAATGTAAATATAATTATAAATGTGCCGGTCCAGTAACACCGGTGCCGGTAAGCCTACCGGCACAATTGATACTGGACCGGCACACTATGAGTCTGCAGGCGCATGCCGTCCTGCCCGCCAGGGTCAGACCTGGCGGACGGGAGGGCACCTGCCCGCAGACTCTCACGGGAGCACTGGCACTGTTGCACGCGGTGCCGCTGCTTCCGTGCTCCCCATTCCCTCTGAGTCCTATGGGACTCAAATGGGGATTTACATTTTCCGGCGCCCCGACTTCACGGACCGCCGGGGCTGTAGTGCCCTGGTGTTTCCGTGAAGTCAAGCGCCAGAAAAATGTGCAAGTCCAGCGGCAACCGGCCGGTTTTACTGGCACGGTTACCGCCAGACTTGTAATGAGGCCCCAAGGTATTTTTCAATGATATAATGTAAGTGGTTTTACAGATTTCCCATGAATCCCTGTGGCAGTCATTACAGTAGAAATATCAACAACAAGGCGTGGGTGTTCCGATCTGCTTCCATGGTAACCATCACCAGAGAGGGATTGCCCAAAGAATTCCTTCTGCCCTAGCCAAGTTGTGCCAGTTTGCTCCTCGGGCTGAAGGTGGGGCCATTTCCCCTCTGGTGCTGTTTCTTGCTACCAGTCATTAACGATGATTACTGCCCTTTGATATTTTCTGCCTTTCTCCACTTCGCCTACCAGAGCAGACTGATCCTGCGGTGTTGTAATGCAGTTGTCTATTGAAGTCCAGCCCAGATTTAGTCGAGCATTGTTCTGCCTTCATCTGAGCAATGTTTTGGGGGCAATCCAGAGAGCCTACTAATACCCACTACAAAGCAGGGTTACTCCTGTGGGCCTAACTCAATCCTGAATAGCGGACCAAGAAGTCCCCTAAATGAGTGACCACCACACATGACATGATAGGTTATTTAGGTTTCTAAGCGCGGACCCGGGGATCGAACCCGTGTTGCTCTGTGTCGTCTTGCGTCCAAGGCGAGCACGTTGCCCCTGAGCTATCCTCTCGAGACACAGACCTCTGCAAGCTTTCCTTTCCCTCTGGTACTTCACACCGTGCAAGAATAAATCCACCTAGTGGTAAACCCGTTTTACCACTTGCCCCGGCGGAGAGGAATTCCTTTTATAAACCCTCTGCTCCTTTCTTACTGCTCGAACCTGCAGCATAGGAGGGCACGTCGTTGATAGCACAAACTATTAAACATACATTTGATCCACAGATATGCATATGCCGTTAGATCAGAAAGTGCTGCGGCTATAATTAATATAAGAAGGATTATGAAGGAAGGGAGGAAAAAGGCTCAGCAGCTGGTCATCAGAGCTAGGTGGGATGCTGTCCCGAAATGGGAAGTTGCTGACTGAACTGGATGCAATTTGCACAAGATGCATAGGGATAGAAAAATGTTCTCAGTGATGCAAACGGTTCCATGTGTTAATATCCCCGCTAAAATATCGCCATATTTTTGAGACAATATTGACCCATGGTCCCTGCGGGGGACATCCCCACAGCCCCTGTATTATTTTAAAATGTGAGGGGGGGACCCCCGCAACCCGCACTCCCACAAAATACCCCCCCAAAAATATCGCGCTGTGAGCCACATTTGCGTGCAAAAGAGAATGATCTTTTCCCATGATGCATCTAGACTTGTGAATTTTGAAGTCAACTATCCTTTTAAATTATTTATTGATTTTGAAGAACTATTTTATTTTTAAATTGTTCATGACTTGTTGGTTTACTTGTATTTTACTTTTGAATTGTTAATAATCTTTTGAGCTCACCTGTGCATTTGTTTGCTATTCATCTTCCCTTCCCCTTAGCCTTCCTTTGTTGCGCCTTCCGCTTTTCAGTGATTCTTTTAGAAACGCAAGGACATCATTTTAAGAAGAGAACGCTGCTTTCTCATTGGCCTACCCAACATTGGTGGTTTCCATAAAGCAATGAGAGTTTGTACAATGTGTTTTTCAGAACCGAGGCGAACTTACGTCGCATAACGTGAACCAGTGCATCCTGGAAATGCTGATCGCGGCGCCCGACACAATGTCCGTGTCCCTGTACTTCATGCTTATCCTCGTCGCCCAGCATCCAAGGGTTGAAGAGAAAATCATGGAAGAAATTCACACTCTTATTGGTAAGGACAAGGCCTGCAATTTGTCTCTTTAAAATTACAAAATGATCATCTTTGGCCAATTATGTCTTAATTGTGCTTACCCAAAGGTGTGTTCAGTTCTTCATTGATAGATGGTTGAATTAAAATGAAGACATTTCCCCCACCCCTTCCTCCCAAAGAACAAATATCAGATGGAAGTTGAGAGGATAACAATCTACACATTTTTTTAATGTAGAAGACAGGTCTTCATTTCCTTCTAAAGTAAGGTCATGGGGCCTCGTTACTAGTATTTCAGTAGCAGTAAATGAGTTGGCGATACCATAAAGACCACCGTTTTTGCAGTACCACAGTATTTCAACTTTGGTTTATACTTAAGGAATTTAATCCAGAGAAATGAAAGCATTATCTCTGGCAGTGAATCCTCCAGTCCCTAATGGAGTCCTATAATTCAACAGAGATTTTGCTCTTGTATCTTTGCACAGATATAAAACAAATGTATGCAGTTGTCAGCCTACATACCAATTGGGAAAATTCCAATGGATTCAAAACTCTGCAGCAAGGTTCCTCCTCGCAATCTGCCCCTGAGAACACATCTCTCCAGCACTCAGGACACTCCACTGGCTGCCCATCAGCCAACAGGCCTCCTTCAAAGCCATGTACATGACCCACCGTGCAATTCACAAGAAAGACCCAGAATTCTTCCAAAACAAGGTCACTCGCTACCACTCCACCAGAATCCTCAGATCAGGCTCTGCACACCTCCTGGTAGTCCCTCCCTTCAAGTTCTTCAGATTAGAAGGTGCCTGTTTTTCTGTCCTCACACCCACTTTCTGGAACTCCCCCTGGCTCTCCGATTCATAGATGATCACCTTGTCTTCAGGAAAGCCCTCAAAACTTGTCTGTCCCCCCCAACTTCCTGATCCCCTTCCCTACCTGTGCCGACTCCTGCTTCTCGCGCACATGTTTAATACTGAAAGTCCCCGACCCCAGCACACCCCACCCCCCACCTGCCCATCTGTCAGCTACTAGCCTCTTCTTTCGTTTCAACAGCTTTGCTCTGCCACCCAACCTTCCCTGTGGGACGCCCAAGCAACCATTGAGGTCTCATGTAGTCACTCCAGCTACTTGCACTTAGAACAAAACCTGACAGTGGGCCAGGTATTGCACTCATAAGGTCTTGAAGGGTGGGCATTGCATCACACTTACAATGCACCTTGGAAAAATCACACTGATCGTTCTGTAGGAGGATCATCAGGCACCTCAGACCCAAGCTCGTGGTTGGCACTGCATGTAACTCTAAAGCACAAGAAGGTGGGCCATGCCGCTGCATGTAATCATGAAATGGGGACCTTGTTTACGCACTAGATGGCACTCTAAGAACCTCTTAGAGGGTGAGTATTATGCATTCCTCTAGCACTTGAATCGTCTGTGAAACATAGCACTGTTCCTTGTAAATAGATGCAACCCAGGAGGTAGACGTTGCTTGCACAGCTAACCCATTTCTCCTCTCGCACACCACACCTTCACAACTTACCGGAAGGCACAGGCTCACTCCACACACCCAGCACTCACATATAACACAAATACTATTGCACACCCCCTCTGCCAAAATAATGAAGCTACTTTTAACGACACAACATGTGAACTGTTGCTTCCCACATAACTCTCCATCTCCTTAAAGACAATCCCCGCCTTTAGTCCATAGTATACCTCCACGGCGCCCATACACACTCCAGTTAGACATGGGTGACTAGCAGGGTCTTAGCCACCCTCGCATATCTTTAATGGCTGACATACACACATGTATAATAGCACCCCCCCAAAATCTCCCATACCTCAGAGGGCGTTCAATCAAAAGAACGTTGAGACCATATTTATGGTGAAAGGCGCTATAACATATGACAACATTAATGAATTAAATATTCCAAGATTTTGAATCTTTGATTATTCTAGTAAAAACATGGTTCGATCAAAAGGCCATTTGCTATTTTTCTAAGAACAACATCGACAAAAAAGCCAACAATAGATATTAATGAATGTGCTCGTTTTTCGCCTACAATAAGACTTTGTAAAGGTTAGTACACATCTCATTCTACTCTGATCATCGAAATCTTATCCAAATTTCATATGACTGTATATTTGGAATTGCAAATGTGCTCACCAGTGCTCAACAGTTATGCTGACATATGTCACATTATTATTTTATGTGATTATACAGAATGGTTCTGGTTGCTCTTAAGAGTGGTGTCTAAAATAATGACACCAATTCTTGAACACTGTAAAGGGAGAAGAAGAAAGTGCGGTATTGCAAAAACAAGAGAAAAGGGGGAGAGTAGATCAATTCAATATTTTTAAAAAACATTTGCAACAATAACATTCTTATATTTTGGAAAAGAGAAAGAGGGATAAAAGTCAAAGAAGGTGGACCCATCTCTTTCAAGTGTATGGGTCAACATTGTTATTCATGGGAACAATTGTCGGGTGTGCTGTTGCTCAGCACCCCTTTATTGTATCTAAGTAAGTTTGACAAATTGGAAATGTTTGTTGTTCTTCAGAAATTATTTGATTAAGTATGATATTGAATACTTACCCATTTTACAGTGTTGCCGACAGTTCTCAGTTATTTTTCTTAAGATTAGAGTGATTTATGGATTAAGTTTATATATTTCATCGACTCGATTCTAAATATCCCACAATAGTTGTCATATTACTTTGAGATTGTTCCACATCTAAGAGTTGGATAATATTCCACTATATCAGTTATGGTTAAAATAATTGCTTACCGAAATTCACGATTGCTACTTCACATTAATCAGTGCAAAGGCAAAATATATTCCTTAGAATCAGTGTGCATCTGAAAAAGGATTTGGTAAATTATTCATATCAATCTAGATATTGGAACGCTGTCTACAAGACATAAATGTGGAAGGGCGTACACTTTGGGTTACCTAAGTTTCAGATTGGGCATGTTTAACATGTTGAATCAGTAGTGGCTGGGGTTATTCCACGGTACTTCTGACTGTTGTAATATGTATTCCTTATGGTAGGTGTATAACAAAAAATTAATTGAAGTCATTGTGTCCTTTAGTGATTCTGATAAGGGTGGTGCCTACAGGGAATTGCGTGCAAAGGCTTGCACTAGTGCTTACCTTTTTGTCTGGATCATACCAAATTACCCATCAGGTTTTCACTTAGTAGCTTCGAGTGGCAGGAGGCAACAGTATATTTTCCCGTAATGGATTCTCATCTAAAGGGATTCATAATGTCCATTGTAATTCATGGTCACAAGGACTGCGTAATGAAAGAGATTTGATATGTGAAAATGACTTTGATACTGCATTTATTGTTATGACGGGTGGGTACCGCAATGGCGTAGATGACGTCCTACATGAATGATTGCGTCTGTTGTTGTCAGCCCGAGTTCCGGTATGAATCATAACACCAATATTGTTTGGTGGAATTTGTGTTTGACACAGGTTGATCCGTTTGGTGTATTTGCATTGGTTCAAAGGTCCATGTTGGTGTCTTTAAAATGACTTATTGCTAAAAGTTTAAGAAAACAATATGTTGTGATGGGATATATATTGTGCAATAGTCCCGTGTGTTGTGTAAGAATTAATAGGTAGTAATACTTTTCATGGTCTTCTCAGGATATTACATTAATGACATTTGCAATTCTATTATTACCCGCTGGGTAGATCAGACTTAAGATAGTGCATATCATTGCCTTTCCTGAACTCATAATTTGGCAGATGTACTAACAAAACAAGTGGCAGCAATGGTCCTTGAAGTTGGAGGAATTACCCAAACTCATAACCAGTGGGTTTAAAAAGTCAATTTGGATCTCATTACGAGTTTGGAGTTAATTAGGCAGTAAATCTGC
The DNA here is from genome assembly GCF_040938575.1 of Ambystoma mexicanum. Taxonomy (NCBI): domain Eukaryota; kingdom Metazoa; phylum Chordata; class Amphibia; order Caudata; family Ambystomatidae; genus Ambystoma; species Ambystoma mexicanum. The sequence continues at coordinate 1,314,009,934 of NC_090934.1, forward strand.
CGAATTACCTCCAAACTCACTTACGATTACTCCCACTTGGTCCCATTGATTTACCACTGGATTTCATGTGGAGAAAGGGCAGTGTTAATCCCCATTTTTGGAGTCCATGTGGATGTTGGCGGAATTAAATTGAGCTGTAATTCTGCCACAATTATTCTGCTGATGTTTTACCTTAAAGGTGAGCAATGAACTCCAGCATGATGCTCGAGATAAATCCTCCACTTCAAGGTCAAACTCAGTATTTGGCAGAGCGGTAAAAGTGTCTGTACTGGAATTACTGCCACTTTCTACCCCACTTCTAACTTGTAATGATGCCCAGTGTTTGCAGTGCTCACTGTTTATTTAGCAGCACATTTATGAAAACGTATTGCTCCATGACATAACATACAGTATTCCCCCACTATCCTCTTAAATGCTATGTTTTTGTCATGAAAGTATGATAATTTAGCATACACCGACACACAGAAATGCTCCATCAGGGGCCATTTTCTTTTTCTGAAAATCCTGCACATTCAATGGATTTCACAGTGTTCCATTGTGTTTGTTACTGCATTGTAAGGATAAATGTGGAGCAACAATGTGCATATCAAAAAGTGTACTTTGTATTCTTGTCATGTTTTGTAGGTGACCGTGACGTCCGGAGCACAGACATGCCGAACTTAAAGGTGACAGAAAACTTTATATATGAAAGCATGAGATACCAGCCGGTTGTTGACTTGGTCATGCGTAAAGCTTTAGCAGATGATGTTATCGATGGCTACTACGTCAAAAAGGGAACCAACATTATCCTGAACCTTGGGCGGATGCACAGGCTTGAATACTTTCCAAAGCCAAACGAATTCACGCTTGAAAATTTCAAGAAGACCGTAAGTCTATCTTCTTTTTCTACAGTACGGATTAGTTTACAAATGATTTGGTGGGAAGAAGGCCAGTACCATTGCTCTATTTTCCTTGTATGTGGGGGAGGCATGAGGAAGCAGAGGCCATTGGATCATGTAATATGGTGGATGGGGTAGGTTGCAGAACAGAAATATCGATTTTGGCCGTTGAGTAACTGTGATCCGAGGAACTGTCTAGTAAAGGGTTATCCAACTTCAGGCCTCGATGGCCCGAAACATGTCAGATTTTCTGGAAATCCCGCATTAGTAATCATGAGATACATTTGCATGCAATGATTCTAAATGTGTGCACCTTTTCCTCATGAATAATAATGAGGGATAGCCTGAAAACTCGTCACGTTTATGGCCCTTGAGGCCTGGAGTTGGACAAGCCTGGTAAGGAGGAAAGGCTTCCAGCACAGAATTTAATTCTTTTAGACTTCACCCCTGGGTGGTCTGCCTTTTAGTCAGCCAGTCAAATCTGTTTATTCAGATTCAAAAAGATCCATCAAACATGTCAAAAAAAGACATTAATTCACAGCGTGACTCATAAACAGTAAACCACAATATATGGCACCAAAAAGCTAAAAAATTGAATTCATCTTAATATCACATTAATAAAATATGAACACTCGAGCAATAAAAGTGAGGGGAACAATATGAGACATACATTAAATAAATGAACAGCCTCACGTCTGGGAATAGTTCTTTTGTGCCATGTGGTTTTTCAGAAGCAGGCAAAGACAAAGGCAGCTCCGACTGAGGGGAGGGACAATAAAAGCAAAAGGGCACGTCTCCATTGTCGTAGGGCGCTAGATCTGAGCACATTTACTAAATATCTTTTATGTATGTCGCTATAGAGTGTTGGGGACCGAAGCAAGGTACGGAAGATACAGTCTGGCTGATGGTTTATCCCAGTTTGCCTCCTCCGGCAGACTGTGCGGAACGGACCAGATTTGTGATTTGAGAGATTGAATCTACAGGCCCTCACTTCTTTCTGGGTTGTTAATATAACAGTCAATCCAACGCTGCCTGCTGCTCTTATAATAAACCAACTGTGTGAGAATTCCCCAGGCTCAGGAGATTCCTTAAAAGTGATCTAGTTAAAGTTTCCTCTTTATTCGTCCACACAGATCGCCACATCAGGATCACCCTTAACCTCAACAGATTGGGAAGGGGTGTGCCAGTATTCAGATGCATGATGTACACAGATGTAGTTGAGGACACACCCAGAAGACGGGCAAGGAAATAATGCCCACCCCCCCTGCTGCATTTCCAAAGCCTGCCTTGTATTTTAAACCTGAAAGGTGTGGGGATGCAGATTAGCTGATCTGTTTGTGACAGGGTCCAGGAAGAATTAAGACGAGCAGTCATCCTTGCTCACCATGCTCTTCGCAAGACATCATGCACTATTACAGGGGTGGAGGGCAGTGGGTGATCTCTACTGAGGACACTGGCTTGAAGCAAGGGAGAGTGCAGGACCTACGTAAAGCTACAGGTTAGAGCTTTGGAGGCCAAGGTTTGGGAGAATGAATGACAAAGGAAAGCAGGTCATCCCAGGGTCAATCCTATTTCAGTAACTGGGAAGCCTCTCTACCCATTGGCATAGTTAGGGGCAATGATTGCCAGGGTTAGAGTTTGGAGGGGGTGGTTGGGGAAAGATCGATAAACAACTGCTATGGTAGATTGGTAAAGAGGTCCACTGCTAAGGCAGAAAGGTGAGTGTGAGGGGGTAGAGGGTTTGGATACCGGTTAAGAGGGGACACAGGATCGATGGGAGGTCACAGGATGCAGGACGAGGTGGTAATGTAACCGATGAAAAGGGAATTCACCATACCGTGAGTGGTAAAAGTGTCCCTTGTTGCGTGAGTGGCGAGAGCCCGGGACTGTGCTGGGAGGAGCGGTGGTGATCCATGCAGTGGAGTAACATGACCCATGCCGTGGTGCAGATAGTGTGACTGGGTGGGCAGAATAAGGGTAATGAGCTGCACTAGATTGGAGAGCGTAAGAGCCTTGCTTGGAAAGAAGGTGCACAATCGGTCAGGTAAAGCAGCCCTTTCCGGGATAATGAGGAAAGTAAAAGCCCACATTGGGGTTCTGTTGCATAGTTGGAGACGAAACGAGACAGTGCTTAGGAAGATTTGACACCCCCAAATAGCACAGAGAGTACCGTGACTCCAAACACATGCACATCTTTGTGTCCCTCTAAAAAACCAAGTGGTCCTGAGTTTCTATGTTGCTCAACATGCATTCACAGAAACCTGCCATGCATGCACATGGAAAAACGCAATTACAGTTGCAAAAAAACAGGTGGAATCCAAAATATAGAAGGCGCGTGCACATGTGCTGTATGCAGAGGCAGACAGTGATTGCAGGCTCCTACCTCTAGCTCCAAATGCACAAACATGGCATGCTCTAGCTACAAATGCACAAACAAGGCATGCTCTATCTCCAAATGCACAACCATGGCATGCAAAACCATGGCATGCTCTAGCTCCAAATGCAAAACCATGGCATGCTCTAGCTCCAAATGCACAACCATGGCATGCTCTAGCTCCAAATCCACAAACATGGCATGCTCTATCTCCAAATGCACAACCATGGCATGCACAACCATGGCATGCTCTAGCTCCAAATGCACAACCATGGCATGCTCTAGCTCCAAATGCACAACCATGGCATGCTCTAGCTCCAAATCCACAAACATGGCATGCTCTAGCTCCAAATGCACAAACAAGGCATGCTCTAGCTCCAAATGCACAACCATGGCATGCACAACCATGGCATGCTCTAGCTCCAAATGCACAACCACGGCATGCTCTAGCTCCAAATGCACTTTAGATAAGAACAACTATGTGGCAGGCTGGACGTTTGCAAAGCTCCAGCCACAGACCTTTTACTTACTTCCTTATCTCTCTCTTGTTGTAAATATAATTCTTGAACAAACAAAAGATGCCTATCTGCATGGAAAATAATACTGATATGGTATTACTGTTTTGGCCATTCAATTGAATGGCCTATTTTATTTCAACCAAGCCCATAACTGCATATAAAATTGCCAGAATACAATTATTAAAATGACGCACCAAAAAGATGCAAAGCAGTAATGCATTCCAGGATGCACGCAGGGCGTCATTTAGGGGTCGCTAGGGCTCGCTAATGCGACCCCCGAGGTCTTCCTTGCTACCCCTGTGGTCTCCCTTGCTACCCCTAAAAAAAAAAAAAAAAAAAGAAGAAAGTGTAATTTGTTTTCTTTTTATTTTTGTAATGCATGCTCCTAGGCTGTGACCAGCGCCATGTGGCTCTTTGCTTCTGGAGTGGCTGGCGTTCTTGTTCAGGCCTCTTAAACAAAAATGAACAGCGGTTCTAACAGTCTAACACTTTCAGCAGTGACCCTAAATAAGAAAGAATAGGAATACCAAATAATGTGTCTTTCTGGAACTATATACAATAACTGCTAGACACATTAAAGGTTTATTTCAGGCACACTTCAGGGGGTGAGTCACTGATTTAGTCTGTAATTAAACACCTCAACTCAGTCTTTGATCCTTCTGAGGTCGATAAATGAGTACCAACACAGGTTGGGTGATATTGTATGTATATTTTTTCTATATAAAGCGCTTAAGTGTAAGTGCTATATAATAACACATCATTATCATTTGTCCAAGTACGTCTGCTTGTGTTCACAGTAATTTGGTAATATGGGCTGATACACACTGATCTTAACAATACATATGGCGATCCATTCTTGTATGAAATGTATATCACTTTATAGTGATATCGTAAACATATTTTTCATAGTGTACTTAGGAACAGCGCTATGTTATGCCACTTCCTGTTTTTTCATGGGGTGAAAGGTCGTGTTCCATCGCTTCTAGCAATATCAATTCAGGGTGGAGTCTGATGACATCACTTCCTGTGACGTCCCTGGATGCACTCAGTGATGATGCTCAGACATGTATATGGCAGTTCTAGATCCTGCCATGCCCCGTGGTGCAGCACTATGTCCCCCGTGGTGCAGCACTATGTCCCCCGTGGTGCAGCACTATGTCCCCCGTGGTGCAGCACTATGTCCCCTGTGGTGCAGCATGGCAGGGCGAGCTTTCATTTTTTAGCTGCTTTGTTCCCTGTGCACTCTCTTTCGTTCATTGATTCTGCTTCTGGTCAGTGGGACTTCTATATCTTCTTTCATTGGTTCAGAGCTGGTCTTATGTGCTCACAGGCACTCTTCTGTTTTCTGGTCTCCGGATACATTTCGTGCCCATTGGTATCTTTTGTGCTCTCTGGAGTATGTTCACTGTGCCCTCTGGCATCCCTTGTATTGTCTGGTACATGTTAACTGTGTTCACTGGTTCTGTAGTGGTCTTTGCTGGGTTTGCAGCTGGAGGTAACTCCTCCACTTAATCGCCAGTATTATCATCCGGTAATACCGGCACAGGTAATACCGGGAAACTTGTAGTTTGACAGTGCGGGACAAATGCAGGTAAACGGATTTACCTCCACTTTTTTGCTGCACTACCAAACTTGCAATGAGCCCCACTATCTTTCAGTTTATAAGATAGGGAAACTCTTACACTGTAAAATGTGATAAGACTATTTTGCAAATTGTGGTTTAATGCGCTCATTAAGGCATTAATCCAAAAGTTGAAATGCGCGTTGACGGCGTCCTAATTTCACTGAGTCCTGCTCGTCTAGGTACGAGTCTTTAATTCACAAGGGTCCCCTGCGACAAGAAACAGGCACCTAATAGCCAAAACTGTACATATTGCTTTGGATCTTTCTGGTGCTCTGGCATCTCTTCTGCTCCTCCTGTGCAGGCGTAAAAGGGAAACCCTCCAACAATACCCCTCGAGGACTGTCAAGCAGTTAAACACAGATCAATCACCCAAGTCATTAGGCTGTTGGGGAAGGTGGGAAGAATTGGACAAGGTACAGTCGGATACCCTATAATGGAGATTACTATTCATGAGGACAAGGCATGTCATATGGCCTTTTTAAACCAATTGAAAAGACGGAAGCGAGCAGCCATAAGATTTGGTTTCGAGGTCTTACACTGATACTCCACTTTAAACTTTTTAAAAAAAATATAGTTTAGAAAATTAGTAAGACATAAAATAATTACTTAATTACAGCCAAACACTAAGTTCAACTTTGTACAAGGGGGTGGTCCTGTCCTCAAACGTTTGCACTACAATGAGTTGTTGCAGTGACTATTCAAACAGACCTCCATATTAGTGGTAATATATCAAAACAAGTATGCATTACTGGAAGAAGGTTCTGACCCAAATCCTGGAGAAAGACTATGGTGTCCTTTATTTTAATTAGGTCACACATGTGGGTATTGAAATAGAAAATAAAACATATCACCAACTATACAAATAGTGTTAAATAAATAACATATGATTCAAATGTTAAGTACACATTGATTAAAGTTGCATGTTGATTGGTGACAGGTGGGCACTGAATCTAGCATTTTACAATCAATAGAAAACCAAATTCTAAAGTGTCCTGTGGAAATGCACTGAAATTTACAGAATTCATGAGGTGTGCTGCCAACACACCTATACAATAGTGCGGTATTGTTTTTCCTGTACACAGTTTTGCGAAATATTACTTCATATTTGCCCAACACACAATGTATTTCAACAGTATAAACAATATTGTGTGGAAAACAAAGCAAGTCGCTAAATGACCAAGAAACCTAAAAATAGGATCTACTGTAAGCTGGTTTGAAACGGATAACCAAGAGACTGGTCAAGAAAACTAAAAATAGGGTCTGCTGTAGGCTGGTTTGAAACGTATAACCAAGAAACTGGTCTTGGATACCCGCTTACACCTTGTGCCTTTTTTGTGCATTCTGTGGTCTTCTCTTCCGCCACTATACAGTATTTTAGAACACAACAAAGTATTTCAAAACACAACATATAGTGCCAGAACACCACAGTTATGTAGTAGAATAAGACAATATTTGTAGAGCGCCACACTATTTATTGCACAGCAAAAAAAGATTTTTTGAACATCATGAGCACTGCGCCTGGGGTCTGTGTCATATTTAGGCTTTCTGCTGCCCTAGTTCCAATTAGGGGCATTCACCTTTCCGCACCAATTTTACTCCACCTTCTTGCTAGACTCTGTACTTTCACACAATTCTGCCCCTTCACCAGACGCTGCCCCATTGGCCAAACTATCTCACTTTCATCACCATTTTGTCCCAGTTTGGGTCCATAACAACATAAAGACGTTTTTAAGACTAAGGGCCTCATTACACGGACGGCGGTAAGGGTTAACGGTCACCGTTAATGGCAACGGTGACCGTTAACCCTTACCGCCGTACTACGGGGTCCCTTAGCGGGTTGGAGTTTTAACGCCTGCTTTTTGCAGGCGTTAAATACCAACCCGCTAAGGGACCTCGGAGCTAATTACGGCACCGCAAAATTGCGGTGCCGTAATTAGCGCCTTCCCCAGTCCCATAGAGCCCTATGGGGCAGAAATGGGAATGGGGAAGGGCAATGGCGGAAAGGGGATTTACCGCCCCTCCAACCTTGGAATGGGGCGGTAAATCCCCTTTCCGCCAAGGCGGTGCCGGTATTTTACCGGCATGGTCCAGGGTGCTAATAGCACCCTGGACCACCGCCTTCCGTGTAATGAGGCCCTAAGGATATTAAAAGGTTATTGCTACCGTTATGCTAATTCAAGCTGGTTATCGTCTATGGCAGGTTAGTTGAACATTTGCTGCTCAGGATTTGGAGAAGACAGAGGTCCTCATTATAGGTCGGCTGGTCTGGTAATAAAGTGCTGGTTTTCACAAATACTGGCACTTCACCGGACTGGCCGACTACGTGCTTGGCGGTGGGGCACCTGAGTTACCGTCAGCTAAAAGGTGGAGGTGAGACCGGTACCCTACAGGCATAAAATGGCCTCAATACCGGCACCGGTAAAACCGGTGCCGGTAATGATGGCAAATCCCCTCATGGAGTCCCATGGGACTTCATGAATGATGATTTACACTGTCACTTCGGCACTCGTAATCCGTCAGCAATGCCGCCAGACCAAGTGCCGGAAACGGTAATAGCCTTTGCCGGTATACCGGCGGGTTTACTGCCAGGATATTGGCTGGGTTATAATGAGGCCCAGAGCGTTCTACTGTTAAGTGCATTAGTGCTACTTGTTCAGGCCAATTGCCTACTTTTGAGAAAGGAAAGGTATTCATCAGACAAATAAAACTAAGTTTAAATTGAAAAGTTATTAGTTAATAGTAAATAAACAGCAACAAGGTCTGCTGCCCTAGGCCTGGGTCTATTTGCCCTTTTTGTAAATACTTCACTACCTGGGAAGATGGTCATTCCCTTGCCAAAGAGCTCTCCGGTGACAGTCAGAGGCCAAGGAATGCTTGCACTGTAGTAAGTACCACTGTGCACAGGGTATGCACAAGGGTCCCTGATCGGGGCTCAGTTCTAGCAAGGTATGCCATCAGGGCATGCCTTGTGGGCATTTGTAGGAACAATCACTGCATACAGGCCTGGCTAAAGAGCATACCCTGTGGCTAGACTCACTAGGCTTGGGGCTTAGTGCCATTAAAACACAGCAGCAAGGTTCCATTTTAAAATTGTTAAAGGGAACAAATGGGTCTTCAATAAGAACATATAGAAGCAAAATATAAAGAATAAAAAAGAAAAACTTTTGAAATTCACAACACTACTCCCATTGAAAGTTAGGATGTGAAGCATAATAATGACTGACATTCAGAAGACATGGTTAGGCATGCAGCCATTTACCCTCCTTTGCCCCGGCACACAATACTCATCACAACACATATAATGTCACAGATGAAATTTTAAATTAGATAAATAATAAAATCAATGCCCATTGATTCTAGTGGGCAAAAGGGTTAAGCTTTTTCTATTTGATATGTATCTCTTGTAGGAGAGGGCACCTACACCATTCGTGGTGAATCACTCACGCACCTTCCGACCATCTCCCTTTGTCAGCATTCGGAACGTCACTTCACTGAGCTGCAGTGGTAGAAGTGTACAGAAATAAGTAGTGGAACTGTGGTCTCAGCAGGGGAGAGGGTAGGCAGAAGCATAGTGCAACATGTGACAAGGTGTTGTGCCCGGGGCATTGCAATGGTCTAAGTGACTAGTAACTAAGGCTCCTATTACAACTTTAAACTTGCACAGGGACATGAATGGACAAATCCGCCATAGAGAATGGTGAATATGGTCGTAAAACGTAGAGGAATGGTACACAGCAACAAAAAAAAGTAGTGGAACGCCACTCCCGACCGTTCCCACTCACTTCGATCACTGTACAGCCCTTATGGTTCTTGTGTCTTTTTACCACACTATGTAACATTGTAAGAGCAGCACAATCCTTCCTTTTTATGTGTTTGTGGGTACACACCTTCCTTGTTATGCTGTGATATGATTGGTATGTTTTTATGGTGTTCTATTTAAGTGCGCAAGTGCTAATATTGCCAGATTTAAATACATGTCTCTTTATTGCACTTGTTATTATACAAGTAAAGGACTCTCAGATACTACCTCTTGGATGGTGGCTCTTAAGATAGCAACACATCTTAGCAAGGCCAGCTCAACATTTCATGCTTGTTTGAGTGATATAAATGAAATGTGTAGTAATAACCTTGGTGTGAAAATTCCAGCTAACCAGTTCAAAATGGTTTGTAATAGTTTAAGGCACCAGAATATTGTTTTGTGTATCTCTACTGAGCTCCTGTGGAGATAATTCAAGTTGATTCCAATTGTATCTGAATTGCTTGCATTGTTGGCGAACTGTATCTGCTGGTTTCCATTTATGTTTTTCTTTAGCTAGTAAATTTGCCTGTGTTTCTTCTGTTGGACTTACAGAGTTCAATGTCCAGAAACTCAAATTAGCAAGTAGATCTAGAAGAAACTATTGTAATTGGTCAACTGGAATTTACACCTCATACCAAGATAGAAATACTGAAACCATCCCCACGTCGGGGGACAGACATGGCTGGTAATGGCCTGCCAGCCCGAACATAGGGCGGCCCGAGTGACGTGAGTGCCTCGGCATGGACTGCAGCCCATTATCATCCATGTCCGCCCCCCAACAAGGGAGTAATAGCCATTTGCTTTTTGGGGTTCAGCCAAGGTGTGAATTGTTTATTTCATTTTTTCAGGCGATTGGCTGCACGCATTGTGTGACACCAACGTCCTGAGAAAAAAAGATTGCCACCGCCATAGGAAAAGGGTCTGAGTCTCTTTTCCATTTCTATGGCGGCCGTGGGTGGGAGGAACATCGGGACCGGATCACATAGCTCTGGTCCGGCAGTTAAGTGCGGAGGGATGAGCTGGGTTTTGGTGGGGTGTGGGGGAGGGTAGGGAGGCACCAGGGAGAGGCTTCTTTTTGCCACCCCACAATCAAGATGGCACTGCTCAGGGAAGGGCCGCGGGTGGCTGGTAAAAAGAGGGTGGTATAGAGTGTATTCTTGCCTGCTCTTCCAGGCACCTGATTGGCTGAGCACCCTTCACCGGGTGCGATTGGAGCTTATTAATTTTAACCTTGAAACTGCAAACAGAAAAGCATAACATTGTTTTGATCGTTCTCTTATTATAGGCAATGCATGATAAATTGCTTTATTGCGTCTTTCAGGTCCCCTACCGCTACTTCCAGCCATTTGGCTTTGGGCCTCGTGCATGCGCGGGGAAGTATATAGCCATGGTGATGATGAAAGCCATCCTGGTGACCGTGCTCAAGAGATATCGGGTGCAAACCATAATGGGAAGATGTCTAGAGAACATTCAGAACAACAATGATCTGTCGGTGCACCCTGACGAGACCCAGTCCTCACTTGAGATGGTGTTCATCCCGCGAAACCCAAAGGCTCTTGAAGACTAACCTGGAAAGAGCATTGTAGACTGCCTATTAACGTTTGGAATGTCTGTATCTGCGTTAGTATGCATGTCTTGTTGACTTACAATTGCTGTAACATAACTGTAATGCAAGTGTAAAGGATTATGCTCGCACGTAATCTGCCACCAGCAGACTTTTCATAACATGACATTTCTTCTTCAGCATATGAGCAGTAGAAACAATATTCTTAGATGCGTGAATCAGAATGATGCATGTATAGACTCACAGTACAGTATCTAGCGTAAGGATGCACCTAGCTCACTATTTTGTGGGACTTGTATAAATTATATTCTGTAAATTATTTTTAATTTCAAGCATTGGATTTTGTACAATTATCAATAAATATTGTTATTTATGATGTCTTTGTTTCGGGACTTTTCTTTAGTACAGTTTTAAATATCGGAATAGTCGAATCAATAACTTTTTTCGAAGTTTGTGAATTTTAGACTAATGCATCACAATGCAGATTTTTTTTATCATTAAAGGTACCAAACAATAATATGTGTGTGTTTCTTTACATTGTTTCAGCTATCACATGATTTGCCTTCTTATTCAGAGCATTTAGAAGTCCTCAATAACATACATACACAATAAAGAAATTCACGATTTAAATGTGTGCTCTGCTCTTTTTAACTGCTGAATTAAAGTGACATTGCATTCTAAATCAGAACTATTGTATGTGTCCTCTTTCTAAATGATGAAATGACTTGTTATGTTATGACATTTCATGTCTGGTCAAAATGCTGAGAAGAAAATAGAGAACATCAAAAAAGAGTCCAGAATTAGGTGTGTACAAATGAGTACAAAAAATGAGAGTTTACCAGAAAAGCTCCCCAAAAAAAGAAAGAATTGAATTTGGCAGTATTGGATAGTTGAGGAAGGATAAAGTTGATAGCTTTGCAAATGGTGCAATGGAAATTTGATGTTTGGACTAGTGTATTTGAGGTTGCTTTTAATGTACTCTGTGTTGCACCAGTCTATTATGCCATAAGACCTTTATTAACTTAAGTTATCTTATGTTATTTTATTCTTTGGTAAGTTATTTTGATTTGCTACACTCTGCAAGCCAGGAAACCTCAGCTGGTGCACTGTAATCACTAAAACTCTCTGACGCTACTTGGAGGTTGCAGAACACTTTTTAGATTCTGAGTAAAATGCAACACTGACCCTGTTTCCTAATTATGTGTTTTCAAACATCTCTGTTCAATATGCCTTTTAAAATACCATCTGTCATTTTAGGAAACTAGCAGGGTTCACCTTAAGACTTCTTGCACCTAATGTAATGGTGAAAAGGATTTGCTTATTCTCCTTTTTTTCGGTTAAAAGCAGAATGTGCACTATTTCCAAACTTTTGTGTCCCCTGCTTCCAGGGGCTTTTACAGTCTTTTAAACAAGACAGCAATTCCAGGCCCACAGTCCATTAATTCTGTTCTAATTTTCAGTGAGTCCAATAAAAGGTATAACAATCTGAAACTTGCAGGAAATACTGAGCAAACAGGTGGCTGAGATATCCAGCACAGGATCCCAAAAGAGAAGGAGCTCTATTCTGCTTTCCCCACATCAGAGAAATACTTAAAGCCACCTACAGGAACCCCCTCAGAGTAGTCTGGTGTCCTGGTCAAAGGTTCTTTATGGCATGCAAGATCCAGGGTTATTTCTGCTATAGCCTCTTTGTTCCTCATTGACCATTGAGGTAATGGCCTCTCTTTTTCTTTTGAGAAATGTTGTCACCCCGGTGGAAGGTGATTTTGAGCAGTCAAAAGTTAAACCAGGAATCAACAGAGTTTTGGGTCCGCCGGTGGACTCAGAACCAAAAGAGGCTCTTGAAATAATGTTCAAAGTGGCCCCATATTACACATTATCAGCAAGCCCATTCCCTTTTCTATGAGATAATTTGGAAATAAAATAGGTTATCACACAAAAGAGGCCCAGGATGTAGAGCTGCCGCGACATCTTGAGAGTTCCCTATAAGCCAGTCCATCCCTAGTGGAATCCCACTACATTCATAGCAACATCTTAATAGAACTGGTGGATTTGTGTACTGTTAGTACCCAAATTGAACCACATCTAAAAGAATTGTCCACCCTTTTTAACAATTCCCTGAAGCCACGGTCTACAGGAAGTGACATGAGGGCAGAGCAAAGCATTTTGGGTTATATCCAGGATGGCAAAACCAAGCTTCCCTAATTTATCTCTCCAATGCTACCCAAGCTGTGCCCATGCCATGCCTTCTGCGATCAAAGACTCTCTGTTTAGAATTCCCTTCCCATGCAAGTCATCCCCTGCCCTGGGAGAGTTGGCTTCTCTGGAATGGATGTGGGTCAGCCCCATCCTATGAAATCAGCCTCCCCCAGGTGGTGATGTGTGACACATTCTCACATGAAGCATAATAAAGGGCTTATTGTGTGTGGATGAGTCATGGACCTGCTATCCAAAAAGGAAAAAACTATTTTTTCTAAGCAATACCTGCTACTACGGAATGGAGCATAGCACAGGAGCAACGTGCTGGTCTTGGAAGCAAGACCATGCAGAGCAACAGAGGTTAGAATACCGGATCTGCACTTAGAAACCAAACTCAGGTATGGTATGTTATAAAAGAAATAAATTAAATAAATTAAATAAATATATGAACAGCGAATGGGTGTGGGGGCAATGGGTGGCAATACAAAATTAGCTAAATCCGAATGTATTCTCTATACGTCTTCTGTTGTACAGTTACATGGTGACCAGGGGCCATGGGTGCAGTGGCTCATGTTGGCTTTTGGATTGGTTCCCGGGCAGAGGGCAGTTTGACGCTATAAACGGACGGTTTCTGAAGAATTTCCAGTAGGGTAGTCCAGGCATTTTAGGAAATCAGCAACATGCTGAAAGGAGGCCTCCAGGGCATGGCAGAGACAGGCAACAGAGAGTTCACCCCGCTCCGGGGGCAGAAATGCGAGACACATGGTGGTAAAGAAGAATCCGCTCCCGGGAGCCCCTCTGCGTGAAGGAGAGCAGATGCAGCAGGAGGGATGTTCTTAGGCCCCATGTCAAAGACCTGCAGAGTCCCAAGCTTCATCTTGGGATGGGGTCTGATACACAGAATAGGCATTTGCAAAGAGGCCAGCTCACAGGATGGTCCTGACACGCTTCCGATGGCTTCTGATGGTGGAATTCTCATGCAGTCATCTGGAATGATTGATCCCATCAGTCCAAGGGATGAAGCATCAACAAGGGTCTTCTTGGATCACTGCAAGAGAGGCAGAGCTTCTCCAGGACTTGGTTTTGGCAATGCTAGTCATCCTCAGTATAGTCTTCCGAGTGCTCAGCATGGTGCTTCTCTTCCTCAGATCCTCAGGGTCTTGGCTCTAGTTGATGAACAGTTGCAGGTCCCACTCTCTTATCCCAAATTCAGGGCGGGGGCTACCGCAGCCCTCTAATGGCAAGGATCTACACCATTCAAACTGACCAGGCCTGTCCAACCATGGACAGCCTCTGGCCTTCCTTCTGGCCAGCAGCAGACATCCCCTGGCTGGAATGGGCATCTAGACAAGAAAGTCGCATTCCATATATCCAGCCAGGTTTCACATATTTTCACTTTCAAAGGGAATCTAAGCTGGATTCCACCAAAGTGAATGCCTTATATGCAATTCCTAAACTGGGAGGGAAGGAAGGAAGGAAGGAAGGAAGGAAGGAAGGAAGGAAGGAAGGAAGGAAGGAAGGAAGGAAGGAAGGAAGGAAGGAAGGAAGGAAGGAAGGAAGGAAGGAAGGAAGGAAGGAAGGAAGGAAGGAAGGAAGGAAGGAAGGAAGGAAGGAAGGAAAGAAGGGAGGAAGGAAGGAAGGGAGGGAGGGAGGGAGGGAGGAAGGAAGGAAGGAAGGAAGGAAGGAAGGAAGGAAGGAAGGAAGGAAGGAAGGAAGGAAGGAAGGAAGGAAGGAAGGAAGGAAGGAAGGAAGGAAGGAAGGAAGGAAGGAAGGAAGGAAGGAAGGAAGGAAGGAAGGAAGGAAGGAAGGAAGGAAGGAAGGAAGGAGGCCAAAGAACAAGATGGATAAACGACAGGGTGACAACCACATGGCATGACCATGTTGAGTGTATGATACTGAAAATGGCCTTATACAATAAAAGGTTCATGAGTACAGCAAAAAGAAAATGTATAACCTACTCAGCAGCCACCAGCACGTGATAACAAAAATGGTAAACATCAAAGAGGTAACACATTTTTTACTACTGAAAAAGAAAAAGCGAAACATAGTGCCCATGCATCGCTTCACTCTAAGGTAGGCTGGTCAGTGCCTCCAAAATAGGTGAGTTGAAAAAAGGGAAGTAAAGGAAAAAGACCTACCTACCTTCAAAAGAGAGTACACAGTTCAAGACATAGAAAATAGCTGGGTGTTCCATTGAAGTCAATAGACAGACAGTTGCAAAAAGGAAGTCTTTCCTAACACTCCACCCACTATGGACAGGTGAATCTAATCCAACCCTGGAAGGATTCCTTGTTCCAGTCGGTTATACATCCTGACAAGACCATCAGAATCGGTATTTTGGGAAACCTGGCCTATGCACAATGGTGATCAGCAAGATAGGATTCTTGGGTTCATGTTCATGAGTCACTTCAGAGACTCATGATCTGTCTGTTTAATGTAGGGAGCACCAAATAGGCAGGGTATTTGCTTCCTAAGGGCCCACACAATGGCATAACACATTCTTTCAACTGTGGCCCATCTCAGCGTCCTATCCTTAGGTTTTTTGCTGACGGAGCATTTAGGGTGCTCCCTGCCATTTCCGTCTTGTTGGGAAAGGACTGCCCTAATACCCTGAGGCTGTGGAATCAGTCACAATACAAGGTCTGTGGTAGTCAGGCATCCTGAGAATAGGGGATTGGCAAAGGGAATCCTTCAAGCACTGCAAGGCCTTCTCACACTCCTCTGACCAAGTTACCCTTTTAGGTTTTTTGGGAGTGGTGAGAGCAGGCAAAGGGGGATCTATGGTGCAACACTCTGCCATGAAATTCCTGTAATACCTAACCAGGCCCAAAATGTCCCTTGACTGGTTTTCGGTAGTGGTGGTCTCCCAGTCTTGTACTGCCTGCACTTTGGTGGGTAGAGGCTGAATCCTGCCCCCACCTACTTCATGCCCAAGATAGCTCACTGAACACTGCCCTATCCGGCATTTGGTAGCCTTTATCTTCAGGTGGGCCTAATGAAGGGCCCGTAACACTCTCCTGCAATGTTCAAGATGTTCTTCCCAAGTTGAGAGGAAGACAGCAAAATCACCTAGATATGCCATACACAACTCTTTCAACCCAATCAGAACATGATTGACTAGTCTCTGGAATGTGGCAGAGGCATTATTCTGTCCAAAAGGAATTACTCTGTATTGATAAAGGCCTTCTGGAGTGGAGAATGCAGTATTTTCTGATATTGATATTGACATTTTATTTTGTTTGTGCTCATACACAAGTGTTTCAGAGCGCGACAAGGCAGGGGAGGGGAACAGGGCAGAACAAAACAACGATCTTACTAGGCCCATTGACATTGAGAACGCGCAAGTACATCGGAAAGGGAGAAGGGGAAAAGTGCATGGGAGGGGGGAGAAGTGGAAACTGCAGAGCAGAGGAGAAGCAAATAAATAATAAAAAAATAGATTATAATAAATAAATAAGATAAATATTAATGGCACGAAACAATGGTAGTGCAGCCAGCAATTGGCAAGTGCTGGGTTTAAGGCAGCAGACAGGGTAGGTCTGATAAGTGCAGGAAGAAAAAAGGGGGGCTGTATGGGTACATATACAGACCCCAGTGCAAGGGGTGGCACTATTGGCAATATCCACTGGTGATGCCAGGGGGGATGAGCACCAAGCTTGCCCACCAACATATCTGTACATGGAAAGGGGTGAACATCTGTCTTGGTGACAGAATTCCAAGCTCATTAGTATGCAGAGAACCTCAAATCTATGGTGCCTGTTTTTGGTACCAGAACCACCAGACTGGACTATGCACCAGAGGAGGGCTCAATCCCACCAAGTTCCAACATATTGTTGACCTCTGATTTGATGTGAGAGCTTTTTTTGCCTGACTTATTGTAGCTCTATGTTTTTGTAGGTACACTACCTCCAAGGCCAATGTCATGCTGACATCAAGGTGCCAAACCTGGAGTAATTGCCAACAGGAAGGCAAAATGCCTAAGCAAAGTCTGCATCTGCTCCTGTTGCTGCAAGTTCAGATGAGGGGAGAGTGTGGGTCGCTTAATGGAACCATCAAAAGGGCTACTTTGGAACAGATCATAGAGAGGTTCACTTTAAACCTTTTACCTACCCGAGATCCAGAGTAGGGTTCTCATTACAACCCGAGGGATGAAAGCCTCCAGTCCACTTGAATGGAACACTTTGGGTCTCATCATGAGTTGGGCGTTATCCCAGCGCTAATTGCGCCAGGTTTCCTCCCAGCACAATTAGCGTTACTGCAACTCGGTCCGGCGCAATTTGCACCAGATCCAGAGTTGCAGGGGGGGCCGGTAAGTCTCCATTCCCATTGGGATGGGTGGCGCAATTACCGCTAGTGCAAATACTGCCGACAGTAATAGCAACTGAAAATGCCCATACCGCTGGCGCATTGATCGAGGTAGGGCCATACTTGGGAAAGGGTGGAGCAGTAAATGTTGCGGTAATAGCATTACTGCTGCATTTTCCCGCTCCACCCAACTCCTGATGAGGCCCTTTAGGAGCCTTTTTGGCGTATCCCACGTCAACTACATAGTTTAACGCACCCAATTGGTCAACAATCCAGTAAGGGCCTGTTCACTGATCCTGTAAGGCTCTAGGCATAGTAGAATCCATGATCAGTACGTCCTGTCCATGAGAGAAATTGACAAGAGGGTTTCTGGTCATACCAATGTTTTACCAGTGCCTGACCAGTGCTATGTTGCTCCGGAGCTAGATTATCGCTATATAAAACACAAAATACAAATACAAAAAGATACAAATACAGCCAAAGACAGCAGCTGGCATCAGAATCTGCACACAGCATGACTAGGATTTCAAGTTTCAGAAAACTGCCCTCTGTTGAAATGCATTTTATTTTAACTTTGTGAAACCAAAACATGGAGTAAATGAAAATACTTTATGCGGTGTCATTTTTACTCCATGTGGGATTTTGAAAATGACGTATAGCCGGCTTTGTTAAACTGACTTGGCGAAAAAAAGAGAGTGCCGTGACTTAGATCAGCTTGTGTGATAATAGCAATTCCTTCATGAGGTCTTTATAGCAAACATGCTAACTATTCCCTAATGACCCCTGATGGGTTTGATAATATTTATTAATATAACATACAAGGTAGTAACTTAGTTATATGATAGATTGTTAAGCATGTTCTAAATCTCAATGTTTCATCTACATGTTTCCATTTAGTTAAGAACCAAGCAGTACTGTGACTTCACACTATTCTTTCATGGAATGTTTACCTTCATGTTATGTTCTGGAGTGTGCAACAATTTGAGCCTGCTACCTCAAGCAGTGCCTGCTGTTGCGTCGGTTTGAAATAAACTTATGTTCCTGTTCATGCTGTGTGAGCACTTTCTTTACATTGGCGATGAGGATCATCCTGTGAAGCTGCGCAGCGCTTCTCCTTGTCTGGCTTTCCTCCTCACGGCTGTCTACTCCCGGCTCCCCGATCCGACGCGGCAGCGGACGGCGAAAGAGAGACTACAACAGTTCTCAGGCAAGTGGGGGTGTGCCCTGGAGGCTTAGGACGCTGCGGGCGCTTCAGCACTTTTCTGTGCATTTTGATACATTGGGAGGGCCCGTGCACGAGCGGAGCGGCCCGGTGCAAGCGAAGCCCCGCTCGAGCCAGCGCTCTACATGTGGTCATGAGCATCACGGCGCCCTGCTCTGTTGTGCGCTCGCGCACGAGGACGCCTGGAGGGGTGGCTGACTTCGCTCATCCGATTGGTCCGGCCTCCCTACCAGTCAGAATAAGGAGCGATTGTGATGTCGGCTGCAAGAGACCCTTTGCCTGCCGCACTCCCCCTGCGCTTTGATTGTAATGTCAGTCGTATCACAGACAATGCTGGCATTCTAAACTCACTTGCAAAGCCTCAGATGAAGAAGCCCTGAGCTGAGGGTCCCTGTGGCAATCCACAGAATAGTTTCATTGTTTAATTCACGATGCATTCTAGCAGAGAGGCCTGCAACTCACAAAAAGAAGATGTTGTGTTGACACAAATTAAAATGTGCACTAAGGTAGGATGGCCTCACAAGGATGATATTGAAAGGAAATTTGACAGGTATTATGGTATAAAAGATGAGTTAAATTTGTCGGAAGATGGCTTAAAACTCAGGAAAGGCAACAAAGTAATCCCTCCCAGTAATATCAGGTCTCATTTAGTGAACGTGGCACATCAAGAACATTTAGGTATGGGAGGAACCAAAAGGTACCTTAGACAGTCATTCTGGTGGCCTGGTGTTGATAGTGATGTTGAGAAATGTGTGAGGAACTGCAAGGAATGTGAGGGAAGTGATAAGAACAAAACAGTCAGGGAGGTGCCTATAATACATGTTAATGTGCCCAATGAACCTTGAAAAAAGTTGCTGTGGATTTGGTAGGACCATTGCAGAATTTGGGTGATGATTATAAGTATTTAGTGGTTTTAGTGGATTACCACTCAAAGTGGATCTCATGGAAGGCACTTCGAGAGGCCACTGCCTCAGGAATGATCTTGTTTTTCGAGGAGGTGTTTCACAGAGAGGGTTTTCCCATGGAACTTGTTACTGATAACGGAGTCCAGTTCTGTTCCGATAAAATGTTAGCCTTCCTTAAGAAATATTGTATAAAACACTCTAGGATAGCCCTATATCACCCCAGGGCGAATGGCCTGGTGGAAAGGGCAAATAGGTTTGTGAAGGGTGGTTTGCGACTGGCCATGGCATCGGGTGTGAACTGGTCGAAAGTTCTAAGAGAAATGATATGGAACTATTGCACTACTCCACATTCTGTTACTAAGATTTCTCCGTTCTTCTCTCTCAAGGGTAGGCAACCAGGCACACGACTCTGCCCAGGTTGGTTGAACATGGCAAAGAGTGTCAACATTGATCGAGAGAAGATCATGACACTCAATAGGGAGGCGCGAAATGAATATAAAGAGAAGTTTGATGTAGAAAAGAAAACCAGGGAAGTGAACTGGAAAGAGGGTGATTTGGTCTTTGTTAGGAATCCCAGGTTGTCCCCTAAATGTCTGGAGAGTAAGTTCATTGGTCCGAAGAAGATTGCTGTAGTGAGAGGAAATGTGGTTATTATGGAAGGGGGAGAGTGTTGGTCCATGTCTAAACTAGTTAAGTACACACATATTGGTGAAGCAGATGACCATGATACAAGTGACAGTCACTCTGACAATGAGCAACTGTGCAGAAGAGAATTCAGAAATGACATACAAGAGGACAATAAAGACAATAATTGGGAATTAAGTTCAGAGAGAACAAAAAATAAACCCTCTTGGTTAAAAGACTACTATTTGGAGTAAACCTGTCAAAGCTGTAAGGGAGGAGATGTGTTGGGTTTGATAATATTTATTAATATGACATGCAAGGTAGTAACTTAGTTATATGATAGATTGTTAAGCATGTTCTAAATCTCAATGTTTCATCTACATGTTTCCATTTAGTCAGAACCAATCAGTACTGTGACTTCACACTATTCTTTCATGGAATGTTTACCTTCATGTTATGTTCTGGAGTGTGCAACAGTTTGAACCCGCTACCTCAAGCAGTGCCTGCTGTCGCGTCGGTCTGGAATAAACTTATGTTCCTGTTCATGCGGTGTGAGCACTTTCTTTACAACCCCCTAAATAGTTTGCATAAGACAGCAAATTACTTATTCCCTTTCGTCAGAATAAATTCTGGTGAACAGCCCCATTCAGCTATCAGAAGGATTGGGTTTGGTACGCAGGCATCGTTTCATGTTTCCGGAAGTGTCCTCTTACATATGAAGTGTTCTGATTGTGACGAGGACGTGACAGTATAATGGTTGTTACCTGAGCTCTGAAATGGCCTCATTTACATTGTGGGGGATGAAGGGGAAACCCTCAGAAAACAGCATTTCTGTGGGTTTCTTGCATCCCACCTTCCTAACCCTTTTCCCAAATGGAGCAGCAACCACACAATGAGCACTGATGCCCCTTCTTGCAGTGAATGAACACAGTGGGAATGACATGAGCTGTGGAAACAGTGGCGGTCATGCGTTAACCTTATTCTCCACAGGGGCATGCAACCTTTGGCTCTGCAGATGTTTTGGACTACAACTCCCATTAGGCCAAGTCATCAGAGGCGATGGCGAGCGTCCATGGGAGTTGTAGTCTAAAACATCTGGAGGACCTCAGGTGGCAGAACCCTGCTCCATGGGGATCGGAATTAGGCCCTGAGCTGCGGGACATCATTTTGAAGCCATACATCAGATGATCAAAACGTTGGGAGTAATTACTTTAATAAGTACGTTACCTATGACAAAAACAAAGTTGGCATATTTCTTAAACGTAATAAAATACTGCCAATGTTCACACAACTCATTTCCCTTTCACATTGTAACTAAACGTCCCTCCCAGAGCCCATCATACTGTAAGGCAAATCCAGCTGGCTGTATGGGGCGCCATTAGCAGCGGGGACCAGTGGGCACCAGCCTCCTTGACCCAGTGAATGTGGCTCCTCAAGCCCCAAGCGGCCGCACGCCCTCATGCCTCGTTTCCCCTTCGCTATTTGTCGCTTTATAGCTCTTGGTGTTTTTGCGATCTGCCTCTTGCCGCTGTGAAGGGTTGTCCTCTGCTGACACGTTCTGCCCGGTAATTATCCCGCAGGGTGGCCCTAATAAGCGTTTGTGCATAGTAATCATTTTTTGGCAACCATGAATATTAAGCCTGTACCTTCATGCTGTTGCCTCCCTCATTATGCTTTTAAGAATCCCCATGCTTTTGGCATTTATAGTCCCTTCTCTCTGGCAATCTGCAGTTCATTCGACGCCCACTTGTTGATATTTCCAACAGCGGAGTCACGCCATTGATGACTCTCAGTGTGCAGGTGTGTGGGAGGGGGACTGTGTTTAGCCGCTGACTCTTGGTGGATCCACCCACTCTTTGGTTTACCGGCGTTTTTCCAGGTAGACGCTTGCTTGTTTTTGGTCATGTGGTGTGTTTGTAATTATCCTCTCGTAATCTTGTCATTTTTTCTTTGAAATGGTTAAGTAAAGAGGTTGCATGTCTATCGATCATTATTTGTTTGTGTTCGATAGAAAGCGTGGAGAGATCTCCCCTCCGCAAGCAGCCCAGTGCCTCTACACTCCCTCCCCCCCAATACCACAAATAGTGCCTAACCCCAACTCACCCTCCACATTTTTCTGTGGAAATTCGAGCTAACGCTTCGAGCAAAAGTGGCTTGAGCAGTTTTTCTGCGATCAATAGATCTCAAAACGTCTGTTAGTCAACACTAGGCTCGTGCAGTCGCGCACGTGTCTCCTTTGAAATGTCTTCCTATTTATAGGGAGCTGGGTAATGCTGGCAACTTTGTGTGCACCATTTTGGCTAAGGGGCCAATTGAGTTCTCAACGTCCCTAACATTGACAAATCAGTAATGATATTTTAGTGCATTAAAAAAAACAGGTATGCAATCTATTTCAAGGGTCAAGTCCTAAAATAAAAAGTGGGGGAACTCAACATACAAATTGAATGTAGCGTCACCAGAAATGAGCCTATCAAGGTGCCCTCTGAAACAATTGGGGGACACGGCCCACCCACATGTACCCTCGAATTAAGCCCTGTTTATATGTCCGGACGGTGCGCAATGATCCATCTCCCAAGTTGGGTATTCAATGCGTCTTCAAACACACCTCGAAAAACAGGTACTCACAAGAGAGGGAGAGCGAGCGAGAGAGAGAGAGGGAATGTTTAGATTTCTTTCTGTTAGTTACCTAAAGCATAAATGTACAACACATTTCCTCTGTTTCTTCAAAAATACCCAAAAGTCCCTGTTTTGCCGATTTAAAGACAACGCCATCCAAGGAAGTCATTTCACCAAAATGCCAGGGGGAGCGGAAGCGACATCACACGACCCTTGACCTCAGATGACATCACTAGAAGTGATGTCATTTTACCCCACCCTGAAGTGATATCATGGGAAGTGATGGAACACGACCTTTCACCCCTTGACAAAATAGGAAGTGGCATCACATAGCATTGTTCCTAAGTACACTATGAAAAGTATGGTTACCATATCACTATAATGTGAAATACATTTCAAACAAGAATGGATCGCCATATGCATCGTTAAGATCAGTGTGTATAGGCCTATATTACCAAATTACTGTGAATGCAAGCAGACGTCCAAGGCCAAATGATAATGATGTGTTATTAAATAGCACGTACGTGTGAGCGCTTCATGTTGAAAAAATATACATACAATATCACCCAACCTGTGTTGGTACTCATTTATCGACCTCAGAAGGACGAAAGGCTGAGTTGAAGTGGTTAAGAACATAATAAATCAGTGACTTACCCCCTGAAGTGTGGGTGAAATAACCCTTTAAAGAGTCTAGTAATTATTGTATAAAATTCCAGGAAGACACATTATTTGGTATTCCTATTCTTTCTTATTTAGGGTCACTGTTGAAAGTGTTAGACTTGTGGAACCCCTGTTCATTTTTTTTAAGAGGGCTGAACAAGAAAGCCAGCCACTCCAGAAGCAAAAAGCCACATGGCTCTGGCCACAGCCAGGAACTAGCATAAAAAAGAGACTTTTGTGTGTTTTACATTTTCTTTTTAGATGTAGCAAGAGAGTCCACAGGGGTAGCAAGGGAGACCGCAGGGGTCGCATATGCGACCCCTGGCGGCCCCTAAATGACGTCCCTGGCACCATCACCAAAACTCTGGTAGGAAGAGTGGTGATGGGTGAGATTTCAAAACAATGTATACATATATACACCAATTATGTGTTTTCTACATGAGATGGGGAGCATGCCTTACTGAAGATAGACTCATTTTAGTTCATCTTTTTGAGATATGCCTGGAATAAATTAAAAGGATTAGCTTGTGCCATGATAGAGCTTAAAGCAGTGGCTTCATTGATCATTTTGTAATCATCAGTGGCACTTTGGAGAATTGTAATTAACTTTATGTAAATATGCAAATAAGCCCTCCGAAAGAGCCCTCACATTGACTTCTATGTGCAGCTATTTTAAAATGAATATTTGCCCCTTCGCAGCAGTTATAAAGTTTGAGGACTAGTTTGGTGACTGGAAGGCTAACATTATTCATCCGAGGACCCTTTCTGTCTGAAAGGAAACACACGGCCACATTGTATCACTGCAATGCACCGAAGAAAATATTACTTTAAAATAATGTATCGATCTCTCTCTCTACCTGGAGAGTTTTTATTACGCACTAAATTGCACAGTGATGAAATGAATCCCAGTTTAACTCTCAGACCTGACGTAACATCATCTGAAAAAAATCATTTTTCCAGTCATTACTTTGAAGTTGGACAGTTGCTACACAGTGGTAAAGAGTCTTTCTAAAATGGCTGACTGCTGGGGATTAATTCCCAGATTTAGTCAACTAGAATTCTCTTAGGTGACACTGATTATTACTGTAATGCTTCATACATGAAAACATGCAGAATATCACTCCATAAGGGAATGGTAGCAAGCACAATTCAGCTGTAATCTAAATAAAGGCATTGGAAGGCATTGCTGAACGTGTGCTTGATCCAATTAGAAACTATTGAAATGCCACTGGTCAAGCTGATGTGTTGGTATTAGTACATTACAATCTAGAGTAGGGAAAAGAGACTGCATTATCCAAGTTTTCCATATGTGTGCCAGCCATCTTATAATGTCCCCATTTCAGGGGATCGCATCAAAGCACAAGGCTGCCTAGATTTGTGTACGGATTGTGTAGAGTCAGCTGATGGCTAATTACAAAGATTTCACAGTTGCACAAGTGGCTCAGGCTGCAGTAGTTATGTCTGACACCTTGAGAAGGGTCTGAGCCTCCGGAGAGGTGCATTTAAACTGTAAGACGGAAATGTGAATTAGCCGCAGTATATTAGTATATGTGGCAAACCAGAAGAAGGAGTCGGACGACTTACTGACATGTTCAAAAATATAGTTTTATTTAAATAAAACTAAATCTCCTAACTTGGCCTATTTCTATGACAGAAGTTCCATACCTATCTAAAACTAAAAACTCATGGTGTTTGTCAAAGTCCAAACGCAAACGTTCACCATCTCAATACTAACCTACTAACTGGTCCTACCACTTTATAAAACAAACAAAAAGAAGGGGACAATGACAAGGTCTCTGCCCATCACTTGGATACTGTTGATATTTCGAAAGTTCTTCAGTGGCGTACACCAGTTCAAATCTTTCTTGCTGACGTTGTTCAAAAGAAAAGATCCTCAGTACGTTTTCCTCTTACCACAAGACTACAGCAGTTCACATCTTTCTGGTAGATGTCGATATTCAAAAGAAAAGAAAAGGTATTTAATATGTTTCTTGTAAAACAAGTCTCTCAATAACAAGTCCATGGCTCCTGGACTCCCCGAAATCCTATGTCTCTCTGGCAGGCTTGCTCACTTTCATTCCAAGTTCTTTACATAGAGCACTTTCCCACTCAAGTTTCTCAGGATCCCATAAGCTCGCCGGCTTGCCCATCGTGGATGCTAAATGTTCTTATTTAGCTTGATTAGACTCACATACAGTGGTTGCCTGTTTGGGTTTCTTAGGTTCCCATAACCCTGTCGTCTTTCCCAGCTTAGATGCAAAGAGTTTGTATCTCTTTCAATCAGAGTCACAGGGCGCTTGCCCTCTCGGGTTTCTCAGGTTCCCGTAACCTTGTAGGCTCTCCCAGCCTTGATAAAAAGCGTTTGTACTTCTATTGCACTGATTCACACAGGGCGCTTGCCCTCTCGGGTTTCTCAGGTTCCCGCAATCTCATAGGCTCTCCCAGCCTTGATATAAAGCATTTGTACTTCTCTTGCACTGATTCACACAGGGTACTTGCCCACTGGGGTTTCTCATGTTCCTGAAATCTCATAGGCTATCCCAGTCTTGCTTCACAGTGTTGGTACCTCTAAGCGGTAGTCTCTCTGTGGGAGGATTCACTTCTCTGGTGCTGCTTCTTTTGACTTCTCTTTGGGTATGGAGCTCGTGATTCAGGCTCTGCGTGGCAATCTGGTCTCAGTGTCAGTTGCTAAACCCCAGGCCTACCAGGGCTTCTTCGTAGTTGCTCCACCAGAGGAAATGGGTTTACCTCTGCATAGGATTCAGTTTCCTCTTTGCGTAGGAGATTCCTTCCAATTCCTGGGTTTACATATGGCATCACAACCAAAAGGGTTGCGTCCTTCTTCCTTGACTTTGGCACTCAGGTGAGATACAGCATTACCCAAAGCCAAAGGGTTTGATGAAATCTCACTATTTGATGAATCCAAAGTCATATCACAAATAAGAGACTTCTCTTGATGCTTCTTGACTGTGGTGTTCAGGTGAGAGTCATTATTACCTGAACCAAGGAGGAACTGTCACTGCTTGGTGGTTTCAAAACAGAAGTATTCAAAATAGAAGTGACAACAGTCTTTCCAGTTCCTCTGTAGGCAGCTAATGTTCTTTAGACCGGGAGTTCCTTATTGGAATAGGAGTCCTTGTCCCCAAGAAGGGAGTCACTTCCAGTGAGGTCCCACTTGCCCAGACTCCTAGGGAGGATCTTGCTGAGTCGGCTCACCTCCCAAGCCTCAAAGGGGGTGACTCCCCTATGGGGAGAAGGGACAAATAGTCCAGATTTGTCAGATATATTATTGGTCCTAATTCTTTAAGAGGCAGTCAGGAGAACACTGTGTTTGGAAATTTGCCCCATAAATGTCTCGAGGATGCAGGAATGCTTCAGAAGCGTAAAAGTACAGAATCAATATAGTGGGCCTCATTCCGAGGCTGACGCAAAGGGATTACGGGCACCGGTAAGGACACTGGTGCCGATAATCCCTTTGCGCCCTATTCCGAGGTCCCTTTGTGGGTCCCGCTAAGGCCGCCTGGTTTTACCCGGCAGCCTTAGCGGGAGCGCAAAGGGTCCAGGGAGCAAATAACGGTACTGCAAATTGTGGTACCGTTATTTGCACCTTCCCCATTCCCATTGAGCCTTATGGGGGCTCAAATGGGAATGGGGAATGGTATTTTCAATGGGGCTTACCGGTCCCGCAAAGGTCTTAATAGACCGGTAAGTCCCCATTGAATTAGGGCGGACTCGTTACCTTTATTGGAGGCAGCCATTGCGCTATTAGCGGCATGGCTACCTCCAGTCTCGGAATGAGGCCCAATGACACGAACATTGTAACTTAGGAAGTTACCATCAAGTGTGTAGCAGATACGAGAAACTCTGTAATCAGCGCTGGAACATGGTTCCATCTATAAAACCATGGTAGCACTTTTAGAAACTATTTGTTTTGCAATTGTGTTTATAGCATTTTTCCTTTGCTGTTTGATGTGTTCCTTCAATTATCCTGGAAAAAAACATGCAATCCCCTTTAAGACACAACTAAGAAGAGTCTGAGATATTTTCTTTTCAGTAGAGACTTCAATACAAAGGTTTTAAACACAAGCATATTGAGCTTGCCTTGCAACTTACAAGTGTGAACCATCAACCTATTATATATTCTCATCTGTCACCACCCTGAGCTTCTCTCCCAGAGATGTGTTGAAGTTTCTTGTATTGTGCTCTCTGGGCTCAATGCTACATCTGCAATCTCTAGAACATTGTTCCTGACATGGCTGCCTTAGTCCTTGAGGTATATTAGCACATGGAAATTGTTATTGACCTCCTCTCAGCCAATCGGAATGTTTAGAGTGCACTCAGTAAGTACTGATATTGACTGCATTCTGAGCATTTTGTTTTCAGAAGCAGAGGAGGAAACAACAATGCAATGTCCAGGCAAGTATTTGTTTTAACAAGACAATTCGTCACTGGGAGGACCTTGTTTTCTGCTGCAACATGCTATGTAACACACAAAATAGAAAGATAACACATTGGAGCATGCCTTCACTTTCATACTTTCATATAGAAAGACCATTTTTTTACATGCCACTTATTGCTTTATCATTTTTAACTTGTTCCTGTTCAACAAGGTTGCAATTAAAATGTTTAAATATGAAGACAACCATGTTACTTAAATACTGCACAAAAAAACCCATTTAATTTACTAACTCAGTTTGTCCATTTACTGTATTTACTCCTACAACACCATTTTTAACGTCACCACAAAAACTCCAAAACATGTGTTGCTTAATAGCCTTAAAACCTCGGGAGCACTGATTATTGCTTGGGATAATGGCCCGTCACTAAGTTATGGCCCAAGGTAAACTCACTTCAGTCTATAATACTGTATTATTGGCCACCAGATCCTCAAATGACAGCTCAATCGAATATGAGAAAAAAAGGAGTCTTTGTGCCACTCATCTCTGGCAGATGTAATTAAAAGGGTTTCTGCCAAAAGAGCGAAGACTGCATGAAAAACAACTAAAGAAAGCAGTTTTTGAAACGTTATTTTGCTCAAAAGACACTTTCATTTGTATGCCAGTTTAGTAAAAATGTAGGAAAAAGTTGCTCCTCTAAATTTGTTGATACCTATGTAAGCTAACATTAAATCCAGAATATGCAAATGAATGCACAAACCAAGCTATGCAAAAGATCCAAACATTCCATCCGAATGCTTACAGTGACACCTATCTACCGAGAAACCAAGCTCCTGTGCAGGTTTCGCAATGACAGCATTTGACCATGTCTGGCTCAGACTTTGGCATTCTCTTTGGCAGCCAATGAGAGAATAAGAGAGCTGTCTCTCAGTTGATGACTGAGATGCCTACTCTTTAGACAAGACGTTCACCTCATTGCCTTGCCTCCTGACCTCTCCTGTCACATCTGACAATGCATTCACTCGCTGTGTCGCGTTATTTATTCCCCTGCGTCCATCATGTGTTAGTAATGCCAAGGGGAAGGCACTCATATTGAGTCCTTGGTGATCCGGTGCTATACAAAATACAGATAAATAAAACAGACCGGTGCACCAAAACTAATCTAGACGAAGAAAACAGCAAGGAAATGCTTTATAATACATGGCAGCCTACAATATCTGCATAAAAGCCTGTACATGCATTTCTTGTTACAGGCTTGTTGTGACATCACCCGGCTTCTATGTAATCAGTTTTGCTTCGGTTGTGACCCTGCAATGCCTCCTACTTGAGCCAGCAGAGAGAAGTGCAGCTGTTATGTTAAAGTTTGAAAGACCTTCGTGGTCCCATTGGCGCTCTAGCACTTAATTAAAGCCCAGAAAAACCTTTTCAAATTCCTTGCTTGTAGAATAGTTTTCTGTGTCACCTTACAGCCTTTAATTGGCAAGGAACTGTTTGTGATAGCATTTTTCATTTGTTCAGTGCTGGAGTTTAAAACATGTGAGCAGGCATCTGCATGTCATGACTTATTTAGTAAACTGCTTTTCGATACATTTTATTAAACTGCTTGAATTATTTTTCCTGAAAACATTAGTAGCTGCATTGTTGCTTCTTTTAAAAGCCAAACAGATTCTATGTTGATCATTTGGCTCAGCAAATGGAAGAGCCATTTCATTATATCATGCAACGGATGAGATATTAAAGGCCAGTGTGTGGCCATGTACTATAAGGAATGCAGTACTTCCTACCATACAGTTAAAGGTTATTTCAAGTCACTTTGGAGTTTCATAACCTTAAAAAGGTACTCGGCCTTCCGCCTGGTTCCTCTATTTGGTTACAAAACTCCTCAGTGACTTGAAATGTCCTCATAACCTACGATAGAGGGTACTTTATTCCATATGTAATTAACGTTTCATAAACATACAGTATGCATGGGAAGAATACTCAAAAAGTAGGGGTCTTCTTTGTAACATATAGGTATCAGGGAATGCATAACAAAATTGCCAAAGTAATCACTATATAATAAATGAAAGCCTGTACATCGTTTTCTTATTATAATCTAGATGTGACATCACTACTGAACTGTAATAAGAAAATGATAACACAACTGAAACTATAATCTGTTATTACAGTTGGTTTGTGATATCGCAATGCCTACTGCTTGAACCAGCACATTGCAGGATTCTAGCTGTCACTGCAGCACTTAATATATCGGCAGTGACCCGATCCACGGGCTACACTGGGGTAACAGCTCGGCAGCCCGAGTTAAAGGCCCAAGCAAAGAAAGGGCGTTTAACTAGGGCACTGGGACATTACCCACCTGCCACCGCCAGTGTAGCCCATGGAATGGGCTACTAAATCCATCAGCACTCAGGGTTACCTAAGTGGTAACCCAGGGTGTTTATAGCGGGGTCTTTTCTATGAATGAACAGTAAAAAGGATGTTGCAGGTCACCTTGGAGTTTCATCACCTTAGAAAGATCCTCGGCCTTCAGCCTCATTCATCTATTTGGACATGGAAGTCCTTGGTGGCTTCCTTATAGCAAACAGTAGGGAGTACCTTATCCAATAGATCACAAAAGCAACATCAAACCAGCGAGACGGGTTTGCTATAATTGTAATAAAATTCGTTTTAGAGTCATAGGTTTTATATATAGCATACTTTGATGAAAACACTTTTATATCAACTTTTTTTAGTTACTAGGACCTTGATTATATTTATATGGTTTACTTTGCAAAGTGAAAGTAACATGATATTTCAATTGCATTGTAATAAACATAAAATAATGAAAGAAATGTGAATTGATCCTGTATAAGGCACATTCTGCCATTTCAGCAGCCTCTGGTTAATGATTCTGGAAGGAAAGTGGGAGGTCAGCAAGAATAGACAAAGGCAAAGCCTGAGGTGTTCGGGTACCTAATTCCTGCGTGCTGGTTTGTTTTTAGGTGGTTTGCGACATAGACACTTGAGTGTTTCTCTATGGGCAAATCAGAATATAAATAAGCTGTCAGGACTGATAGAAAACAGACAGAACTACTGGGCTGGGATGGTGGTGGGGGTTACATGATGGGGATAGAATGTTGCAAGGCCATGCAGAGAGCTGTCCATGGCTCCAGGGTGGGGACTAGGCGGCATTAGGCTGCAGTCTGCATGGGGATTTGTGTATTTTGTACAATAGAATGAGAGATTGAAAAGGTGAGTAGATTAGACGAGCAGGGTAGGCAATGATCCTGGGCTGTTGGTACTGACCACAAGTGCAAGGTTCATTTTGCGCTTGCTTTAGTTTTGTGGGGATCGCGGGTGGCAATGATTTGAGATGTTCTATAAGAATCTTGTACCTGTGGATGACGGGCTAGTCCGACCCGGGAAAGTTTTGATCAGCAGCTCAGCAACAGAAGACAGAGCTTCAATTCCTTTTCCTGATGCGGGCGGCGCTTGTCTGTGATGGAGCACATTGCAGTGGTCTGTGTTATGCCCACCTTAGATAGTCAGGCGGGGATGTTGGTGTCATTCTGACATGAAGCTGTGGATGCAGAGGGCTTTTCTTTTATTCAAAATCATTTTTTTTGTCTTATTGAAATTGCATAGAGGGGAAGATTGTTTCTTGTCTTTGGAGACATGTTTAGCCTTAAAATCTTTAAAGGTAGACAACGAATAGGTAGCCTATTTTAGGGCGAAAGTACTGAACTGTGGCTCTGACGTGTCCCCTAATCTTTTTGCCTGTCCTGAATAATTCACCAACCTTACCCATAGTAAGACCTAATTACATGCCTCAATAAGGGGGCGACTTTGCATACATGTGACCCCGAGAACCTTAAGACTCTCAGGGTAGGGTGTAGAAAAGGCTCTCTGGATTTTCTGCATCACTGAACTATCCCAGTCATCTATACGAGCCGTGGAAGATGGTGGTAGCATAGAACCTGGGCAAGTGGCCCTAGAGCGTGCTGTTGTGTTGAATTGGAGAGCATCCTGATTGCTGGTACAGTGTGGCTTGGTGGTGGTGTTGCACTGGTAGTTCTGACAGACTTCCGCTAAACTTGGTTTTCTCTGTGTGAAAGGAAACAGATGCCCCCAAATTTAGTATGGGCTACTTTGCCCCTGGGAGTCTGGGGGTATGGAGCCATTTAACTAAGACCAGACATGGACAGTATTTGTAGAGGATGTCTGAATTCACATCTGAATACTGGTCTTGTGTCGAGGAGCAAGGCTAGATTCTTTTGAGTGTCGTGAGCTGCAATGATTGGTCGGTCTGCCACATTTTTGGAAGAATGAATGATTTTGATTGGAGGCTGAGTTTGAACCCAAATTCCAATATTCTCATAAGTTAGTGAAGTCTGGATCTGATCTCCTGATAAATCCTGGGATAATACTCAAAGTTCTGCAAAGGTACATGAACCAGAGGACGACGTGTGGATGCAGTGATACGGTGTGACGAGGAAGTGCTGTTGGGACCTGTGCCTGTCAGTCTTCTCCCACCCCTTAACCCCTTAACTACCAGGCTTTTAAGCAAGTTTAAGCAAAAAGGACGAGCATACTGCTGCATTTGGGCTGTGCATGGCTAGACTTAAAAAGGAAAGTCCACTAGATAATGGACAACTAGTAAGTGGTAGAGGCCACGTCTCTGCAGTTACACAAGATATTGTACACCCAACAAACCCTCACCTAAGACTCTAGGGATTAAGATTAGCTGACCTGAGCCCTCCCTTGCAGGTTTGATTCGATATATATTTCTCTGGAGATACACTGCACTGTCATTACTGCACACACATTAGGGGCCCGATTCATGGAATGTTTAGCACAGCGCAAAGTGACTGTGCACTGGTGCAGAGTGACTTTGCACTGCCAACAAACTGGTGTTTTTTGGCAGTGCAAAGTCACTTTGCACCGTGCTAAACGTTCCACGAATCGGGCCCTAGGAAACAGTTACTACACCTTTGTTCTAAATGTATTATCTATCCGATAACTTAGCACTAGGACACTGCATAAACAGACACCACTTTTTTGTAGTGAACATTATCCCTGAGTATTTTCTTCCTCATTTGTTCTCCTGGTGGGAAGTTGATGCCCACTTTTGCAGTCTTGCGATCAGCCAATGACGTGCAGCAAGCTCTTGGACCTGAGCACAGGGGCCTTGCAGATCAGTCGCACAGAGGGACCAAGTACATCAGAGAAAAAGTGAGACATGCAGAGCTCATAGAGTTCAGGGAAACTGACACCCAGATCGAGGAAAGTGACATTTCCACCAGCAGACCCTGCACTGGGAGCTCAAGTGCATGTCGTTAATGAAATGACACAATCCCGCCGTGGCACATCTGGCGGATGCGGATGACATTCATTAGAAGAGATATTACAGAGGATGCCATGGCAAAGCCGCGAGGGCTCATGCTCTCTGTCAATCATCCGTGCCCATCTCTCATGAAAACAACTACAAATGTTCTCCCTCTCTCCATTGCCCAAAAGCGGGTCAAGACACCTCACAAAACAATACAGCAAACTGGAGCTCGCAGGTGTATACTTGTGTTGCACATGAGGACTGTTTCTTGCACCATGCTGGTAACCATGCTGTATGTTGACTGGCCAGTCATCGGGTCACAGCTGTTGCTGATTCTGTGCCTCAAGCCTAGATGGTGCCATTGGGTTCACATGGTGCCACTTGACCTCCGGAGGCGAGCGCAGCAGGCTGTGATGATATTGCCCATTTGCATCTCCCACACATTCTGTAGCTGGAGAGGAAATCAAAATAATTCTAATCTAAAGTCTTTTTACCGCCACAAAATGCAATATTCATTTCTTAGGGGCACTGTGCAGTCATCGACACATGAATGTGTGTATTCACACTGAGATGGTTACTGTGTACAGCCCCCGCAGGAAGCCATTGGCAACTATTTATCTTTCCCAATGATGTACCTATTCCCCATCTGTGACGTCATGCAATAGGATTAAGAATTTCAGAATCAACTGCTGTGTTCCGCTCTACACTCCCGGAAATTCTGGTCCTAGGGGACAGCATGTCGGTGGAAAAGTGACATATTGTCAACACACAAAATATAAAATTAAACATGGGCAGCTTTCAACTACGATGTGCATTTCATAGGAGTAAATGGGTAGCTTTAACTACAATATGTATTCCACCTACGAGTAGATGGTTAACTTTCGACTACGAGGTGAGTTCCACCTTGAAGTAGATCGGTAGCTTTCAACTACAATGTGCGTTCCACCTCTGACTAGTTCAATAGATTTCAACTACAATGTGTATTGCACCTTGGAGTAGATAGGTAGCTTTCAACTATAATGTGAGTTCTACCTCGGAGTAGATGGGTAGCTTTCAACCATGATGTGAGTTCCACCTCGGAGTAGATGGGTGGCTTTCAACTATGAAGTAAGTTCCACCTTGAAGTAGATGGGTAGCTTTCAATTACAATGTGCGTTCCACCTCTGACTAGTTTGGTAGATCTCAACTACAATGTGTATTGCACCTTGGAGTAAATGGGCTGCTTTCAACTATAATGTGAGTTCAACCTCGGAGTAGATGGGTAGCTTTCAACCATGATGTGAGTTCCACCTCGGAGTAGATGGGTAGCTTTGCACTATGATGTGAGTTCCACCTCACAGTAGATGGGTAGCTTTCAACTACGATATGTATTCCACCTCCGACTATTTGGGTGGCTTTCAACTACGATGTGAGTTTCACATTGAAGTAGATCGGTAGATTTCAACTACAATGTGTATTTCACCTCGAAGTAAATGGGAAGCTTTCAACTATGATGTGAGTTCCACCTCAGAGTAGATGGGTAGCTTTCAACTACGAGTGAGTTCCACCTCAGAATAGATGAGTAGATTTCAATAAGGGTTTGTATTCCACCTCGGAGTAGATGGGTGGCTTTCAACTATGATGTGAGTTCTACCTCATAGAGGGTAGCTTTCAACTACGATGTGAGTTTCACCTAAGAGTAGTTGGGTGGCTTTCAACTATGATGTGAGTTCCACCTCATAGTCAAAGGTTATCTTTCAGCTACGATGTGAGTTCCACCTCAGAGTAGATGGGTAGCTTTCAACTACAAAGAGGGTTCCACCTCAGAGTAGATGGGTAGCTTTCAACTATGATGTGAGTTTCACCTAAGAGTAGATGGGTAGCTTTCAACTATGATGTGAGTTCCACCTCAGAGTAGATGGGTAGCTTTCAACTATGATGTGAGTTCCACCCCATAGTAGAAGGTTAGTTTTCAGCTACGATGGAGTTCCACCTCAGAGTAGATGAGATGATTTCAATAATGGGGTGTATTCCACCTCGAAGTAATTGGGCAGCTCTCAACTACAATGTGTATTCCACCTCAGTATATGTATAACTCTATATATTCTGTAAGAGGGGCTGTTTGGAAGAAAAAGCAAACCACATGCTGTAGTCCTATTTTAAAAAAGTTGTTCACCAAGGACATGAAACTTATGCTTTAGAAAGAGGATTCCAGTGAAAGAGACTTTCATGTCGGGTTTCTCTAAAAAGTTGTGCTTAAATCTTTGCATCTAGGGCCAGATTATTTAACCTAGTACAACTGCTAAATTTTTTGCAAATGCTTAGACAATACGGAATGGGGCAAATTGGTTTTGTCACAATCTACATTATGTAAACACGTTTACACAATGGAAAAAAAGGATCAGACTTCGTTTGTACTATATTTACTGTGCAACGTAAAATACATTCCTTTTCATGTTGTGCAGCAGACATAGTAACCAAATCAGTTTGTTTTATTTTTGGCCTGGCAACAACGTTTTTAGATAATACAGATCGGAGTTGAGTCAATTTGCTTCTTTCCACGTTGGTTAACCAGCAAATTAATGCCAAAGTAATGAGCTCCATTTTTCTGCACAAGGGCAACTTTATTGTTATGTGGCCCATCCCTGTTAATATTCATCAAATCAATTCCCCAAATACTGAACTTAAGGCAATGTTCGACAGGGAGGTTGGTGGCATGCCCTTGCAAAACATTCCTTACTCACCATGGTGGGCAGACTGGCAGGTGCTCCTCGAGGGACCATAGAATCCTCCACGCCCCTGTCCAGCGGGTGCCTTGGTTATATGCACTGAATATTCTCATCGGTAGACCTGATAATAGGAACACACACACAAAGGGAAAGGGTATTTTCTCATCTGAATGCCACCATGCCTGTGTGCAAATGAGGCTAAAAACTCCATGTAAGTTCACACCAACAACAGCAATGGCGCCCATTCAGCATTGAAGGAAACATATTGTTGGGGCCAGAATCCAGTCTGTTGTGTTGGTTATGGATGATTTCTTTGTTGTTGTCAAATGAGTTGTAGCAGATATGTGCACATGATCGAATCAGGTGAGGGAAAGGGCATGAGGAGGGTTTCAAAAGAAAAGAAGAGATCCTTGAGTCCAGAGGTTCCAGGGGATGGGGAAGTGATTTGGGCATGCTCAACTTGTTCAGTGATAAAACAGGAATGCTGCTGAGGCAACAGCTCAGATTGGGTTTTTGCTTCTGGGAACTCCATTGGATGAAGCTACACTGTTATCTTGATGTCCCTGGTGAAAAGGCACCCCCTAGTGGTGTGTCCTTACCTATTTGAGTTCATCAGGGCAAAGACCTGATGTAGGGGATGTTGTGTTCTAATGGGGTCCCTGACACAAATAAGGTGTTCAGATACGAAGGGGGAGGCAGAGGAGTTTGGGAGATCCTTAATTCTGGATCTTGATGACTAGATCCTGGACGATTGCATTGCATGGAGAAAAGGGGGAACTCATAGTACCCCGGGGAGGGAGATGAGAGGTGGTGAACTATAGTGTAAAAACAAATTGTTTTAAAATAAATCTTTCACTAAGGGAAGGGCCGAGAACGTGTCATGCAGGTGAACTCTTCATCATGAACCAAAATGATATTGCCCCTGTGATATCCTATCACTGATTTCCCCAAAATGTTCGGCCTAGTGGACTTTTGATTTAGGTTTCCTCATTCCCGTCTTGGCTTTGCCACTGCTTGTCCAAATTATGGACTAGCAACATAAACTGTGAAGTTGTTGGCATGCGTGTCGAGAAACAGACCAAAGGGTGCTGTCCAGCTGATGTAACTGGGCTAAGGTTGAAGGACTCTGCACAGTGGATTGAGCTGATTCCAACGAGTAAGAAAGGTAAGGCGCCACATCATGGGGGTGGTGGTCCGATGCCCCTCGGCTATTGTGATTAGACTGTAAATCATCATAATACATCACTACCTCGAGTGGAAATCAAAGAAGACTTACCTGGAGTTTCATGAATTATTGTTTTGACGGGAGGCAGGATACATGTGCTTGAAGGGCTAGCAGTAGCTTTCTCAATCCTCCTTCTGTCTGGTGACTGAGGCTCTATAAAGGGGTCTGGCAGGTGTGACGGGTTAGTCAGGCATGGTCCCTTTAAGTGCAGGCTGCTCATTTTCTTTGATTTGGAAGCCAATGAATAAACATGCCTCTATTTGCCAATACCCAAAATTGATGTGTGAACTTAGTTTCTCTGATGAAAGCTTCTTGGTGACCGGGTGGACCTCTGGGCTTCAGTGCTTCTTCTCAAAGTGGTACGAAGGGCAGTCGCGACGAGACTCTCCCCACTGCTCTTTTGGGCTTACTTGGGATAACTGCAAGAAATCCTGGATTTAGTGTAAAATAGATTAAAGGTTTTCCAGGCCATCTGCGCATCTGCAACATCTCTCAACTACACCTCTCTTCCAACTGTGTGTAGGACACTGCTGCATGTGTGGCCTCCTGAACACATTTTCGTTTACTAAGATGTGAAATAATGACAGACTAAAGCAAGTGCCATGCTGTCGGTGCTTAATTCCATCTGCTTCTCAAATCCCACAGTTTTGACAGTCTGATGGCGAACAACCCTGGCTGCCCTTAGCTGATGCAATCTCCCAGATAAGAATAGGCTTGGGAAAGTCCTAAAGTAGCAGAACTAGACTCCAGGGAAGAGCAAGGTATCTTGCCACTTCTTGTCAATATAGCAACACTTTGTGGCCTATAGAATGGATCCCCAAACAAATATGGTGCCAGCGTTTGGGTGTACAGATACGGAGAATGAAGAATGGTC
This sequence comes from Ambystoma mexicanum, assembly GCF_040938575.1. Lineage (NCBI taxonomy): Eukaryota > Metazoa > Chordata > Amphibia > Caudata > Ambystomatidae > Ambystoma > Ambystoma mexicanum. Next base: position 1,314,047,734 of record NC_090934.1, read on the forward strand.
CACCGAGGGGGTCTAACTCAACCCGGTTCAGGAAAGAGATGGAGGGCTCTCAGAATGACCACAACCTCACCAGATTTGTGCTGACACAACCTCCCGAGGAGATCCTAGAAAGATGCCGACATGGGTATGGTCAGCTATGCAATCATTCCTGATCAGCTGAGTGAACGATGTGTCAAACTAGGGGGCAGAGTCTATAAAAGGGGTCTCTTATTCCACACCCGGATACCAGTGCCCCATCCATGAGGGGGCATCTTTACTAAGCCTTCTCTCAGTCTCGGGGTGGCCTGCTTTCAAAAGCCTTCTTCTGGGTCCCATTTTGGCAAGAAAAAGGTGCTATGATAGATAACTGCACATGCCGTTAGTCATTTAGTCCACATTGGCCCACCATATTGTTCATCAAAATTCATTTAACGTGACCTAGTATTCCACCAAGATGGTCATTAACCCAGCTCAGCAGCCACGCCTCCCCACCGGTGCCAGTTTGGGGATATGTTCCAACTGCATCTCTGACTATGAACCCCTCTCCACAGAAATATTTCCTCACATTCCTTTTGTCAAAGTGTGCCTGTATTTCATCTATTCATCTCACCAAGACACACCTGGTTTAACTTTAGCCACTCGCCCAAACTCCTATTGTCAAGTGATACTCTGCAGCCCTGTCTCGGCTCTCTGGGTCTGTTTGTCCAATTGTTTGACTACCACAGGGACATATTAGGGGAGACTTTCATGTGTAGAACCTATTCACAGCTTGTTACTCAACATTTCATATCTGCTTGGGGCTCTCCTCTGAGTTCTACTTTCAGAATATTCCAAGCTCCACCGTCCCAGCCAAACCTGTACTGTGTGTGAACACTAGAAAGTGGGTGACATTGGGGTGGGATTGTTCTTTTGTGTCGCCTTTTTTCCACTCTAGCATTGCTGCCTATGTAGCGGACAATGAGGAGATCACTTACTACTATGTTAGGTAGGTTTGTGTTGGGTTCCTACATGGATGGCGCCAGTACAGATCCTTATAAGCGGTTGCTATGTTCACTGTAAGTCATGATAGGTAAAGACCACACGTTTAGTTGTGATCTCATAGTGGGTTTTTATTCCAGCACTGCACCGATCTTCCGGAATACTATCTGTGTGTTGACAAGCGCTGTTTCATTTAGATGGACCGAAGCAGGTCATAGTACTGACCCAGGGCCTCTTGCCCTCTGTGAATCACCACACATCAGACACCTAATCTTCTAGCCTTGATAAAGTCCTTCAGATGGTCGAAACATTTGCCGGCACTCTTGATGATAAATAAAAACCCACTATGAGATCACAACTAAATGCGTGGACTATACCGATCATGACTTACAGTGAACATAGCAAGCGCTTATAAGGATCTGTACTGGCGCCATCCATGTAGGAACCCAACACAAACCTACCTAACCTAGACTTGGGGCACCAGAGCACGGGCCCTTTGGTTCCTACAACCGGCCACAGGTACAAGGTAACCCGGAATTACATAAGGAGTTAGGCTCAGCAACCACCAGTTCCTAGTGCTCTCACGACTTTCTAAACTTACTATTATGTATTACAATATTTTCTGTATGGTATGTCCATAATGTGGTTTTCTCACACAAGTCTGTAAGAAGGTCACATAAGTAAATGTGGTTGTACATAATTGTCCCTCTTTTTATAACCATTCTCAGCAAGTAATTAAAGCCATTTTTTGTCATTCTATCTTTCTTGGAGTGTTGCTGGATACTTAGATAATGTATCCAACACACAACTCAGATGATTTCTTATCTCCCAAATATAGCAACGCTTACTTAGGATAAAGTTTCACAACAAGAGGCCCAAATGTTGCTTGTTCTTTCAGACCATTTTAAACTGCTGTTGCTTCTTTAGACACCACCTACAAGCACACATATTGAACCCGTGTAATCGACACACTAGGCCCTTTAAGGCGAGGCAGCAATACTTTGAGATACAAGGGGATCCAGAATATACTCAAACATCATTAATCAGACCGATTCAGGAAGTTGGCAAAGTAAGTCTGTTTTAATATCAATTATCTAAAACAGGGAGTACAAAAACATCAACAAACATCCGCTTGATCTTTTCACTCAGTGAGTTTAATTAAAAAAACAGTTTATATAGCAACAACTCATCATCATTGACGTCAATCTATGTGAAAAACTATAAAAACCTTCTTGGGAAAGTGATTTGCTTAAAGGGAACAACTAAATAAACGTTCCATACTTGTTTGGGAAAGTGATTGGGCCTCTAACATCATGTGGGGCATCTAAGCCCTCCTCTAGTGCAAGTCACTACATATATCATCATATACACAATGTCCTAATGGTTATTCAAACTATAGGGCTCTCTATTATGTGTCCTTCTACAATTGGTTGGCACCCTCATACCCCTCTGCACTATTCCACATGCTAGCAGCATGCAGGCTGACATCCAGGTGCTGGTCATAACCATAGCTTCCCATCAATTAGCCTGCCATCTATCATCACTCTTGCAGTCTGCTGGTCAATTAGGCCTTTGATCATTGGCCTTGGAAATTTTCCTTGTGCCTGAGAATAGAGGTGCGTACAGGCATAATTGTCTCTTGGTTTCGATACAGATCAATACATTCTCTATTTTCATCCAACCATGTGACTGCAGACCATGTTTCAGAGCTTTTCTGTATTTGAAATACTGTTGAATGATGAACCTTTGGTGTCTTTAATGTTCGTGTTCCTCACCTTAGACAGGAGTTTGTTCTTTTTACACCTTTTGTAACTACTGCATGAACATTCAGGCTCACAGTGGCCTTGACTTTCTGGTGTTGGGCCAATCAAGCCTTTCTTGAATTCACCTCCATTATTAAGTTTTGATTTCTAACTGTCACATACTGAAAAAGCCTTTTTATTTACTGGGTCCAGCTATGCTAAAGTGCATTGTGGAATCACCCATAGTCCATACATTCTTATGCATACACGTTGGTGCATCACCGCAATCTATTCACTACGTAGCTAGCCTTTAAGAATACTTTGTCTACTTGCATTACTGCATCTGTACAGTTGTAAAGTAGCTTGACGTTTTCTTCATTGTTTCTGTAGCATGAGCATCTTCATCTCAAGCCTGAAATGTTGCTCATCTCTAACACCTCCTCCTTGGATCTTTATAGAATGTTTATGTTCTCTCACCTCTGCATCTCTTCTGGGTGCATCTGCCCTGCTTTGCATGACGTCACCAATCTTCTCTTTTGCTCAGTTTCACACTTCTTCTGGGATTTCATTCAAATGGCCATCATATTGTTGTGAGTGCATATATGGCTTTCTTAGTGGGTACAATACTTCCAGGATTCTCCTCGGTACTGGTATTTTCAGTGGTATTGCTCTTGTCTCTCACTCTGACTCCCAACATATAGACAGCATGGGGCAGAGCTTTGAGTGGGGTACTTGGCTCCACCTCTACACTCCCCCTTCTGGGCGATTCATCGACCACTTTCTCATCAGTCTTCACATCTAGACATCCTCGCCTGAAGAAATGCTTCTTTGGGACCCATATCTTTATGATTCTCTTCAGGCATCCAGCTGATTTCACATGTTCATCTTTATTCCAGTAAGCACAAAAGTGATGGGTGGAAGGTTCTAAATGAATCTGAACCACTGGCATTGCTCTGGGCCACCTTCCACACCACCATTTTTAGCCCGTCTGTGCCATTGCAAAAGGGGTCCAGCCATATGCAAATCAGTCAGGTACTGCCCCCAATGGTAGCAGCCCAGCCCGAAATGCTAGGTCAGGTCCCCTCTGTACGGAAACACAAGCAACCCCAGACATGTTTCGGCCTTGTTGGGCCTCATAAGTGTAAGGCAGCAGTTGCGGTTTACATGCAGAATAAATACAAAATATGAACAAGACAGTCTATGTACAGGTACTGTGTGGGCGAAAGCTCATCGGTCAGGTGGGCAAAGTGAGTGTGAACATAAGATCATGATGAGATGTATGTTCTAGGGTGGGGTGAAGGATAAGTGGGCGCCAGTAGGCTATTCATTGGCAGCCCTTAGCAGATTGATGTAGTTATTTCTGAATTTAGGGAAGGGCTGTGCCTCGCGAAGTGGATTAGGCAATGAGTTCCATAATTGAGCTGCTTGTACCGGGAAGCTACTACCCCCCGCCTTAGATAACCTGAATCTCGGAATGATGAGGCTGTTGGCATTTGCAGTTCTGGCAGGGCGCGAGTGATGTCTTTTTGTGAGTTTATTGCGGAGATAGCTTGGTGCTGCATTGTTCAGGGCTTTATGAACCAGGGATGCTACTTTAAGGTGGATTTTGTTTTGGGAGGACAACCAGTTGTTTTGACGCCTGATGTTTGAAATATGTGATCTTTTAGGTACACCAAGGGCGGCTCGTAGGGCATTGTTTTGAAGAATTTGAAGTCGGTGGGTAATGGATTTGTTTGCTCCGATGTAGAGGGCATTACAATAATCAAGCCTCGAGAGGATTAGTGCTCTCGCTAGGATAAGGCAGTTGTTATCGGAGAGAAAATGCTTGCCTGCTCTAATGAGCTTGCATGTGTAGGCGGTGGCAGATGCCAATGACTTCACCTGCTTGTCAAAGGAGAGGGTGGCATCCAGATAGAAGCCAAGTGTCTTCACATCTTTGGAAACCTTGATAATGTTCCCGTTAATTTCAAATGAGGTATAGTCCTGACTGAGTTTCTGCATGTTAGAATGTGTCCCTAGGATGAGCAACTCTGTTTTGTCATCGTTCAGGCATAGACCGTGGGTTGCCATCCATGCCTGGACGATGATATACACCCTATTCACCAAGGCCAAATCCTTGTTGTAGTCCCCTGAAAGTGGGAGGAGAATCTGGGTATCATCTGCACAGTTGGTGTAGGTGATACCAAGAAGGTCCAGATCATCAAAAAGGGGCTTAGTGAATATGTTGTAGAGAGTCGGGGAGACGCATGAGCCCTGAGGGACTCCACAATGGATGGGGATTGGGTCCGCCGCTGCCGAAGGGGCGAACACCCTCATGGTCCTATCACTGAGGAATGATTCAATCCAAGATATGGCCTCCTTAGAAAAATGTGCGGCTGAGTCTAAATGGCTACAAAGTACTCCATGGTCTACAAGGTCGAATGCCGCCGAGAGGTCCAGCAGCAAGAGGAGTGGTTCAGATTAATTCGAAACCTTCCACCCATCACTTTTGTGGTCAAGTTTGTCTCACCATGCGAGAGAGGGTATGGCCAGACATGGGTCCCTTGCTTTCTGTGCCATAGGGAACCAATCTGCACCTCACTGAGGAGGTCCAACAAGGCCGAAACATGTCTGGGGTTGCTTGTGTTTCTGTGCAGAGGGGACCTGGCCTAGCAGTTTGGGCTGGGCTTCTACCATCGGTGGCGGCAGCTGACTGATTTGTATATGGCTGGACCCCTTTTGCAATGGCGCAGACGGGCTAAAAAACGGTGGTGTGGAAGGTTGCCCAGAGCAAGGCCAGTGGTTCAGATTCATTCGAAACCTTCCACCCATCACTTTTGTGGTCATCTTTATTCCAGGACATAAACATGCATTGTCATTCGGACTGCAGTAAATCCACCTCCACACATAATTCTTGTGGTTCTTTGAGTACAAGAACTTCGTTCCCTCAGGTGCATGAATGCTGATCTTCATATAGTCTCTGATTTCTTCATCTGTCAGCTCTTTAGTTTTCCATTCTGATTCAACATCAATCATGATCTTAATTTCTACTGCCTTTTTTGCAGTCTTCTTGCATTGTGAGATTATTATCGTGATCACACAGAATCCAAGCAAAATCATTACAATCAGGGCTCCAAGGAACTTGAACATGTCTGCCATCCATTGTGGAACCCATGAGAAGACTGATCCAAGCCAACTGTCATCAGCAATATCCTCCACTTCGTCTATCATCTGGATATGTAATCCGTCAACAATGTTATGCCCTCTGTCAAGGTGCCATTCTCGTCATCATGAGAAGGTATTAACATGCAACATGATTCTCCTCTATTGGAACAAACACCTCCATACATAGCTGTGATCATGTGCAGGACGTATCTATTCTGAAGAGTCATCAGTCGTATGGCTCTCAGCTCCTCTTTGTTGGCATTGAATCCTTTTATGGTAGGGATAATCGCCTGTAACAATTCCCACCTGGTTATCAGTAACCACTTGGTATTTGCTGCTGTCTGGATCCTTGCCATGAAGATTATTGTGAATATAGATGAGGTCTGACTGAATAATCTGTGTTCATATGGAATGGAATAAAAAGCTTCTAATGACTTGGCTGAGAAATAATTCTCTCTTTTCATTCGATTTATCGGCTCAACAGATCTCTTCTTCCTCAGGTGAGCATCTGCTTTTGGAAAGTCTCCAATGTTCAAGTCACTCTTAGGAATCACCAATGCTGGAACATGAACGTTCACTATAGAACACCATCCTTCCCAGTTCTTGGGCAGCTTCATGTAAGCTCTGGATCCACAGGCCCAGTAGTGATGCATTATCACTGCTGTTCCAATGTTCATTCCTGGCACGTAAACAACTTGACAACAATTTTGATTCTCTCCAACTTTTCTTGTGCCATTGCTTCTGAAACACAGCTTTGCACTGTCCAGCAGCACTATCTGTGTAGGCCCTCCTTTCAGGGTAATTCATAGAATTTCGCAGAAAAGTGTCGCAAGCGGCTGGCGCAGAGTGTCCGCGTGCGATTGACTGCGCCAGGCACGTGCGCTAAAACCGATTTCCGCGCACAGCGTATTCATGGATTTCAGGCTCCCAAACCAGCCGTGGCGCAGAGTATCGCAGCGACCCTGCAGCAGCGCCAGTAACGCCCCCAAGAACGCCCTCGCGCAAGGAAAAGCCATCAAAATCGCTAAATCATCACAAAGGGCAGCGCTAACCCTGGACCAGTCCACAGGGCTGCCAAACAAGGAACGCAAAGCGGGTAACGTGCATATCAGGGGTACGCGTGAAGTTTTACACGCGATTAGCCAGGGCACGTGTATCACAGGGGTACGCAGGAATTATCACATGCGATTTGGCTGGGTACGTATATTACAGGGGTGCGCGGGAATTATCACACGCGATTTGGCTGGGTACGTGTATTCCAGGGGTGCGCGGGAATTATCACACGCGATTTGGCTGGGTACGTGTATTCCAGGGGTGCGCGGGAATTATCACACGCGATTTGGCTGGGTAGGTGTATTACAGGGGTACACGGGAAGTTCTACACGCGATTCGGCTGGGTACGTGTATTACAGGGGTGCGCGGGAATTCTCACATGCGATTTGGCCAGGTACGTGTATTACAGGGGTGCGTGGGAATTATCACACGCGATTTGGCTTGGTACGTGTATTACAGGGGTGCGTGGGAAGTTGTACACGCGATTGGCCAGGGTACGTGTATTACAGGGGTATGTGGGAATTATCACACGCGATTTGGCTGGGTACGTGTATTACAGGGGTACACGGGAAGTTCTACACGCGATTCGGCTGGGTACGTGTATTACAGGGGTGCGCGGGAATTCTCACATGCGATTTGGCCAGGTACATGTATTACAGGGGTGCGTGGGAATTATCACACGCGATTTGGCTTGGTACGTGTATTACAGGGGTGCGTGGGAAGTTCTACACGCGATTGGCCAGGGTACGTGTATTACAGGGGTATGTGGGAATGATCACACGCGATTTGGCTGGGTACGTGTATTACAGGGGTACACGGGAAGTTCTACACGCGATTCGGCTGGGTACGTGTATTACAGGGGTGCGCGGGAATTCTCACATGCGATTTGGCCAGGTACGTGTGTTACAGGGGTGTGCGGGAATTATCACACGCAATTAGGCTGGGTGGGTCCTCACAGGTGTTCCCTGTACACCCTCCACAGCCCCTGCAGGCAGCCCACAAAACAGGGGACTACCCTGCACACCTGCTCATGTCCCCCTGCACCCCCACCCCCCAGCCACCAGGGTCACCCTCCACCAGGCCCCCACTCATGTCACCCACCACCCCCACCCCCCAGCCACCAGGGTCACCCTCCACCAGGCCCCCACTCATGTCTCCCACCACCCCAACCCCCCAGCAGTGCAGGGGCAGCTTCCACCAGGCCCCCACTCATGTCACCCACCACCCCCACCCCCCAGCCACCAGGGTCACCCTCCACCAGGCCCCCACTCATGTCACCCACCACCCCCACCCCCCAGCCACCAGGGGCAGCCTCCACCAGGCCCCCACTCATGTCTCCCACCACCCCCACCCCCCCGCCACCAGGGGCACCCTCCACCAGGCCCCCACTCATGTCTCCCACCACCCCCACCCCCCAGCCACCAGGGTCACCCTCCACCAGGCCCCCACTCATGTCTCCCACCACCCCCACACCCCAGCAGTGCAGGGTCACCCTCCACCAGGCCCCCACTCATGTCACCCACCACCCCCACCCCCCAGCCACCAGGGGCAGCCTCCACCAGGCCCCCACTCATGTCTCCCACCACCCCCACCCCCCCGCCACCAGGGGCACCCTCCACCAGGCCCCCACTCATGTCTCCCACCACCCCCACCCCCCAGCCACCAGGGTCACCCTCCACCAGGCCCCCACTCATGTCTCCCACCACCCCCACACCCCAGCAGTGCAGGGTCACCCTCCACCAGGCCCCCACTCATGTCTCCCACCACCCCCACCCCCCAGCAGTGCAGGGGCAGCCTCCACCAGGCCCCCACTCATGTCACCCACCACCCCCACCCCCCAGCCACCAGGGTCACCCTCCACCAGGCCCCCACTCATGTCTCCCACCACCCCCACCCCCCAGCAGTGCAGGGGCAGCCTCCACCAGGCCCCCACTCATGTCTCCCACCACCCCCACCCCCCAGCCACCAGGGTCACCCTCCACCAGGCCCCCACTCATGTCTCCCACCACCCCCACCCCCCAGCCACCAGGGTCACCCTCCACCAGGCCCCCACTCATGTCTCCCACCACCCCCACCCCCCAGCAGTGCAGGGGCAGCCTCCACCAGGCCCCCACTCATGTCCCCTATCACCCCCACCCCCCCGCCACCAGGGGCACCCTCCACCAGGCCCCCACTCATGTCTCCCACCACCCCCACCCCCCAGCAGTGCAGGCTCAGCCTCCACCAGGCCCCCACTCATGTCCCCTATCACCCCCACCCCCCCGCCACCAGGGGCACCCTCCACCAGGCCCCCACTCATGTCTCCCACCACCCCCACCCCCCAGCCACCAGGGTCACCCTCCACCAGGCCCCCGCTCAGGTCACCCACCACCCCCACCCCCCAGCCACCAGGGTCACCCTCCACCAGGCCCCCACTCATGTCTCCCACCACCCCCACCCCCCAGCCACCAGGGTCACCCTCCACCAGGCCCCCACTCATGTCTCCCACCACCCCCACCCCCCAGCCACCAGGGTCACCCTCCACCAGGCCCCCACTCATGTCTCCCACCACCCCCACACCCCAGCAGTGCAGGGTCACCCTCCACCAGGCCCCCACTCATGTCTCCCACCACCCCCACCCCCCAGCAGTGCAGGGGCAGCCTCCACCAGGCCCCCACTCATGTCACCCACCACCCCCACCCCCCAGCCACCAGGGTCACCCTCCACCAGGCCCCCACTCATGTCACCCACCACCCCCACCCCCCAGCCACCAGGGTCACCCTCCACCAGGCCCCCACTCATGTCTCCCACCACCCCCACACCCCAGCAGTGCAGGGTCACCCTCCACCAGGCCCCCACTCATGTCACCCACCACCCCCACCCCCCAGCCACCAGGGGCAGCCTCCACCAGGCCCCCACTCATGTCTCCCACCACCCCCACCCCCCCGCCACCAGGGGCACCCTCCACCAGGCCCCCACTCATGTCTCCCACCACCCCCACCCCCCAGCCACCAGGGTCACCCTCCACCAGGCCCCCACTCATGTCTCCCACCACCCCCACACCCCAGCAGTGCAGGGTCACCCTCCACCAGGCCCCCACTCATGTCTCCCACCACCCCCACCCCCCAGCAGTGCAGGGGCAGCCTCCACCAGGCCCCCACTCATGTCACCCACCACCCCCACCCCCCAGCCACCAGGGTCACCCTCCACCAGGCCCCCACTCATGTCTCCCACCACCCCCACCCCCCAGCAGTGCAGGGGCAGCCTCCACCAGGCCCCCACTCATGTCTCCCACCACCCCCACCCCCCAGCCACCAGGGTCACCCTCCACCAGGCCCCCACTCATGTCTCCCACCACCCCCACCCCCCAGCCACCAGGGTCACCCTCCACCAGGCCCCCACTCATGTCTCCCACCACCCCCACCCCCCAGCAGTGCAGGGGCAGCCTCCACCAGGCCCCCACTCATGTCCCCTATCACCCCCACCCCCCCGCCACCAGGGGTACCCTCCACCAGGCCCCCACTCATGTCTCCCACCACCCCCACCCCCCAGCAGTGCAGGGGCAGCCTCCACCAGGCCCCCACTCATGTCCCCTATCACCCCCACCCCCCCGCCACCAGGGGCACCCTCCACCAGGCCCCCACTCATGTCTCCCACCACCCCCACCCCCCAGCCACCAGGGTCACCCTCCACCAGGCCCCCGCTCAGGTCACCCACCACCCCCACCCCCCAGCCACCAGGGTCACCCTCCACCAGGCCCCCACTCATGTCTCCCACCACCCCCACCCCCCAGCCACCAGGGTCACCCTCCACCAGGCCCCCACTCATGTCTCGCACCACCCCCACCCCCCAGCCACCAGGGTCACCCTCCACCAGGCCCCCACTCATGTCTCCCACCACCCCCACACCCCAGCAGTGCAGGGTCACCCTCCACCAGGCCCCCACTCATGTCTCCCACCACCCCCACCCCCCAGCAGTGCAGGGGCAGCCTCCACCAGGCCCCCACTCATGTCACCCACCACCCCCACCCCCCAGCCACCAGGGTCACCCTCCACCAGGCCCCCACTCATGTCACCCACCACCCCCACCCCCCAGCCACCAGGGTCACCCTCCACCAGGCCCCCACTCATGTCTCCCACCACCCCCACACCCCAGTAGTGCAGGGTCACCCTCCACCAGGCCCCCACTCATGTCTCCCACCACCCCCACCCCCCAGCCACCAGGGTCACCCTCCACCAGGCCCCCACTCATGTCTCCCACCACCCCCACCCCCCAGCAGTGCAGGGGCAGCCTCCACCAGGCCCCCACTCATGTCACCCACCACCCCCACCCCCCAGCCACCAGGGTCACCCTCCACCAGGCCCCCACTCATGTCTCCCACCACCCCCACCCCCCAGCAGTGCAGGGGCAGCCTCCACCAGGCCCCCACTCATGTCTCCCACCACCCCCACCCCCCAGCCACCAGGGTCACCCTCCACAGGCCCCCGCTCAGGTCACCCACCACCCCCACCCCCCAGCCACCAGGGTCACCCTCCACCAGGCCCCCACTCATGTCTCCCACCACCCCCACCCCCCAGCAGTGCAGGGGCAGCCTCCACCAGGCCCCCACTCATGTCACCCACCACCCCCACCCCCCAGCCACCAGGGTCACCCTCCACCAGGCCCCCACTCATGTCTCCCACCACCCCCACCCCCCAGCAGTGCAGGGGCAGCCTCCACCAGGCCCCCACTCATGTCTCCCACCACCCCCACCCCCCAGCCACCAGGGTCACCCTCCACCAGGCCCCCGCTCAGGTCACCCACCACCCCCACCCCCCAGCCACCAGGGTCACCCTCCACCAGGCCCCCACTCATGTCTCCCACCACCCCCACCCCCCAGCCACCAGGGTCACCCTCCACCAGGCCCCCACTCATGTCACCCACCACCCCCACCCCCCAGCCACCAGGGTCACCCTCCACCAGGCCCCCACTCATGTCTCCCACCACCCCCACCCCCCAGCAGTGCAGGGGCAGCCTCCACCAGGCCCCCACTCATGTCACCCACCACCCCCACCCCCCAGCCACCAGGGTCACCCTCCACCAGGCCCCCACTCATGTCACCCACCACCCCCACCCCCCAGCCACCAGGGGCAGCCTCCACCAGGCCCCCACTCATGTCTCCCACCACCCCCACCCCCCCGCCACCAGGGGCACCCTCCACCAGGCCCCCACTCATGTCTCCCACCACCCCCACCCCCCAGCAGTGCAGGGGCAGCCTCCACCAGGCCCCCACTCATGTCTCCCACCACCCCCACCCCCCAGCCACCAGGGTCACCCTCCACCAGGCCCCCACTCATGTCTCCCACCACCCCCACCCCCCAGCCACCAGGGTCACCCTCCACCAGGCCCCCACTCATGTCTCCCACCACCCCCACCCCCCAGCAGTGCAGGGGCAGCCTCCACCAGGCCCCCACTCATGTCCCCTATCACCCCCACCCCCCCGCCACCAGGGGCACCCTCCACCAGGCCCCCACTCATGTCTCCCACCACCCCCACCCCCCAGCAGTGCAGGGGCAGCCTCCACCAGGCCCCCACTCATGTCCCCTATCACCCCCACCCCCCCGCCACCAGGGGCACCCTCCACCAGGCCCCCACTCATGTCTCCCACCACCCCCACCCCCCAGCAGTGCAGGGGCAGCCTCCACCAGGCCCCCACTCATGTCCCCTATCACCCCCACCCCCCCGCCACCAGGGGCACCCTCCACCAGGCCCCCACTCATGTCTCCCACCACCCCCACCCCCCAGCCACCAGGGTCACCCTCCACCAGGCCCCCGCTCAGGTCACCCACCACCCCCACCCCCCAGCCACCAGGGTCACCCTCCACCAGGCCCCCACTCATGTCTCCCACCACCCCCACCCCCCAGCCACCAGGGTCACCCTCCACCAGGCCCCCACACATGTCACCCACCACCCCCACCCCCCAGCCACCAGGGGCAGCCTCCACCAGGCCCCCACTCATGTCTCCCACCACCCCCACCCCCCAGCAGTGCAGGGGCACCCTCCACCAGGCCCCCACTCATGTCTCCCACCACCCCCACCCCCCAGCAGTGCAGGGGCAGCCTCCACCAGGCCCCCACTCATGTCCCCTATCACCCCCACCCCCCCGCCACCAGGGGCACCCTCCACCAGGCCCCCACTCATGTCTCCCACCACCCCCACCCCCCAGCCACCAGGGTCACCCTCCACCAGGCCCCCGCTCAGGTCACCCACCACCCCCACCCCCCAGCCACCAGGGTCACCCTCCACCAGGCCCCCACTCATGTCTCCCATCACCCCCACCCCCCAGCCACCAGGGTCACCCTCCACCAGGCCCCCACTCATGTCACCCACCACCCCCACCCCCCAGCCACCAGGGGCAGCCTCCACCAGGCCCCCACTCATGTCTCCCACCACCCCCACCCCCCAGCAGTGCAGGGGCACCCTCCACCAGGCCCCCACTCATGTCTCCCACCACCCCCACCCCCCAGCCACCAGGGTCACCCTCCACCAGGCCCCCACTCATGTCTCCCACCACCCCCACACCCCAGCAGTGCAGGGTCACCCTCCACCAGGCCCCCACTCATGTCTCCCACCACCCCCACCCCCCTGCCACCATGTGCAGCCCCCACCAGGTCCTCACAATGTGCGTAATGGTCAGCCTCCACAGCCAAAAAGCCCTACCAAGTAACCCATTCACCCACATGGAAATGGAAATCACATGTTACACCCCCAATGTTCATGAAGCAAATGAACCCATGTCCGTCACACACATATTTTCCAATTGAATGGGAAAACACACAACATGACATGCATGAAACCAATGAGATGAAACCACACAGTGAACAATGTAAAAAAAAATGTATTAGAAAAAAATACGAATGCTAAAGAAAGAAAACTAACTACAATGTAAATGTGAAAAAAGAAGCTGCATGTCCGCATAAAAACACAAAACTAGAAAATCTAATCCAAAAAATTTTGTCCAAAGTCAAATGTCAAAACTCTCCGTGCAACAAAGAACTATGTACAAAAATAACAAGGGTCCATCATCACAACAGAACTAAGGAAACCTCCTAAAAAACCTACCTAAATATCAACTATATACAAAAAGTGGAGCAGTGTCCGTCGACTCCAAATCATAAGAAAAACCAAAGGAAACCTAAAACTAAAGAACTATATACAAAGGCGGCGGGCAAGTCCAGCGGCTCACTCTGTGGTGTTCCGGGCCAGGGCATCATCGAACTCCTGTTCGATGTCCCGGAGGCGGTCCAGTTCCATGGCCCCGAGGGTCCGCAGGGACGACGCCGTGTCCTCCTCCAACCCCCTGCGGATAGCCTCGAGGCACTCGGCCCGCCTCAGGGCCCTCCGCATGGAGTTCTCCGCCCTGACCATTGTGAGCCGCGCCTCTTCCGCCCGCCGCCGCTCCGCACCTATGGCGTGGCCCAACCGCTGCCACACGGAAGACACTCTCTGTCCTGGGTCCTCCTGCCCTCCGGCCGATGCCTGCCCCTCCGATGTCGAAGGCCCCGAGCCTTCATGGCTCCCACCATCTTGCTGCTGCTGCTGCTCTGCCTCTGCCCGTGCACTGCCTCCTGCTGCCTGCACATCCTCCGCCGGCTGGGGTGCACCTGTTGATGTGGCCACCCCTGCTGGACGTCCGACTCCCGACTGTGGCAGGGATGCCTCCTCCACCAGCCTGGCCGCACTGTCAGAGGCAGCTCCACAGGGCACCCAGGTGACTGATGGGTGGGAAGATGGCACAGAGGACGACTGGCGCGTAGGGGGTCCAGTTGAGGAGGGGGTCGGAGCAAGCCCCATCAGACAGCGGAATCCGGCCTGGGTGACCTGTCCCAGCAGGCTGACGTGGTCAACGAGCCATTCGAGATGACGTGCAGTCTCTCCATGAAAAGACTGCAGGTCACCTCGCATGGCCCGTTGACGCAACGCCACACCAGCCAGGACAGGCTCAACCCGGACCTGGATGGCCACGTCCGCAGGCAGAGGAAGGCCAGTTGACGTCAGCTCATCCCCTGCCTGAAAACGGGTCTGGACGTAGGCATCCCTGCTGGTGCAAGATGATGCAGGGACAGGATCGGGGACAGGATTGCACACAGGCACCTCCGCGGCCGCCTGTGCTGCCTCCTGTCCCTGGTCCTGCACTGCACCACTAGCACCAGTGGGATCCCCACCTCCAGACCCTGTCTCTGGTGCTTGCGCGGCCCCCTCCTCCACCAAACCCCCCACCAACCTGGATGACTCCGTGCCATCTTCCCCTGTTGGGCCCTGTGGGGTCCCAGCTGCCCCTTCTGCTTCCGAGGAGTCCAACTGCAACCTCCGCCTCTTGGACCTCCCCCCGGCAGCTGCGGCCTGGGACGCGGCACCGGACTCCTCACTCCCCGACGAGATGGCAACACGGGAGGGGAGCCGGGCCTTGCGTCTCCGGCTGGCGGTCGGATCCCCGCCGCTGTGCTCCACAGCACCTTCTCCGCCCTCTTCATCAGTTGACGCTGCAGACAGGGAGAAACAAAACACAGGCATCAGGGCACTGTACAATGGACACATACACGCACGACAGTTGCACATGAGTGGCATTGGCAAACCTCAGACATGTCATCACAATCCCCAACACACATGTCATTGCAACTGGCACACATGAGCCATACCACAGCCATATTGCAACTGCCACCACCATCCCTACACATACAACAGCATCAGCAGCCAAAGGGGAGCCATACATCACATGCAACACAGGAAGTGCACCACACATGTACACACACCACCACACTTGCATGCATGTCTACACCTCTGCCAAGTGTCGCACTGTTCAGACGGGCATCCATGTCACATCTGCCAATCAGGCTTCCACATACCGCTGTCACATGCATCCATGTAGCATCACTGTTGCACCTTTGACAAATACACACACATGCACATGTACACAGTGCTCATACATGCAGCCGAAAACAACATACATGCCTGACATCACGGACATGTCTACTTACATACACATTCATCCAAACATGTGTGCACGCACAACTGCATTTGCCATGCAAGCCCACACACACAAGCACCATCCATGTCTCACACATTACAGCCCTCGCATGTGTCAGCCCCACGGCCCTGTACACCCCCACCCATACTCCACCCCATACAAACAGATGTGCAACCGGCACAATGGGGAATGATCACCACACGCCCTGCTCACAACCAGGATGCATGTACACTCACCGCTCGACTCCAGACGGCTCTGCTTCTCTAGGACCTGGACGTGGAGCGCTGGGGATATGCGTTCCAGGACCCCCATCTGTTCTTCCGACAAGTGGCCCCGGCGCCCCTTGGCATCCGCTGCCTTCAAGAGGCGCCGGGCCTTGTTCAGGGTCCTGGACCTGAAGTCCTCCCAGCGCTTCCTGACATGTTGTAAGTCCCGGACTGCCACCCCCTCCGCGTTGATGGCAGTCACGATGTCAGTCCAGATCCGAGTCCGTCCTTCCTTGTCGGCGCGGGAACTTCCAAAGAGGGCATCATACTGCCCCAGGACTTGCTCCACCAGGACACCAACTTCGGTGGCACTGAAGCTGGTGCCCCTCTGCCTCTCTGGCCGGGGGTTGTCAGTGGTCGCAGATGGTGTTAGCCCCGACATGACAACCCCAGAGGCAGGAGTGGGTGGGCAACTGGGTCCTGGGGCTGGGCTGTGGAGCGATGGAATTCCAGTCGGGAGTCTTCTGTTCCAGCAGGGGTGGTCACAGCAACAGCACCCCTGGCTGATGTGCAGGCAGCAAATGGCAGTGCACGTGGGCAGCAGGCAGTCAGGCAGCAGCAGATAGCAGGTGGGAGCGTGCTCGGGGCTCTGGGGGGCAGTAATTCGGCCTTCTGGGCAGGAGCGTGGTCTCCCGTGTGCTCACGCGTGGCCAGCTTGGTACGGAGTGAATTGGCACGTGAAAATCCTGCACGTCAGCGTGAAAACCGAGGAAAGGCCCTTAGCGCGTAAGCGCGTCAGCACGCATATGCGATTCCATTGGACCAAAGGCCCTCAGCGCGTAGGCGCGTCTGTGACGTGACCCGCACGGGTGTTTCCCACACAGCACGTGATTTAGGTTTCCTTTCGTTCTTATTATTATTTGGAGTCGACGGACACTGCTCCACTTTTTGTATATAGTTGATATTTAGGTAGGTTTTTTAGGAGGTTTCCTTAGTTCAGTTGTGATGATGGACCCTTGTTATTTTTGTACATAGTTCTTTGTTGCATGGAGAGTTTTTACATTTCACTTTGGACATAATTTTTTTGATTTGGTTTTCTAGTTTTGTGTTATTATGCGGACATGCAGCTTATTTTTTCACATTTACATTGTAGTTAGTTTTCTTTCTTTGGCATTTGTATTTTTTTCAATACATTTTTTTTTCCATTGTTCACTGTGTGGTTTCATCTCATTGGTTTCATGCATGTCATGTTGTGTGTTTTCCCATTCAATTTGAAAATATGTGTGTGACGGACATGGGTTCATTTGCTTCATGTACATTGGGGGTGTAACATGTGATTTCCATTTCCATGTGGGTGAATGGGTTACTTGGTAGGGCTTTTTGGCTGTGGAGGCTGACCATTACGCACATAATTGGGGATTGTGAGGACCTGGTGGGGGCTGCACATGGTGGCAGGGGGGTGGGGGTGCAGGGGGACATGAGTGGGGGCCTGGTGGAGGTTGAGCCTGCACTGCTGGGGGGTGGGGGTGGTGGGTGACATGAGTGGGGGCCTGGTGGAGGGTGCCCCTGGTGGCTGGGGGGTGGGGGTGGTGGGAGACATGAGTGGGGCCCTGGTGGAGGGTGACCCTGGTGGCTGGGGGGTGGGGGTGGTGGGAGACATGAGTTGGACATGGGTGGGGGCCTACTGGCAGGTGCCCCACAGTGCTGGGGGGTGGGGGTGGTGGGAGACATGAGTTGGACATGGGTGGGGGCCTACTGGCAGGTGCCCCACAGTGCTGGGGGGTGGGGGTGGTGGGAGACATGAGTTGGACATGGGTGGGGGCCTGCTGGCAGGTGCCCCACAGTGCTGGGGGGTGGGGGTGGTGGGAGACATGAGTGGGGCCCTGGTGGAGGGTGACCCTGGTGGCTGGGGGGTGGGGGTGGTGGGAGACATGAGTTGGACATGGGTGGGGGCCTACTGGCAGGTGCCCCACAGTGCTGGGGGGTGGGGGTGGTGGGAGACATGAGTTGGACATGGGTGGGGGCCTGCTGGCAGGTGCCCCACAGTGCTGGGGGGTGGGGGTGGTGGGAGACATGAGTGGGGCCCTGGTGGAGGGTGACCCTGGTGGCTGGGGGGTGGGGGTGGTGGGAGACATGAGTTGGACATGGGTGGGGGCCTACTGGCAGGTGCCCCACAGTGCTGGGGGGTGGGGGTGGTGGGGGACATGAGTTGGACATGGGTGGGGGACTGCTGGCATGTGCCCCACAGTGCTGGGGGGTGGGGGTGCAAGGGGACATGTGTTGGTGTTCATTAGTTCAAGGAGACATGTGCCTTTGCTGGGGGGCATGCCCATGTTGGGTGGGCTGCCTGCGGGACATGACCAGGGATGCAGGGTAGTCCCCTGTGGTGTGGGCTGCCTGCAGGGGCCGTGGAGGGTGTACAGGGTACACCTGGGAGGACCCACACTGTCAAATCACATGTGGGACTCCCCGGCACCCCTGAAATACACGTACCGTGCAGAAATCGCGTGTAAAACTTCCCGCGCACCCCTGAAATACACGCGCCCAGGCTATTCGCGTGTAAAACTTCCCGCGCACCCCTGAAATACACGCGCCCAGGCTATTCGCGTGTAAAACTTCCCGCGCACCCCTGAAATACACGCGCCCAGGCTATTCGCGTGAGGAACTTCACGCGAACCCCTGTAATACACGTAGCCCGCTCCCCCAGGCCCGATCGCGTGTGGAACTTCACGCGAACCCCTGAAATACACGTAGCCCGCTCCCCCAGGCCCGATCGCGTGAGGAACTTCACGCGAACCCCTGTAATACACGTAGCCCGCTCCCCCAGGCCCGATCGCGTGTGGAACTTCCCGCGCACCCCTCAAATTCACGTCCCCAGGCTATTCGCGTGTGAAACTTCACGCGAACCCCTGAAATACACGCGCCCAGGCTATTCGCGTGTGGAACTTCCCGCGCACCCCTGAAATACACGCGCCCAGGCTATTCGCGTGTGGAACTTCCCGCGCACCCCTGAAATACACGCGCCCAGGCTATTCGCGTGTGGAACTTCCCGCGAACCCCTGAAATACATGCGCCCAGGCTATTCGCGTGTGGAACTTCCCGCAAACCCCTGTAATACACATAGCCCGCTCCCCCAGGCCCGATCGCGTGAGGAACTTCCCGCGCACCCCTCAAATTCACGCGCCCAGGCTATTCGCGTGTGAAACTTCACGTGAACCCCTGAAATACACGTAGCACGCTCCCCCAGGCCCGATCGCGTGAGGAAGTTCACGCGAACCCCTGTAATACACGTAGCCCGCTCCCCCAGGCCCGATCGCGTGTGGAACTTCCCGCGCACCCCTCAAATTCACGCGCCCAGGCTATTCGCGTGTGAAACTTCACGCGAACCCCTGAAATACACGTAGCACGCTCCCCCAGGCCCGATCGCGTGAGGAACTTCACGCGAACCCCTGTAATACACGTAGCCCGCTCCCCCAGGCCCGATCGCGTGTGGAACTTCACGCGAACCCCTGAAATACACGTAGCCCGCTCCCCCAGGCCCGATCGCGTGAGGAACTTCACGCGAACCCCTGTAATACACGTAGCCCGCTCCCCCAGGCCCGATCGCGTGTGGAACTTCCCGCGCACCCCTCAAATTCACGTCCCCAGGCTATTCGCGTGTGAAACTTCACGCGAACCCCTGAAATACACGTAGCACGCTCACCCAGGCCCGATCGCGTGAGGAACTTCACGCGAACCCCTGTAATACACGTAGCCCGCTCCCCCAGGCCCGATCGCGTGTGGAAATTCACACGAACCCCTGAAATACACGTAGCCCGCTCCCCCAGGCCCGATCGCGTGAGGAACTTCACGCGAACCCCTGTAATACACGTAGCCCGCTCCCCCAGGCCCGATCGCGTGAGGAACTTCACGCGAACCCCTGTAATACACGTAGCCCGCTCCCCCAGGCCCGATCGCGTGAGGAACTTCACGCGAACCCCTGTAATACACGTAGCCCGCTCCCCCAGGCCCGATCGCGTGAGGAACTTCACGCGAACCCCTGTAATACACGTAGCCCGCTCCCCCAGGCCCGATCGCGTGAATAACTTCACGCGAACCCCTGTGATGCACGTACCCTGCAAATCGCGTGTGACACTTCCCGCGCACCCCGGTATACATGCACACGTATTTTTTGTCAGCGGGTGTCCGTGTTTGTGGGTACCCCTTTGCACGTCATTTTTCCTGGAGGGCCACAGTATGGGACATTCATCATGGCAGTATATAGGTGCTATTTGTTGGAGCACCTTTTGGCGCACATTTCTTACAGCCGCAGAGACGCTACCGCCTCCTTTCTTGTGGCGGTCGTGTTTGTGCCTGTGCGCTGGTTTGAGCGTGCGCTTTTTTCCCCTATTCTATTCCATGAATACGTGTTGTAGGCGAGCGTGTGGGCGTTCCGCGCACTTGTGCCCTGTACTTCCCCCGTGACGCCCACGTTTTGGCAAGTTGTTCCCCATTCCGAGTGTTACGCCCGTGTTCCGCCTACTTTTATTGCGTGCGCTGCGCTATGTGCGAATTTCGCTGTGGCCTGTGCGATTTTCGCTGTGACCTGGCGCACGCTGTTAGATGGCCTGTGCGCCAACGTGCGCCAACGTGCGCCGCGCACTTTTTTATCGCACATCCGCTGGTTTTCTCGCGCACGGCCTTCCATGAATCGACGTGCGCTGCTTTTCGTGCGATTTTCGCACTTGCACTGCGATTTTCGCTATTCCACTGCGATTCGCACGTTTTTGCCCACTTGCGCCGCGCTAATTATTCCATGAATCGGCCTCTTTGTCTTTGACCCATGTCAGTAGTTTAGCAAGTTCTGGCCATAAAGGTGTGCATCCATTTTCCAAAATGTCAATGGTTGGTTTGTAACAGCCAATTACTACCCACGCTCTGCAGATGATCACACCTTCCTCCCATACATCTGGAGAAAGTACTGATCCCCAACTCTGCATTTGGCCTCTATCCTTCCATCTTTGCATTTCTTCTGCAGATTTTCCTGGACTTTCAAGTCTTTTGTTCACTTACCATCTGATTCCAGCTCCTTTCACTCCAGGCTGTTCATATCTTATTACATGATTTCTGGTATGGGCTCTTGCTCTTTTCTTTGTGTCTTAAGCATAATCATCTTCATATGGTGCTGACCATTCTGCTGCCCATACCAAAGATGTTGTTCGGTCCATGAACTGACTTCTTGCTTGGCAAAGTGCAATATGAGATAGGCAATGTGCTGTCTGAACATCTATTTCAATGGCTATGAATATCTTTGACTTTCCCATAGTGTAAGGCAGGAGTGCACATACATAGCATTCCCTCTCTGAGGCCTCCTTCCCACCTCTTTCATGTGCTGATACCATGTGTTATTCCCCAAATGTGCTGTGCTGTCTCGATAATTATTCAGCTCATGATCATCCTCCCATGCACTTCTCTTAGGTCTCTTGCCTGCCTCATGAGCTTTTATGATCATCTCATGAAGTATATTAGCATAGTTAATTCTTACTGGAGTAGCCATAGGAACACTTGTCAGTAAAATCAGTGTCTCTACATGAGCTACTAGTGCAGGAACAATCACATAGGGCCTTGGCTTCCTCACAATTGCTATATCTGTACCTTTCTTCTGCATAGGAAGATATACAGGAACCACTGCTCTGTTTGGACCAACATAGTAAATGGTATGTATTGTGAGAACCAGAAGAATGATGATGACTATAATGCATGTGTAAATAATAAAAGATCAAGGCCAGTAAATTGTGAATGTCATCACTTGATAGACCCATTCATGCATTCAAAGAGATGTGTCAGACAATAAACGGATCTGCTTGCAAATTTCATGTAGCAGCCAATTTATTGCAGTTCGCCTCCTAGGATCCCTCAGAAATACACGTGTACTGGTCTGTTGTCAAACAAGATACAGATATTCATGAAGCAAACAATAAAAAACCATCCAAGCAGTTTGTGGGCATCTTCATCAGACAGGACCATTTGTACTTTCTGTAGCTAGAGGATCTGCTCTATATTAGCTGCGAGCAGTCTACTCAAGATTGGACCATTTTTAGGATCTTGCAGAAACAGTTGAATGCTAGTAGTTCTCCCAATCATCGTAGGATATGCATGAAGAATGAAGATGAAAACAGCAAAAATGATCCGATGAATGTTGCCATTAGACACCACCATGGGCGCCTCCAAAGAGAAACTCGGTAAGAAAGAAGTCGGGAAGCTGCTCCCTCTTCCAGTCATCAAAGATGAACTTTAGGTCTGGCATTTCTTTTTCCTACAAGACTTCAATGCATCTCAGTCCAATGTTAACATGTTCAGTGGCTCAAGAACAATAGCTTTTTCACTCCTTGCTTAGCAGCTACAAAGAGTGTCTAGAAAGAACCACAGTCGATAAACACACTTTTCCTCTGTTTACTGGACAGTCTCTTTGTCCCTTTTCCTCGTCATCGATCTGGTCTGCACGTGCTGAACTTCTTCTACGTGGCTTGCTTCCGAATGGGGTGGCAGTGCGGTGGCCTCGCCGGTGTAGATTTTTATGTCTCTCTGATGTAACCAAGGGCGTCTTCCCAAGACCTTTACTGCCAATGAGGTAACATCCTCTACGATGAAAGGACAGTTAAATATGGGCGTGTGCCATTTGCGGGTAAAGTTCTTAATCAGAACCCTGCCTCTGGGAAATAACTTTGGCAATAATAGTTCCTTAGATCTGGTTGCTGTATGGTCTTCGTTTGTGTTCTGAGACTGGCACCCGTCCGCTTGACTTGGTCTAAAATGACAGAGAAACTTGTAGCCATACATGTTAAGTAGGCACGTAGCTCATCTCCTAACAATTCTGCTGTTGTCTGGGAATCACTTCTAGTTCTCGATGGAAGAGTGAGAGGCATTCTCATTTGCCTCCCCATTACTAGTTCATGGGGCGCAAGGTGATGGTCAGAGCCTGGTTGATTCCTCAATGCATATAATGCATAGGGCAGGCAATGCAGCCATCCTTTTTTCAACATTAGCTCCAGCTTGGCTATCCTTTACTTGAGCAGACCATTGAGCCTCTCACATAATCCGTTTGCTTGCGGGTGATAAGCAGAGAAAAACATATCTTTTATACTGAGCAATAATCTAATTTACTCAAAAACTTAATTCACCAAATGTGGGCCATTATCTGATATTAATACTTCCCATATTACCCATCTATGAAATACTTCTCGGACTAAAAACTTCACAGAGCAAGTGGCGTCTGGGTGTGTGCATGGACTGGCCTCGATCGACCTAGAAAAGGGGCACACCACCACTATCGTATATCTATATCCATTACAGATCTGCAACATGTCAACATCCTTAATATGTAAATGGCCATTAGGTCAAGGGATAACTCCTCTGACTGTTTGTAGTGTGTGCCCAGCAGTAAACATTTGATATACAATGCAATTTACTACATAAAAAGAAATGTGTTCTAATAAATGTGGTACAAACCAATTGTCCACAGTAGTTGCTGTGAGGCTTTCTCTAGTAACATGCACAGGGTAGTGTAGTGTAACTGTTCCAACGCCACCCTTAATAAGGCTACCGGCATCACTGGTATATCAGTGATTTCCTGTTGCCACGATGCCTCAGAAGAGGAAAAAGAACACCCCCTCTGCTTCCACAGGTCTTTCTCATCCTGTGGTGCTCCACCTTCAAATTCCATCAATTGTGTTTTTGACAAATGATTAAAATTTTCATTCACAATCATCATCACCACCATTCTTTCTTTCACATCAGGCGTGTCAAAGCTCATTATATTAGGTGAATATGCAACTCTTTTTGCCTCTTCGTCTGCAGCTTGGGTTTCCGTGAGAGATAAAGTCTGTTCTCTTAGTGTATGCTGTGCACTTAACTATTGCAATGGCTACTGGGAGTTGTAGTGCTTTAATAAGTCTGTCCAATAAGGAGGCATGCTGCACTGGAGTGCTGTCCCCTCTGAGGTAGTGCCTCCTTTTCCAACATGCTAGCCCTGTGTGCACTGTTGACATCACACAGTAAGAGTCACTGTACACCGTTACATCCTGGTGTGCATGTCTCTCAAGCATGACAATCAGCGCTACTAATTCTACAGCCTGTGCTGAAAAGTGAGACGTAGTCGTACACTTATCATTACTTCCAATTCCCCAATAGCCCTGTGTTTTACCACAGCGGCACCTGAATATCTTTGCCCATCAGTTTGATCGATCTGTGAAGAACCATCAATAAAGAGAATCTCCCCCGCTGCTAGAGCATTTTCTTTCACCATTGGGATCTCATCATAAAATTCCTCATAATTCGAACAATCATGTGCCTGTTCGTCCTCTGCCAGTGGTTTAGCCACAAACATGGCAGGGTTCACCATTTTACATCTAACTATTTTAATCACTGTAGTTGATATAACCACCTCATAAGCAGAAGCCCTTTGAGATTTCAGCGTACCTTTAGGTTTCTCCAAAAAAGCAAATAACACATGTTCAGCAAATAATGTCATGGAACACCCCATTATTATGCTGGCAGATTTCTCAATAGCGAACGCAGTGGCCAACAACGATTGTTTGCAAGGGAAGAGACCCCTCATTACTAGGTTCGAAATCCCACTGTAATATTCTGGAGGCTTGTACCCCAATGTGGTTCTCTGCGTGAGCACTGCTGTCATGACTGTTATTAGTGTGCAAGAATAAAAAGAATTCTTCAGAATAATTGGGAATCCCTAGAACTGGATCTGTGCAGATTGCCTTTTTTAACTCATCGAATCCTTCCTCCATTTCCTCAGTCCATACAATATTTTCTTGCTTCTGTTGTGCCTTTTTCAGAGCCTGCAACAAGGGCCTTGTGTATGAACTATAATCAAATACCCATGCTCTAATGTAATTGCGTAATCCCAAAAAACTGTTGCATTTGTTTTATCATGTGCATTTTTGTTGTTTTCAAAATTGCCTCAGCCCTTTCTAGTGTAACTTTCTTTCCTTCATGCAAGATTAACTGCCCTATATACAAAACTTCTTCTTGGCAATGTTGCAATTTTCTTTGTCTATTTTATATAATTTCTCTGCTAGAATAATCATTAGCTGAACTGAGTCATGTCTGCACTCTTATTCTGATGTGCTGCAGATTAAAATATCATCTACGTATTGCCGCACAACACTTGGCAAATCAATATTGCTTAAGTCCATCTGTAGGACTCTATTGAAAATCGTTGGAGACTCACAGTACCCCCGGGGTAATCTTGTGCGTTTTAACTTAGTCTGATGGAAAGTAAATTATGTCAGATCTTGAGAATCTTTATGCAACGGGATTGAGAAAAATGTATTTTTCTAGTCAATCACAGTGAAATATCACACCTCAACAGGGATGCTACATAAGATCATCGCCAGGTTAGGAACTAGAGGAAACCTAGCCTCCACGATCTGATTAATCGGGCGCATGTCTTGCACTAAACACCACAACCCCTCTTCGATTATTTTACCGGATACAGCGCAGTATTGCAAGGTGACTCTGACGTCACAAAGATGCCCTGATCCATCTTGGTGGATATTGTTTTAAAAAAACCTTCATCTGACATTTGAGACATGGGATACTGCCTTGCTCAAGGTAATATTGCTCCTGGCTTCATTTTAATATTGACTTCTCCAACCCCCTTCAATAGGCCTACGTCATAGGGGCCTGCAGTTCTTAAAGAAAACTTTCACCATATCTTGATTAAAAAATGCGGGACGCTATCACACTATCATCATTTTCTGTGGAACATTTCAAAGTTCAAATAAAATAATTTTATTAGATGCCTAATATTTTAATTTTACAATATGAACAAATAAGATATAACAATAGGCAGTCGAATACCCAACATGAAAATATACCAGAAGCATACCAAACAACCGGATAGTAACAAAGAGTCAACAAATAAAATCTAACTAATGAAGTCAAGGGAAAGAAGAAGAAGAAAAGAAAATCAGAAAAAGAAGAAAAACAGAAAAAGTCAATGAAAAGTTGCAGATACTTGACTCAAAAATGTCAATAATCATATATTTAAATTATGGAGAATATCATACAATAATTATGTGGAACCTTGCATCTTTCTGCCCTAATCCAATAGTGATACTCATTTCAAATTCTACTTCATCATCTGATGGATGGTTTCTAAACAGATACCCGTCAGTGATGTCAGTCAATCTGTAACCCTTCCCAATAGCAATCACTCTACTCCATTATCTGCTATTATCATCAACTCCTGTAAGCATAGCTAACTCTCCTAGCACTATAGCTTCTTGTAGTTCCAAGGGAAAGACTTGTCCCCCCTCTTCGTCCATTGGTATCTGCTAGGCAAAGTTTGTATGCAGTACCCTTGGGGACCACTACTCACAACTAGTACTACAGGTGTAAGGAAAACCAACCTTTGGTATAAGTCTGTAATACACAGTTTTGTGGTAGTGTTGCTGAGCAGCCAGGCGTATCTCAAGAGGATGTTACACAGAGGTCTACAATCGCAAGTAATCAAATAAACTCTTACACTCAAGATTTCTTGGTAAAACACTTATTCATTTTTTTCACAGTCAGTTATAAAACATTCCCTAGAAGGAGGCAATTTATATCACACAAAAATATACTTCAGCACTCCAGACTGTCAGAATCTGAGGCATTTAAACTACTTTGAAGAAGGATTAAAATGGCCTTCAGAGCATTTGAAGTAGGAGCAAAAAGGCATAGGTTAATAAAAAGAAGATTACAGTTACTCTTAGACAGTGCAAATAGTTTGAGTTCGCCAGAGAAGTCAATCAATGCAATAGTTTATGCCAAAGTCAATGGGCTAATGTCTTGTATAGGATAGGCAGTTCTGGTAGTTAAACTGAAAAGTCTCTGCAAAAGTTCTCAGAAGTAGTTTGTAAAAGAAATATTTGTATTTTGGGTCACAAGCTGACTAGGCCTGCAAGTTGCCAAAGTTTCAAGCACTTTGGGAGTGAGAGGTAAGTTCTCTTGGTCGGGTTTTCACAGTACCTTACAATGAAGAAAAAGATGCAGCTGAAGGCTTCTGTTCCTGGCAGCTCCTGCAGATCTCGCTGTTCGTGGGCCTCTGTCATAGGGACAAGAGGGATGATGTCGGGGGACTCCTGCACTGCACTGGGACAGGTCAAAAAGCTGGCAAAGACAAATATTCAATTTCGGTAGCTGTAGACAAGCACACAAACTGGTGTCCCTCTCCCTGGTTATTCGGTTTCCTGCAGCACTCTCAGGAAAATACAACCAGCTCCGAGAATGGTATCCAGGTGGTTTACAGGTTGAGTTGAATGATCCCACCAACTCAAATGGAGAAGTCATCCTTGAAGGGCTTCTCTGTCGAGATTAACTTGGTGATTCAGACCTGGAGCAGGGTTTCACTGGGCAAACCAATGGTCCAGGAGTTTCAGCAGCCGTACTCTTCTAGCTCGTCTTTGGTGCTTTCGTTTCAGTGCTCGACTCTGCCTTCCAAGCCAAGAGACTCGCCTTTTATCCAGGTTCCTCCCATTCATTCCAGCCCAGCTGCCACTCACCCAGAAGAGTGGCTGTCATGGCCGGACAGTCAGGCAGCCGATCACACCAGAGTGCATTTGGGTCTCATAGTAGACTAGGCACAGGGAGTTTCGGGCACCTCCCTCACTTCCTGCCTACCCCAGACACTCGGGCACCAGAGGTGGTCTTCAGTCCTGAAGCCCGCCAAAGGCGTAGGAACAAAGGAACCAAACCTGGTTTGGCATGCAGAGACAAACTCTAGAAGGACCTTTCCAAAAAGAAATGGTGAAAAAAGAAGACCGGGACCTGTTTAAACAAAGGGGGATCAGACGCCATCATGAAAAACATGGCTCCCACGATTTAACGCTTCCGGTGTTCGTGGTTGGGAAAAATCATGGTAGTTTGTTGTAAAACCACTGCCAACAGCTATTTCGCGGAAAGGGTAGCATTTGACTGCTACATGAGTTTCTAGACATAGGGGATACCAAGTAACCCCTCCAGCACTCTATTGTAAGATAGGGTGTGCTGGGTCTAGGAATTTGAAAAGACTGGTAAAGTCAATTTCACTTTACTTTCTCTGGCAAACAGTAGTTTATCCCAGAGAAGGTATTTAAACCTTGTGACAGCCTAAAAAGGCATCCCCTGTGTCACTGCACTGAGGGTGCTGTGTGACACACATGAAAAGAGTTGTCTAAAACTCCATAATCAAAGAACACAAGAGTAAAAAACATTCAAAATACATGAGAGAGTGGGAAAAAAGGCTCACACTCTCTCCAGGTAAAAAAGATCCTCAAAATCCAGCACAGTTGCTGGGGGTCTCTAAGGGGAAGGGAATTAGTACATTTATGAGAATTCTTCCTAACAGTATCTGCAGCCTGAACAACAATTCCTGAGGTATTCTCACAGTTTTGCCCACTAAACCAGGTAGCCATGTTAACAAAATGTGCACACGAGAGTGAAAGACTTCTGTTTCTAATGGTACTCCTCCCATAGAACACACTATGCCTTCACCAGTAAAAGAAATCATCATGTTTAGTTTCATCATTAAATCTCGGCCCAGTATATTAACTGGTGTCTGTCTTGAATAGAACAACGGGACAGACATATCACATTCTGCTTTAGAGACTGACAATTTCTCAGTAAAAGGAACTCTACTAGCTAGTAGCTCCTGAGAAACCTTGAGCATTCGTGGGATTTCTTGATAATAAAAATGTTCCTTCCCTTATACATGAGCGTGTTGCACCCCTGTCTACCAAAAATGAAAAAGATTTGCCTCTTATAGTGATGTCAACCCTTGGTTCCTCTTGAGGATTGGGAGTCACAGATAGTACTGAACACATCAAGTCACCCAGTGAGCTGTCCTATTGTGGGTACATACTTATTCCCATACCCGTGAAAGGATTCCCAACCTCGATAGTGACACGCCCAATCCTAGGAGTCAATAACAATCCTGTTTTTGCGCTCTGCTGTTTCTGCATGGGTGCATGCTGTGACTGCCCCTCTGGTGGATTCAATGGTGCTTGCTGTGATTGCAAAGCCTGTGGCATTCTCAGCGCTTGTGCTTGGTGCACTGTCTGATCTTGGGCAAACCCGTCTTTACTTTGTGAGCTATATGCAGGTGGATAAGTAGCCCCCTCTCTTGAGAACTGCCCATTCTGCACATACCCTTGGCTCCCACATGTTTGCGCTATGTGCCTGCCATTCCACACGTCCAAAATACAGGGGTGAGTCTTCTGACTTGTCCTCCCTGCATGCTTTGATTATCATTCTGTATAGGCTGAAAACCACCTTGGTTATTCTGAAAGTTTTCTGGAAGCCCCTTCCGCAGAAGCCTCCCCTATCTCTTGTTAAAGAATACATTATTTCCCTGATCAAACTGCCGTTGGTTATTCACCTGTGGCATGCCTGCTGCTTGCTGTGATGCTGGCCCTTCTCCACTAGTTAACATTGCCCCTTCTATGGTGTATTTTGACCGTTTTTTCTGTACTAACTTAGCTCAACCTTCCAAGCACCAACTTTCTTTTGATTTTTCTCCTGCAACAGTCGGCAATGATGTGCAATGGTCAGCTGTATTTCTGGCCACGGTTTTGCCTCCATACCCACCAGCTTTTTGAGTTGTCTCTGCACTTGGTCTGGCAAACCCTGATATAATATATGATAGAATACAGGTATAGCTTTCCCCCAGGGCTCCCTCGTTTCCAAAGACCACTCCTCTTGAATATTCTGAATATAAGCATGAGGATCCTCCCATTCCTGCATCTTTCGTGCCATTGAAGCTTCCATATCTGATGTATCCATATACTGTACTCGTAGTGCTTTCCCGACTGCCGCTCTACAATTTTTAAACGGCGCTCCGCCATGCGTTGTGTTCTGTGCAGTGACACTTGCGTACCCTGCTCTTGACCAATTGTCATTGGCCCTTTCTCCAAGTATAGCAGCTTATAGACCTTTAATGTCTCCTATGGCTAAAGTGTTCCTCCTGTTATTTTCTCTAGTTCATGTATTCATTTCCCAGCACCAGAAGTTAAACTGGGGAGTTTACAACTCAAATTATCCTTATCCATTTCTCACCAAGGTATATACTGTGGTTTGTCCCCTCCTTTCTCTAACAAGGGAAACTGTGAAACACCAAAATCACATTAACCCCTCATCGTCTGCCTGTCCCTAGCAGGGACAATGGTTCTGCATCGCCTTCTTCCCGGTAGTAACCTTAGTCTGCTCACGTAAGGTGGCAAATCTCCACTCACACTATGGGATCTCCCTTTAGGTCGATCTGGCAGCGCCATGGGCTTTGGCATCCTCCATTTAGGTAGGTCCAGATCCAACCATCTTACTTCCCTATCTGTCGGAGAACACCCCTCAGGACCGTATGCACTAGCTCACTCCTCCTCATAGAAGTTTCTCTCTCTTTGTCAGACATATCTTGTCCCCAACTAGTGTGGCTTCTCTCTTTCTCATCTCTGTTTAACGTTAGTTTGTCCAAAGACAAAGCTCTATGCTGAACAAGCCTTTTTCTTTTGCCTCACAACTGAGTTTCTGCAAATTGATTTATGTTTTGGTTCAATTTGTGTCCTCATCTCCTGATATAACTTTTTGATCCTATCTCCAATAGCTCCTACATCAAATTGATGTTCTAAGTCTATCCTAAATGGTCCTGCTATTGGTTCTTGTGTTGGGAAGAACTCTTCTATGTCATCCCATGTCACTACTGGATTAGGTTCCATTAACCCTTTCTTCTTCCTGTCTTTTCACTTTTCTTCTTTTATTTGCCCTATGCATTTCTTCATCTCTGTGTCTTTGCATTTTTTATCTCCTAATTTCTGTTCTTCCTCTTCTTCTCTCCTTTTTTCTAGCCCATCTTGTTCTTCGATTGCTTTTTGTCTGTTGTCATACTTACTTTGCTCCTCTGCTTTCTCCTGTTTTTTCAACTGTTCATCTTGATACAGCTGTTCCCACCTCTGTCTACTCTTTC
This sequence comes from Ambystoma mexicanum, assembly GCF_040938575.1. Taxonomy (NCBI): domain Eukaryota; kingdom Metazoa; phylum Chordata; class Amphibia; order Caudata; family Ambystomatidae; genus Ambystoma; species Ambystoma mexicanum. The sequence continues at coordinate 1,314,078,797 of NC_090934.1, forward strand.
TCTTAACCTCGTCTTCTTTCAATCGTTTCTCTCATTCTGTGTCTTTTATCTTGCTGATCCTGATCTTCCTTTTGCCTTACTTACTCTATGCTCTTTCCATCAAGTATGAGCATTATCTGACCGCCCATCCATTAGTTCTGTATGAGTGCCACCTCGTCAGCTTTATCTTTCTCTCCTTTCCATCTCTTTATCTGCTGCCCTATTTCTAGGGACGTGCTTGGTCACTTACTTCTCTCCTTGTCCCGCAGGACTTTAGCGATCACATCCCTTTCTCGAGTTTTTTCTGGACTCTCATCGCTGCTACATGCAGTCGGCTCATTTATTGGTTACTGTATCCTATTGCTGCATAAATCTCGATCAAAGGATACACTCTGTCATCTTTCGTACTATCACCATTTACTTCAGGCGTGGTAGTGGGAGCAGAAGGCTCAACACCCCCTCTTTACACTGGTTAAGCATGCAGTCATCAGGAGGCGGTTCTTCCCGTTCCTCCTAGCACATCTTCCAAAGATCTAGGCTAGCTAACCTCTTTTCTAGCTTCTTTACCGTGTACGCTGCATGCAATTATGTCGTCATGTGTCGCAAAACTGCTTTGAAAAGTGATCCCCTTGTGGCCATGGCATGAACATTTTATCTGCCGTGCCCTTAACCCATTCTGCACTTGAGTTTGGATGCGTGTTTTGGCAACTGCCTGCACAAGTGTATAAGCAGAGTAATATCCTCCATCATGAATTGTCACAATCAACTGTCAATACTTACGGTTATTTTAAACTCATAAATACTTTTCAGAAAATAATACAATATGAGCATGCACCAATTGTCGTAGCTCCAAGCCTCTATGTTTCACTTTACTTCAATCTACCTATTCAATGAACATCATCAGTTAACTAAAAAATAATCAATTAAACTTCATATCTCTATGTGTTCACCAAAATCTATTTTCTTCCTTGTTTCTTCAATATTTCGCTTCTTTACCACATACATATTATACCATAGACAGTCAGACTCCTTGTGACTTACTTTCACCCCTAATAATGACTCAGATCGGTGTATAAATTGTCCTCTTTAATGATCCTTGATTGTTCGTAGCCTAGATATGTCCACTTGGACTCTAGAACAATTCCTTCTAAATGTCCTTGACGTAGGATTGAGAGCTTATCATATAGATCGCTCCTGCTCTATATACCTTAAATTATGACACTCTTCGTCGTTAAACTAAACATGCTTCAAACCAACCCTCTGTTATTTTTTCCCTGTTATCCTGTTATCACTTTCCCCACTCAGTGCCCATTCATATGTTGCTCTCTCTCTCTCAGTCTACTCACCATTCACGTTTTTTGACTTCCGACCCTCGGGATCGTCTGCCTCCTCCTCAATCTGCCACTTCAGCCTTCGGGCCGCTCAGTTCCCCATAGAAACCGGGAAGTGATTCTGTGAAAGAGGGACCCGTCCCACCTATCTCTTTAGTGACTTGCAAATTTTTTACTAATGGCCAGCTATCTACAGGGAGCTTCACGTTCCTCCAGCTAAATGGTGGAGGATATTCGATATTACTTGGTCGATGGATCTGAACCATCCTCTGCTACCACGTGAACCTGTGTAATCGACACTCTAGGCCCTTTAAGAGGAGGCAGCAATACTTTGAGATAGATGAGGATGCAGAATATACTCAAACATCAATAATCAGACTGACTCAGGAAGTTGGAAAAGTAAGTCTGTTGTAATATCAATTGTCTAAAACAGGGAGTACAACGAAACATCAACGAACATCCGCTCGATCTTCTCACTCAGTGAGTTTCATAAAAAAAGCAGTTTATATAGCAAAAACATGTCATCATTGACAACAATCTACGTGACAAACTACGAAAACCTACTTGGGAAAGTGATTGGCTTAAACGGAACATCTAGGTATATGTTCCATACTTGTCTGGGAAAGTGATTGGGTCTCTAACATCAGGTGGTTCAACTAAGCCTTTTTCTAGTGCAAATCACTACATACGTCATCAAATACACAGCATCCTATTGGTTATACAAAATATAGGACTTTCTATTATGTGTCCTTCTACAATTGGTTGGCAGCCTCTTACCCCTCTGTACTATTCCACACTCTAGCAGCACGCAGGCTGACTTCCAAGTGCTGTTGGGCTGTTCATAACCATAGCTTCCCACCAATTAGCCTGCCATCTATCATCACTCTTGCAGTCTGCCAGTCAATTATTCCTTTGATCATTGGCCTTGGAAATGTTCCTTGTGCCTGACAATGGAGGGGAGTATAGGCATACTTGCCTCTTGTTACAGCTGAACCCAGTATCTATTTTCATTCGACCATGTGCCTGCAGACCATGTTTCAGAGTTTTTCTGTATTTGAAATACCATTAAATGATGACATCTTTAAGGTTCTTGTTCCTCACCTTAGACAGGAGTTTGTTCTTTTCACACTATAACTACTGCATGAACATTCAGGCTCATAGTTGCCTTGACTCCCTGGTATTGGGCCAGCCAAGCCTTTCTTGAATTTACCTCCATTTTTAGGTCTCAATTTCTAACTGCGACATACTGAAAAAGCCGTTTTATTTACTGGGTCTAGCTCTGCTAAAGTGCGTTGTGGAATCACCCATAGTCCATACATTCCTAGGCATATAGGTTGGCGCATCACTGCAATCTATTCACTACGTAGCTAGCCTTTAAGAATACTTTGCCTACTTGCATTACTGCATCTGTACAATTGTAAAATAGCTTGACGTTTTCTTCATCGTTTCTGTAGCATAAGCATCTACATCTCGAGACCGAAATGTTGCTCATCTCTAACACTGCCTCCTTGGATCTTTATTGAATGTTTATGTTCTCTCGCTTCTGCATCTCTTCTGGGTGCATCTGCCCTGCTTTGTATGACGTCACCAATCTTTTCTTTTGCCCAGTTTTCACACCTCTTCGGGGATTTCATTCAAATGGCTATCAAATTGTGGTGAGTGCATGTATGGCTTTCTCAGTGGGTACCTTAGTTCCAAGATTCTTCTCGGTATTGGTATTTTCACTGGCATTGCTCTTGTCTCACACTCTGACTCTCAACATATAGGCAGCATGGGGGCAGAGCTTTGAGGGGGGGTACTTGGCTCCACCTCTACAACATCAAATAACCTCACTCTTTCATTTCTACTTAGACTCTTGCTGGCTCCTAGGATCACGGGTACTCGCATGCAATGCAAATTACTATGTACAATTTGAGTTCACTTTACACTGTGGCAGGCTGTTGCGATCATACCCGCACGCAACAACTCTTTAGTCATTCACTCCTCTTTCGATTTGTGCTGGTTTTTAGGGACTCATTTACCACCAGCATGAAAGCCAAAGGGACCACTTATACCATAAGGAAAATCAAATTACTCTTTACTGTTTCAGTCCTCTTGAGAGAGGTACAGGCTCTTGAGATCGCCTGATCCTGAAGGCAATTCTAATGCCTCCTCAATTTCCTTCAAATTGTTGCTGTTCCTTTGGCAACCACTCCCAGCATGCACTTCAAAAGACTTCTAGCTCTCAGACAATCCCAATGGCTCTGCACCTTCTCTTTGCTGTCACTGGGGTTCACTCCTCTCAAGCTGTTCCAGCGACCTCCAGGTTGCCTCTCACCTCTTCAGTTCCTTTCAGACCTCTTAATTCTTGTCACTCATCCTCACTTAGCTTTCTTGTGGCGGCCCTTCTCTTGCTTCTCCCTGGTTTCTCCTCTGCTGCACTGTCTGATACACTCTCAGTGTCCAGAGCTCTCTCTGTGATACAGTCCTGGATAGCGCTGGTGTGACTCTATGTTCATAAATTCTTCTATCTCTTGGCTGCTCCGCACCTCTCCTCACTCCTCTCCTCACTGCTCCCAACTTTAGACATCTGTGTCCTCCACCCTGATGATGCTTCCTCGCTTGGCATCTCTTCTCAGTGCAGTGAGTCAGTGCCTCGACGGCAGCTCAGGTCTAGGTTACATAGTGTTTTTCTTCCCAGCTGCAAAGCCGCGATTCTCTGACCTTTCGAGCGCAGCTCACACAGCAGTTCTGCTTCTGTCAGTGAGTCAACTGCTCTCAGCAAATGCAGTGTCACACGTGGGCAAGTCAGGTTCTCCTTCTTCACAGAGTTTTCACACTTTTGAATGCGCTCTCACTCCATAATTTCTGTCACGTGACCATAAAAATGGAAAAAATACTACTCCAATTTTCTAAATATCTACTCTAGTGGCAGTGTGTAGTCACACTACTTTGCATTTTGAAGTACTGCTCTCTTTTTCTCCCCAGGTCCTCCACATTCCGATCGTGTCCTACCTGAGATTGAATATCTGTAGTTGGGCTACCCTATTATTACCCAAAAAACCTAGAGAGAAGACACTTACATCCGATCTTGTTATTCAAATACACTGAATTGTTGAATCCTAGATCACTGACACTATTCTGCCATCAGAGAGGACAATTAGCGAAGCCATAGAAAACGATGTCACTTATACAATATGTGACATATTGAATATTCCGTGACTGAGGAAGGGTCTAGTGCAGTGGAAAACGTGTAATCAATAATAATTCCCCCCTGATTTTATAAGCCATTTCCTAACCCCCTCTGATCACAGCATTTCCGCTCTTTTTAAGAACAAACATGCAGGCGCAGGCACGTGCGCGCATGTGCACACACACGTAACAGTCAAAAATCAGACCCCCAAGAGGAATCAGTCTCGATTAAGCTTTTTTTTTTTAACCAAGGATTCAGCTCTACATTAGTCATCTTGAGAGAGAATTGTTAATGCCATATTGCTAAGCAAATGGCAGACGTTGTGCTGTAAAATCAGACTGATCCATAACATAGTTTAAACACTGAAAAGAAACAACAACACAGCATGCATCAGATGCGATAAAGATTTCAATACATCATCTGTTAATCCTACTGCCTAAAATTCAGACACTTCGACATATTATGCTTCAGGCTATCTCCTATAATTAGACGTCTGAATGGAGGTTTGGTGGAACCCATGAAGTAAGAGTTAACAAAATGTGAACTGCCACTTCCTAGGTTCACAGATGTTCATGTCTGAACGGAGTCTGAAATAACCCTATTCATCACTGGCTTCATAAGTGCCGGAAAGAATCTGGCGTTGGGGCTTTCGCTCTGTTTCGAACCTCTTCAGTGACGCAGGGAGTCATGAAATATGTACATTTCCAATGAATGCCATTTTAGGGATTAATGAGATGTTAAGAAGTTCACGAAGACTGAGTGGGCAATTTATCCCCATGCAAATGTTCATTTCGGAGGTCCTCCACAGCGTCTTTGCTCACTGTATGCCATGCGTAAAACCACAAGCAGTTCAAAAGATCTGCACAGAGCAATCCCATGGTCTGACTTCCTGAGAAAATATATGTGTTAATATGGGAATGCAATGCAATGAACGTTCCAAAATGTAAACAATACTATTTTATGCTTTGCACACGTTTTCTGGGCCAGGAAGTAAAGCAACATTAAAACATGTTTCTGCGGAGAGGGAGAGAAAATTGGCTCTGAAGGAAACCAGGTGGGCGCTTGAGAAATTTAATTTAGAATGCTTATGTGTTGATTGAAGTCACTGTGATAGTCTGGCGCACTGCAGTGCCAAGTGATTTTTTGTTTCATTAGTCTGAAAAATTTTCTGAGGTCTCAAATTTGAATACCTCCCTGAAACTGCAACCAGTAACAAACAAAATACTGCTGAAGAGCCTTACAAAAAATTCATGCCACCGAATTATGTTCTTAGCTTTGAAGATATTTGATTTATACTGGGGCAGTGGACAACAATTTCAGGTTATTTTTTTATTTTTTTGGGAACACATGCACACCGCTGTTTGATCACTTCAGAGCATCTGGGTGGTGCCAGCGAGGGGGGCTACTTTGGACGGGCTGGGGGAGTAGAAGTGGAAAGGGCTTATACTGAACTATGAAAATCTGCTTAGGGTGTTTGTGCATTAGAAGAGTGAAGCAGATTCGGCTTGAGGCAATGATACAGCAGGTTTGCAGGACAGGGTTCCATGAAATGGATGGCCAGCCAGGTTTGGAAGATGAACCCTTGGCATGTGGTTGACAAAACCAGTGAGGAAATACATAGTAATGTAAAAAATTTCATAGAATTGTGCACCAAATGTGATTTTTTTTAAAAAGCATGTAATCACTACATCAGCAATAGATAAAGTTTGCAAAAATCCTGTAAATAGGTTTTTTGCAGGAGTTCTTACCCACAATTCTGCAAGAGGCAAAATTAGGAAAAACACATAATTCATAAATTATTCATTTTTATTGTGCACATAAGTCATAAATTTGTAAATGCCTCGTTGCAGAACTGTTCGGTCCCAGACGATTTGAAACAAGCATGGGTCACTCCCTTGTTGAAAAAACCCAGCTTGGATCAAAATGTCCCTACAAATTATAGGCCCATAACTAACACTCCTTTCTTGCTCAAGATTCTGGATCGAGTAGCATATATTCAAATAGCGCAACATCTAAATGCCCACCCTATTCTTAATCCTTTTCAGTCAGGATTCAGACAAGGGTTTGGTACGGAAACTTCGCTTCTTGACCTTAAGTCTCAGTTACTACAAAGAATGGACTCTCAAAAGATCTCTCTTTTAATCTCCCTAGATCAATCGGCAGCATTCGATCTCGTCGATCATGCCATACTAGCAGACAGGCTCATGTCAGTAGCTAACTGTTCGAAGGCCGCTACCAACTGGATACTTTCATTCCTATCCAACAGGTCTAGCAGGGTATGTGCCAACAATGCCAAAGCGCCTACAATTCAGACATTGTTTGGAGTGCCACAAGGCGCCAGTCTGTCGCCTTGCATCTATAACATCTTCATGTCCCCTTTCTTTGCCCATCTGGCCCATGAGGGCATCCTCTTTTCCAACTATGCAGATGACACTCAATGTGTCATCCCTCATACAGGCCAGCATTCGGAGGATGAAAAAGAACTTAATCGCATCTTTGCCATGATAGAACAATGGATGATGTTGAATAATCTTGCACTCAACCGCAGCAAGACAGAACTCATGGTTGTAGGATCTGATAGCATCATAGCCAAATTGGACTCAACTTACAAACATTTCCAGCTGGGAGATGCTCTAATTTCCACTCTTCCCAAGGTTAAAATCCTAGGCGTGGTATTGGATCAATCACTCAAGATGAATTCTTATGTGGCCAGTACCGTCTCTTCTGCCAACTATTATATTAAATTGTTATCCCATCTGCGTCCATACATCTCCCAATCCAATGCTGAGACCATCGCCCGAGCCATTATAGGCTCCAAACTAGACTACTGTTGTAGCCTATTAGCAGGCTCCAGTAAAAAAATCATCAAACACCTTCAGGTGGTTCAGAACGGAGCTGTCAGAGTGGTATCCGGTCTTGCATACAGGGTACATGTCTCGGAGGCACGTCGAGCACTACACTGGTGAATCTCCTTCAGACTTATGGTCATCACTTTTAAATGCCTTCAGGGCAAGATGCCCTCCTACCTGCAAAGGTACATTGGAATAAAATCTTCTGCCAGAAACCTTCGGTCCAACAACCGGAACCTGCTCCAGCAGCCCAGAGTCAAAGGCAAAAAGGCACAATGTGGTGCTTTTGCCTCAGCGGCACCAGCACTTTGGAACACTCTGCTTGACCAATTGAGAAATTCATCATCCCTGAATACATTCAAGAAGGGCCTTAAAACCTTCCTCTTCAAATAGTTGCCCCTGGTTTTCAGTTACTTCTTTCCATTAGATCGTTCAGCCTCTCTATCTCCCCTTTCTTCTATGTTTTTTGTCTGCGCCCTCACACCTATGGGTTTATGGTGCGCCATACAAATGCAATAAAGTAAAGTAAAGTATAACAATACTTAGTTTTATAATTTCTCCCCATCAAAAGCTCAATGGTTTCCGAGGGAGTCTAAGATCACATTCAGTGCCACGCTTCTCTGAATCTTTGTACCTCATTATCTTTTGCTTTTCTTTTACTGAAGAAGTGACTTGAAAACTAAATGAAAAATATAGAAGCCATCCATATATTGTTTTACAATTTTTGTTCTTTTTTTTATACACAAAACGGATCCATCTAGTCATGTCACTTTCTGGAAAAGCCATAACTGTGTTTGTCGAGAGACTCTGCATGTTTCTATAGGGGATGCACTAAAATCGTAAACCATAGTATATCCAGGCAAAGAAGGGTGGTGTTGTATTGGGTTTTAGACAACAATATCTAAAGGAAAACAATGAATTGTGAACATCTATGATTTTTCACTTTTTTAATCTGCTTCCAGACTTTATTCAAATGTGGGAATCTCCCCTTGTAAACTGCCTTGGTCCCCTCCTTATAAACCTTCCTGTTTGTAACCCTTTCATCCACGTTTTCTGTCACGCTGTTTGCTATAAACTTTTATTTGAGGAAAAAAAGAAGCCTCACTATCCCTATCTCTAAGAAGGGTTTACCTTGCCTCCAAATGATGCTAAAGAATCTGTCAGAGTGTCAGTCAAAATCAAACTCCACTGTCCTGTGTCACAACCTACTCAATTCCTTAGACTACAACTAAAGAATAATATAAACCAACATAAACTTTCTTCTCCAGAACAATGACTCTGGTATATGGGTGTCATCCCTAAAATAATCTCTTGCCAAAAAGGTTCCAGTGGAATTACTCAATTCCCCGTGCTTGTAGCAATCTTCCCCATGCTTGTCGCAATCTAACAGAACGATTCTTCTTCAGTAGAATGACTCAATTCTCCTGGTATATAGGTGGTGTTCCCAAAATGTCCTCTTGCAAATGGATGTCAGGGGGAATGACTCACTACCCCTGGCGTGTAGTTCCAACACCTTGTACCCTCAACTTTCTGGACCAGGAGAATGGCTCCCTTCTCCTGGTCTGCACTCTTCACTATAGGTCATAAGAAAGGCCAGGTGGAATGGCTCCTGTCCCCTGGCATCCCTTCAGTTTACTTGAAAGGAATCAGTTTCCCCATCAGTAGAATGACTCCCTTCTCCTGGTGTGTGAGAGTTATTTTTCTACTTGGGGTTTCTCTTGGCACTCACTATATCAGCAAAGTCTCAAGTCCGTCTCTGGATCCCAGTGGACTTAGCTCTGCCACTGTGACAATGAAGATTTTCTCAGATGCCTGTTCCAGTAGCATTAGGGTCCCAGACCCTTCTCTGATCATCAGTAGGCTTACCTCTGCCACTGGTGTGAGGATGATTTCCTCCGATGCTTTTTTAAAACTTATATTGGGATCCCAGACCATTCTCTGTTGGTCAGTGAGCTTCTCTCTGCCACCTCTGTTTGGATCATTTCCTCCAGTGTTTGTTTCAGTTATGTTGGGGTCCCACACCCTTCTCTTATGGCCGGTGGGCTTGTTTCTAACACTGACACGATGAATATTTCCTCAGATGCTTTGCTCTCTTCTGTTTGGGTCGCAGACCCTTCTCTGGTAGTCAATGGCCGTATTTCTGCCACTGATGCAAGGAAACACTCCTTGGATGCACTCTTTGCTTTGTTTTGGATCCCTGACCCTTGATGGCCCTCTGATAGGGTTTACGCTAGGCCAGGCTTGAAGCAGAGACGTCTCTACACCCCCCCATGTCCCTACCGGGCCGCCCATGCTTCCCATTACCTTCTGGGACTTGATTGCATAGCGCCAGTTTCTCCAGGAACTAGGGTCGGTCTCCTTCCCTCTTCTGGCAGCCGTCTGCTTCATTATTGCTTCTGCAGCAATTCCATGTGTTGTGACTCCTTGCAGTCTCAGCACCGTAGAGGACCGCGCGGTTAACCTCCTCCTAAAGGTCATGCCACTGCCTCACCTGGTTTCTGCTGGGCTTGGTCCTGCCGACGCATGATCTGTCACAGACTCCATCAGCCACTCGTCGGCATCCTCTGTAGAGCCCTCTCTTCGGGTCGAGTGCGTACTTCCTATCCCCCAGGTTCTCCGACGAGGAAGGAAGATGCAGAATGCTTCTTCTGTTTCCACTTTATAGGACTTACTATGCACCAGCATAACTTCAACACCTGTTGTCAATGGCTCTTTAGTACTCCTCATGCCTCCTGTCAGCCACCGCATCTCAGTACTAACACTCATTAGTCCTCATATTTTCTGTGCTCTTCTTCATCCTAGTATTTTCTGCTTTGGCTGAATGCCAGGTACCACAGAGATACATTGGTCTTCTTTCAATATAGAGGTTTGAAACGGGGGGTGGCTAAGGAATGGGAGGGGCAGTGGGCGGGAGCGGTGCTCCTCTACTTCTTTTAATTCAGTTTTACAGTTCTGATACTTTTAATTTAAAAAGAAACCATTCCGGAATGGTTTTGTTTTAAAATAAAAGTGTAGGAAGAAGTTGAAGCTTAAACTTTCAGTGCACTGCACTGAGAGTTCCCCTAAACAGCAGGAGCATGTGTTTTGGGGTTTATATTGTGCATGTGAGGGGGGTGGCGATGGGGTTTGTGGGGAGATGTGCAGGCTGGTAGGGAACATAGTTCCACTACTTCTTTTCGTACACTTCGACCACTGGGGGGGTGACATTGTTCAATGGGTTGTACCCCAGGTGGTCGTCCTTATCACCAGAGCGGAAGTACCTCCCCATGAGGTCCTCCTGCATTAAACCACCCCTTGTGGGGGTCTATTGGGTAGTGGCTGCACCTCCCTAGTCTCAGGGGAAAGGGCTCCACCCCTTGGGAGAATTGACGACACCTGGTCAATTGTCACAATTTATATTCCTGATATGCAACCAATGTTTTACCATACAAGCATGTTATTGATATATGCTTCTGGCATCAGCTTAAGCCTCCACTAATTATACGAGCATGGTTTCATTCATACAAATGTTTTTTCGGCAGTAGCTTCCACTCACTTAACAGAACCCAATGTAAATCGTTTCCAATTTTGATAAGTGTGTATAATTTTCCACCTGGGCAATTGGTGCACAAAACCTGAGTTAGGGTTGAAAAAACTGAGGACAAGACACGTTACTTACATTTCAGCTCAAAGTACTTTTCGTGTATCTGCAATTGGCAGGATAAACAGGACACCAAAAGACATACTCAGCAAACAACATTTCTCCATTTATTTGCAAGAAAATGTGTGCAAAACATTTGTTGGGAAGGATGTTTCTTGCAAATAAAGACTAGGTCAGATATAGTGGGTAGTGTGAGGAGTCAGAAATGAGAGGCGGGCACAAAGTTGTAGTATTTTCAACGTCAAACATCTTTATTAAACAAAAAAGGGTTGGATGAAGGCCTTTCTGTCTCTATCCTAAAGAGAGTTTCCCTACCTATGAAACTAAAACTAAAGATCAGTCTGTGTCTCGTCGTCAAACTTAAAAACTGCCCTTGTGTGCGAAACCATACTAATCTGACCCTCACACTAGAAATGATCAACTAATGGTGTAAGGAAATGTCTCTTTAGGGTTGGCAAAAAGTGTTGATGAAAATAAATTAGATAAATCTAGCAAAAGTGTTTTCCTCCAAGGATACATTCTTGGATCCAGAGGGTGGATACCTTCCTCTGGATATTTAGTTAGGATGGCAAAAGTGTCTCCTTCAAGGGTCTTTTTAAAATAACAGTTCATTAGGAATGGCATAAACGTCTCTTCCAATTGAGGGATTCTCAAGAATGGTAAAAGTATCTCTTTCAAATAACAGTTTCTTAAAGATGTTGAAAATGTCTCTTTCAAATAATAATTCCTTAAAGATGGCAAATGTGTCTTTGGTACTCTTCTTTACCATATACATTGCAACCAAATTGTCAAGACTTGATTTCCGCGTTGACTATGTATACCTCCCTCCCCAAGTACCAGTCAGGGAGATAACTGTACACTGTACCATACCATAACAAGACAAGCAGAAAGGGCACCTACCAGTTGTGTACTGAGGATGGTATGTAAGTGGAGGGGAAGGGAAAGGGTTCCCTGACTTCAGGTAGGACCGCCTTCACTAGGGCAGTGCAATGCGGTGGAACGTGAAGAACCAGCGTTCCAGATACCTGGACCCAGAAATGGGCATGTGATGTGGTACCACTTGATGGCAGTAGCTTGACTTGACAAGGTCCTAGGTACAGGTGCCTGGGTGAGGCCATGCGTGATGCAAAAGGATAATCCAAAGGCAGTCCAAACAACAGAGTCCAAGGTTGGGTTAGTCCGGGAACACAAGGGAGGAGCGCCATAGCAAAACGTTACCAGAAGGAAGTCTGTAGGAGCGTAGGGCAAGGGTTGTTGCAGTACATGGAGTCCAAATAGTAAGTAGCAACTAGTCGAGCAGAGTTTCCAAAAGCAGTCCGTGAGCATAAGCCGAGGTCGTAGTCCAGATGTAGTACAAGAGATAATGCTATGAGCTGAGGCACTGACACAGCTGAGAAGCGCCGAGCGGAGCAACCGGCGTTCTCTTTATGCCGTTGTCATAGTTACCCAATCACGTGATAGCATCTGTGTCACGTGAACGAGCAGCCACACTTAGTGCATGTTCCCCAATCTCCATGGCAACTGCCATATGAAGCACGGCCAGAGCTGCCACGGGTACGACTGCCATCATGATATAGTGGCTCTTCTAGAGTGACTTTAGAGGTGACGTGGAACTTGAGTATCATGTCGCTGATTTTCAGAGCGCCCAGTAGCAACGTGAGTGCTTTGTGTAGGTGATAGTGACTGATGTGCTGAATGTGCTGGATGCGTGACACAAATAACTATTCACTATACAACTTGAATGGACCTCCTGGTATACTCCTATGCCAGGAACCTTTGATCCCCTGGTATACTTTCCTGCCAGGGATATTTCCATTCTCTGTGCAACTTGACTGGACCTCCTGGTATACTCTCCTGCCAGAAAATCCTTTCTGGGTCTTACAGATCCCCTGGTGTACTCTCCTGCCAGGTATCTTGCCTCCTAATATTCACTGTCTGGTGTATTCCTTTCAACAGGACTTTTTCTTGAATTCACTGTCTTTTGATTCAATACAGTTATGTTACTTCCCTGTGTTTTCTATTTCGTTGGCTTGAGGTTCTACTTGCTCCAATTTTCCCCACACAGACATCTCATGTATAGGGATTTGTTGAAGTGCCTACTTTGGGCCTCATCACAAGTTGGGCGGTAGCCCTTAAATGCAGCGGTAACGCTATTACCACCACATTAAAGGGTCCGCCCAATCACAAGTCTGGCAGCATTTACCTCCAGCTCTAAGCTGGTGGTAAATGTGTCAACTTAATGCCCATTTTCAGGTGCAATTAGGTCTGTGCTATTAGCGCATGCTAATTGCGCCGAACATGCCCCATTGGGTCCATAGGACCCAATGGGTAATAGGGAATACCCATTACCGCCCTACCCTTAACCCGGCGCTAATAGTGCTGGACTGGGTGACGGTAACGCTATTAGCCCCAGTGATATCCCGGCGGTAATACTGCCGGGATACCACCCATCTCGTGATGAGGCCCTTTGTATTTCACTGGTTCAGTATTCAAATATCTGTCAGTTCATATGCCTGCTGGAATGCCATGGGGCCCCTCAATGGCTCTGGTTACACTCACCAGTGTACTGAAGCGTCTCCGACCTGTGTCATGCTGCTGCAGTGAAGCTCCTGTCCTTGGATGGCCTCCCTTGCAGTGCAGACTTCCTTCCAGCTCTTCGGATTGCTCTGCTTTCGCCCAATAGCTCGACCTCTGCTCCTCTGCACAACCGCTCTCCCCGTAGCCTCTCTGTGGCTGCCTGCTCTTCGCCGGTTCTCCCTTTGTGCATGCAGTATCCCTTATGGCTTTGCGACCCACAGGTATGGAACACACGTGAGTAGCGGAGTGGAAATGCCTGCTCCTTCCTGCATGGCCCTTCCCCATACAGCTGTCTGCTTCGGCTCTGCTTCTCTTGTCCCAGGGTTAACTTTCTTCTCCTTCGGGTTTCTAATTTTTAAAGCAAATACCATTTTTTAAATGTCCCACTCACTCCGATCTCCTCAAAACAACTACACTGCATGTTTAACTTGGTGTTTATTGTTATCTGCATTAACTCCTTCTTCCTCTTCCTCGTCTCAGTACCTGAGGCTTTCTGGGAGTTTCTGTGATTTTCCAATGTGATATTGTTCAGGACTTTTGTTTAAAGAATCAATAGAGAAAGGAGATGTTAAAAGAATATTATGCATGCATGAATTATGAATGATGTTTTGTGTAGATGGCTTTTCAAGAAACGTTTTTGGGGTTTACAATGGGAAGGGCTTGTATAGTGACAATAAGCCATCAAAGATTTAGGAATGAAGGGAAGAAAACTGTGTCTCTCCTGATGGCTTACCACTTTTCCCTGATAAGCGTCTACTCCCACATGATCCTCCCTCATAATACCACCACAAGGGTCAGGATCAGGTAGCAGCTGCCATCCCCAAGCCACATGGGAGGAGATCCTTGTCTGGGAATTAGTGATTACATCATAGGATTCATCACAGTAATTATTAACATATGCAGGGCTACCCGGATTCTCACCTAATGAAAAGGGAGGATGATTGCAGCTCTGCATTTCATAGAAAGGGCACTTGATCTTTTCAATTTGAAGGCAATTGGATGATTTTAGTCATTATGAACATCAAGTTAATTATCTTGATGTTCTGTACACTGTTTTAGCTATGTCAGTGGTGGGCAAAGATCTCTATAGTCATTTTTGGCTATTTTTGTGTGTGATGTACACAAGGAAGAAGGATGTAGCAGAGGCCCCCATCACTGCCATTATCCTTGTATCTGTCTGCCAGGCATTTGATTAAAACCTGTAACTCCTTTCTGTTTCAGGAGGAAAAGATGAGGAGGATCGTCGTTCTTATCATTAGCTACCAAACCTTGGAATTCCCTACCCAAACACTTCTGAATGGAAGTAAACCGCCAGACATTTACGAAACAACTTAAAACATGGCTCTTCGACTAAAACCAACCAGATACACAAAAAATAAACCAGACTATGCCAACATTTCTCACCAGCTTCTATACACTTCAATCTCTGAAAGATTACCAGTGACCACACCTCCATATCAACTGAGCCCCGACAAAGTTGTCAAGTGTGATGAAACAATGCAAACATGCAACAATCACTCCTTAGAAATCACCAAACATCTACCCCACTCCACCTTCTAACCTAAGCATCTTCACTAATTACTCATCGCTATGTCTAACAACGTTTACACCTTGACCACCACCTGGAAGAAGACAAACAAGGTCGAGCATGCTTTATGCAGACTCAAACCCTACCCATTCCCAATCAAGACCCCACCTGACACCAATACATCAATGACGGTACCCTTAATTCTGGGACCACCCTGATGGCTAGCACACACAGCATGTCTGGTTGTGCTAACATAGCAGAATTCCATACCTAGCACAGAGCTAACGGGTGCATCTGTCTAGCACTCACCAACACCACAGCCTGCCCGCGTCTTACCCTTTCACCTATCTCACTAACCTGAGCCCCTGTCACCTTTTTCTTTTACAGAGCAACGCATAGCGAGGTCAACTTTACTGGCAGAAGGGCCGGAAAGGTGCAATACAAGACACATTGCCATTCATAGGTGTAGAAATAATCCAACAAGATACACTTGTGGTAGCAACACAGAACGGAGCTATGTGATTAGTGCAGCGCAAAATTGAGAATCCAAAAATATTGAATTTCTAAATCGCGCCATGCAGTGATCACATAGATCACTTTCCCTGGCATCCCGCATCCCCCGACCCCTTGCCGCTACTTACCTACTTTCTTTAGAACACTAAAGTGTGCCGCCGACTCCCCTCTTTCCCTGCGGTATCAGTTCCAACCACTAACGTGGGTCGGAGCTCGTGCCGCAGGGTCCATTCTTCTTCGTTTATTTTTTACTTTATTGTCGAATGGTTCCAATGTCATGGAACCGGGGGACACCCCTGCAACGCCCGAAGCCCATAATGCCCAACAAGGGAAGCGGAGGACCCCCCTTCAACCTCCGCTCCCCATGTTCAGCATTATGGGATTCATTTTTCTGTCCCAGCTGAATGTGCAGTAAACGTGTATTCAGCAATTTGTTTTCATCCTTTTGGAGCAATACCAAACAGAACTACTACTCAGGAGAAAAGAAGCCAAACTAATCTTTTATACAGGCAATGTTAAACATATGTGCTTTCCTAAAAAAGAATATGATATGTCTTATGAAGACATGGCTAGCCTTTTGTGAGTTCATTATTTGTCTGGCGAGTTCTATCATAAACATTCTCAACTGTGAAAGTTGTGATAAGTCACACATGCCAAAGACATAATAATATTTGTGCTTGTTTATCCAAAAAAGATTTACTGCATCCCCCACCATTACTGCAACTATTCATCTCCATTATTGACTGACTAAGGCTGCCCTGTCTGCACAGGTATGTTTCTGGGTTTCAAGTCTTCTAAAGCTTCCACTCCAAGCCAAGATATTGTTCCAGACTGCGTGTATCATCTACAAAGCAGTCGCAGGTAGCACACCAGAGCACCTGGCAGCTAAGCTCCACCTATCTGGTGGCACAAGCTCCTCGCGCCGCAAATCAACCAACCGGCTTGAATCACAACTTGTCTGCAAAGAGAGGACCCGCAAACAATCCCTCTCAAAGTAGCCGGTCAGATTATTAGTTCCACTCCTTTAATTTACTGCAGATTCCTTTTTGGTCACTTGACTTGCTCTTACTTTAGATATTATATCAATATAACCTGAACCAGCATCCTACTTTGATATGGTACATAACTAACATGTCCCTCCAACCAACACTGTCCATATATATGCAAATTAACCCTAGAATGCGCTGTTGAGACGCTTATCTAAGGTGAGTGGAAAGAAGAAGAAGAAGAAGAAGAAGAAGAAGAAGAAGAAGAAGAAGAAGAAGAAGAAGAAGAAGCAGAAGAAGAAGAAGCAGAAGAAGAAGAAAAAGAAGAAGCAGAAGAAGAAAAAGAAGAAGAAGAAGAAGAAGAAGAAGAAGAAGAAGAAGAAGAAGAAGAAGAAGAAGAAGAAGAAGAAGAAGAAGCAGAAGAAGAAGAAGCAGAAGAAGAAGAAAAAGAAGAAGCAGAAGAAGAAAAAGAAGAAGAAGAAGAAGAAGAAGAAGAAGAAGAAGAAGAAGAAGAAGAAGAAGAAGAAGAAACCTACCCTACCCCAAGCATAACCAAAATGTATTCCTATTTGTGCAACACTACTCGGATAAAAAGATTTAATACATCCAGAAATTACAAACAGAAAAAGGCTGGATTGGTGAGCATGGGAGGGAGTTGTCCACCACTTTTATTACTCCCTACTCATCTGCTCAGAAGAATTAAAAAAACGGTGTCCAAATAGTACTCGGACATCCAAAAGTAACAGTTGACCAGTTTCAGTGGGTTATGTATTACTTTCTTACACTTAGGTCTTCCCATACCTTTCACAATGCAGGTAGTCATCACGCCTTGACAGCAGGCCTCACGTTATATGTATCTCCAATATGCACTGTTGTGTTCACACTAGCGAGTTTGAGTCGCACTCCCTCTCCGGATAGTTTTTCTTTAGCAGCCCTCGGTCGCAGGAAAAAGCACCAGAGTCCATAAAATGCAGTTAAAATGTCTTCTTTATTTGAAAATGACCAATGGTAAAATATTTCGTACAGCTCCACAAGATGGTGAGGGGAGACGGCGGCAAACATATATGTTTGTAGTAAATCCCTACATGGTGAACAGCAAACAAACATACAGGTCCTTGATATAACTTATTCTGCTTTTAGCCTCATCGTTTACTCCTAAGGTTACGCACCATTTTACCATAAATATGTAAGTCCTAAAAACACTTGCTGAGTGATAACCTCACTTTCTTCACCCCAAGGAGAGCAGCTTGGCTAACACTCCAGCTTGCCGTGATGTATCTGGGGGAATCAAACAAATAACTATCTTTAGGTTACAGGACTGTTAAAAACACACTACGTCTATATTCTGTCTATGTATCTCCTCATATTATCTCTTACCATGTTTAATTAGCCTCTTCGGCTTTCCTGTTTTTCCTGCATCATTTTTGGGGAAATACTTACTGGTTCCCTTGCTGTGGGGGTATTTAACATGCACAATCTACAATGAGGGCTACGTGTGATCACGTGAAAAAAACCATGTGTATTTACATCACTCATATCCAACTTGGGCTGCATGCGGTGGCCATCTTGAAACAGGGTGAAAACTCTGTTCTCCTTCTATTTCCCATATGCTGCACACACTCAATTATGACAATCCTATATTCTTCCCAAAGCACCCGAAAAAAATGTAATATCATGCTGCAATCATTCAATATTCCCTGCTTTTTCCAGTATCAGAGTTCTATTGTTTTATTTTCTACAGCAGATTATCTTAAATATAAGAATGTGATATTCAATACTTGTTCTGAGTAGCTAAGAATGAGCCTTGCTGTCTGCTTACTCACATCTACCCAGGTGTGTCCCGGATCAAGCATTCACGCTCACTTTGCGTGAATACAGCATGGTGCAGTCCGAAAAAATGTGTGCCCATCTTGGCACAGAGTAGTATATCGTTCTTCTCTTCTATTTCTTTGGTTAACCCAGAATAGTGTACCTTGTGTGATGAAATTGCTCTTTCGACCTATGTAACGCCTAATATCATGCCGATGTTGTCTTTGATTTTACATAATGATTCTGGTATGCCAAATACTTATCCCACTCTGTGCAACCTGTGATCTCACATTGGGGATGCAACAACTATACAATAGTAAATACCCATTGCATCACTATAAAATTACTGCTGGATGAAAGCAGTAATGATGATGCCTTGCTTAGAAAGCAGAGTCTTCGACACACGCAGACTACCGTGGCTACTGTAACTCTTGTTCCACAATTGGATGCCATTCCCTCAAATCGGGATTCTTCTAATCTATCACAGAAATTGCCACTTGGCACCGGCACACGGAACTCTTTGACCGTTTCAACTGCACTGGATGTGGCTTTTCAATCTGCCGCAGTTGGCCAGGAAAAAGCGAGTTCAAACAACAAAGCCGTGCAAATAATGAATTCCTTAGGAACTGCCATGCCCTCCCACGTGCTAGAGCATGCTAAATCCAAGACAAGTACGCCGATGGCACCGTCAAGGAAAAGCAACAACATTAAAAGACCAGCGTCAATTCAAAATAATGTGCAAGCAGTGGATGCCCACATGTCAACTGACGACATATCGAGAAACACGAGTACTGGGGCAGAAAATGATGGCCATACACCTGCAAAGGCCAGTCTTTCATCGGCCGCCGCAATGCAGATTCATAACAACATGATGGCTGCCTCATCCCTTGCCCAAATACCATTTGTGAAACTCTACGAAGCATTAAATGAAAGGATTCATACCAAAGTGCAATGTTGCTAAACTTAAACCGAAAAATGGAACAAACTGAAAAGTTAAATGTGTACTTGAAAGAAAAGATACTTGCAGAGGCCGCTCAAACAGCCGAGTGGCAACAAAGGCAAAACAAGATCACCACTCAACAGCGCAGCCAAAGTGAGTTCATGTTTGAAAGTATGTTGGACACTATTAAGTGGATGTGAGAGCATCTATACGCAAATTCCAGCCCTCAAAATGGAGATCTTCTGCTGAGAAACGAAATGAATGCTTCAGACACGTCACAAGAAATTGTTGATTCGGATGTGCCCTTGGCCGTGACTGACTAAGTCGCTTTGAGCAAAGTAGGCACGAATGACCTACGGCCGACATCGGAGAATTCTACTACAATCTTGGTCGATGAAATGCCACACCACTTGCCTGCACAGGTACTTCAAACCAGCAATGGAAAATCGTTAAGTGGCTCGAAAAGTACATGCAGTATACAAGGGAAACAATACGGTGCATGACAAAACTTGCCAAGATGCTACTCAAGCGAAAAAGATCATGACTAAAAATCCTTTTTCATCATTTGGAATCTTCAGTGGTGCTGCAAAAACCACCTCTACCGCATCTATGGTGGCTGCAAACAAAACAGCCAATAAAGCCGCTGCTCAGATTCTCGCAAAGAAAGGCAAATCGGCCAGCAACACAAAAACCAAGAAATTCATAAGGAACTTATCTTCGCCGTTAAAGCAGAGCTTATTTACACATGATGACGGTATAACAAACAAACCGTTAGAGAATGCCTCAAAAAAAGGGATTCATGCATCCTGCATTCAAATCAAACGAAAACCAGCGTCAAAACGACGAAGAATAATTCCTACCTCTGAGACTAGTGGCCTTTCAAGTGCATCTGACTCAATAAATGTATGTGACTTATCCACCTATTCAAATCCTGAGGAGCATGATGTGTCCTCGTCCTATAGTGGCTATCGACCAGTGACAAATCAGGCTAACCTGATGAAATCACAAAAAGAAACTTCTATTGCAAGGAAATCTACACAAATGCAACATACAACAAAATCAGACATCGCAGCACACGCAAACCAAGCGCTGAGCATTGATCCCTTGATGAACCCAAAATTCACGTCAAATCAACACAATCAGCGTGAACACTTCAAAACACGGGTTCATGAAAATAAACACAATAAAAGGGCATTCACGTGCAGGAAACTTTGATTACAAAATATTCAAAGTGATGACAGAAGTAAATCTAAATCAAACAAACATTTTGAAATTGTTCAAGTGTATTCCACTTCTGCGCACAATTGAATCAGACGACATAAAGATCGTTGAATATGCTACAGAAAAATCTTCGGACCAGGTCCTTCTTCACATCAATTCAGCAGCTGTTCGAAGTACTCTGTTAAGTGCGAACGATGATCTCTTGTTCTTTGGTTTCGAAATTTCGGTTGAACCTGATCAGGAACACTCTTCACGACAGAACAAAGAATCAGAGTCAAACCAAAACAAATTAAAACCTGTTGACTCGGCATTGTTACGGCAGTCTATGAGTACCAGTCAAAACCTAAGACTTGAACGAAATCCGTCAAAACATTCCTCAACAAAAAAAGCACACTTGAGCAGAAATTGGGCTTCCCAATAGCCATGATTGATTGAACATGAGGCCCTGTATGAGTTTCTATCCTGGAACACACGTGGGTTCAAACATTTATTTAATGACTTTAAAATCCCACTGGAACATGTGTTTGTTATATGTCTACAGGAAACTTGGCTTCGCAAAGCCCCAATGTGTGATGGTTTTACCACCCTGCTAAATCTGATGGAAAAAAAATACCAAAGGACGTCCAAGCTCTGGCTTGATTACAATGGTACGAATAACGCAAACATGGTCAACCCCGGTCATGACAAATCCAAATCCATACGTGCAAGGCACTATTATGCATACAATGGCAAAAGGTTCTCAAGGAAGAAAACATTTACTGATAATAAACGGATACTGGAATCCAGCAAAAATCAGTATCAAAAACTTCATCAATGCTATCTTAGAGTTAATAGATGATGTTATGTTAGCGCATAATAATTTGTCAATAGTCTGTTGTGGAGACCTAAATTGCTCTTGGTTCCAGTTCGACCAAGCTTTGCAGATTTATAAGCATCTACCCGATGTGGTAGTCAGAGGGCAAAGATGGCAGAAGGAAATGTTGTTGCGTGACTTTTTCATGCTCAATGGCTATACAAAGGGTGATGTCCCTCCAAAATCAACCTGGCATCATGAACGAATGCACAGCATACTCGATTATATCTGGGTATCTCGAAATGTTGAATCCAAGATCGCAAACCTCCAAGTCATGAAAATGAACCACAGCGACCACTGCCTCTTGAAACTTAGCTGCATGATGGCAACAATCCCAGTTAAGGTTTCACATCAGATTGCCATGGAACCAAATTCCAAAGGCAATCGCCTTTGTCTGAATGGAAAACAGATCCAAGGGCTTGGAATGAGGCTAAATAATACTGTAGCTATGCAAAGAAATAACTACATTCCACTGCTAAGTGACTTTACATCCGTTATAAAATTGTCAACGCATTATGGGCAGTCGCAACAACACTTACACAGCAAAGTGTTACATGAAGCCAAAAAGGAAATGCGCAAAGATCTAAGAGCATTAAGAAAAAGTCTTCCAAGATCAGAAGTTAAAGTTGCGATAAAATCAAGACGTGCGATCTATAGAAATTGGGCAAAATCACATGCAATCGTCATTGAGCAGGATTGTGGCAAATTATTGTTACATCTACTGTTGACAAGAAATACCCGTGAAATTTGTCGGACCCTGAATGCAGACCTCTCAAGATGTACTCCAATGTTAACGAACACAATCTCAGGAGATGCAGGGGATACGCACTTTTCTAAAGTATTCCATAACTCTGATATTCGGACGTGTCAACTGACTATTGCCAATGATACGCAGTGGGACGTAGAGATGTCGCACAATGAGATTGTAAGAACCATAATAGCACTAAAGAACTTGTGCGCAGCTGGACCTGATCTAATTTCAAATGTAGCATTTAAAAAAACACCTGAGTGAGTGGGCACACTTTATTGAGAACCTATTCATCAAAATTGCTGTGCTGAAAAGATTGCCTGACTCATGTACTACCGCAATAGTAGTCCCAATCCATAAGAGGGGCAATTGGGATGATCCGAACAACTATCACCCAATTGCCCTGTTGGATACAATCGGCAAAATATTTGGGTCAAACCTAAGGCAAAAACTTGCAAAATGGGCCAGAGTCGCACTGATTGCGGACATCCGCCAAACCAGTTTCACGAAAGGTGTCGGAGTGGATGCAAATTTGCTAATTTTGACCATTCTGAAATTAGAATCCTTAAGGGCAAATAGAAAAATTCATTTTGCCTTTATCAACATGAAACAGGCCTTCACAGCGTGAACCGTGGCCTGTTGTGGGCAAAACTGGCTAAATGGCGATGTCCGAAATCTATTCTTGAACCAATAATTGCCCTGCACGATCAAACTTCTATTAGAGTGCGACTAAATAACAGTGGGCTGTTATCCAATACCATCTGGACTCACAGAGAGGTTTTAAACAAGGCTGTCTTCTTGCCACAGAGCTATTTATACTATTCTTGGCTGATCTACCACTCCATCTTGAGCAGGTTCCTTGCTTCTCGCCAACAATAAACCGGATACAGATTAAATGCATCATATATGCTGATGACCTGGTACTTATAGACAGAACACAAATAGGTCTTCAGCGCCTGCTTGTAAAGCTGCAAGAGTATATGACTGCGAACAAACTGGTAATAAATACATCAAAAACAAAAATAGTATCAATTGGAAATCTAAAAACTAAGAGAGACAAGGCGCTCAGATGGAAAATCGCAGAGGTTAACATCGCCTCTGTTGACTCTATAAGATACCTAGGAATTGAATTCATCAATTCTATTTGTGAGCATCACTGGGTCAAGGAATTAAAATAAAAAATGCTGATGCTTGCCCGGCAGGCTGCTAAAATCAATCGAAATTATGGAAAGTTTTCACTGGAACCTGTTTTAAGATTCTACCTCCTAAAAGCTGTTCCAGTCATAACTTTCGCTGCCGAGGCAGGATGGAATATATCCGAACAAACGTGGCAAATGCTGGAAGGGCTTTTTTGGTGACACGTGTTAAGGCTACCTCAGTCAACATCAACAACGATAGTGCAACACGAATTGTCATTACATTCGCTACATAGTAGAGTGGTTTGGAACTCTATAATGACAATGCGCAAGATGGCTTTAAAGTTTCCGGCACCGGCCTATCAAATCTTTGCCAACGAGTATGCACCTAACAATCAAAATTTACTTAACTTGTGGTTTTGTAAACTATTGGCATTTTTGGCATCAGCTGACATAAATAATCAAGAGATCTTAAACCGGCCAAAATGCTCAAAAAAGAAATTTGACAATTGGGCTTGGATTGCAAATCAACAAAATCGTCAAATTATGCACCCAATAACATTCCTGGGAAGCGATCCAAAAAAATTAAAGATTCAGGCACAATATCTACCGCATTGCTCATCTCGCCATCATCGTGAACAATTTTTGAGTTTTTGGATAAAAATTCTAAAAACAAAAGAAATACTTTGGTTAAGAAAAGACAAATCTATTAAAGATAATCTTTGTCGTTTTTGTGGACTATGTGTGGAATCCTCGAAAAATCTGCTTATTGAATGCACCCAGACAATAAAACAACGTTTCTTACATCTCGGAAAGTTTGCCCCACTCAACAACAACATAGATGAGTGGTGGTCCAGACGCATTACTGGAAACAATATAAAACTTGCCTGTGCAATCGTGAATTATCTGGACATGATTTTGGCAGTAGATGTCTAATGCAGTGCATGAAATGGTCGAATTATGGAACATTGTTGCTCCTGGTGTAAAGAAATGAGGGAGAGAATGACTGAACGTCATGAAATTCAGTGTGAACTTTACTCTTCATTGTTTTTTTTGCAGATCTTGATGAACTCTTTGAAACAAAAGTTTGTGCCTTGTGTATAAACTGTAGTTTATTTCAAATAAAAGAAAAGAAATAAAAAAAAATAAAGTGGCTAAAGTCTGCCAGCTGGTTGTCTCGTGTAAGCTCCTGGTATCCATCTTCAGGCAAAGGATCTTAAGCTGTTCTTTCTTGAACAGAAGGGATGCTACATTACCACCTGTACGGGCGCTTTAGATTTTTTCTAAAATTGTCCATGTGAAGTCCATACACCTATGTTGATAACTGGCAAAATATTAAACCATTGGCACTGTTCATCTTTTTGTCCTAATGCAAGGTCCGTGGCCACCAATCCAGACCTTGACTGGATGTGCTATCATCCCCACATAGCTATCTCCACAAAAGCATGTGATACGATTTATAACATCAGAGGTGTTACAGTTCGTTAAGATCTTTGACAGCAGGGCGAACACCAGGCTATATCAATGGAAGTACTTGTCTTTGTCTGTGCATGCACTACAGTGCCCACATGGGGCATGTCCGATGGGACCTGGGGTATCCAATAGGGTACCTTGAATAGCAGTGTCTGTTTTGGGATAAGTGTTAATTAATGAATCCCTCAAATTTCATCTCTGTTTTATTTCAAATCTTGGTACAGGGATGATGTTTTTCCCCCACATTCAAAATAGGCCACAGTGTCAAGATCTCTAATTTTAAACAATTTGTCAAGGGAGAATAGATCAGTAATACCATTAGGCAGATTTTCGAGAGGAGTGCTGTGTCAAGGTAACATCCCTTGGTATGTTCCTCACACATTTTTGTGCGTGCCATACTGTTCTCTTGGAAAAAACCTCATGTACACAGTTTTTCAGATAGTTTTTTCAATAGATTGTCATATTCTCATAAAGTTGAACAATTTCTTTAGTATTGCAGAAACTGTCAGAATGGAAGATTGTGTTTATGATTTTGAGGGTGATAACTTTGAAATTGTAAAAGGAGTTTTTATCAGTTGGTTTATGTTAAACAGTTGTGGTATCTCCCCCACATCAATAGTTATCGTAAGGTTAAGCAATTGACCAGTATTTTACTGCATATCATGGTAAAATCAAAAAAATGATTCTGGTCATTCAACCATGTCAAAACGCTCCCAATTACTCTTCATTTCCCTCAAATATCAGCAGCACATCATCAATGTATCAAACCCACATTATGATGTTCATGCCAAAGGGATTACTGGTGTTATAAATGAGGGTTTCTTCAAAATTGGTGATGCATACATTTGCCAAAGCGGGGCGAACTTCGCCCCCATTGCAGTGCCTGAAATGTGTTCAAAATACTCCTGTTCAAAAAGAAAAACGTAACTGGTAGGGGAAGTGATGGATCTTTTGCTTGAAGAACTTTCTAGATTGCAATCAACGCTTCCTCTTGTGGAATCTGAGTGTACAATGCCTCTAAATCAAGAGTAACATGGAATTGCAACCAAAGATCAAAAGTTCTTTGTTGGATCACACATTAAACAGCTGTAGTATCCTTTATGTACGATCTCATTTTAGTCACTAACAGGGTAATTCATAGAATCCAGCGCACAAGTAGCGCACGCGGCTGGCGCACAGCGTGCGCCTGCGATAGTCTGCGCCAGGCACGTGCGCCAAAACTGATTTCCGCGCACAGCGTATTCATGGATTTCATGCTCCCAAACCAGCCGTGGCGCAGAGAATCGCAGCGAGCCTGCAGCAGCGCCAGTAACGCCCCCAAGAACGCCCTCGCGCAAGGAAAAGCCATCAAAATCGCTAAATCATCGCTAAGGGCTGCGCTAACCCTGGACCACTTCACAGGGCAGGCAAACAAGGAAAGCAAAGCGGGCAATCTTCAAATCAGGAGTACGCGGGAAGTTCTACACGCGACTAGGCAGGGAACGTGAATTACAGGGGTACGCGGGAATTATCACACGCGAACAGCCAGGGAACGCGTATTACAGGGGTACGCGTGAAGTAGAACACGCGATAGGCCAGGGAACGTGTATTACAGGGGTACGCGTGAAGTAGAACACGCGATAGGCCAGGGAACGTGTATTACAGGGGTACGCGGGAATTATCACACGCGAACAGCCAGGGTGCGTGTATTACAGGGGTAGCGGGAAGTTCAACACGCGATTGGCCAGGGTACGTGTATTACAGGGGTAGGCGTGAAGTAGAACACGCGATAGGCCAGGGAACGTGTATTACAGGGGTACGCGGGAATTATCACACGCGAACAGCCAGGGTGCGTGTATTACAGGGGTAGCGGGAAGTTCAACACGCGATTGGCCAGGGAACGTGTATTACAGGGGTACGCGTGAAGTAGAACACGCGATAGGCCAGGGAACGTGTATTACAGGGGTACGCGGGAATTATCACACGCGAACAGCCAGGGTGCGTGTATTACAGGGGTAGCGGGAAGTTCAACACGCGATTGGCCAGGGTACGTGTATTACAGGGGTAGGCGTGAAGTAGAACACGCGATAGGCCAGGGAACGTGTATTACAGGGGTACGCGGGAATTATCACACGCGAACAGCCAGGGTGCGTGTATTACAGGGGTAGCGGGAAGTTCAACACGCGATTGGCCAGGGAACGTGTATTACAGGGGTACGCGTGAAGTAGAACACGCGATAGGCCAGGGAACGTGTATTACAGGGGTACGCGGGAATTATCACACGCGAACAGCCAGGGTGCGTGTATTACAGGGGTAGCGGGAAGTTCAACACGCGATTGGCCAGGGTACGTGTATTACAGGGGTGCGTGGGAATTATCACACGCGAATAGGCTGGGTGGGCCCTCACAGGTGTACCCTGTACACCCTCCACGGCCCCTGCAGGCAGCCCACAAAACAGGGGACTACCCTGCACACCTGATCATGTCCCCCTGCACCCCCATCCACCAGGGGCACCCTCCACCAGGCCCCCACCCATGTCTCCCACCACCCCCACCCCCCAGCAGTGCAGGGGCACCTGCCAGCAGGCCCCCACCCATGTCTCCCACCACCCCCACCCCCCATCCACCAGGGGCACCCTCCACCAGGCCCCCACCCATGTCTCCCACCACCCCCACCCACCAGCACTGTGGGGCACGTGGCCAGCAGGCAGTCAGGCAGCAGCAGATGGCAGGTGGGAGCGTGCTCAGGGCTCTGGGGGACTGTAATTTGGCCTCCTGGCCAGGAGCGTGGTCTTTCGTGTTTGAACGCGTGGACAGCCTGATAGGGAGTGATTTTGCACGTGAAAACCCCACACTCAGCGAATCGCGCGAAAACCCGTCACCAGCATATGTGCGTCTATAGTTACCTGCACGTGCAGTGTCAAAGCGTGTGATTGGTGAAAATGGATCTACATGCAGGAGTGACAAAGCGTGTGATTGGTGAAAATGGATCTACACGCAGGAGTGACAAAGCGTGTGATTGGTGAAAATGGATCTACACGCAGGAGTGACAAAGCGTGTGATTGGTGAAAAGTGAGCTACACGCAGGAGTGTCAAAGCGTGTGATTGGTGAAAAAGGATCCACACGCAGAAGTGACAAAGCGTGTGATTGGTGAACATGGGCCAAGCACGTACACGCCGTAAGTGACGCTGTACGTGTGGGCCTGTATATAAGGTAGTGTAGAACACCATTTCCTTGTACGTGCTTTTCGTGGAGAGCGAGTGGGTGAATTCTGTACTTCTTGTCGTTTCACACGCGATTTACTTCACGGCGTTTCCAGTTCGTACTCCCTGTTACCTCTGACAGCTTTTTCTCTTTTTCCTCTTGTACTGGTTTACCTGGGCCTGTTCCCTCAAACAGTGTTCCCTTCTACTGTTGTCCTGTCTCCTCAGACAGCGTACACATCTTCTTTTGGCGGGGGTGTTGCCAACCAAACGCGCTCATTTTTCACGCTCTTTTACCTGGCAGACGGTGAGTCACGCAAGTATCTAACTTCTGTGCTTGCCCCGTGTGTAGCCTACCCCTTCAGAGGTCATTCTAGGCTGCGTGTGACACGCATACGTTCATTGTGTTACTGGATGCCACAGCGTAGTGCAGGGTTTTCCATCAGCACACGTGGTCTAGGAGGGGTATTGTGCACGTTCCTTAACTTTTTTCGGGTGCCTGTGCGTTGCGTGACCCGTCATCTTTCCCCAGGGGTGTCATATAGCCTTGCCACTGCACTAGGGTACGAATACCATCTGGTACCCAACCCCTTTGACACCCAATTGCCCAGGACAATTGTGCACACCGACTCCCATACGCACAATAACATCAGTGCCATGGTTGGGAGGCGTGCAAGCCGTAAGGGTGGCAAAGGTGGCCGAGCCACACGTGGTGGCCGTGGAGGATCCACTAGGGGACGTGGTTGTGACTTGCAGGGTGCCCCTGTCCCCCCCAGTCTGGAGGACCAGTCAGGGACACCCATGCTCCCCCCCCCCCCAGTTGAGGGTCATGTGGCTGATACCAACCCTGATCAGCCCTTGTCGGACCAGCCCATTGTGGCACCAGACCTGTCCGAGGGTGATCCCATCGCTGACATCCAGGTCAGCAGGTCCACTGCACGTGCACCGGTGCACATTGGTGTCATCAGGGCACGCGCATCTATGCCAGATAGGTCATCTGCTGGCCCCCGTAGCAAGGGTGTGGCTCCATCCACCCCACCTCTCATACACCCTGCCAAGACTGTGTCGGTCCTAGTTCATGCACCTCAGATCAGGCCTGACCCCATCCCACTACCCCCAATGCCTGCACCTACTCCCATGCTGAGTGTGCAATCCCACACACCCAGTACTGAGTCCACCATGGCTCCTGCCCCTAGTGTCCACAGCGGCGTAGGACACTCTGGATCCCCACCCCCTTCCAAGCGCAAGAGGAAGAGTGCACGTCCGGCACAGGCTGATGCCCCAGGCACGGCTGCACAGTCCGGCCCATCAAGGAAGCCAAGCTTCACAGACGCCGAACTGAATGCACTTGTTCAGTATGTGTCAGATCATGATAGGGAAATGGTCATCGTTGCAGGGTCCAAGACCACACATGCCAGACGCCAGGCACACTGGCAGACCATTGCTGACAGAATAAGTGCCCTTGGAGTAGTGAGGCGCACAGCTAGTGATTGCCAGAAGCGCTGGAATGACCTTAAGCGCAGGGCAAAGGATAAGCTGGCCTCAAGTCATGCCGCAACCTTGGTGACTGGAGGTGGGTCCCCAGCACAGGAAATAGAACTCACACCACACGAGTCCGTAGCTGGATCCTACGTCACCGAGGGACAACTCCAAGGTGTGGGAGATCTCCCTGATTACGAGGCATCATCCGGTGAGTGCACATGCATGTGTGTATTATCCATGTGCATGGTGTGTGTGTGAAGCATTCATGTTGGGTGCCTGTCAAGGGGGTGTGTGGCAGAGTTGATAGTGGCACCCATGTGCCTCATCCAGTATGTTCAGTGCAACACCATCTGCCCACAGCACTATCCCTACTGGCAACAGTGCACATATGGCCCTACACCATGGAAGTTGCCCTTGAATTGTCATTTTGTCACTACATTGTTGCTCATACTCCCCTGTCTATTCATCTGATGTCTTACATACCATTCCTATACTTTCCCCCAGCCAATCAAGTTTCATCTTCACATGCCTGACATGCAATGATACCACATGCTAATGCGTCCTCTGTATATAAATGCCAACCAACATGCTGTCATACTGTGGATGTTGCCTTGACATCCACCTCCTACCTGTGTGCTTTGGTACCGTCTGGTTTCGAGCCCCATTCCCTCACACTCCATGCTGCTCTTCATGGTCTATCTTCCATGACTTCTACAGTTCAGACCATCGTGCCCTACTCACGACACCTGCTTGCCAACAGTCAAATGAGGGCACCCTGCCCTCCAATGCGACCCACCCTATTGCTGACAAGTGCATCTGAGCCTACTCAAAGCTAACTCTCACTGACATCTGCTCATACATGCCTTTGCCTGTCCCATAGACCCTTCACATGGTCCCTGTCCTCTCTCCTTGCTCCTCTTCCACCATCAATGGTGGGACCCGTTGGGGTGTACTCCTGGCCTCCTTCCAATCCTCAGAGGCCACAATTGATGTGCATGGTAATGGGAGCATCTCAGTCCAAGGCCCTTAGGCCAACCTCATTCTCCTTGAGAAATGCTACCCACATCTCATCAACTTCCTTTCCTCTCCTGCTGTCCCCCCTCCTCTCTCCTCATCAATCCTGCACTGCCTCCCTGCACCCTCCCATGATCCTTCTCCGCCTCCCACTCCAACTCCTACACATGCTGCACCTCTGATCTCTAGCACTCCCCGTAAGTCCTACAAGGCTGTCAACCTCCTCCACAATTACACTCCTTTCACTGCGGCTGCATCAGGCATTCCTCCGATATCTGTCACTTACATGAGGTTATGCACCTTGACATCCTTGGTCTCATGGAAACATGTCTGACGGCCAGCTCTGTCTGCATCCTTCAC
The DNA here is from genome assembly GCF_040938575.1 of Ambystoma mexicanum. Classification (NCBI taxonomy): domain Eukaryota; kingdom Metazoa; phylum Chordata; class Amphibia; order Caudata; family Ambystomatidae; genus Ambystoma; species Ambystoma mexicanum. The sequence continues at coordinate 1,314,109,590 of NC_090934.1, forward strand.
ACACTCCTACCTGATGTTCAGGAGACCCTCTCCTTGGCCCGCCACTACTGTGCAGGGGGGGTGTGCCCTTGGCTTCCCTGAGGGTATTCCTGCAACTGTCACTCCTACTTAGATCTACTCCACTCTGGAATGGCTTGTGTGACGTCTCTCTCTACCACACCTTGACATTCACAAACTGTGCGTACTGTGTCTGGGAAAACTGGTCAAATGTACTACTTCCTTTCTGAGTGTCCTCACCTCTCCTCCTCACTCATGTCCCCAGACACAGAAATCCTCTTCCTTGGTGCTGTACGCATCCACCTGCATGCTTGTTGACCCCCCCACGTGACCTTTCTGTGACCTCAGCAACTCCCTCTCACCCTCTAGACTCCCGTCTGTCCCTACTCATTCTGCAGGGCACACTCTTGATGCTCTGATCTCATCTGACTTTCCCCTCTCCGTCCATCTCTGCACTCCTCTCTCCTGGAGTGATCACATTCTCCTCTCCTCCCAGCTCACCCTCACCACCCCACAGGCAAAGCCACCCTCACCACTGTCACACACCTTCTTGGTATTCCAACCCATGAAGTGTGTGTCAGTCGAGGCTCATGCTGCCAAAATCTCCCCCCCATCCAGCTCCCCCTTAGGCTCACTCCCATCCTGACAGGGCCCACTCCATGCTCCACTCTATGTCAGGTACACTGGATGTCTTTGCCACGGTCATGACCACCTGTCTGAAGCCCCATGCCAATGCAGAGTCCTGGCATGACTCGGATCTTGTGAACCCAAACCACAGGTGCCGGGTGGCAGAGAGGGAATGTCCTGCATCATGCCCATCCTCTGGCAAACTGGCCTGCCACATGCTCCAAAGGCAATAGCGCCTCACCCTTTTCACCAAGATGAGATCCCCAATCCAAGGGCACATATCTGCGGCATGTGACAACTCTGCAGGACACATAGAAATCTGCAAGGACCTTGCCGAGCCAGATGCAGTGTGTACCTCCCCTGTCCCCTCCGAGCCCACAGCACTGCATGATTGTCTCTGTACCCCTATAGGCCACCCCCCCCAGCACTTGTCTGCGCCTAACACCATCTGCCCTTGACGTTAAGTCCTACTTACCTTGTACAGCACTTCCAGCCGCCACTTCCCCTTGCACTTCATTGTGCCACCCACCCCTGCACTTGCGTGACATGAATGACACCAGCACCAGTAGGATTGTTGACTGGCATCCCCTTCTGCCCCACCACCCCTCAGTGCTCCGCTGTACCTTCATACATTTCTGGACCGGTGCTTCACGAATGCTATATGATTCCTTTACAGGTGATGGGGAGGTGGAATCACATTGTTTACTGCATTTTGTTGATGTAGACAAGGCACTGTGCATCGTGGCCAATTTGGACTAGCAGATCCATGTACAACATGTTAACTTATTGATGTGATGATGCAATGTCAGGACCAGAGTGGTTGAAATCATCCAAAAAAGTTGCCCTCCTCTCCCTCTTCACTTGGTGGCTATGTCACATGCCATGTGTGTGATGGCATGTGCCTTTGACATGGCAATCACCGGCCAATGTGTGATGGCAGTGCTAGGCAGCATGGTGAGCAGGCGTTGCTCTCCAATCTGTACATTGTATGCCCTGAGCCTCCCCTACAGACCCAGTGATGGTGAATGCATAGGAGGTCTCCCAGTCATGTGGGACATGTGTCGTAGAACTACTGCCTCTGTTGTTCATCAGCCCTTGTTGCATGCCATGGTGCTAATGCCTGTTTCCATTTTTCTCTTTCATGTCTTTGCAGGGGACGAAGCACTTGTTGATGCTGGGGATGTGGTGGTTGAGCCGTCCCAGGAGGGCAACCCGGGCCGACCTTCCACAAGTGAGGGACGTGGTGTGTTTGTGGGTGAAAACCCACAAGTGCTGCAGGTCGTGCTGTCGAGGGGTGTCTCTGGGGGTTCCTCCCCCGAGCAGTATTCAGGTGTAGACTCGGAGGATGACACCTATGTGCAGTCGCAGGTGAGTGTTCTTGGGAGAGAATCTCCTCTGTCCGACCCACCTGCAGCCGGGCCATTGCCCTCAATGGGGATGTCAGTGTCGGCAGCTCAGCCTCCGGTGGTTACGGATGCAGGGCCACACCACACAATCTCTGATCCTGTTCCTGGGGCTGCAGATCAGAGAGGGAATGCAGTCCTGCAGCCTGAGGCCTTGCCGGCACAGCAAGGCGCAGTCCGCCTTGCCCCAGGCAGGTGTGGTGCCCGTCAACGTGGTGGCCGTATGCCACCTGGCAATACCGCTTGGGAGCAATCCATCTACGGTATGGCCACCCAACAGGCAGCATCATCCGAGATGATTGCACAGGCCATGGATAGGGTGGCCACTTCCATTGTCCCCCCAGAAAGGCTGATGGAGCGACTGGAGCAGGCTACAGAGTCCATCTGCCAGGCACACAGGGAGGATATGTTGGCGTCCAACATGGACAGGCGGGCGGCACTGGCGACTCTGCGGGAATCACTTTCCATGGAGTCCCAGCGCCACAGGGAAGGCCTGAGGGAAGAATTCCATCACCTCAGGTCGACCCTGTTAGAGCTTGAGGCTTCATCCCATAGAAGGACAGAGGAGCAGCTGGAGCGTCTGACACGGACGCTCTCGGCCGAGATGCAGGCAACTCGTGCGGAGGTCAGGTCATCCCGGAAGTTACTGCATGGGGACCTCCGCATGATTATAACCCAGAACCAGAACTACCAGACCCGCCTGCTTGCAGCCATGGAGGAGCAAACTCGTGCTTTGCGTGGGCTGCCTCCCATTGTCACACCATCTTCTGAGGCAGCTCCCCCACCTCCTGAGTCAGCTGCAGGGTCTGGCCAGAGCGATAGCGACTCATCTCCCACAACAGAGTAGCCGTGTGGGCCACAAGCCTATGGGGTGTTTTAGTTTCCCATGATCCACACAGGTGGATTGTGGCGTGCATCCTGTCCTCGGACCTCATAGGTGGCCCCCCCCCCCGCCGGCCCTTTCATGGCCATTTTTTCTCAATTTTTTTTTCTTTTTCAAGAGTGTTGCCTTGTGTGGGTACCTGGGCATACACTGTATTGTGGCTGGGCACATGCAGGCTTGTCCTGAGTTTGGTTTCGATGCTTGGGTACCAGACATCCACACCCCTCCTGCTTCCGTTTCCATGGGCTTGCAAAGGGTGTGCCCAAGTGACAGCAAATTACACGGTGACATTGGACTCCCATGAGCTGTTGGCCAGTCCATAGTCAATACTGTGTAGACATTCATAGTGTACATTGTTGTTGCACCTACTATGCATGATGGTTTGATATGTGCCTCTACTTACATATGTTGCTCATGTTTTGCAGGTATTTCACACAGTTCTTCACACGGGCATACTCTCTGGAGTCAGACTACATGTCGGTAGATGTGCACTGACACTTTTGCGTGGCGCCATCACTGTACATCTGGACGGTGAGGACATACCAGCAGAATCAGGTAATGAGACTACCATTGATTACATGCATTGTGTCTTGTTTGGGTGGGCTTCAGGGTGGGTTGGTGTGTAATTTGATTGAAATTACTCTTACACAGGTGTGTAGTAGTGGCTCCAGCGCGGTTAGCTGTTCAAGTGCGGCTATGTTCCATTTGGGGCACTGCTATTTGTGACACCGGTGTCATGTTGTGATGGCCAGTTTGTTTGCTCTCACATACCATGACATGGTGTCCTCAGTGGCGGGACTGTGAAGGGAATGGGTGACATGGCAATGTTGTCATGTAGTGAATCGCCTGTGGCAATGCATATTTGATTGATGGAGTTGTGTCTTTTCGTTGTGATGCATTGCTGGTGTATGTTTAGGTAGGGGTGCACACATAGTGACACTTCCATGTTAACAATCTCAGGCTGATGTGTATCTGACAGTTTATTGTCAAGTAATTTTGTGACATTGTCAGGTAGTGTCATCATTGATTGTCAGATGGTATGTGCCAGAGCAGTGTGCACTAGCCAGCACTGTGATTCCTAGGTGAAGAAGTTGGCCACCAGTTGCGTACGGGCTGCCTCCCCCCGTGCCCTTTCCCCTCCCATGCGCAGCGGGCGTGCATGTGGTTGTGGATGTGGGGGCACCACCATGTCCACGGGCAGGCCCCGGCATGTTGCAACGTTGTGCAGGACACATGCTGCCACTATGATCCTGCACACTATTCGGGGAGCATATAACAGCTGCCCGCCAGAACGGTCAAGGGAGCGAAAGCGTGACTTCAGCACTCCGAATGTGCGCTCCACTATGCCCCGTGTTGCAATGTGGGCTGTGTTGTACCTTACCTCGGGTGGCGTGGTGGGGTTCCGGATTGGGGTCATCATGTGGGGGCTGATAGGGCAGGCACTGTCCCCTGCGGAGGTGGTGATGGGTATCATTAGTGGTGTTGTGTCATGACCCAGTATCTGACATGCATGCATGTGCAGTGGCATTCATGCTCACCAAGCAGCCATGTATCTCCATGCTGGCCAGCCTCTAGGTCCCGGCATAGGGTAGACATTCTGTAGATGAAGCTGTCGTGGGTGGACCCGGGATAGTTGGCATATACTGATGTGATTATTCCCTTGGCATTGCATACAACTTGCACGTTGATGGAATGCCAGTGCTTGCGGTTTCTATAGATGTGCTCTGTTGCCCTGGGTGGACGTAGAGCCACATGTGTGCAGTCAATTGCACCAAGCACTTTGGGGAATTGAGCCACACCATAGAATTCCTGGATGCACGTCCGCCTTTCTGCATGAGTCCTGGGGAGATATATGTGCCTGCGGACTGATGGCCGTGCAGTGATGATGTTCAAGACCTGGTGTAGGCAGCGTGACTGCGTGGCCTGTGACACACCACCCACTATGGCACTTGTCCGCTGAAAGGATCCAGTGGCCAAGAAGTGCAGTACATTCAGGACCTTCTGCAGGGGGCTGAGTGCTTGGGAGCACAGGGTGGGTGATGTGAGGTCATCCTCCCACTCACTGACCAGGTCCAGTATGATGTGTGCTGGAAACCTGTACCTCCCATACACCTGGTCATCAGGCATCCCGAATAGGCTGGTTCTGGGTGTGAATATTCTGGCCCTGACTCTCCTCCTCCTCCTCCTTTGGTAGCCCACTGCCACTGCTGCTAGGAATGGTATGTTCATCCTGGCATCTGGCTTGTTTATTGAAAAGTGCGCAAATTAATGCCTTGCGCGTGTTCTAGGCGAGCGTGTGACCCTCGCACCCCTGGAATCTAGTTCCCACTCCAATAGCGTGTGGAAATTCCCACGCAGCAGGCATACAGGTGCGCTGACGTACTTGCGTGTGTAAGTGGCCGCGCACCCCTGAAATACACGTACATAGGCCAATGGCGTGTACGCGCACTTTTGGCCAATTACACGCGATGAAATACACGTACATAGGCCAATGGCGTGTACGCGCACTTTTGGCCAATTACACGCGATGAAATACACGTACATAGGCCAATGGCGTGGACGCGCACTTTTGGCCAATTACACGCGATGACACTCTGACGTGCAGTATTTCCACGTGTGCTCCGTCATCACGTGCTGAGTGGGGAACGCCCGTGCGGATCACGTCAGACGCGCTTACGCGGTGAGGGACTCTGGTCCAATAGAATCGCGTATGCGTGCTGACGCACTTACGCGCTAAGGGCCTTTCCTCGGATTTCACGCTGACGTGCAGGAATTTCACGTGCCAAATCACTCCGTATCAAGCTGGCCACCCGAAAACACACGGAACACCACGCTCCTGCCCAGAAGGCCGAGTTACTGCCCCCCAGTGCCCTGAGCAGCCTCCCACGTGCTATCTGCTGCTGCCTGCCTGCCTGCCTGCCTGCTGCCACCGTGCCCTGCCATTTGGTGCCTGCACATCAGCCATCTGCAGGGGTCCAGTTGCTGTGTCCACCCCTGCTGGAACTGAAGACTCCCAACTGGGATTACATCGCTCCACAGCCCAGCCCCAGGACCCAGTTGCCCACCCACACCTGCCTCTGGGGTTGCCATGTCGGGCACTTCCACATCTGGCACCAGTGGCAACCCCAGGCCAGAGGGGCAGAGGGGCACCAGCTTCACTGCCACCGAAGTTGGTGTCCTGGTGGAGCATGTCCTGGGGCAGTATGATGCCCTCTTTGCATCGTCCCGCGCCAGCAAGGAAGGACGGGAGAGGATCTGGGCCGACTGTGTGGTTGCCATCAACGCGGAGGGGGTGGCAACCCGCAACGTCCAGAAGATCAAGAAGCGCTGGGAGGACTTGAGGTCCAGGACCCTTGTGAAGGCCCGGCGCCTCGTGGAGGGGGGCCGGGGCCGCATGAGTTCCATCCAGAAGAGGGTCCTGGAACGCGTACGCCCAGCGCTCCACGCCCAGGTCCTTGAGAGGGAGGCCCGTCTGGAGTTGAGCGGTAAGTGTGCAAGCATTACTGTGTGAGACAGGGCATGTTGCGGTGTGCTGGTTCTATGATACTTGCCTGTATGTGTGCCATGGGCCATGTATGCATGTATGTGTGCAGGGACATCATGGTAATGCATGTGCGACCAGTGATGTGTGACCCACATGGTTGTTGCATGTGTTGAAATGCGGCATGGGGAGCCCTATGCAGATTTAGGACATGAGAGCATGCCAGTCTCTGTACCTGGACATGGATGGGGGTGAAGGATGGGTGCTGATGCCAGGTACATATATGGTAGCCATGTCTGTGTGCCTGACCTGCGTGTCTGTGACTTGTGCATGCCATGGATGCATGACACATGTGTGTGACAATGCACAGATTCAGTGACGCACCCAACTTACCCTTGTTTCGCCTGTGTTCGTTGTGTTTGGGGCCAGATGGATGTGACTGAGGTGAAGTGTGTGCATGTGATATGCATGAGCCATGATGCATGTGAGTTACATATCATTGAATGTTTCAAGAGTCAATTGGACATGCATGGAAATGTGCATGGCATGCACCATGCCTGTTACTGTGTGTGTTTTGCCTGGACTGACCCATGTGTTGTGGAGGGACATGATGGAAGTGTACTTTGACAGGGGTGCTCATCTGCTATTGCTTCCTGTCTAGGGGACCATTGTACAGTAGCCTGATGCTTGTGTCCTTTGTCTCCCTCTACGCAGCGGCTAGTGAAGAAGAGGGCGGAGACGGCGCTGTGGAGCAAGGCGGCGGGGATGCCCCCACGGCTGCAGCGGAAGGGGTGGGTGAGCCCCCACAGGGGCCTGCTACGGCGGGAGACGGTGAGGAGCCATCCAGGTTGGTGGTTTGCACAGAGGAGGAGGAGGCCGACACTGGTGCACACATGGGGCCTGGTGGGAGCATCCCTGCTGGTGCAAGTGGTGCAGTCCAGGGCCAGGGGCAGGAGGCAGCACAGGTCACCGTGGAGGTGCCTGTGCATGTCGCTGTCCCTGACCCTGTGAGTGCACCACCATGCACCAGCAGGGATGCCCCGTCCCAGGCCCGTCCGCAGGTAGAGGGGATGTCCATGTCAACTGACTCCCCTCCACCTGCGGCCGTGGGAACCCCTGGCCGCGTGGATCAGGTCCTGATTGGGGTCGCGATGCGCACGGCTGTGATTCGTGATGACGTGTGTGCTTCCCGGGAGGAGCACGCACGTCATCACGAAGTGCACCGTGCCGACGTGGCCCAATTGGGATCGGCCATGTTCGGGGGGTTCCTGCATGTGTTGGCCAATCTGACGGCCCTCTCCTCCTCTGTGCAGGCTATCCACCGGTCGTTTTCCTTGCCTTCTTCCGGCCCAGATGCCACCATGGCCCCCTGTGGACCTGCCCCGACCAATGCAGCCAGCTCGGTGGGGATCCCATCCCTGCCACAGTTGGGAGTCGGAGGTCCAGCAGGGGTGGACAACACAGCAAGTGGACCCCAGCAGATGGAAGATGTGCCGGCATCATCGGGCAGGGCACGTGCACGACGGCGTCGGTGGTTACCATCAGCCTGGATGCCGTCGTGCTGGCAGAGGCAGTGGCGTCGGAGGCAGCAGCGGGCTCGACGTGGGAGGCATCATGGCTCAGGGCCATCAAGATCAGAGGGGCAGGCATCGGCCGGAGGCCAGGGCAACCCTGGCATGGCGGTGTGTTCCGTGTGGGAGGAGTTTGGCCAGCGGATAGGTGCGGAGCGGCAGCGGGCGGAAGAGGAGCGGCTCGCCATGGCCAGGGCGGAGATCTCCATGCGTCGGGCATTGAGGCGGGCTGAGTGCCTCGAGGAGGCTCGCAGGGATTTTGGTGAGCACATGGGGTTGTCCCTGCGAGACCTCGGGGCCAGGACTGAGTCCCGCCTCCAGGACATTGACATGGAGTTCGAGGATGCCCTGGCCAGCATCACCAAGTGAGCCGCAGGACTAGCCCGCTGCCTTTGTATATAGTTTTTTAGTTAGTTAGTGCTGGGTTTCCTTTATTTATTTTTATTATTTTGGACCGCTCGGACAATGGCCACTTTTTTGTACATATTTTTTTAATTAGTTAGTATTAGGTTTCATTTGTGGTGTTGGGCTCATGGACCCTGGAACATTCCTGTATATATTGTTATTTTTTGGGAGATACATTTTTTTAATTTCTTATTGTTTACACCATGACGTAATGGTTTTTCTTTGATTTCCTACTACATGGTTTTGCTTTGGACAAATTCTATTGATTTTTTAATCCTTTGTTTTTTGGTTTATCATTTTTGTTCTCGGACATGGACCTTTTATTTACTTTGCCACATAGTTGTATGTTTTATTAGTTTACTTATTTTTTGTTTTTAATACATTTTTATATTATCTTACACTTGTGTCATTTTCTCTTTGGTTTCTTACATGTCATGATATGGGTTTTGACATTCACTTGCACCCATTGTGTATGTGTGTGTGACGGACATGTGTTCTTTTGCATACTTGCCTTTGGGGTTGTGTCATGTGATTGCATTCACTATGTGGGTGCATGCAATCCTTGCCTGGGTGTTTGTGCTGGGTATGCTGGCCATTACTGCCATGATTGTGTATCGTCAGGACCTGGGGCCAGGGGGACATGGGTGGGGGCCTGGTGGAGGGTGTCCCTGGTGGATGGGGGGTGGGGGTGGTGGGAGACATGGGTTGGACATGGGTGGGGGCCTGCTGGCAGGTTCCCCACAGTGCTGGGGGTGGGGGTGGTGGGAGACATGGGTGGGGGCCTGGTGGAGGGTGTCCCTGGTGGATGGGGGGTGGGGGTGGTGGGAGACATGGGTGGGGGCCTGGTGGAGGGGGCCCCTGGTGGATGGGGGGTGGGGGTGGTGGGAGACATGGGTGGGGGCCTGGTGGAGGGTGTCCCTGGTGGATGGGGGGTGGGGGTGGTGGGAGACATGGGTGGGGGCCTGGTGGAGGGTGTCCCTGGTGGATGGGGGGTGGGGGTGGTGGGAGACATGGGTGGGGGCCTGGTGGAGGGTGTCCCTGGTGGATGGGGGGTGGGGGTGGTGGGAGACATGGGTGGGGGCCTGGTGGAGGGTGACCCTGGTGGATGGGGGGTGGGGGTGGTGGGAGACATGGGTGGGGGCCTGGTGGAGGGTGTCCCTGGTGGATGGGGGGTGGGGGTGGTGGGAGACATGGGTGGGGGCCTGGTGGAGGGTGTCCCTGGGGGGTGGGGGGTGGGGGTGGTGGGAGACATGGGTGGGGGCCTGGTGGAGGGTGTCCCTGGTGGATGGGGGTGGGGGTGGTGGGAGACATGGGTGGGGGCCTGGTGGAGGGTGCCCCTGGGGGGTGGGGGGTGGGGGTGGTGGGAGACATGGGTGGGGGCCTGGTGGAGGGTGTCCCTGGTGGATGGGGGGTGGGGGTGGTGGGAGACATGGGTGGGGGCCTGGTGGAGGGTGTCCCTGGTGGATGGGGGGTGGGGGTGGTGGGAGACATGGGTGGGGGCCTGGTGGAGGGTGCCCCTGGTGGATGGGGGGTGGGGGTGGTGGGAGACATGGGTTGGACATGGGTGGGGGCCTGCTGGCAGGTTCCCCACAGTGCTGGGGATGGGGGTGGTGGGAGACATGGGTGGGGGCCTGGTGGAGGGTGTCCCTGGTGGATGGGGGGTGGGGGTGGTGGGAGACATGGGTGGGGGCCTGGTGGAGGGTGTCCCTGGTGGATGGGGGGTGGGGGTGGTGGGAGACATGGGTGGGGGCCTGGTGGAGGGTGTCCCTGGTGGATGGGGGGTGGGGGTGGTGGGAGACATGGGTGGGGGCCTGGTGGAGGGTGTCCCTGGTGGATGGGGGGTGGGGGTGGTGGGAGACATGGGTGGGGGCCTGGTGGAGGGTGTCCCTGGTGGATGGGGGGTGGGGGTGGTGGGAGACATGGGTGGGGGCCTGGTGGAGGGTGTCCCTGGTGGATGGGGGGTGGGGGTGGTGGGAGACATGGGTGGGGGCCTGGTGGAGGGTGCCCCTGGGGGGTGGGGGGTGGGGGTGGTGGGAGACATGGGTGGGGGCCTGGTGGAGGGTGTCCCTGGTGGATGGGGGGTGGGGCTGGTGGGAGACATGGGTGGGGGCCTGGTGGAGGGTGCCCCTGGGGGGTGGGGGGTGGGGGTGGTGGGAGACATGGGTGGGGGCCTGGTGGAGGGTGTCCCTGGTGGATGGGGGGTGGGGGTGGTGGGAGACATGGGTGGGGGCCTGGTGGAGGGTGTCCCTGGTGGATGGGGGGTGGGGGTGGTGGGAGACATGGGTGGGGGCCTGGTGGAGGGTGTCCCTGGTGGATGGGGGGTGGGGGTGGTGGGAGACATGGGTGGGGGCCTGGTGGAGGGTGTCCCTGGTGGATGGGGGGTGGGGGTGGTGGGAGACATGGGTGGGGGCCTGGTGGAGGGTGTCCCTGGTGGATGGGGGGTGGGGGTGGTGGGAGACATGGGTGGGGGCCTGGTGGAGGGTGTCCCTGGTGGATGGGGGGTGGGGGTGGTGGGAGACATGGGTGGGGGCCTGGTGGAGGGTGTCCCTGGTGGATGGGGGGTGGGGGTGGTGGGAGACATGGGTGGGGGCCTGGTGGAGGGTGTCCCTGGTGGATGGGGGGTGGGGGTGGTGGGAGACATGGGTTGGACATGGGTGGGGGCCTGCTGGCAGGTTCCCCACAGTGCTGGGGGTGGGGGTGGTGGGAGACATGGGTGGGGGCCTGGTGGAGGGTGTCCCTGGTGGATGGGGGGTGGGGGTGGTGGGAGACATGGGTTGGACATGGGTGGGGGCCTGCTGGCAGGTTCCCCACAGTGCTGGGGGTGGGGGTGGTGGGAGACATGGGTGGGGGCCTGGTGGAGGGTGTCCCTGGTGGATGGGGGGTGGGGGTGGTGGGAGACATGGGTGGGGGCCTGGTGGAGGGTGCCCCTGGTGGATGGGGGGTGGGGGTGGTGGGAGACATGGGTTGGACATGGGTGGGGGCCTGCTGGCAGGTTCCCCACAGTGCTGGGGATGGGGGTGGTGGGAGACATGGGTGGGGGCCTGGTGGAGGGTGTCCCTGGTGGATGGGGGGTGGGGGTGGTGGGAGACATGGGTGGGGGCCTGGTGGAGGGTGTCCCTGGTGGATGGGGGATGGGGGTGGTGGGAGACATGGGTGGGGGCCTGGTGGAGGGTGCCCCTGGTGGATGGGGTGTGGGGGTGGTGGGAGACATGAGCAGGTGTGCAGGGTAGTTCCCTGTGGTGTGTGCTGCCTGCAGGGGCCGTGGAGGGTGTACAGGTAATGCCTGGGAGCACACAGCCAATTCGCGTGTGGAACTTCCCGCGCACCCCTGAAATCCACGTACCCGGCCATATCGCGTGTGCAACTTCCCGCGCACCCCTGCAATCCACGTACCCTGACTAATCGCGTGTGGAACTTCCCGCGCACCCCTGAAATCCACGTACCCGGCCATATCGCGTGTGCAACTTCCCGCGCACCCCTGCAATCCACGTACCCTGACTAATCGCGTGTGGAACTTCCCGCGCACCCCTGAAATCCACGTACCCGGCCATATCGCGTGTGCAACTTCCCGCGCACCCCTGCAATCCACGTACCCTGACTAATCGCGTGTGGAACTTCCCGCGCACCCCTGAAATCCACGTACCCGGCCATATCGCGTGTGCAACTTCCCGTGCACCCCTGCAATCCACGTACCCTGACTAATCGCGTGTGGAACTTCCCGCGCCCCCCTGAAATCCACGTACCCGGCCATATCGCGTGTGCAACTTCCCGCGCACCCCTGCAATCCACGTACCCTGACTAATCGCGTGTGGAACTTCCCGCGCACCCCTGAAATCCACGTACCCGGCCATGTCGCGTGTGCAACTTCCCGCGCACCCCTGCAATCCACGTACCCTGACTAATCGCGTGTGGAACTTCCCGCGCACCCCTGAAATCCACGTACCCGGCCATATCGCGGGTGGAACTTCCCGCGCACCCCTGCAATCCACGTACCCTGACTAATCGCGTGTGGAACTTCCCGCGCACCCCTGAAATCCACGTACCCGGCCATATCGCGTGTGGAACTTCCCGCGCACCCCTGCAATCCACGTACCCTGACTAATCGCGTGTGGAACTTCCCGCGCCCCCCTGAAATCCACGTACCCGGCCATATCGCGTGTGCAACTTCCCGCGCACCCCGGTATACACGCACACGTTTATTTTTTCTCTCAGCGCGTGTCTGTGTTTGTGGGTACCCCTTTGTACGTCATTTGTCCTGGAGGGCCACAGTATTGGAAATTGATCATGTCTGTATATAGGTGCTATTTGTTGGCGCACCTTTTAGCGCACATTTCTTGCAGGCGCAGAGACGCTACCGCCTGCTTTCTTGTGGCGGTCGTGTTTGTGCCTGTTTGTGCCTGTGCGCTGCTTTGAGCGTGCGTTTTTTTGCCCTATTCTATTCCATGAATACGTGTTGTATGCGAGCGTGTGGGCGTTCCGCGCACTTGCCTCCTAAACTTTCCCCGTGCCGCCCACATTCTTCCCCATTCCGAGTGTTGTGCCCCATTTTATTCCCCATTCCGAGTGTCCCGCCCTGTGTTCCGCCTACTTTAGAGCTGTGCGCTGCGCTCGGAGTGATAGCGCAGTGGCCGTGGCGCACGACGTTGGTTGACCTGTGCGCCGGCCTGCGCCGCGCACTTTTTCAGCGCACGTCCTCTGCTTTTCTTGCGCACGGACTTCCATGAATCGACGTGCGCTGGTTTCCCTGCGCTTTTCGCTAATTTTCGGCGCAGCGCACGTATTGGCCCCTCTGCGCCGGGATTTTCGGCGCACATTTATTCCATGAATCGGCCTGTAAATCTTTTAACAAGAAATCGACTAATTGGGAAAGTGGCACTGGAATAGAGTCAATCCCTGACAGAATGGGTCATCCCGGTGGTGGACTTATTCCCTTGTGTAATATAGGCAAAGCACAAAATGCTGGACATTTTGGATGGGCATGTGTGAACAATTCATACTCAACTGCTAATATAGCCTTTGCTCAAAGCTTCTTCTAATATAGGACCAATCATCTGTTTCATAGTTGATGTAGGGTCACTTGCCAGTCGTCTATAGCTTGAGTGATCATGTAGTAATATGTTTACCATATTCCAGTAATCACCAGACTCTATGATTACTGTAGCTCCCCCCCCCATGTCCGCAGGTTTAATTAAAATGGTTGTCTGTAAAGATTGGCCTCAACCCCATAGAGCTGAAGCCTTTTTCCTGGTGGTCATTTTCATCTAACTTTTTTGTAAATTAGGGGTTCCCCTGTATCCTTATCTATGCCCCCCACTACATAACACTGCCATCCCCAACCCTGTACCCCCAAACACAACATATATATAAAAGACATTCAACGAAAACGAGCATGGGGGAAAACCTTGAGTAATCTGCAAACAAGGAAAGTGACCTTGTTAAAAACACAGCATACGCTTCAAAATGGTTTGGTGCAACACAAAAACACTCTCAAATATGTGCTTAGACCTTGCATTTGCAGGTAAATACCTAGCAGATCCTTTCGATTTGCAGGTAAATATCTATCTATAGTTTTACCCTTTGACTTAACTTACCTAATGTAGTCTTATGGCAGAGGGAGGGGTTGTTATTCCGGGATAATGACCAACCACCAACCACCAAGTTATTGCCTGAGTCGAAGCCGAGGGCCGTAAATTGGTGACAGGTCATTATCTCAAGCAATAACTATCCCTCCAGAGGTCTATATGGCTATTAGCACATGGTGTTAATAGTAATAAAGGTTTTGAGGTTGCTGTGGTGAAGAAATATTTACTGGAGGCTTCCAGCCCTTTAGGATGAGGTAGCAATACCCTTGAGATGGATGGGGATGCAGAATTTACTCAAACATCAATAATCGAAAAGAACTCAGTAGTTGGCAAAAGGATAACTGTTTTAATATCAATTATCAAAAACAGGGAGTACAATGGACATCAACGGACGTCTCAGCGTAAGATCTCTCAATGCATCTTAAAAAAAGCATTCTTTTATAGCAAAAAATTGTCATTGGTGACGTCAACCTACGTATTGCTAACGTCATCCTATGTGGCAAACTACAAAAACCTACCTAGTGAAGAAAGTGATTGGTTCTTAAGGAACTTCTAAGTATACGATCCATACTCATCTACAGGAGTGAAGAAAAGTGATAGGTTTCTTATCATCAGGTGGGGTAACTAAGCCCTCCGCTTAAACAGGTCACTATGAACGTCACTAAATACACAACGTCCATTGGCTACACAAACTATAGTTAGCATTCTAACCCTCTGTGAGTACTTTTCCACCTATGTTAACAGCACGCAGACTGGGCTTCCAGGTGCTGGTGAGCTAGTCTTCAACCATACCTTATCATCAATAAGCATATTCATCTATCATCACCTCAGTGGTCTGCTGTCAATTATGACTTTGAATTTGTGCTTGGGAGTATTCTTTGATCTGGAGAATTCAGGGGAGTGGAGGCACGCTCTGCCCTCATGCGTAGGTGTGACCATCTTGTTCATCCAACTTCATCCTTCCACGTGACTGAAGACCACAAAATTGAGCCTTAGTGTATTTAAAACACTATTTTCTAATAGACCTCTGACGTCTTCCTTGTTTGTGTCTATGCCTTCTGAACAAGAGTCCTGTTCTTTCACGCAATTTGTATCCAATGTCTGCTCAGCCCAGCCTGATAAGGCCTTGGCTCCTTGGCTCATCCAGTCTCGCATTTCTGAGATTCACTTCGTAATTCACTTGTTCTCTAACAGCGACACACTGGAAAAGAGGTCTTCCTTCTTTAGCCAAGCTCTGCTATAACACGTAGTAGAAGCATCCATTCTTTACTCATTTATATAGATAAGTATATGTTGGCGCATGCTGCAATCTATCCCCTACTTAGCTAGCCTCAAGAATACTTGATCTGCTTGTGTTTCTTTGCATCTGTACTCACGTAAAATGACTTGACATCTTCATCAGTTCTCTAGCATTGATCTGCATGACATCACCATCCTTCTTTGCCATTCATTGGTCCTGCTTCTTCCGGGATTTCATTAAAATGGCCATCATACAGTGTCGTATGCAGGTATGGTTTCCTCAATGGGAACCTTGCCTCCAGGATTCTCCTCGGTATCGGTATTTTCACTGGTACCGCACGTGTCTCACACTCTGGTTCCCAACCAATAGGCAATATGGGCAAAGTGGTTGAGGGTGGTACTTGGCTCCTTCTCTACAAAAATATGTTAGTTTAAAAGTGAGTAAAGCACACTAGATGTGTTATCAAATTAAATGCAATTTTATTTTTGTAATATTTAAATACTTTTCTTGATAAGGAAAGAATTTGAATTGCAAACTTGGCTAAACTGGAATAGCTTTAGAAGGAGTTTGCATTAGGAGCAATGTTAAAGTGAACAGGTTTTCTTTAAAAAAAAAATGAACTAATCGCATATTTTAGCTTTCAATTTGGTGTGATATGTTCGCTTGGAATGTCATATTGAAAGAAATCTTGCTCAGAAATGTTATCACTGTATTTTGAATGCAGACACATGCTTTCAATTGATTCCCTGGCTGCTTCTCAAGTTAAAATGTCGGGAATACCAGTAGTTATTGACTGCATTGAAAATATTCTAATTGGTCAATAACGATATCCATTTGCAAGTCATAATTAATCATTTTTGTGAAATTTGGTCGACTGCTAAGAAACGTTTGTTGTTGTGGGGGGTGGAAGGGGGCATACATCTACTCTTAAAGCATGTTTGTGAAAGGAGCAGGCTAGAATGGGAGTTACTAAGGCCTGTGGTCCTCAGTAACTCTCATTCCAGCCTGGAATAGCAAGCATAGTAATCATGCAGGTTGTGGATGCAGAGGTTATGTATACTAAAAGCACTTAAGCTGGTATAAGAAGGGACACATCCATTCTCTGCTATAGTAGATTTGAAGCAAATACAATGTACTAACTGTACCAGGTGATCCATACACAGACTGAAAACTCAGCCTCCTTCTCCCCCTCTCTCTGTCTCATTCTATGAGCCAGCCTCTTTTTATGTGGGTGGGAGGCATACTCTCAGCTGCACCGCCAGATGGAATAGATATCTTGAGTGGGGCAGAAGCTGTGGTTTCTTTTGCAAAATAATATGTGAAAGAATTCTGTTGCATTCTTTGTTGCAGGTTTTGGATGTGAGGATAGAATGTCTGTGACATCAATCACTGAATTAGTGCCCAAGGGCCGTTTGGGCACAAGATTTCCTGTGTTCGCGCGCGCGCGTGCGCACACACATGCGCGCGCGCGCGCGTGCTCTCCCATGTCCACAGCCAATAATACCTAAGATCACAAAACGAGTGCTCTTTTCATCTCAGCACTAGGCGTCCCACCTATTAATGGCTAAAACTGCAACACTGTCCCGTCTTCAAAGTCTTAAAAGGGTGTTCTCGTGGATACGTCTCTCTCTCTCTCTCCCTCTCCCTCTCTCTTTCTCTCTCTCTCTCTGTCCAATGCATCTTTTAGTTAAGTTTTCATTTAAAAATGTTCCACTTTACAAAAATGTGTCACCTCCCCATCACGCAACAGATAGTAGACACGACTGTTCCTTTCAGGTTCTTTTTTTCGAAATGGCGACCAGCATTTGTGATCCCGCGAGCTTGGAAATTCAGGCTCAGGTCTGGTCCCACATTGTGCAGCATGAACTTTGGGCAACGAAATAATCAGCTTCCATATTTATAACTCATCGACAATGAGCAATATCACAAAAGGGCTGTGAGCTGCACACATCCCTTTTGGCAAGATCAGTGGTGTGTGTACAGCAGCACAGGACAAATTGCTCCATTTCAAAAGGAAGGGAGCTTGTCTTTTTGAAGGACTGCTTTCACCGCTGAATAGATGCTGAAGTGGGGACAAGTGGCACCGTGTGTGCTCAGTGGCTTCAGCAAAGGCCCTTAACAGAGCTGCACAATCATGTGTTCTCCACTCTGCCACCACTCTGAAGCCCCCTGCCCAATGAATATTCATAACCGGCGCAATGGGGATGCAGTCTGGAAGTCAAATTATGTACCTCAAAAAGGCGAGAATTGGGGCACTCAGAAAGTACAAACCACAGAACTGCATTACAGAGGTTATGAAATGTATAATTTAGAGCCAATCCACAAAGATGTAACTGACTTGCCGCTGACTTTTACCTGCAAAAGAATATTCGATCCACAAACAAGTTACTGCAACTCTTACTTACTCCTAACTTTCTTCTAGTAATTCAGGAGTAAGCCAAAAGGATATAAGAGTTACTGATGGTAACTACCGTTGAGGATAGCATAGCCATCTATAGGTTTGGAGTTACATATAATAACTTGTTTTTGAACAGCATAGACATCTCTGGATTTATGTCAAGGGAAAGACATAGCTCAACATAGTATTTTCTTCTTGTGTAGTCCAGCAAGGTTCTAGGTCAAATCAGTTGTAAGTCAGAGTTGATGAGGTGGCTGGAAACATGGGCGAGATCACACAGTGTACCGTCACTGCTTTCCCAGCCACCCAAGGCCCTTTCCTGGGGGCCACCATCTTGATTGTGGGGAGGCAAAAGTGAGCCCCCCACCGTTGCCTTCCCATACCCCAACCCTACTCTCCACCCCAAGTCATCCCGCACCCTTCCCCCTCCTTCCTTCCTTCTCCTCACTTACCTGCTCGACCGGAACGTCCTGCCCCGGCAAAGCACTCCGGCCTGTCCTCAGTCACCATAGAAATAGAAAAGGGATTCTGTCTTGGTGGCCTTCTCGTGGAGATTAGGCTCCTGCAATATGTGCAGACCCCGACTCTGACAAATCCTGGGGTGCTATTAGCTATAAACCCCCTTGTTGGGGGCATAAAGGACTGGTAACGGCCCTGAGCCTTTGCCGAGGCCCTCCATTTACTCAGGCCTGAATAGACCCTGGCTAGCGGTTCACTACTGGACATGTAAGCCCCCCAAAGTGGAGGTGATTGCTCAAGAGTGGATCAGAGTTATGCATAGTAACTATAAAATCTGCAAAGTGTCACCTAACAATGTTGGGGTGATCTTTACACGATCAGGACCAGCATTTCCTTAACTGTCAGTGATGTGTCGAGATTTTCTGTCCGATGTCTGATTTCTCAGAGGTCATCTTGTGTGTGGTATGAGCGTGCGATTTCAAAGTTTATCCTGGAGTCAAAAGGGAGCCAGCAAAGCTAGATAAGGGAGGTAATAATTTGGTTGAAATGTTAGAAGCTTGCTATGAGGCATGCAGATGCATGCAGAGGTAGGTCAGGTGACTTTCACTTCATGCATAGGCACTTCAGAAACAGAAAGTAAGTGCACGTACGTGATTAAGATGGACTGGACAGGCAACCCCACCATCCCATTCAAAATTCATCACACTCCACTCAACAAATATGATCAATGCAAGCCTACCAAACAAAGGTATTGATATTTAAATATAATCTGTATTAGCACATGGAGATCGCTATTGACTTCCTCTCAGGCAATCAGAATGATCAGGCAATCAGAATGGTCAGAGTGCAGTCAATAACTTCCATTAACATCCTTGGCGGGGGAGCAAGCCAATCAGGAGGCACAGAACATGGGCCGAAACTGCTAATCTCAGCCCGCGCTCCAACCCGCCTGATGGCCAGTTCCCCTGTCTGTCATCTTCCCCCCATCGACTCAACAGTAATTTGTCCCCAGATCTCCCAAACCCCACTTACCTGATTGCTGCAGTGGAGGGTTACGCTGCCGCAGCTCCTGCAGCTTCTGTCCCCACTCCGTTTTCCCACCATGGAAATGGAAGAAGGGCTCCGTATTGAGCCCCGTCTTCCTACTCCATGGCAGCCATGTTTGTGTTTGTATAATATTTTATTTCTGTGAACAGGGAGCCATGTGGCAACCCGTTCAAGGAAAAAAAATACTTTCCAATTTGCCCCGTCCCAGGCCATGGGACGGGTGCTAATAGAATTAAGCACCCGTTATAAGGGCTGGAACAGGTGTTAACGTCCAAGGGCCGTTAACACCCACTCCAGCCCTAGGAACGGGTTCTTAATGCTTAAGTATTGACTGCATTCTGAATCTGAACATTTTGACCTGAAAAGCAGACAGGGAAACAGAAATGCAATTTCCAGGCAAGATGTCTTTCAAAAAGACACTTGTCCTCTAGAGGACCTGTTTTTCACTGCAACATCATGTTTAACATACCAAAGAAAAGATAAAACATGGAAAATGCTTTCACTTTCTTCTAGAGGAACTATTTACTTTTACACGACCCTTGATATCTGCTCATGTTAAACCAAGTTTGCAATTGAAATACTTAACTTATGAAGACAACCTTGTTATGTAAATACTGCTAAATAAAACCACATTTAATTTACTGAGTTTGTCTGTTCATTTTTTTTACTTCACCACCAAAACTCCAAAACGTGATTTGTTAGGAGCACTATGTGGTAATAGCCTAATAGACCTTGGATGGGGTCATAATCACCTCTGTCTAAAGGCTATTTTTTTTTGTTATTGCTATTTTAAATGATGATGTTTAGAAAGGTACTCCTACTAACTAGATTCATAAGATCATATTTGGACTCCTTCGACCAGGTATCCAGGTGCTTACAAGCACATACTACAACTTCCATAAGCATTTAGGGGGAACAAGTTCAAATGTCTTCCAGGTCTGACATTGATATTGCTTCAGCAGTTTGACCTGAGTTATTAGGGCTGGAACACTAGCTCATTCTCATTTAAGGGTACCAGGCTTTCACCACATACTGGCATATACCAGGTGGTCCATATCAGCCCAAACCAAACATGTGCTCCCTAAGCACTGTCACACCTGTGACGGGGAATGAAAGGACCAATTTAGAAACGTACATTTCTCTATTGGAGAACCTTTGGAGAATCTTTGCAGTCAGTGGGCAAAATAATACATGTGCTTGGCATAACATGCAACTAAATAGAAGTGCAAGGCCACTGATCGTTCCAACAAAGGCTTCTGACTTGCTGGGGACTGTCCATGTGATATTTCTGCATTTTAAAGGCCAAACACAAAAAAGACAAACCACCCTGTCATAACCCACCAACCCCCTTCCCAGCCTAACACATCCTCCCTCCTCTCCCACACAGACAGTCATGCAGACATGTATTTATCCACCCCCTCTCTTCTCCGCCAAATTCTCACTCCTTCAAACACAGACACTCACTCACAAACACAGAAAAACACTTATCCGCGACTTCCCTCATCTGGCTGCGCTTATCAGCCCCTGCGCGCACTTGTGTGCGGCAGGGTTATGACTGTTTGATTTAGAAAGACCACTCGGGCGGTCTTTCTAAATCAGTCTTTTTTAAATTCGAACATTTTAAAAAGACCATTTCACTTAATACCACAGGGACATCTTTCCTTTTCTTTTCCTTTTCCTTTTTTGATATCTTTGATCTCTAGTCATGGGCCAGTTGCTCCTCTCACAGAATGTAATGGCCTGATCACTCGTGATAGATTATTTCGGTTTATTGCTTGTATCACCCAGGTCAGGGTTTGAGTGTCCTATGCAACACCCAAAGCAAAGGAGTGAGGAAAAGAGGGCTTGGCAGGCAGAGAGGATGGCCAACTACACATACTCTTTCTTGTTGGTTTGTGACACCCATTTTGATTTTCAATGCCCTCCCCTCTTTCTTAGGCTCCTTAATTTTCTTCTACCATTGCATTTTCTAGTACTCCTCCACACTCTCTCTAGCTTCTCTCAGCTTTTCTTCTTTTTCTCCTTACCTTGCCCTGCTTTCTGATCGTTCACTGCCCTTATTAACTCCTGTGCCAACTCCTTACTCTTTTTCTCCAGTTAATTCCCCTTTTGTTTCAACCTCTTCTAAATATACTCCTTTTCCTGCTCCTCAATGTTGCCCCTTCTATTTCTACATTTGCAATCGACCTGCCCCTCTCACCAGATACTCTCTCTATCTGATAACTTCATCTGATCTGAATAGTCCAGGTATCAATTCTGTTTAACACTTTATTCACCCTTTGTGACACCATACTCACCGTATTCACCCCTTTGGGTACTGTGATCACTGTGTTCCCTTTCTTCACAACCTTGGGCACTACTATCACTCCTCTAACTTTCTTCACCCCTTTAAGTACTATAAACACTGTTTTCATCTTCACTGCTATCAAAGTTTTCACCTTCCTCATCCCACCTTATTCACTGCTTTGGGAGTACTGTCAATGTCCCTGTCTTCTTTATTTACCCCCTTTGGGAACTACAATCATTATTTCACCTTCATCATCCCTGTGAGCACTACTATAATGGTTCTCATCTTGCTCTTCCTTGTGATTACTACAATCCCTGCTCTCAATGTCTTCAACCCCCCCCCTGGATCTTCTTGTCAATGTTCCTAACTTCTTCGCACCTCTGGGCACTACTATCCCTCAGATCACAATTTCTGTCTTTGGACACGACTCTCAGGCTTCTTACCAATCACTCTAGTGTTCTTGGCTCCTCAGTTTGGTTCCCTGTGTCTCTCCTACACCCCCCAGATTTCAGTGTGGTCGAACCTCTTGGATCCACCTTGCATTCTGCGGGTCTTGGTGCAAGCCTATCCTTCACCGTTTTCCAGATATAGTGCTATCTCCACTCTCCGGTCTCCAACTCCTATTTGAAACACCCAGACTGCCAGAATGAGCTTGTGGGATTTCATAGCATTGTTTGTCCTCCTCTGTGCTGTGTTCTTTGTGAGGATCTGCACTTGTGTTTTTACATTGGTGCCTGGCTAAGATTAGCTGCCTTCCCTAGGTTTATCTGAACTTATTTTGGTGTGTTGGGTGTTTAGGGGCCAGACAACGCCTTTATTCAGCCTGGCTGCCATCATGTAAACCACGTTCCCCTTCCTGTTGTTGTACAGTGCTTTTTGGGAAGGACACCTATTCACTGCTTCATCTGCTAGATAACCTTGTTCTGATAAATCATGTGAAGGTCTTTCTAACCCTCCTGAATGTACAAAGAATGCTGGCTCTCAGTAACGAGGCAACTTTGTATTCTTAGTGGGGGCAACACTCTGCCAGTAACAAATGGGCTAGTAACTTTGTATCATTTGCAACTGGCAACATCATATCACTCCCTGGTATTCAGAATTGGGCAGGCATATCTTTTAAGCTTTGAAATGCTTTCCTTTCCACTGCGGGATGTTTTGAAACAATCACATGATGATTTTCAATAATATCTTGAGGAAACAGGGGCCCTGTGGCGTCGTATCCAGCCCACGTTAAAGGGAAGGAACTGATGCTGCAAGGCCTCAAGAGACGCGGCGGTGGCCAGTCAAAAGCTAAATGGGGGCGGTTTGGTGTATGGCCAAATTTGGGTTGTTTTCCCGAAGTAAAACTGATTTGCGGCGACATCTACAACGGTAGATTCTGCCGCAATTGTTTCTACTTTGATAAAACAACCCAAATCCATTGTAACAAGTGCCCTTTGCTTATGACATCACACCCAGAGTACCTTCCATTCAGGAAATGGAGGGGATTGGAATAGGAAGAGAACACTAACAGAAGGCAAGATGGTGCAGGCCTGCATTTGCTCTCTGGATGTTCCAACCCCACCCATTTCCCATGCCTGCTAGCTTCAAAAGGACTCTAGTGGTCAGAAACCTGGTGTGGGGCTGACTATACTATGTCAGTCCTCCCTCTGAAGCACTGTTCCCAGTAGACCTCCTGCGGTGGGTTTCTAAGCCCTGGGGGAAGGTGTGACCATTTCTGCTCAGGAATCAAAAAGGCATCATCCTGGATATTGTTCTACATGGCAGCATAGACACTAATATTGATTGGTTCTATCATACTTGGGGACTAGGCACCAAAACACATCAGTCCTTTTATAGTTGGGTCCTGCACGCAGAGCCCACAGTGGTGTGATATCAAATTGATGTGCCTTAATAACTGTGTGATTCCTGCAGTCACCAGGCCAAACCGGGCATGGTTTCTATGTATAGTTTTAAGTGCCACCAGAGGGTCTAGTTTACACAGTCATCAGTGTTTAGGTCAGAGGTGCAGACAGTTAAAATGCCACCTCTGTCCACATGAATTTTGTGATTCAGCAGCTGTTAGGCATGCAAAGATTACCTTTGTACTTGCTCTGTGCCACTGCAGAGCTGGCTCTGTAGATGTCAGTAGACTGGTTAATACAAGGCACATTTGTGAACTATCACTTTGGCACGGAACATTTTAAAAGGCAGTTCTGATTAGCAGATGTCCTTTTAGAAATGTGATTGATTGCATAATTTTATGTTGATAAATAACAAAAGAAAGCTCAGGCAATCTTAACCTCACCAGATGGCATTCTGTCACAATAAAACATTTGCGACGTAACATTGCTTGTCTATAATATACTCAAGCAGAACCTCACTTGATTGGTTTCACCCTCAGCAATCAATAATGGCGCCTTCACCACAATCTTAAAACTTTCCAGCTACCATTGAAAACAGCAGTGGCCACATAATCATCCCGGTCTGTATGCCCGCCAAAATCTAAACCCTCCTCGCCATCGTTAACACAAGAACTGTAAGACAACAAACTCCTCATTCAAAGACGAAAGTATTGCTACTGCAGCCTTGCATCACTGGGAGAAACACCATCTCAGCTCACATTTGAACAACCGGCTATTACAGGAGCCTCTTACAGAGGCATATCCCTCTTCAAAGTTGTCAAGAATGGCAAGAAACCCCTTCCAGATCCCCCAACTCCTCTATCAATAGACACATGACATTTCTGTGAGCAATTGTTCATCACAATAATTGATTGACCAAATCAAGAGTACTTTAA
Source organism: Ambystoma mexicanum (assembly GCF_040938575.1). Lineage (NCBI taxonomy): Eukaryota > Metazoa > Chordata > Amphibia > Caudata > Ambystomatidae > Ambystoma > Ambystoma mexicanum. The sequence continues at coordinate 1,314,133,749 of NC_090934.1, forward strand.
CAGTACCAGAGAAGCCTCCCGTGCTACCACCCACCATCCCTTTCAAGACATTCAAATAGATCACCTTTAGTTAGCAATTAGAAATAAAAAGAAAACATTCCACCTATTAATTCATTTTTAAAGTGGTGGGGAGTATATATGTTCTGTAAATTGGTTTGAGAGATTTTAGCGAGTGGGTATGACTAATCAGATTGGTACAGTGGGGATCTTCCAGAGAATGGGCCTCATTACACGGTAGGCGGTAAGGGTTTACCGGTACCGGTATTTTACCGGTACTGGTAAACCCTTACCGCATTACTACGAGGTCCCTTTGCGGGTTGGTACATTAACGCCTGCTTTTAGCAGGTGTTAAAAAACGAACCCGCAAAGGGACCGGGGTGCTAATTACGGTACCGCAATTTGCGGTACCGTAATTAGCGCCTTCCCCATTCCCATTATGCCCTATGGGGCAAAAATGGGAATGGGGAAGGGCAATGGAGGAAGGAGGAATTACCGCCTTCCCAACCTTGGAATAGGGCGGTAATTCCCCTTTCCTCCAAGGCAGTACCGGTAAATTACCGGCATGAACCATGGCGCTAATAGCGCCATGGTTTACCGCCTACCGTGTAATGAGGCCCAATATCTTTAAAGTGACTTGAAATAGTGCACTTCTCTGCACAGCCTTCACAAATATGTTGTAAAAAACATAGAGTTTAAAATCAATTCTGGATGTAAACCTGTATAATACTCCAATAGATGCCAGGTCACCTGGAGCCAAAGGAACATCATGGTGCCTTTCTCAATAATATATGCCAGCATTGCCACTGTACATTTTCATGCTGCTTGTTTCCAAAACAATCATCTGGCCTGTTTCAATAGTATATGCCAGGGCAGCCTCCCCTTTCATGGAGCTTGCAGCCAAGGAAAATTAGAAGTTTTTTCACACAATATAAATCAGCATTGCCACTGTAAAACAAATGTCCCTGTGTCTTGCTGTCACAGTTAAAGCTCATACCACTGTCTCTGCCCATTTTTGCTCCAATGTCACACTCTTTGATACCAGTTCTGCCCCATGTTTCTCGCCCTACCCTAGTTCCCCATATGGGGCACACACCACCCCACATCTGTCACATGTAGCTCGCATTGCCCAAGTATGGCTTTATGGTGCTATGAATGTTCCAATTCAGCCTCTGTATTCCTCCCAGTGCCTAGGATTTGTGCCAAGGTGGCTCTGACTGACCAGTTTGGTCCCAATAGGGTGTTCAGTGACCTTGTTGTATCCCAATGGGGCTCTTAATGTCCCCATCATTCTGTGTCAATGGGGATTTCTGTGCCCTGCTCTGTCCCAATGGAGCTCTCGGTGCCAATTTTTTATTTTCTCAGTTCAGACCCAACAGAATCTTAAGTGCCCAGAGTCCTCCACAAAAGGACTCATAAAGCACAGTTCTGCCCCAAAGTGGCTCTTTGTGTCTGAAAATGCATCTTTGCCAATAACACATGCACACACATGCATGCAGACACACACACACATACATACATTTACAAAAACGTGCAGGCATACATCACATGTGTTTAAAAAAAACACCTTGTTATGCCAGTCCCTTCAGCTCTGCTCCTCCTCTCTGATTCCAGCGGTTCTGGGCCTCTGCGTAGAATCAGGGAGCAGGGAGGAACATTTAATGTCAACCTTCCACCCTGACCGTGCAAATTACTGACCCAACACCCATTAGTATTTTTAGTGAAATTTTAGATCAAGAGGTTGCTAACCAATGACACAATCATATCATCACCCATCACTTTGTGTAAATCAAAATCTAATTTGGATGTTTTGCACCAAATCGCATACAAAGCAATCCCTGCCCTTCAAGATCCCCTCCAAGCCTTTGGCAGCTTTTGGCACCATCGCCCATTCAATACCACTCAACACGCTCTCAACACACATGGTTCTCAATGAGACTGCCCTACACTGGTTAACCCCTTACTTCTCAAATTAGCAGCAATTCATACTGATGGGCGCTACCAGGTCACAGTATGTACCTCTCACGTACAGATATTACCAGGGACCCATCCTCTACTCTGCCATCTTCCATCCCTGCGTTAGCGAGGACTTCTTGCCAACAACTGAAGAGCTGCACCAACAAGGACATACAACAAATGAAATCCTGCCTCCCTCTCACCCAACTAAGGGTACAACACACATCTTTAAATCCGATCAGTACTAAAACTAAGTTCATTGTCAATGCCAACAGTTCACATACAGGTAAATACCTTCACCCTCCAGCCCATGAGAAACAACAAACTACTGAGACTCTAATTCAGCCAGACACATTCCCTACCACGGTCTCCCACTTAGTGTGAAATATGAAAATGTACCATGCAGACTCATGTTACGGAACCACTATCCTGTCCCGGACTTCTGGCACTTGGACTGTGATAACTCACTGATCTCAATGGATGTACATTAACATGGCTGAAGAATGTGTTCTGTGTGGCTGTTCACATCACAAAAGGACCAAAACGATTTCACTGCATGTCAGCATAATAGATTTAGACTGGCTGCATTAAGGACTTAAGGACTTCATCCTCTTGACAGCATGCTGTGTCTCATTTAAGGCAACAACATCCAAGACACCACACTAATTGGCAGAGAGGAGGACCAACATCTCCCGAAGGAAAACACCAGAAGCCACAGCTCAGCCATCCTGGAAACTAAGAAGTAAAGGATGAGGAAACCAGCTTTCCTTAACCATGCTTCCAGGATCTGTAACACCAGCCCAGCAACAACTCTGCGTTCAGGGACCTTCCATTACTAGGAATGCTGCATCCTCTCACCCCCACCCATTATCCCCAAACCCCCTTAGTAGTTCTTACCCTAGAGCCTACAGACACTTATCTAATCCCTACTCTCCTTGATGTCTATCATTCTATACCACCAGAAGTCAGTGGGCCTCATTACGACTCAGGCGGTAAGGGGTTTACGGCGGCGTAAACAGCGCCGACCCTTACCGCCTGAGTACGAGGTCCCTTAGCGCCATGGAGGTTTTAACACCTGCTTTTAGCAGGTGTTAAAATCCATGGCGCTAAGGGACCATGGAGTTAATTACGCCACCGTAATTTACGGTGGCGTAATTAACGCCTTCCCCACTCCCATTATGCCCTATGGGGCAAAATGGGAATGGGGAAGGGTAAATGGGAAAATGGGGATTTACCGCCCCGCCAAGGTTGGAATGGGGCGGTAAATCCGCCAACCACCATGGCGTAAACATAGTTTACGCCATGGTGGTAAAGTCACGGCCCAGGCGGTAACTTACCGCCTGGGTCGTAATGAGGCCCAGTGTCACGTGTGTCATTGCTCGGTCTTACCACAGTGCCCACAGAGTTCATTTGGTAGGTTTCTTTTACTTGCTTCTTTACTGAATCTATATTCGTAGCTGAAGACTTCAGGGGTGGTGGCTGTAGATGCAAACCAGTCAGGGCTCAACTCAGCCAGACAGAGATTGGGGAAGATTATAACTATAAATGTTCTTTTATAACGTGCTGAATACCAGCAAGAGGTTTCTGAGCTTGGGATCGAGTTTTGAACCTGTGTTGCGCTGCATTGTCTTGCTTCCAAGATGAACGCGTTGCCCTTGGTCTATCCTTCCTCCCCAAGATCTCTGTAATAAGTCCACTCACAGGGAAATAGCTGAGCAGAGGAGCTGTCTCTGTTAGAGGTTACACAGTTTGAACCTTTGGTAAATTGGCTCTGTCTGGATTTCGGTTGTCACACTCCACGAGTGAGATTTCATGCAGTGCTTGAATTATGCATATATTGGGCGCGCTGAGTAAGTGGCATCTATACTCTGTTTCTCGTTCTGTAAAAGTGGGCATGGGGCTCGTGGGTTCAACGCTCTAAGCTAGTAGGAATCCCTGTAGGTCTGCACACCATTCCGGATTGATCCATAGCTACTTTGTCTTTCCAGGAATCCTGAAAAGGGCACTTCCTGGTAGAATGTTCCCATACTAGACATCAGAAGATTTGTTGTCTCTCTGTTCAGGGGCATTGCTAGGTTTGTAAAAGATACAGGGCTAGAGCACATGACAAGTTTAGAAGACCACATAACTATATGATATGAACGCACTTGCTGCGTCTCACTTTTGAGCGTTAATAATGCATAGTACTGCTCATACTCATTTGGCCTACTGGTAGAATACAGCTATACTGCAACCCCAAAGTGTGAATATTCATCCAATACTGCTGTGCCCATGTTTACTAAGGGACTGGGTCAGCCCCGTCAAGTACAGTACCTGAAGACCACACTCTTTATACAATAAATGTAATTCTACAGTACAGGTTTGAGAAGGGAATTTGCTTCGTTCCGGATAATATCTGCTACTCTGCCTGGGAGGGTAGCAGTTGCCCCTGGTTGCACCACTTGACTGTGGCTTATATGGAAATGTAGTAGCTGGCCAAAACTGTTTGCACAAATAGAGACAAGCAACATTATAATGTTTTACTTAGCAGTACCATTATGAATTTAGATTGTTTCAATACTGTGAGAGTTACATTATGACCACTGGCTAGTAGGCTCAGGCACATCTGTGAAGGCCATCTTTCATTTTAAAAAAGCCTTTAGCAACTAGTGAAGAACTGCAAACTGCGGCCCTAAAGCTGCACACAATCACATGTGAACACAGCCCTTGGACATCATTCTCTATTGATAAAATGGCAGGCTGCAGGTGTTCTTTTGTAAAAAGAAGAGAGTGGTTAACATAATTTGTCTAAAATCTTTTAAGCATAGTTTACAACTCAGGATAAGGGCCGCATTTAATATTGTATCGAACAACATATGAGGTGAGGCAAATGCTCAACCCATGTCTCTCAGTGGAGGGTCAAGGTAGCTTGAAGAAATGCAGATACAAATGGGTGGATGCAGCCAAGGGAAAACAAGTGTCCACAATGAGAGAAACAGGCATTAAGCGCCATGCCTGGCTTTTAAAGTCACCTGAAACCTCATTAAAGGTCATCACTTCCCCCGTTGCCTTTGACTTTTCCCTCGCCTTTGACAGCCAGTACAACCACTACAGTGGGTTACAATTCTAAAGAAATCATTTCCAGGTACCACCTGTTAGAGATATTTCTTGAAAGTACGTTTTGGTGGTATCTTTGGTGGTATTTTTGTAGTACAATGGTGAGTATAGAATATAGGGAACTGCCTGGTGATTGCTTTTATACCGGGGTCACTAGCGCTAAGGCAAGAATGGACTTAGTACCCTCTGTAAAATGACCTCATGCCCTTGCAGTATTTTATGTACAATACCACGTTATGCCCTTTTGGCAGTATCTCAGAATACATTTACCATGCACATAAAATACTATCATTCACACAGGGCCCCAGAGAAAAACTCAGTTCACTGTGACCAGTTGGTTTATATTTTACCTCATGTGATAAAGTGAATTACCGCCTGCAGTAAGATGAGTTTACCACCCGCTCTGCATCCATCTTTATACAAACCCAAGAAACCTGAACAAAGAATAAGCACACAGAGATTAATTCACCTTTCTTTTGGGTTCTTTATCAGAAGCTTAAAATATGCAAAATACTAAACGAGATGTGCAATGCACAATATCTTCATGACATTTTAAATCTGTATTTCAAAGATGAAGAGGAAGCATTAATAAGCACAACTCATCTGCAGTTGCTTTCTCCACGATAAACGAGCTAATGATTTCTAATGAAAGATTCCCTCACTGTAAATAGATTTTCTCCCAACAAACTAATTCATTTCTTTTTGATAAATGCCCAGAACTCTGTTAAAGCTGACCTTGTGCTTATTATAAGACTTTGCAATGTGTCAGCTTCTGTGACATCTGAAGCTTGTTAAAAAATGAATGCAGCTGCCCACGCTTAAATGCTCTGTGCAGAACCTAAAATGAATTAGAACATTTGCCAGCCTACAATTGCATGTAACATATCCTTGTAATCAATCATCCAGTTTAGCTTGCACCTCACTTTACCAGACACTCACCAAGAATGAAGTTTAATTATGTGTGCCCCCGGACTGCCAGCAGCCACCGTCTATCAGTATAACGCCCACATGGGAGGTTCCCTGCATCTGCTTCTATTCTCCTCTGAGCTCTGAAGGAGTCCACAAAGTCTTTTCCCTAGCAGGTCTGTCAGCACTTGTTGCATGCCCTCAGAGTCAGCCAGAGATTAAGAGTGGCTGAGACTGTCAGACTATTCTGAGACACACTTGCTAGCCCAAGAGAGCAGCCTACCGGCTGCATTGCTTTCTAAGCCCACTCCCTGAGACTGCCCACGGATATACATTTTACTTACATTACATATAAAAGTGCCCGTCTTTTTCTGTGATGTCATTCTCCATCAGAACCACTTCCCTTTTAATCAATGCCCCTCGAGCATGTGATTATTCCAAGCTGCTTGGAATAGCAGCAAAACAGATGAGAGACCTACATTTCTCCTACACCGCATTCCAAGTTTGCAAACATAAAGATGGGCTCACTTCAAGCCACATAAAGACAGCAAAATGGATCTAACTTTTCATGCCTATTTTTCTTTCATTTCAAATTAATTTAGCACAGCACAAATGCCTTGCGCATTCAGTTTATCATTCTGCACCAAATTATATGAAAACCATGTACTGACTTGCTCTGAATATTATTAGGGGATATTAGTAGTTAGGGGATATTAGTATAATTTAGTGTATGTCAGTCTCATGTTTTTCAGCACATCTCAGCCCATAGCCATGGTGTAGTGGTGCAAAGTGATAACATCATGTTATGCAATGCCAAATTTAAAACCTTCATTTTTTCTGGCATGTGTTCTGTGCATTCACAATACTGGATTCAACCCAGAATCTCACAACCCTGAGTCTCACACACGAGTCTCACACTCTTGCTCATAAATGGGGTCAGTCTTTAACCTTGTTGAAATGTGGAGTCTTAGCTATGATTCAGAGCCTTGCTAAACTTCAGAGTCTCCTCTCCCTGCACTCCCTGCTTTTTTATGCTGGCACCTAACCAAAGGGTCACTACAGAAAAACAAAAGCAATGTAAAATACGTGCACTTTGCCCAATTGGATTTTCCCTTTCCCAAGCGTCACTAATGCAAACATCATCATATGCATTTTAACTGTAATTGTGATCATCCAAACCAAAATTATCACTATTGAAATTGCCAGAATCACTAAACCTCTCTCCAGTGGCTATTACAGGAGCCTCTTACACAGGCATATCCCTCTTCAAAGTTATCAAGAATGGCAAGAAACCGTTTCCAGATCCCCAACTCCTCTATCAATAGATACATGACATTTCTTTGAGCAATTGTTCATCACAATAATTGATTGACCAAATCAAAAGTACTTTAACAGTACCAGACAAGCCTCCTGTGCCACCACCAATCCTCCCTTTCAAGACATTCAAATAGATCACCTTTAATTAGCAATAAGACATTAAAAAAAACAATCCACACATTAATTAATTTTTAAAGTGGTGGGAAGTATATATTTTCCCTAAATTGGTGTAAGAGATTTTAGCGAGTGGGTATGACTAATCAGATTGGTACAGTGGGGATCTCCCCTGAGAATATCTTTAACATGACTTGAAATAATGCACTTTCCAGCACAGCCTTCACAAACATGTTGTCAAAAACATAGAGTTTAAAATCAATTCTGGATGTAAACGTGTATAATACTCCAATATATGCCAGGTCACCTGGAGCCAAAGGAACATCATGGCGCCTTTCTCAATAATATATATCAGCATTGCCACTGCACGTTGTCATGCTGTTTATGTCCAAAACAATCATGTGGCCTGTTTCAATAATATATGACAGGGCAGCCTCCCCTTTCATGGAGCTTGCAGCCCAGGAAAATTAGAAGGTTTTTCACAAAATATATATTAGCATTGCCATTGTAAAACAAATGTCCATGTGTCTTGCTGTCACAGTTAAAGCTCATGCCACTGTCTTTGTCCACTTTCTGCTCCAATGTCACACTCTTTGACACTAGTTCTGCCCCATGTTACTCGGCCTGCCCTAGTTCCCCATATGGGGCACTCACCACCCCACATCTGCCACATGTAGCTGGCATTGCCCAAGTTATGGCTTTATGGTGCTATGAATGTCCCAATTCAGCCTCTGTATTCCTCCCAGTGCCTAGGTTTTGTGCCAAGGTGGCACAGACTGCCCGGTTTGGCCCCACTAGGGGTTTCAGTGCCCTTGTTGTATCCCAATGGGGCTCTTAATGTCCACATCATTCTGTGTCAATGGGGCTTTCTGTGCCCTGTTCTGTCTCAATGGAGCTTTCGGTGCCAATTTTTAATTGTCTCAGTTCAGACCCAACAGAATCTTAAGTGCCCAGAGTCCTCCACAAAAGGACTCATAAAGTACGGTTCTGCCCCAATGTGGCTCTTTGTGTCTGAAAATGCATCTTTGTCAATAACACATGCATGCAGACACACACACAAATACATACATATACAAAAACATGCATGCATACATCACATGTGATTAAAACACACATTTTTATACCAGTCCCTTCAGCTCTGCTCCTCCTGTCTGATTCCAGCGGTTCTGGGCCTCTGTATGGAATCAGGGAGCAGCGAGGAACATTTAATGACAACCCTCCACCCTGACTGTGCAGATTACTGATCCACCACCTATTGGTATTTTTAGGTCAAGAGGTTGCTAACCAATTACACAATCATATCATCACCCATCATTCTGTGCAAATCTAAATCTAATCTGAATGGCTTGCACCAAATCGCATACAAAGCAATCCCTGCCCCTTCAAAATCACCTCCAAGTCTTTGGCAGCCTTTGGCACCAATGGCCACTCAACATGTTCTCAACACACATGCTTCTCAATGAGACTGCCCTACACTGGTTAACCCCTTACTTCTCAAATTGGCAGCAATTCATACTGATGGGTCCAACCAGGTCACCATATGATTCGACCAAATCTCCTCAACCAAATCACTCAGAACCCTTCCTGGCTTGTCATTGCATAAGATGCAGTATTCCTCTGAAGCAAAACACACTTGTATGGGACTGTCAGAAAATCGAGTCATTTACAGAAACACTGGAGGAAAGCAAGACAGGTGTATGGTACCATAGCACATCTCGGGCCAAGCTGCTACATTGGGCCGGATTCACAAACAGCAGCGCTGATGAACGGATCGCAGAAAATGCCGTAGTTTAATTTGTGCTGCTTACGCCAATGCTCAAGTCACCTTATTCACAAAGGTGACCGGAGCATTTCTGGAGGGGCTGGACTGTAGTGCAAAGAGGCACTGTCCAGCCCGCACTAATGTATGACAGGCTCCCAGCAACCACGTGGCTGCTGGGACAGCATTTCACCAAGACGGGCTGTCTCACCCGTCTCGCAGAAATGATCAGGAAAAAAAATATTTCCATCTCCATTAGGGGGATGGAAATGGTAGTGAGACAGCCGTGGTTTAAAAGAAATGACCCTGTCATGATTTGCGCTTCCCACTGCAGCTCTTCCCAGCAGGCGCAGGGGGTTGACCTTTGCTTCTCGGCCTTTTATTGCCATCCCGTTTGTGAATTCAGGATGAGATTTAACATGCCCAGTAGCACCCCCTTATCTGGGCAAATGCGCAAAGGGGGAAAAGGATATTTGAATGAGCACGTCTAAGATGTTTCATTCAGATGGCCTTGGTGAATTTTGCTGCTAACTTTTGAGGAACAAGTGAGGAGATGTTCTAGTGCTTCTCCCCACTTGTGCTCCAAAAGAGTTTGAGAATCTGGCCCATTCTGTTCAAATGCAAAAATGCCATCCAGCATACATCCTGTGCCTCATAAACCACCACAAACATGAAATAATGTACAGAGCTGCTGTGCCAACGAGATTCCTATTAGAACTCCTGGCATATAATCTCAGATGCTTGATCAGGACAACAGACAGTTTATGACACAGTGCTAGCATTCTATGCCAGGGTGCTTCCAAATTACATCTGGATGCTGGATAAAGAGCCTGAGGTGTGACCCTTAATAAGTTACCAGGGCAATCCAGACGTGGACCCCTTGCTCACTGTTCTTAGAGAGGCACAGCTTCACTTCACTGATGATGCCCAACAAGGCTGAAACATGTGTATGGAGTTGCTGTTGGTACTCTTCTTCAGAGGAGAATTGCCTAGCATTTTGGTGCTGGACTGCCTCTGGGCAGGACAAAGACTGATGTGCAGGGATCTTTCTTCTCTGTGAAAGGGACAGTGAGCTAAAGATATGGTAGAGTCTCTCCTAGGGGTTATTCATGCAAGAACAGGTCATTGGGCTGTGTTCGTGCTGGTAGAGAGATTCCCAGACCCCCCTTTGTTTTGCATAAATTAACTTAGGGTCTCACCTTAAGTTACCAGGGTGATCCAGACGTGGACCCCTTGCTCACTGTTCTTAGAGAGGCACAGCTTCACTTCACTGATGATGCCCAACAAGGCCGAAACATGTGTATGGAGTTGCTGTTGGTACTCTTGTTCAGAGGAGAATTGCCTAGCATTTCAGTGCTGGACTGCCCCTGGGCATGACAAAGACTGATGTGCGGGGATATGTCTTCTCTGTGAAAGGGACAGTGAGCTAAAGACTTGGTAGAGTCTCTCCCAGGGGTTATTCACCCAAGAACAGGCCATTGGGCTGTGTTCGTGCTGGTAGAGAGATTCCCAGACCCCCCTTTGTTTTGCATAAATTAACTTAGGGTCTCACCCTAAGTTACCAGGGCGATCAAGACGTGGACCCCTTGCTCACTGTTCTTAGAGAGATACAGCTTCACTTCACTGATGATGCCCAACAAGGCTGAAACACGTGTATGGAGTTGCTCTTGGTACTCTTGTTCAGAGCAGAATTGCCTAGCATTTTGGTGCTGGACTGCCTCTCGGCAGGACAAAGACTGATGTGCGGGGATCTTTCTTCTCTGTGAAAGCGACAGTGAGCTAAAGATATGGTAGAGTCTCTCCTAGGGGTTATTCATGCAAGAACAGGTCATTGGGCTGTGTTCGTGCTGGTAGAGAGATTCCCAGACCCCCCTTTGTTTTGTATAAATTAACTTAGGGTCTCACCTTAAGTTACCAGGGTGATCCAGATGTGGACCCCTTGCTCACTGTTCTCAGAGAGGCACAGCTTCACTTCACTGATGATGCCCAACAAGGCCGAAACATGTGTATGGAGTTGCTGTTGGTACTCTTGTTCAGAGGAGAATTGCCTAGCATTTCAGTGCTGGACTGCCCCTGGGCATGACAAAGACTGATGTGCGGGGATATGTCTTCTCTGTGAAAGGGACAGTGAGCTAAAGACTTGGTAGAGTCTCTCCCAGGGGTTATTCACCCAAGAACAGGCCATTGGGCTGTGTTCGTGCTGGTAGAGAGATTCCCAGACCCCCCTTTGTTTTGCATAAATTAATTTAGGGTCTCACCCTAAGTTACCAGGGCGATCAAGACGTGGACCCCTTGCTCACTGTTCTTAGAGAGATACAGCTTCACTTCACTGATGATGCCCAACAAGGCTGAAACACGTGTATGGAGTTGCTGTTGGTACTCTTGTTCAGAGCAGAATTGCCTAGCATTTCGGTGCTGGACTGCCCCTGGGCAGGACAAAGACTGATGTGTGGGGATATTTCTTCTCTGTGAAAGGGACAGTGAGCTAAAGACTTGGTAGAGTCTCTACCAGGGGTTATTCACCCAAGAACAGGTCATTGGGCTGTGTTCGTGCTGGTAGATAGATTTTTGTTTTTCTTAATAAAAAAGCACTGCTGAATTATGGTTGACTGCAGAATGAATTTGTAAGTGTCCTGCTCCAATATGCCAGAGGTGATGCTCAATTATCAAAGACATAATGAGTTGTAGGGTATTAGCCGGTGAGTGTGAGGTTTTGGTGACGCTTTGATGACACAGGAGTGGGTTGTGGCCTTGATCGTATGATGTCATGATGTTATATAAAGCTGGCATTTGATAAGCCTTTGAATAATTTTATATAAACTTTGTTTTATTTCTATTTATAAAATAAAAAAATTACAAAATGTGCTATCAATTTCTTTTATTTGATATAAAAAAATGATATCAAAAGTATATAAAAATTGTATAAAAATGTGATAACAATTCTTTTTTATATCAAATATTTTTGATATCAGATATTTCTCATATCCAAATTATGTAGAATTTTTGTTATATTAAAATTACAAGTTTTTTACATAAACCATTTGTTTTATATCAAACTGTCAAAAAATGTTCTATCAACATTTTTCTACAGAAAATTTTAAAAACAATGTTTATATAAAAATGTATACAAAATTGTACATCAACATTTTTTTTAAAATATCTAAATTGTATCGAATTTTATATATCAAAATAAAACAAATGATATCAAAATAATATCTGATTTTGTATATCAAAATTTAAACAAAATGGTATCCAAATTATTTTGATAAACCTTTGAATAATTTTCGATAAACTTTAAATTATTTTTATATAATAGAAGTGTGCCCAATAGCCTCCCTGTGCATTTAGAAGTGTGCCCAATAGCCTCTCTGTGAAAAGTTGCATTTAGAAGTGTGCCCATTAGTCTCTCGGTGAAACTAGAAGTGTGCCCAATAGCCTCCCTGTGCAATTAGAAGTGTGCCTCATAGCCTCTCTGTGAAAAGTTGAAGTTAGAAGTGTCCCAATAGCCTCTCTGTGAAAGTGGCGTTAGAAGTGTGCCCAATAGCCTCCCTGTTAATTTAGAAGTGTGCCCAATAGCCTCTCTGTGCATTTAGAAGTGTGCCCAATAGCCTCTCTGTGAAATTAGAAGTGTGCTCAATAGCCTCACCATGAAAGTTGCATTTAGAAGTGTGCCCAATAGCCTCTCTGTGTAAAGTTGCATTTAGAAGTGTCCCAATAGCCTCTCTGTGAAATTAGAAGTGTGCCCAATAGCCTCCCTGTGCATTTAGAAGTGTGCCCAATAGCCTCTCTGTGGAAAGTTGCATTTAGAAGTGTCCCAATAGCCTCTCTCTGAAAGTCGCATTAGAAGTGTGCCCAATAGCCTCTCTGTGAAATGTTGCATTTAGAAGTGTCCCAATAGCCTCTCTCTGAAAGTCGCATTAGAAGTGTGCCCAATTGCCTCTCTGTGAAAATAGAAGAGTGCCCAATAGCCTCCCTGTGCATTTAAAAGTGTGCCCAATAGCCTCTCTGTGAAAAGTTGCATTTAGAAGCGTCCCCAATAGTCTCTGGGAAATGTTGCATTTAGAAGTGTGCCCAATAACCTCTCTGTGAAATTAGAAGTGTGCCCAATAGCCTCTCTATGAAAGTTGCATTTAGAAGTGTGCCCAATAGCCTCTCTGTGAAATTAGAAGTGTGCCCAATGGCCGCTCTGTGAAAGTTGCATTTAGAAGTGTGCCCAATAGCCTCTCTGTGAAATTAGAAGTGTGCCCAATAGCCTCTCTGTGAAAAGTTGCATTTAGAAGTGTCCTAATACCCTCTCTGTGGAAGTTGCATTTAGAAGTGTCCCCAATAGCCTCTCTGTGAAACTAGAAGTGTGCCCAATGGCCTCCCTGTGAAAAGTTGCATTTAGAAGTGTGCCCAATAGCCTCTCTGTGAATTTAGAAGTGTCCCCAATTGCCTCTTTGGGAAAAGTTGCATTTAGAAGTGTGCCCAATAGCCTCTCTGTGAATTTAGAAGTGTGCCCAATAGCCTCTCTGTGAATTTAGAAGTGTGCCCAATAGATTATCTGTAAAAGTTGCATTTAGAAGTGTGCCCAATAGCCTCTCTGTGAAAGTTGCATTTAGAAGTGTGCCCAATAGCCTCTCTGTGAATTTAGAAGTGTGCCCAATAGCCTCTCTGTGAAAGTTGCATTTAGATGTGTGCCCAATAGCCTCTCTGTGAATTTAGAAGTGTGCCCAATAGATTCTCTGTAAAAGTTGCATTTAGAAGTGTGCCCAATAGCCTCTCTGTGAAAGTTGCCTTTAGATGTGTGCCCAATAGCCTCTCTGTGAATTTAGAAGTGTGCCCAATAGCCTATCTGTGAAAGTTGCATTTAGATGTGTGCCCAATAGCCTCTCTGTGAATTTAGAAGTGTGCCCAATAGCCTCTCTGTGAATTTAGAAGTGTGCCCAATAGCCTCTCTGTGAATTTAGAAGTGTCCCAATAGCCTCTCTGGGAAAGATTGCATTTAGAGGTGTGCCCAATAGCCTCTCTGTGAAATTAGAAGTGCGCTGAATAGGCTCTCTGTGAATTTAGAAGTGTGCCCAATAGTCTCTCTGTGAAAAGTTGCATTTAGAAGTATGCCCAATAGCCTCTCTGTGAATTTAGAAGTGTGCCCAATAGCCTCTCTGTGAATTTAGAAGTGTGCCCAATAGCCTCTGTATGAAAAGATGCCTTTAGAAGTGTGCCCAATAGCCTCTTTGTGAATTTAGAAGTGTGCCCGATAGCCTCTCTGTGAAAGTTGCATTTAGAAGTGTGCCCAATAGCCTCTCTGTGAATTTAGAAGTGTGCCCAATAGCCTCTCTGTGAAAGTTGCATTTAGAAGTGTGCCCAATAGCCGCTCTGTGGAAAGCTGCATGTAGAAGTGTCCCAATACCCTCTCTGTGAAAGTTGCATTTAGAAGTGTGCCCAATAGCCTCTCTGTGAAAAGCTGCATTCAGAAGTCTTCCAAATAGCCTCTCTATGAAAGTTACATTTGGAAATGTGCCCAATAGCCACTCTGTGAAAGCTGCATGTAGAAGTGTGCCCAATAGCCTCTCTGTGAAATTTGCATTTAGAAGTGTGCCCAATAGCCTCTCTGTGAAATTAGAAGTGTGCCCAATAGCCTCTCTGTGAATTTAGAAGTGTCCCCAATAACCTCTCTGGGAAAAGTTGCATTTAGAAGTGTGCCCAATAGCCTCTCTGTGAAATTAGAAGTGCGCCGAATAGCCTTTCTGTGAAATTAGAAGTGTGCCCAATAGCCTCTCTGTGAAAGTTGCATTTAGAAGTGTGCCCAATAGCCTCTCTGTGAAAGTTGCCATTAAGGTTAAGAAGCATGCCTAAATACCCTTATTAATCCTAAAAGTATATCTGTGTAATGTAGAATCTAGAATCTAGAACTGAGCTTAACAATCTAATATCCCCTCTATACAAAATCGATCCTAGAAGTAGACCTAATATCATCTCTGTGTACGGTTGAACTTAGAAGTGTCCCTAGTAGTCTAGTAGCATCTCTGTGCAATTTGAACCTGGACGTGTACCTGAAAGCGTGCACCCACTGAATTTAGAACTACAACTAGAAGCCCTCCTAAATCCACCTACAAGACCGTACCAAAAATGAGTGCACCCATTCCACCAGAGCTTGTCGGAAACGACCACCGTGGACCGCCCCCACTACCCGATCTGCCATCCCCCCTCCAAAATCACCCCACCCTCTTTCGCACTCCCTGCCATCCCCCTCTCCAAACACCAATCCAGAGGGGCACAATGGTGAGCCAGCCACCCTAAGACCACTCCTCCCCTGAACCCCACCACCGACCAACCAACGTTAACCTTATCCGCTCCCCTCACTATCATACCTGGCACACCCCGCCCTGCAAGCATCCAGCCCGACTTGCCCTCAAACCCCCACCATCTTCCCGCCCCGACCGCACCCTTTCCCCTCCCTAAAAAACACACGCCTAGCCCTATCAAGAACTGAAACCGCATCCCTCTCCCCCTCTGACCCTCCTACCCTCTCTCACACTCCAATCGCAACAAAGAAACTAAAGAGGAAACGTACCTCGTCCCCCTCAATCTCTCAGCACTCTTCCCCTCCCTTGTCTCGATCCACCACCTCATTCCCCCACTCACCTCCTTCCCCCGTGGCTTCACCCTTCCTGAAACCCCTCTCCCTCGATTTCTCATCAACTGCAACTGAAACCCCTAACTGCCCAGACCCCACCTTCAAATTGCCCGGGACAGACCGGATCATCATAACACACGCAGCCACCCAATCCCGGCCGAAGCCCGCCAATACATCTGCTCACCCGCTATTCCCATCGATCATCACCCACCCCACCGCCCTCCCTCTCCTGCATCCACACTCTCCGCCACCACCCCCTTCTGCTCCAGCTCCGAGACCATCCTCACCCTCCGACGTAAACTGCATCCTATTTAATGCGCGATCCGTAGCAAAAAACAGACATTGCATCTTTGACCTCATTGCCTCTGACAAACCAGACCTAGTCTTCATCACTGAAACTTGGTTCTCTGACGACTTCGCCCCAATTGCTAATGAAGCCTTCCCCCCTGACTACTCCCTCATCCCACTGAACCATCCCTCCAGAGGAGGGGGAGTAGCATTCATCTTCAAGTCTCTCTTCCATGCCTTAATCATCGACAACCAACCTTCCATTCCTTCCTGCTTATCTCTCTTTGTTAAACTATCCCTCTCCCTGTCGCTCTCACACAGCTTCCTAATAATCTACAGGCCCCCTGGCTACGATAGAGAATTTGCAAACAACCTTTGCGACATTATTGCCACCCTTCAACTAAACCACCCCAACCTCACACTTCTTGGAGACTTCAACATATGGCTCGACATTCCCTCCAACCCTATGACACACTCTGGTTGACGGTTTAGACGCAATTAACCTCCAACCCTACATAAAGGGCCCGACTCACTATAAAGGACAAACTCTTGATGCCATCTTCAGCTCCAACACCCAGATTCATTTGAACCCCCCGACCCCCATCATCTGGTCCGATCACTTCATTCTCTCGTTCACCATTAGCTCACCCGACCCCCCTCCCCTACTCAAATCCGAACCTCTGAATCTACGCAAATGCTGGAAAAAAACGAACTATCGTCCCGGGCCTAGCCGACGCGCTCTTCCAATCTCCACCACCCTCCTGCCAACTCAATAAACAACTAACCCCTGATGCCTTTGACTCATCGCTCAATGCATCTCTTATGCGGCTCACACCCCCTTGCAAACCCTCAAAGCGGCGTGGCCTCTTCCCCAAATCCGGAAAGCAAAAAAAGCCCACTACAACTCCCGAATCCTAATCTGCAAAAACCCGAGCAAAGAACTCCACAAAATCATTTCTGAATACACCAACCCGGCTTGCACCACGACCGTCCCAACCCCCTCACAATCACTATGTGACTCGCTCTCCCTCCACTTTTACACCACAGCTCTCGAAAGAACAAATACTCTAGCCACCAAAGTAGATCTCCTACATCCACCATGCAATACTCCCCCCATTCCGACCTGCCAACCAGCTGCAACCACTACGCAACCAACGTTTGAATCCTTTAGTCCAATATCACCAGAACAATTTCTCAAACTTCTATCTGCCCACAAACCATCTGGCTCTCCGCTAGACCCTTGCACAGCCACAACCCTGAAAGAAATTTTCGCTTCAACCTGCACAGGAGAACGGCAAAGATCCATCATAAATGCCTCCCTTTGCTCCGGTATCTTTCCCGACGCATTCAAAACGGTTCATGACAAACCTCTTATTAAAAAACCTTCCCTCGACCCTCTCGAGACCAAAAACTACCGCCCCATCTCAAACACCAGGTTCCTTGCCAAAGTCATTGACCGAACCGCCTACTCCCAACTAAATGCCTTTGTTGAAGCCAACAATCTCCTAGACCCCACACAATCAGGTTTCAGAGCCCATCACGGAACTGAAACCACCCTAACCTCAATCTGGGATGACCCTAAAATGACAGCTGACTCTGCGGGATGTGCCGCACTAATCCTTCTTGACCTATCCGCCGCCTTTGACAAAATCAATCACTCAATCCTCCTAGACCGCCTCCACTCCCTAGGAATTTGTGGAACCGCTCCTAAATGGATAGCTTCATTCCTCAAAGATAGGCACCAAATAACGATACTCTCCACCTATACCTCCCAAGCCCGACCGGTCGACACGGGAGTCCCACAAGGAGCATGCCTATCCACCCTCCTGTTCAATCTCTACCTGATCACCCTCCCACCAATAATTTTTTCACACAACATCCTGTGTTGCAACTACGCCGATGACACTCAACTAATTCTAAAACTCCTGAGCTCTAAACCCAACTCCCGAGCGAACCTGGCATCCTGCCTCCTTGACATAGAACTGTGGATGACCCAAAGCCACCTCTTGTTAAACCCCTCCAAAACGGAAATCATGGTTTGCGGCAACTCCAAACTTCTTCCGCACCCACTACCCTGGCCACCCGCCATGGGCAACTCACCGACCCCCTCCAACTCAGCGAAAAATCTTGGCTGCACCCTTGACTCTGAACTAACACTCTCGCGCCAAGTCAACAATGTCTCAAAGTCCTGCCACTACCACCTTAAAACCCTTAGGCGCATCGTTCCATATCTCTCATTTCCCAACAGACTCTCCGCGGTCCAATCAATCGTTATATCAAGACTGGACTACGCAAACCCCCTATACCTTGGAATCCACGCCTACCAACTGAATAAACTCCAAAGGTCACAAAACGCAGCGGCCAAAATGCTACTTGCACTCGGTCCAAGAGACCACGTCTCCCCAGCCCTTAAGACACTGCACTGGCTTCCTGTAGCCCGTAGGGTGGCTTTCAAAACCTTATGCCTATCCCATCAAGCACTGCATAAAATAGGAACTCAATATCTTCAAGACAAACTAAAACCTTATCATCCCACTCGCACCCTAAGATCAAGCTCAGCCGGCCTCCTAGTAATTACTAAAACAAACTCAGTCAGGTTGGGCGGATCATCATTCTCAGCCCTGGCCCCAACCCTGTGGAACTCGCTCCCACCCCACATCCGCCTAACTGAGGACTTAGCGTCCTTCCGAAAACTACTGAAAACCTGGCTCTTCCCCTAAAACCAACCGGTTTTCCAAACTAACAGCATCACAATGACACCGACCCAACAAACTACCTGATGCAAGAAATTGACAGCTAATAAACTCGAATGTAAACTAGAAAGACAAACAGAACTAAACGAGTAAAGTAGATCGAAACAGTGAATTGGATAATATGAATAAATTATTGGGAAAGTAAGGAGATCTAAACTGCTGAAATGGACATAATGAATGAGGAGGGAACGAAGGGAATGGCGTGGATGAAATAGTTAGAATTGATGAAGCGTATAGAACAGATGAATGCACTGAGTGGAGAGATGACTAGATAGATCAAATGAGTATGGAGATCGGATGAGTGTATAGATTAGATGAACATACTAAAGCGGATGAGTGTGCAGAGTGGTTAGGTGTGTAGAGCGGATGAGCGTGTAGAGCCGATGAGTGCGTAAATACAGAGAAGCGAATAGAATGTAGGGGTGCGTAGAACTGATGACTATACAGAACGGACGAACGTATAGACCAGATGAACGTTTAGACCGGATGAGCATGTAAGAGCGGATGAGCGTGTAGAGCGGATGAGTGTGTAGAACGGATGAGTGTGCTGAGCGGATGAGTGTGCAGAGTGGATGAGTATGCAGAGCGGATGAGTGTGTAAACCGGATGAATGTGGAGAGCGGATGAGTGTGGAGAGCGGATGAATGTGGAGAGCGGATGAGTGTGTGGAGCAGATGACTGTGGAGTGCGGATGACTGTGGAGTGCGGATGCCTGTAGGGTGCAGATGACTGTGGAGTGCGGACGACTGTGGGGAGTGGACGAGTGTGGAGAGCGGATGAGTCTGGAGAGCGGATGAGTGTGGAGCGCGGATGAGTGTCGCGAGCAGATGAGTGTGGCGAGCGGATGAGTGTGTGGAGTGGATGTGTGTGTGGAGCGGATGAGTGTGTGGAGCGGATGAGTGTGTGGAGCAGATGAGGGTGTGGAGCGGATGGGGGTGTAGAGCGGATGAGTACGTAGAGCGGATGAGTACGTAGAGCGGATGAATATGAAGAGCGGATGAGTACGTAGAGCGGATGAGTACGTAGAGTGGATGAGTACGTAGAGCAGATGAGTACGTAAAGCGGATGAGTGTGTGGAGCGGATGAGTGTGTGGAGCGGATGAGTGTGTGGAGCAGATGAATGTGTGGAGCGGGTGAGTGTGTGAAGTGGATGAGTGTGTGGAGCGGATGAGCTTGTGGAGCGGATGAGCGTGTAGATCGGATGAGCGTGAAGTTTGGATGAGCGTACAGAGCGGATGAGCGTACAGAGCAGATGAGCGTACAGAGCGGATGAGCGTACAGAGCGGATGAGTGTACAGAGCGGATGAGTGAAACGCCTGATCTTGAACGCCTGAAACGAGTAGAAGTGCATAGAACAGACTTGATCACATAGAATTGTGTGACGTACATAATATGCCTTGGAATGCAACGAACATTTGAAAGAGCATATATCCCATCATACCACACCCCACGCTTACTCTCTTCTTTACACCAACACTCAACTAGAACACAGAGATACTATGACACCATTCGGTATAACTGTTCTCATATCAACATCTCCCGCTCACTCCCCATCACTCTTTGTAAACACTACTGGTTACACCCCCCCCAGCCAGGCGTTCTGGCTGGGGTTCTGGATAAATCCTGCCAGAGCGAACACATACTCCTGATCTCCCAACCACCACACCTACCGCTATGAAGCAGCTACTACACGAATTCCGCACCAGCTGCACACATACCTGGTGCGCATACGCACCTTTAGACTCTCTCTACTCTCTCTACTGACCTGAACTTCGGTTCCCAAGGGCATTCAACCTACCAGCGCCTTCAGACCATACCAATGGTATATGAGGCGCTATATAAATGCAAAATAACAATAACATAACATAACATAAAGCTGGAATACATTTGATAAGACCTGAATACATTTTATATAAACTTTATATCATTTTAACATACAATTTGATTGAAAGGGACGGTTTAAGGCTAGGGTGACAGGGGGTGGACTTTAGAACCCGGATATATAGCTTTTTGCAATGTGGTGGAAAACACAGCGCTTTTTGAGTTAACCAAGGGCTATTCAGAAAATGATGACTATGATCAGCTATAGCTACTACGCAGGGAAAACACCACTAGGAAATCACAGGGGTTCCGAGGATAGTTATACCCCATATTGTTTTATGGATAATGATGATCTGGATATTGATTAGGGCTTGCTGACGGAGCATGAGACCGGAGAGCTCTGTGAAAACATGGCTACACTTTCTGTTATGGCTGTGGGGGAATCTGTTGGAGATTGCATACAAAACATTAAGGAGCATTTGCCCATAACAATGGCTAATCTGGGGATGGCGACCTGGAATGGTGACAATGCAATTATGGTGACAGAAGCAGCTTTCGATGTGGGCGCTGAAGACAGTGGATATGAATATATGGTTTTGCAGGTCACCGCAGTGACAACACCAGAGACTGATTATGCCCTACTGCTCCATCAGAAAAAAATGGGGGGCCAATGGCCCAGGGTATCGGATGGCGCACTATCCAGTAAGCATGTTTTAAAGTGATTGTGTGTATTCATTAGGGCATAAGAAGTATCTGTAGTTAAAACTGTGCATATTTGTTTTGTTTCCAGCCTTTAACCGATAATGTGGATGCCATTTTGGACAATCAAGATGTAGCAGAGACCGTCAATGTTTACTGCATTTGCTGTTCAAACCAAATTGAAAATTCTGGGGCTTCTGAAAATGTCCTGTGTAAGGCCTGTGCTTGGCTAATGGAAACTAATAGCGTAAAAAATGATACGGTTATAGCGGCTGTGACCTGGATCAATATCATGGCTATCGAAGGTTTTACAGCCGGTGTTGTGAAAACATGTTTAAAACACTTTCAGAGATGGTGCTCAGGGCACAAAATTGATGACCTCAGACAGGATGCTCACGAATGTTTGGAAAAAGCTTACATGGATAATTTGCTACGTAAAATATGTCACATGCTGAGCTCTAAACGCCTTGTAGAAATGATGCACTTGACACAGGCACTAACACAGCTAAGGACTGGGTATGCAGTGAAGCGATGTGTATCTAAAACATTGTAGCGATACAAACATCGAATAATTCCCTTTTGAAAAGGAAGCAATTTAGACAGGGCTGCCCAATATGTGTTAGAAGCATTATCAAGAACACAGTTTGTAAATGGGGGGATAGAGTATACCAAAGACAGTATGGTAGAGCAATGTGCATGGAACCCCGTAAATTGACCTATTAGGCTTGAGACTGTAGATGTCTTCATATGTATTTGCGCTTATTTGCAGGAAATAAAAAATGAACATCTGCTGAGAAATGATCAATTTAATGTGAAACCAGCTGTTGGATATGGACATCGGTTATTGTTGGATTTACTTAAAGAGCGGCTTGCTGCCATATGTCCAAGGCTGCTGTTTTATCTGGAAGCACCAACGCCGATATACAGAAGGAAATGTAACAATCTTTTATGCATCGCAAACATATGCGTCAACAGCAATCACCCACTAATGGACAACTACTGGCAAAAGCATCACAAAGGAGGTGACAGAGATTTAGGGTAACCGGTCGGGTCCTCATTGCGAGTAAATGTGGCCAACCTGCTATAAAGTTTTCGATGTGTTGAAGGCCACTGGTTGTTTGACAGGGACCTTTATGAATTTCTGTCGAACCTCTCTGGATAGCTGCTTATCAATGCAGTGCGAGACAGGCTGTGTATGAAGTAATTGATGATACATCAAAATTTGTATCCAAGAAGATCATTGTGCAACAGGTTGAGTTTTTTAATGTGAATAAAAACACATGTTTTAAATATGAATAAAAATCTGCTGTTTTATAAAACCTGGTTGTGTCTTTTTATGTTGAACGGATACGGAGGGCAAACACACCCTGTATGCAAATGGTAGAAATATATGATGACATAAAGATGTCACGAGTTTATAACAACACCTGTGAAAATGAAAAAAACTCAACACTTGAAAACAACAGAATTCTATAGCACGATTAACAGCAGTCTCTCTAAAAATTGATGTCATCACACACAACATAGCTGATGGCATCTAATTAACAAGTGATGTGTGTCATTATAGATATAGTAAACAGGACCACATATTAAAGAACAAGACCCATTTATGAATTGTAAAAATATTTTATTTATAAAAAAATAATAAGATATAAAAAAAGATATACTTAATACAGAAAGGAAAAATACATGTGTAAAAACATTTACTGTGATTGAAAAAAAAGAAACATGCCGCTGCAAATATTCTAAATCTCAGACACTCCATTGTGAATTGTAAAAATATTTTATTTATAAAAAAACATACTTAATACACAAAGGAAAAATAAACGTGTAAAAACATTTACTGTGATTGAAAAAAATAAACATGCCGCTGCAAATTTTCTAAATCTCAGACACTCTATGGTGAATTGTAAAAATATTTTATTTATAAAAAAGATAAAGTTAATACAGAAAGGAAAAATACGTGTGTAAACACATTTAAATGTAGCAGAAAAAATAAACATGCAGATGCAAATAGTCAAAAGCTCAGACACACAACTTGAAGGGCCGCGGCACAATTACAACTACAGAAGCGCTGTGAAAAAGCAAGGGACTGGTAGGGGTTCTTGTTAAACTATTTAGTAGCCATAGGGGTGGGTCAACCCGTCTGCTGCCCGTGTTCTTTTATCAAACACAGCCCTGAGTGTTTTTTGTAGAGTGATGGTGTTAATTTCTTACTGTTTTTTATCACGCACTATACACGGATGTGTAAGCACGACAGGCTGTGGGGTGTTACACGCATCTCCCTGTACAAAGGATTGAACTAGATCTTTTAAACTGTCGAAATGTATCTGGGCCGTGTTGTTAACATTTAACGTTATCATTTTTACTTGTATGTTGACGGTTCTTAGGATGTGCGATAGGGGTATGTTTTGGCCCCACAGATATGAACTCCCCAATGTATTCTTCAGGAGCTAGCTTAGAAGTCAGATCTCGTAGATAATTGCTGGTGCACAGGTTGATATCCCTTGAGAGGCTGAAAAAATAATGCTATCGGTCGTGTGATACATAACCTGTGCTTGAATTGACTCCAGTACAGCAAACCGTTTGAAGCAGGCATGAGCGGTTGTGAACGTCGCTATAAATATATTTGTGTAGTCCAAAGTTGTTGGCTGTTGGGTATCCTACGGCGTAGCGCCAACACAGACATGCAGTGTCATCGTTTATGAATATGCAGCTGCTCATGTCATAAGAAATATCAAATAGATAGGCTTGAAGCACATCAGGGTCTGTAATGATGGTTGTATTGGGCAAATTAACTCTTTGCACACACCTATCCCACAATGAATGAAGGCAAAATTTTGCAAGCAGCCGACAAGCGGGGTTGTCCTCAATGTGCTCCATACGCAAGCGTATGACCTGATGTTTATAATAATCATCAATGTAGGCCTGTTTAGTGGCATCTTCCACACACTCTGCAGGAAATTCAGAGGCTTCTTGTTTCTGCTGTAGGAACATGGCAACATATTCACAGAAGAGCTTAAGGGTAACTGTTTTAAAATGCCATATTTCATTTATGCGCCCAAGGAGATATCCCTGACTCAGAGCTGCCTGTATTTTGATCGTACAGCAAGTCCCGGTCAAGCCTTGCCTTGCTCCTCATACGTGTGTTCACAACATGCCTGTTTTGCCTCAACGCATGTGCGGCAAAGTGGAAACATTACTTTACCGTCGCATCTATAGGGTAACATGGGTATGTATAGGCCAGGGGTGCATAGACCTTGCATCTGATTGGACAAAAATATTGGTCTGCATCGCCAAAATTGTTACAGATGCTCTCGGGCGTCCCACAGGGTAGGGTTTGTCATTATTTATAGATGGGTATAGATTGGAAAATCTAGATAGTGTATCTGCTCACCCTCTGAGACTCGGTGGTGTAGATTTAAAGCATTTGTGTGGTCAACATTTAGCGCATCTCAGGGGTTTAGGGGTTCTAGTGGATTCATTTCTTTAAGAAAACGCACACATAGGATTGTTTTGCTCCATCGCGCGCCATTCGGTTTCTAAAGATACTTGCAATGCGAAAAGCCTGACTGTCTGGAAAGGTTTGTTTCAACAGAGTGCGTCTATACAGCAGTTCATAAGTAGTGCCCATTAAAGTGTTCCAACCCCTGGCGGGGTAGCAATCGGGACAGACGTGATAAAAGCAGCCGTTAAATTCATAGGTTGTTTCCACTCCTTGAACCACCGCATAAATGTCCAACCAATACTGGCCGTAGCGTTTTTCGCCAGCGCTAGTTAGGGTGTGCTGTATAGAGATATTCTCTGTTTTTGAAATGTATAAGAGCTATTGAATAGCCGGAGTGGAATAACGTTTTTGCCGGCCGTGATACGAATCATGGGGCAACAGCGTGAATGTTTTGGGTTTTAGATATAGTTGTTAAGGATTTCAATGTGGTGTTGAGCGACAACCCCGGGTTTCTTCATTCCAGGTCCCCGAGGAGGTCCTCCTTGGTATGAAGGTGCAACCAGTAAAAATCTATGAAAGAGAACACAAACTGGTTACTACCATTTCCCACTAACTGCCCTCCAATCGGGTTGACAGCAGTGGGATAAGACGGCATTCAAGGATAACGACAATTGATATTGAAGAAAAATACTCCCTGTTACATAATTATACCAAAAACTCTATCTGTTCCCTTCTGGTTCTTCTTTTTCTTATTCTCATGTTTCAGATGTCTCCTCTATTTGATTCTCTCTGGGCTCATCAATTTGTTGCAAAGTGTGCCTAGGCTGACAACTCTGTAGCCGATTAATATGGACCCATTTCTTTTCTGTCAATTCGCCTTTGGGGATGCAGATTCTGTTGGCTAGGCCTGGGATGTTGACCTCTTCTCCATTTCTGAACTTCTAATTTCCTACGGTAGCACTGGGGCTGACCGGAAGGCTTTCTTTAGGACTGCAAGGGCTCTGAGATTTACTCTCCAGTTGGGACCAAGCATGGCAATAACTGGGTTCCAAATTAATCTCGGGTCGTTGAGGATGTGACTGCCCATGTAAAAGGCAGAAGGTAACGTCGGGTATTTCATTATTTTGAAGATGAAACTTAATTTGATCTGGTTTTTGTACAACCATGTGGCATGTGCCATTAAGACTAACATGGTTGACACTATGTTTTAATTTGATTGGCCTGTGAGTCTGGGTCCAGAGTACCTTGTTCACACAGTCTATTAGGGGAGACAACCTGCGCAGGATGTCATTCCCCAGTAGACAGGGTATGCCCTCTGGAGTCACTACTATGACCGGATATTTCACTTTGTGTCGCCCAATTTTTGTTTCCAAATCTGCAGTCCCCTCGACAGGAATTTCATTCCCATCGTAGTCCTGGACTTGTCAAGGAAGAGGGGTGAGAGGGATCTGGTATCTCTCCCTCTTCCTGAATTTAGCTGATCAAAGGCCCTTTTTGACAGAAGGGTGGCCTGGGATCAAGTGTCCACCAGTGGCGAAAATGTACACTGCCCTTGCGCTTGGACCGGGGAATAAAATCTACCCTCGTTCTCCTCAAGGGGGCAAAGATAATGTGCATTTTGGGCAAGCTGGGTGGTCAACTTCCTTATTTTTGACTCCGACACAGGGGTAGTTTGGGCATAATTCTGTGTGGGAGTTTGGGGATCTGAAAGAAAAATTTGCAATTTGGATATTTGGGGAGTTTTGGGCTCCCCTTTTTCTGATTCTGGGCTGCCCCCCCACTTTTTGGAGGCAGTCACCAGTATTGGTTGGTGAGGTTTGTGATCCCTCTGTTACTCTTGGGCTTCCTAGGTGCTCATTCTGGGGTTCAATAATGGGCGATTCTGACTCAGTCCCCACATCCACCTAGTCTTCATTTAAATCTCTCAGGACTCCTTTTTCTTTGGGAGGAGTTCCCCCGACCCTGAAGGAGAAGCTTTTTTTCCCCAGAATCTCTGAGGATTCTTCCCCTTCAAATTGGAGGTCGCTAACTTCCTCCACAAAATGGGTCTTTTTGAGTTCTTTATTTCTCCTACCCACCCTCTGTTCCTTGGGTTGCAGATTTTCGGGGGCAGGAGATTTTTGTTCTGATTCCTGGGTGTCCAGGGACTTTTCAGGAGTAAGGAAGGAAGCTTCCTCTAGGGCTTTACACCCCCTTCCCCCGTGCCTCCTCCTCTGTTACCAGTGATTTGTCAGGGTTCTCACCCTTCATTGTTCTGGGGTACCAGACCCTTGGGTTGTGGGGTTCTGAGCCGCCATGTTCATCTGAGGGTTCTGGTGAGCCCTCAACATGCGACCCAGATCCTGGGTTAGGTTCTGGACCTGGCGCTCCAGTTGGGACACCCGTTTTGGCTGGTACAGGGGTCTCTGGTCAACCCTAGGTGGATCACGGGAATGGGTAACTAACCCTTCTCCCGTAGTACCCTGGATATTGTGAATTTTGGTAACCCTCTACCCTTGGCCTCCCCTCTCCCGGATTAGGTTGTCTGGTTTCCTGAAATCAGGAAATGAAAGGAGGGTTGTCCTGCAGGTTGGGGTCTTGTGAGTATCAGGGGAAGAAACTTAACCCAGCATTTGGGGAATTACTGCCTTCCTGGAGGAAGTTAGGAGGGAAGTTTCCCGGGGCAGCACTTACCTGACTGGATCCCCCCTTTGGGCTGGGGGAGTCCATATATATCCCAGGATTGGTCGATTGCCCTTGTATTGGGGCTGATATAATCAGGGGAGTTCGGGGTCCCATTAGTGGGATTACCTCACTGACTTCCACCGGTTTGTGATTGGCCTGAAGGCCTTCTGGGTCTTGATTTTGATGATTTTGTGTAGGTATATTTTTAGGCTCCCCCATCACTAAGTCTAAAATGGGGGCAACCTTCACCTCTGCTACCTTAGCAGCCACAGGGTTGTTGGCTGGTTTGGGGTTTTTGGCCAGATTTTTATTTTCTGCAGCTTTTTGGACCTCATAAATGTGAGTCGCCTGCTCTATGACCCAGTCCAGATATATTTTCTCATGGTAGTCCCTCACCAGCTGGTTACTAATATACTTGGGGAGTGCATGAAAGAAGGGGGGTTACAAACTCCCTGCTATCCGTGTGCACCCTCCTAGTGGTTTGTGCAAAGGCACATTTGAGCTCCTGCACAAATTCTCGTGGGGCCTGATCATCCCCGGACTGCAGATTGTAGGCCACTTTGAGAGACTCCTGGGGGTGTCTGTGGGCGGAAAAGTGTTTCAAGATGGCCACCCTGTAGGTGGACCATCTTGAATGGTTCTGGTCCTCCAGTCCAGCAAAGAAACTGGAGTTCTCAGGGGAGAATGTCCATTTTACATACTCTATGCAGTTCTGGTTGTCTTTCATATGAAAAATGTCCATCATCTGCTCATAGAGTTCTAAGTGTTCCCAAACAGAATATTTTGCATTTTTATGACAGAGGGTTATGACACTCCTAAGGTCCTTAATCTGTCTAATGGGGTCTTTGGCCATAACTCGCTTGAGTTTTTTTGCCTTCTTTGGTTTGGTCACCCGGGTCCACTCATCCTTAGACTCAGAGGCGCTACTACTTGAGGTCACCTCATGATCACCTAGGCTCTCCCGGATTCTGTAAGCTTGTGAGGGGCTCACAGAATGGTGGGGCCTAGTTTCTCCACTCCTGTGGGGCACAGCAGAGTAGTCTTCTGACTCCTCCCTCCTCCCTGGGTTGGCGGCAGAGCATTCCCCCCACTGCCCTAATTGGGTAGAGGTCTTCAGGATGCTCTTTTTTGGCCTCATTTCATTGGGTTTTTCATCAAATTGGACCAACGGGTCCCTTGGAAAGTAATATTTCTGTGGTTCCCTGACCCTCCCCTCATAGGAGACTTTCTTGTCAGAGACATCAGCCTTAATGTTTGGGTATCTGTACAGGGACGCCCATCCATCCCTTTCTGTGGGGCGCTGACCTGTCCGTTCCATCATGCTTGGTCTATAAAATTCTGATGGCCTCATGGTTTCTGGCTCATGTGAACCGGCAGCCATGAAGTCAGCAGTGCACAAAGTGTTAAATGGGTTTGAGTCCCTTAGTACAGAAGTCCTTATGCTATGATCAGGGGTTGCCCTGTCTCTCTCTACCTGTTCAGGGTCCCTCCAGTTAGGATTAAATCTATCACCCTCTTTCTCCAACCTTGCTAGTTTCTCCTTCTCAGCCCCTACTTCTTGATAGTAAGCAAAGATCTTAGCCTTTTGCTCAGCTATCAAGGCTTTACTGGCCTCTATGACCCGCTCTTGCGCTGCCACTTGTTTGTGGAGCTCATCATTCTTTTCATAGAGAGCCTCATTGTCTCTCTGGGCTTCCTGCATGGTTTGAGAATAATGAGACAATTTCTGTTTCAGGAGACTCACCTCCTGAGTTTTCTCATCTTTGGTTTGGGTGTTCTCTTCCAGACCACCTTCTATCCATCTGGTGTGCTCCAGTAGATTCCCATACTCTGTTTTGAGTTTATTTAATTTCTGGAGGGCTAATACACTTCCCTGTAACTCTATTTTTAATGCGCTTATTTCCTGGCCTAGGGCGTCTCTCTCCTGATTTAGGGTGCATCGCTGTTCAGCCAGGGCATCCCTTTGTTTCCTGATGACATTGAATTTCTGGCACCCTTCATCAAATTCTGTTTGAGAGTGGAGGTCTCTCAAAATTAACTTATTATTTTCCTCTTTAGATTTTTCGACCTGGTCTTGCAAAATGGTTATTTGTCCTGAGCAGGCCCTGTTATAGGTTAATTGTTGAGTTATCTTCTGTTGACTCTCTTCTAGAGAGTCAACCTTTTCCTGACACTCTAGTCTTACTGCGTCTAATTGGGCCTCTTAATCTGCATTATTTTGCTGTTGGCGAGCCAAATCTTCTTTTAACTTTATGATATAATTTCCAGATTCTACCTCCAACTCTTGGCTCTTCTGTAATTTTTGTTCTGCTAAATCTAGATCAGTTTGGATTTTATTTAACAGTTCAACTTGATTCTGCGCAAGAGTTTCATTTTCCTCCTGCTTTTTCCGCATCACTCCCATGTGGAGATACATGTAGGCCGTGATTCCGGCAATTTTGATTTTCTCCTCTTTAATTTGTGGGGTCATATATTGCTCACTCAGAGCTTGGGGTAATAGGCCCCCGTCCTGTCACATATCGAGGTTCATGACGGTGACCTGTTGTGTTATTTCTTGTAGCCAGACTTTTCATCCTGTTCTGGCCACTCACCTTTGACAAATAGCTTATGCAGAAGGTGCTCCATAGCCATATTGATTTATACTATGGTCATTTTGGACATGTTCTTTCTTTCTTAATTGATTTATTTATGCAAGGGTAACCTGTATTCTATTGCTTTTCTGTCTGTTTTGGGGTTGATGTTAGTTTTACTTTTAGACACAGGCCTGGTACTGAGAGTATTTATTTTGGGGAGGCACTGGTACAGTGTAACCCAGTATTCCCACCACTACCCTGCAGGTTAGTCTGCTGTGTTAGACTGTCACGGGTGGTAACCAAACTCAATTCCAGACTCGAGCCCCCAAATTTGTTAAGGATTTCAATCAGGCGACACAGACCTTGGTCTCGGGCTAGTATGCAGCGCACAACTGAAATTCTTATCTTTTTATATTGATTCAATATTGGGATGGTACACCACTCATATCACACCCCCTTTTCAAATACCCCGGGTCACAATGGACCATGAACCGGGCTGCTTGGTAAAATGCAATATTTATTTATTTATTTTAAAATTCAAAAGAAATCATGCAATTTCTAATATGGGACAGCAATCACCAATGGGGTGATAATTACAATGAGAAGGTGAGCAATGCACATGGTTTGCCCTTCTAGTGGAACATATGCACAGCACAGCGGAATAGAAGCACATTTTGATTTAGGAAAGATAGCACCCAAGTTAGAATTTCCCCCTACAATGTTCCCTCAACCCACAAATAATCAATTCTGAGTGGATAAACAGAAGCAGCAGGTAATCAGGAATGATAAATGGGAAAAAGAATCCAAATCTGACCTTCCCTCCCCAAACAAGGGAGAAAAACCCCTTTCAATGTTATAAAATGACACTCGGAAATTGACAAATAAATAATGAATGTGTGTTAAAAACCTTGAAGCAAATATAATTCCTCACTAAATCAACAATGCAAAGACACTAATAATCACAAAGAATGGATTACCAAGAGCATACAGTTCGAATATTCCATTCCCGTCTAAAATTAACCAAACACTTAATAAAAACAGGTGAAATACACTGATTTGGAGTGCAGTTTATTGGTTGGGGTGTAGCTATACATCACAGGTACAATATGGAAGTGAAATGAAGTCTCTAGCTGGTCAATTGAGAGAGATATGAAAGATAGAGTGAGGTTCATTTTTAGGAAAATAGAGCAGTGAAAAGAGGAATCGGCTTTAAAATTTAAAGGCAAATCTCACTTAAACTAGATTTAATGGCTAAGAAAAGAGGAACGCCACCCATGAATATCAAATGTTACGCTGCAGTTATAACCCTTCACCAGTGTACCCCTTTTCTTAAAGGAAAATGTATTTATTTAAACACAATATCGCTGATGACTTAGGATCCATGCAAGACAGAAATGAAGAGAAATGTGGCGCTAACACTAGAAATCTATGGCAAGGTTGCACGGATAATTCTGACAGTTTTACAAGTTAGCCGGTTAAAGATGGGATGACTTAGAGAGTGGGATAAGGACCAAGGCAAGACAAGATATACTATGGGTTCAGATGTGGTAGGGATGATACTTACAGTTCACTTTTAGTTTGGGATTGTGGGCCATCAAGGGTTCTGGTCACTACACGGCAGGGCGCCTGGCAAACAGCTGGGCAGTTCTGGTCACCGGATGGCATTTCTGGACTGGCAATTCTGGTCACTGGATACTAAAGCTCAGCTGGATGGCAGGTTTGCAGGATCCATGCAGTTAGTGGGATCAGGATGCTTCCCAAAAACACCACAGCTTTCCCCTTTGGTTATTTGGGAATTTTAGTGGGATTTCAGAATCTAGGCCTTGCTGGAGCAGGATCAGCAATGCTTGGGTTTTGCAGTGGACCCTGGAGTAGGGTCAGCAATGTTTTGGCCTTGTAGTTGGGATCTGGAATCTGGATAGATGGAACAGGAACAGGATGTCAGCGCAGGAAAATTAGGAAGAGGGTGTGTGTCTAGAGTCTTGTCAGGGACTCTTATTTATAATGCTTAGTGACATCATCAAAGTATATGACTGGGCAGACTTAACTAAACACACCTCTAACAATGGCATTGGACAAAGGTGATAGTCTCTGCCTTGCTCTCAGCTGGGTGGATTTCAGGAAAATGATGTCAGATTTATGGTGTAAGTTTTACAATGTCCAAAAGCCTGCCATAGTTACTTTAACTAAAATCCGATTTTGCTACAAGCATATATTTATACCATTGCAATCTCTTAGCCAATTATATACACAGGTTACATCTTTTGTGCAGCACCTTGCAGTCCAATCCTCCAGTCCATGAGACCTTGTTTCGCCCTTCTACACATTTTTCACGCTTTCAATGGGATTTATATTACTCAAAATTCTATAACTTTGTACGTGGGTATGGATTATCATAAGGGATGTATGTACAAAAATGTGCATTTGCAAAATTGATGCTTTTCTCGTAATCTGCCATATTTTGCCATTTCTGTCAACAAGGTGTCAATGAATTCTACCAAGTCTTAAAAGAAAGCCCAACAAATCACTTTTACACTGCGAACATTTTACATTTTTACAAAGTCTTGCTGCAGAGATAAAAAGTCTTTAAAGTTTATTTATAAAATAGTCTTTGAAAGCAAATGGCAGTCCTTTGTCCTGCACTGGACAATTTTTTTCTTTTTCAGCTGTAACCAACTGTCACTTCAGCCTTGTGTGGGGTGGGGGTTCCCAGTTTGATTGAAGGTTTTATGGCCCCCTCCACTTGACAGGTTAGTGTCCCATGACATCTATTGTCCCAGCCTAGAGCACAGACGAATCACTTTCTTTGTCCTGGCACATTCAAAGTTTTTCAAGCTGGCAATTTTATGGTGTGTCTCCCTTCCTAGGGGGAAGTTTCAGGGCTGGCAACTGAAATAACTGTTTTTTTGGAAGCTTGCAAATTCAGCCCATGTGTTTTAAATCTCTATTTTCTTATTTTGGGTCTGAAATTAAAACAAACCTGTGGAATAAAAATAGCCCCTGTATGTATTTTCACCAACCACAAACCCCTTCAAGGTAATGGCAGGCTTTCCTTCAACAGTTTACTTTTTAAATGGGCATTTTTCTCTTTTAGTTTTGCAAAAGCCCATTTTTACACATGTGTTGAAAACTGCTAGCATTTCCTTCTTTAAATTCGGTTTGGCAGCTCCTGGATTCCCACACTGTCTTTGCAGCCAGAGTCATTTTCTTGAAAGCAGGAGTTTTGTTTTGAAGCACAGATGCCATGAAATAGACATGTAAATTTAATTTCAAGTACTGAGCTTTGATACATTGTGAAGAAAATGAACGCGTTTTCTCGTGCTCAGCAGAAAGAGAAGTTTCTTGTTGATTTTTCTCAAAGTTGGTTTGACAGGGCCTGTGATTCAGGGATTATGCCTGGTTTTGTTGAGGCACAATGAAATATCCTGAGCATGGCAGGGCCTTTTAAATCAATCACAGTGGTTTAAGAGAAAACAGATGGCATTAGTGTCAAAGCAGCATTTTTAAAGGGTGAAAAAGTTTCATTTAGAAGGGGATTTTTGGGTTTTCAGCAAAGCGGTGCTGCCTTTTCACTTTATTCCGTTAATGTGTTTCAGAACACACTGGCATGCTCCTTCAGTGTCCGCTTGTTCCATCCTGCCTGATGTGTGCTTGGCAGGATGGTGCAGCAATCTTTTTGTTGCTGCAAAAATGCAGTTTTGAGCCCATGGTGCACACAGGAGCCAGCGCAGCCATTTGCTGTTTTGTTGCGCAAATGCAGCTTGGTGATGTGGGGAAACGCTGTTGAGTGGGTTGATATATCCCACATAGTTGTCTGTAAATCTACATATATCAACTAGCCAGCGTGATATTTTGAAAACGGTCTATGTATGACACGTGTACTCCACCCTTTATAGGTGTTTCACACGGAGTCATTAGAATGAAACCGTACCTAAACAAATCACAAACCTGTCTTAAAATGTTCACATCTTCTTGACAGTAGGCCCTTAACTCTCTGCGAAAGTCAAACATGCCGTGTTTATTTGCCTTGTACCAGACCATATACTGGTATTTCTCAATAGGCATCATGTATTGAACCCCATATTGATCACGGGTTGGGAATGGGCCTATTTAGTTTTGGTTGTGGCAGTGTTAAAAAGATGGGGAAAGAAACCTTTTGAACCTGGGAAAGCTAAAAGCTTTTGGAATCTTGCTGAGTTTCATGGGAAAAAAGGTCAAGGAATCAATAAAGCGTATTTGTAGAGGCACCACAAAGATGGCCATTAGCTTAGCACCTTGGGTGATAAGTTTTATTTAAATGTGTTCCCGAACTAGCTGTCTCAAAACAAAGTATGAACAATATCCTTTGGAATTATAGGGTAGAAAGGTGTACCCCGTGAATTTGCTTGTTACAAAGCTGCTTATAAAGGTAGTCAAACAGACGTCCTCTGTAAATACCAATAACTATCCCCTGTTAGATGTCTGCAATAGATATAGTTCCTTGGTGTGTTATATTTTCTTGGTGGGCCTCGATGTCATATATAATGTAGTTTTCGGTTTTATTTTGCGGTCTGCTGGCTGTCATGTAGCACAAGTGTTCAGCCGTGTTGACTATGGAAACTTTGCATACGCTGCAAATCACCCCGACACAGTTGTGACTCTCGTGAAGACATTTTTGACACGCCAGACAATCAATGCGCAGTTCGCACATGTCCACCCCCAATGCCGCTTTTGAATGTATGTGCCAAGACAGGCTTGAGACCTCCAGAACGCGTGGCACTGAGGGCATTTTACAGGTTTTTCCTTGAACATTTGACATTCTTCTCCTAGACACAAGCAGCAGTGGTATTGGCAAATGTGTCTATGTTTGTTTTTGGAAATGTGATAACAATGCCAACAGAGGCGTTTAGACCCCAGAAAACCTTTCAGATTCAATATACCATAGAAATGGTTGTCATGGTGTAAAACATATAATGTGTTTTGGCTGTTTTAGCCGTTAACTGAAATACCAGCACAAACGTTGTTAAAATAGAGTATCTTGATGGGTCTATTAAAATACTCACAAGTAGAATCCTCCATTCCCTTGCACACTTTCTAATGCTGTAGGAAGGGAGTATGCCCTGACTATGATTGTTGAAAATTTTAAAGTACAATTGACTGATTTCAATATGGGATCACATCCAGATGGCTATTGGTGGTGGGGGTTCTCTCCCTAACACCGTACCAACATGAGTGACACCTTTTCTTCACTAGTTTTTGAATCTTGTACAATTGTTTGAATTTTTGAATATTTATTTGCCTTAGGAGAGTATACAAGATAGATTTGGTGATTTTTGCCATCTTTCTTTTCCAGTCCTTTTTTGCTCTTAAAGAAGGGCTTCTTACCTCGAAACGCACCAGCTACTCACGGATTGTTTACTTGCTACAGAAAATGTGATGTTATTAAACCTATCTTTCTTGTTCAAAAATCATATACTTACTCTCCTTTTCTTTAAATTGTGCATTTATTTGTTTAAAAATTGTCTACAGTTTCCATTTAATATTGGCTGTTCATACAGCATTAGAGAGTGTGCAGAGGATGGGAGGATTCTACTTTTGGATCTTCTTTGCCTTCTTGTATTGTGTTGTGATCTTGTGCCAGGATCATAGTTCCTCCCCCACACCTTGAATCATTTGAAGTTTA
Organism: Ambystoma mexicanum; assembly: GCF_040938575.1. NCBI lineage: Eukaryota > Metazoa > Chordata > Amphibia > Caudata > Ambystomatidae > Ambystoma > Ambystoma mexicanum. The sequence goes on from NC_090934.1 coordinate 1,314,169,421, forward strand.
TGTTTCAATTTCTTAAGATCCACCTTCCTTTAGATTGGAGTGCACTATCACTTCTTTGTTTCTGTTAAAATACTCCTCAAAGAGATTCAGTTGTCCAACCCCTACCGGTGTGTCTGGCAGGAGTCCCAAATCTGTGTGTGCTTTCAGAGCTTGTGCACATATGGTGGCGTCTGTTATGCATTTGAGGCTCGAATAAACCTGTGAGACTAGACACCAGACAGACATTTAGGGGTCCATGATCAAAATTTAGCAGCCATCTGCCTTTTGGTTTTATGATGTGGCTGTGCAGAATTTTACTCAGAGGCTTATAAGCATCGCCGAAACGGGGCCTGACAATCAGTGCCATGATTTTCAGTGGCCCAAAACACAAAATCTCAGTCTTACTCTGCAAAAGTCTTCGTAAATTCTCCAAAAACTGAAAAACGCAAAAAGTATTAAGATGTGAGTGCTTTGTGAACAAGCATCTGTTTAAACCATCAGCCTCCATTCTTATTTGCACAAAATCATTTGGCCCAACAATTTCCAATATTTTACAGACTAACGTTTTCACAAAATCCATTATGACCGCTATCCCATACCCCAAGGAGTGTAAGTGATCCAGAACCACAAATCTAAATTCCTTGTTATGTTCCACGGCCAAATTTTTTTAATAACTTCTGGATATAACCAGCTGTGCCTTTTTTAAGATTTTAAATAGGCGATGCCTCTGAACTCGAGATCTAGCCCATTTTAAGTTTTGTCTGCTGTTTTTAGAGTGCTGTTGAAATGGATATCCACCTCTGCTTTGAACAATTAGCTCATCTGTAACAATGGGTTTGTTTGCGGTTGTGTTTTTAATTTTACTCGATCTCCCAGTGCACCGATTGCTATGTACATGTTTTAGAGTTGTTTGAGGGGTCTCACTAGTTGCTAGTCATAACTTTATGGGCTCCTCCGGTATGTTTAATATTTGGGATATTTCCGGAGCAGGGCTTGACAGAGATGCGTATATAATTTATACTAGACCCCACAAATGGTTGTGGAAAAGTGGCCAGCAGGCGGTTAGTGCATTGTGTGCAAGACCCGGTGCCGTGCCCAGAACCATAACTGAGTGCACCTTTGGGAATGTTTTGCAAGACGTATTACAGACACCTTCTATCACTAATGGGGTGTTTTCAACAACCGGGGCATCGGTTAGTGTAATTTTGACAGGCAAACCCATACCTGTCCCACAAGACGGCATCACTAAGGCATTAGTATCGCCACCCAGATGCTCCAGTAGTGTCAGAACAACCCCTTCCGCATTTTCAAAAGCGCTCTGAACCATAAATTGTACAAACTACTTCTTTTTACAATAGGGTTTTAAACTTTTCCTGATGCTCAATAATTTCGTATAATTCTTTTTAAAGAGGGCTCTTTTTTCTTGTTCTTTTGAATAACCACTACATGCTCACACATAACTGTATCTTAATGACCACAAAATGTCCCCGACCACCACACCGTGATTACCTTCATTTTGCGTGTCTGTATCACTACCCAAAAATTATAATGGACTCATCGCAAGGAGTTTCAACAGGTGTATTGGTGTTAGTTTGTGATGTTAATGGAACCTCGGCAGTCGCAATGCCCTGTGGTTGAGCACTCTGCAGTGGCCCATTTGAAATATTAATAACATCTGAATTGTAGACCTCTTCATTGTGCACATCGAGCCCTTGATCATCATCTGAAATATCAATAAAATCCCCATTGTTATTCACACAGCCCTCCTGAACACCAGCAGAAGTTTCATCCCCAATCCTGTGCACACGCCACTCTTGAGCGCCATACAAATATTAGCAACAACCCCTTCCTGAACATCACTAGAAATAATATTAGCAAGATTAACATTGTGTCCGGCCCACGCCCTGAACATTAGAAGAAACAACATTGAAGCCACGGTCATTGTGCGCTAACCCTTCCTGAACATCAGCAGAAACATAATCAGGGCCACCACTGTATTTAATTCCATCCCAGTATACACAGGCATCTTGGTTATCAAAGGGTGGTGTATTAATAGTCTCACTATTTTGACTCGTAGCCACATTGCTATGTATAACCGCTTCATCGACTGTATTAACAATGCCAGCATACTCTAAAAGTGCCTCCAGAGATACAGGACTGTTAGTAAACTCTGGATTCCTCTGCATATCAAATATCTGAGCTGACAACTAAATTACTGTGTCATCCTTCCTAACGGGTATTGCGCCATCATGTATATGTGTCATATTTCCCTCATTCACAACCTTCCCAATGTTTTCACGCATATGTCTTATAGCCGTGTCCATCTGATCTTTTGAAATATGCAAAAATATGTCCTTAATGGGGTTCAATACTATATTAAATATTTCATCTAAATCTTTAATGCTGTCCAGACTGGTAATGTTTTTTCCGTCTTTACCAATATATACATTCTGCAGAGCATGTTCTAATACATTTGTCTCGTTGTTGGCCAGCACAATCATATCGCTCATGTCAACCCGCAACTGTGTAGCCATGTTTGTACTACCCTGACACCTGCCATTATTATTCTTTAGTCGCTGTTTAACACCCCGCCCCTGTGCGGCTGTCTTACCCCAGCCGGATCATTGTCAACATTATGCGCTGCATTTTGCAGCTTAAAACCTTCAGAATTTACACCATCATCCCCACGACCCTCTTCACACCGGCACTGTCCTGTGAATATACAATTTTAAAGGAGGTTTGCAGCCCAGAGCCATCAAGAGATCTGTCTGAAAATATGTGTACACCCACTCCTGCACCGACATGGGTTGTATTTAAATGGCCGGTAATATCCGTCAGAGCACTTGAGCGCCCAATCGCTGAGGGAATAACTGCATACTCAGAGTTTAAAACTGGAGCATTCCCTATTTTGCTCAAGGGACGCTGACATGTTAAACGCTGTCTTGAGCCTGGACCCCCTGTTATAGAATTATTTGCCAACCCATTTCCAAGTTGCTCAGGCAAACGATTCAGTGTTGGAACAGTACAATATTCATAAACAACCTTCAGGGCCCTACTGCTTTTGTCGCTCAATGCTCCAACGGGCATTGCAAAAACTCCAGAACCAACAGGTCCCGTTGATGAATTCACAAACAAATCCTGTGGTATATGCCCCCAATATCCCTTGGGATTTAGAACTGTAACAGCACTGTTGGACCCCATCCATGGGTAGTTGAAACATTCCAAAGCTGCTGATCCATGCAAAACAGGTCCGATCCCAAAGCCCCCAAGAGATCTGGTAGAGACAGGCAAACCCATCCCTGTGCTCTCAAAAGATTCAGAATTTACTGATCCACACAAGCCCCCCCGCCCCTTGGAGTCTTTTTGATCACTAGTTTGGCCCCCGGACATTCCGAATGGCGTTACAAAAACTACAGAACCAAGATGAGGATTTCACAAAAGACATCTGTGGCAGCAGGGCCCCCAAATCAATTGGCCCTTGCTGCTGTAACAAAAACATTAGACCATGTCCTGGGTTGATAAAACATCCAAGGTTTGTTGATCCAGAAACAAGAGACTGCCCCATTCCAACATCCCCGAGTCGTGCACCGCTGCAGGCTGTTTTTCCAGAAGCTGCCTGTTGCAACATCCAATTGTTAAGAGCCATTTCTGTAAAAAACATAAAAACATAGAGTCAGCAAGAACATAGTAAACTTGTATAGCAACCAAACGCAGGGTCCTGAAAATTAAAATTTCAATCCACATTTACATAAATATATATATATATATATATAAATGAATCTCGGCTACAACACTGTCAATGCGTGTTATGCGCCACATTGGCAGAAGCACCATTTTATAAAAGTTGCAATTATATTCTTGGCACACAATAACTAAACCCACAATGCAGCTCTTACATGTTTACAAATTACGAATACTCTAATTCAGCCTTCACATGTTTGCCAAACACCCCTATGCACAAGCACAACCATATTAAACATGAATAACAACCAAACACAGGCTCCTGAAAATTAAAATGTCAATCCACTTTAACATTGGACTCCTTTCATTCTCAGTGAAACAGCTCTTGAAATGTTGTTTTCTACCCTCCTGATGAACCACCTGATCTAGGTGGGGATACACGTGTTGAGGATTATCAAAACACAAGAGAAACCTACAAAAGGAACCATATCAACTTATGAAGATTCCTAGATAAACATCCATATTGGCGCAAATTACGGATTCTTTTCTTTTTCTTTACCTATCTTCTTGAATATCGGGCAGCCTCAATATTATGTGGATCCTTTTTTTGCAGACCATCAGTTCTATATCTAATACCAATAATATTTGTTACAAACTAGGACTCGCCATCAGTTGCTTCAAGGCTGCAATATCTGCAAATTATTTGATGGCACATTTTGTATTTTTTTTATTTTATAAATAGAAGTAATATAACGTTTATATACAATTATTCAAAGGCTTATCAAAGGCCAGCTTTATATAACATCATGATGTCATACCATCAAGGCCACAACCCACTGCAGCGTCATCAAAGCGTCACCAACACCTCACACTCGCCGGCTAACTCCTCATAACTCACTATGCCCTCGACCAAGCAACAGCGCACATGCACTCTGCCATATTAAAAACATTTGTATATGAACTTTATATCAATCTGATATAAAGTATACTCTTTTCATATCAAAACATATCAAAACACACTTCCTGTAAATATACACATTGATATCATTTTGATATCTTTTTGATATCAAAAATGTTTGATATTAAAATTCATATCAAAAGCCCATGAATAGGGGCAGGACTAATGACACAAAGGGGGCGTTCCCACCTGTCAAAATTTACTTGAAGAGGAAAGGGGGCCCCAACTACTATTGTAGTTCTATCATGCCAATAAGTGCAGCACAGTTATGCCTGCCTTCTGTTTAGCTCTGTCAGGTTTACAGCTCAATTATGCCGATTGTGCTGCTCCATTATGGCAGCTATCCAGTCCAATTATTCCCTTCTCTGGACAACCTTGCTCCTGTACACTCAGTCATCTTGCTTGGGGAAACATGCATTCCATATAGCATGTTTTAAGGTTAAAATCAAATACAAAATTTACTGTGCAGGTCACTTAAGCTTGTTGTGCTGCTAAATTAAGTGGGGTGCATGACTCATTGTGCTTGTAGTCAATGTGGCAGTTATACAGCTTCATAATGGAAGTTGTGTTGCTCATTCATGGCGGGTGTGCAGCTCAAAAATGGTCTTGTACACCACTGATGTGTGCTGCTCGTCTAAACCATTAAGCCAGTTGTACAGCATAACTATGCAGATTAATTATGCCTGTTGTGCAGCTGATTCATTCAAGCGGTGTGCGCAATTAATCCAATAGTGTTGCTACATTTGTGCCATGGAGCAGCTCGATGATGCCAGTTTTATTGCCCTTGGTGCTGCTCAATCATACCTGCTGTGTAGCTAAATTATGTCTGTGACTGTGAACAATTGTGACACTGCTGAGCCCTTGGTTCTTTGACTCCAGTCCCAGATATTCTGGGAGATTGGAGACAGCTCACTGTGTTTCATGTCATGTGTGTCCAAGAGGAGACTTGTTCGCTGAGAGAGCACCATGCATGGCATTCAGGAGTTCCCTCTCAAATTCTCAGGGGCAGAGTTCAATAGGTGGCACCTGCATCTGGCCAAGAAATGATTTCTTCTACAACACCTAACACCACCCTGACAGCTGCATTTTGCTCTCCCAGGACCTTCCTTATAGAGACCGTAGTGAGTCCTATGAAGGACAGCTCTGCTGAAGTCCAGATGGAAGTTAGCGAAGGCGTGCAACTGCTGTTGCTCTGTCTTCTTGCAAAAGCAAGGGGAGAACATGCTTGAGTTGCTTCATCTGAAAGAAACAGATCATCTTGACTTTGTTAATCTGGGGGACAAGGGACGAAGGTGCTTAGCGGCATCCATCTCAAATCCGAGATTGCGAACTAGAACCATTGAGATAGGGTTTTGGACAGAAAGTGGCCTGCAGAGGGCGCTAGAGACAGCTCTCTAGTCAGAGAATGAGGGCAAAGAAAAAGGAATTTGGTCTTTTGCTTATTTAGTTGAAGGCAGATTTTTCTTAACCAGGCCTGCATGGCATCAGGACACTGGCCCAGCCTACCATGTTGATCATAAATATTGAGAGTGAGAACAGCCAATTTTGTAACATCCTTGTAGGAGTGATATGCAGTGTGGTACTGGTTGATGAAATAGAAAAACTGAGTAAGTGGGGAGACAGTAGAGAATGCCACATTAACCACCGAAGAGGAGAAATGAAATGTTTCAAGGACTATCAGTAATGAAGACCAGAAGACAGGGGATACAGCAGCTAGAAGCCTGTGTTATCTTAAGCTAGCTGCTCTCTCTACTCTCCTATGGCAACTCACAAGAAGCACAGGAGATAGGAATATAGACACCCAGGTACCCATCATACACTGTGCATCCGACAGGGAAGGGTGAATGCGAGAGATGGGCAGGACTTTATGTGCTATTATCTCCATTAAAAGAAGAAGGTCCACTCTAGAGTGGAGGGAGATGGATGACCACTGAGTCAGTCAACTAGGACCCCCAGTCAACCATGTTGAAGGCTGCCTAGAGACAACGGGCAAATGAGGTGTGTCTTCCTGCATTGAGTGCCTCTAGGGTGCTTTCCCAAACAGAGACTAAAGTATTACTGTGTGGAGTCCAGGGCGGAATCCAGATTGATAAGTGTCAAGGGGGTTCCTATTGGAAACAAATGATTGGATGAGAGACATAATAATTATCTTCTTGAACACTGGCCTTATGCTAACTGAGTGACTGAACACCCCTGCTCTTCTACTCACAGTGCTATTTTACAACAGCTTGCATTATCTGTATTTCTCTTCAGGGATGGAGTTTATTCTTGCGTTGGTACTTGCTTAGTTGCATCTTTATTTTTTAATTAAAGGTCTAAGGGCCAGATTCTCAAAAACATGCTCATCTCAATGAGATGCGCAATGGCGTAAAGATGTGCTTCCACCATCATGTATCTCTTTGAGCTGCATGCATTTACATAGGAAACTCCAAAAAATGCCCAGTGTGCTAAGGTGCACAAATTGTGGTGCAAAGCAGGAGCAAATAAGTGGGCATTTAACGGCGCATCGGATGAGATGCGCATGTTTTTGTCTCATCTGTCAGATGCCAACGTTTTATGTTCCTCTGCTGACATGAGCCTCACTTTGCACCAAAAACATGTGCATCTCATCAGGGGCCAGATTACAGAAACGTTGCACCCGTGCAAGTGCAAAGTTTGCACGGTATTAGCACTAGTGCAAAGTTTACCCTATTTTTAAAAACACTGTGACACCTTGACAAGGGCAGTTTGGCATATTAAAAGCACCAGGGCAAAAATTGCAGTGCAAACAATATGCATTTTCACTACATTTTTGCACCAGGGCAAAGTTTGACCTTTGTGCTAATACAGAATAGTATTAGCACTAGGTCAAACTTTGCCCTGATGCAAAAATGCATCACAAATGTATCTTTATAGCACTAGGGCAATTTTAGCCCTGGTGCTTTTAATATGCCAAACTGTACTTGACAAGCTGCAATGGTTTTTTAATGTGTCCGAGTGTTTTTAAAAATAAGGCAAATTTGCCCTAGTGCTAATACCATGCAAACATTGCACTTGCACTAGTGCAAAGTTCTGTAATCTGGCCCCAGATGTCCCAAAATAGAGTGTATCTACCTAAAAAACACAAGAAAAGTATTTCTGACAATTTGTTTAATGTTCATTCTCTTTTTCTTTCCTATGTGCATAATAAGCCTGAGAATAAGGCAACGCATTTTTTTTGAACTTCAGCTTTGTGGTGAGTTTACTTTGTAAAGTGGATCACTTCCCATGGGAATAAGTGTACCATTTAGATGAAACAGAGTGTGATTGCTAGACAGCCACATAGAATTCCCAATGTCCTCTCATTCCTGTACAGGTATTCTATTGCCGCAGAGTAATGAGGGCCACATGGGTGCAAAGAAGCTATGTCGTAAAACGCCCTCATTAATCCTGCCCTGGTACATGTATATTGAGGCATGCCATGTATACCCTAGGAGATGTAAGGATCATGTTGAAGATCCTTGCGCAGGGCCTGTGATTGTGAGGATTATGATATCACCAGTGTGACGCCACTGGTGATCAGGAAAGAGCCTTTTGAAAGAAATACAGGGTTGACAGTACATTGACTAGTGGTGGTTTGGCATGGGCTTGCATTGTGGGTGTGGTAAGGACCCCCTCTCGCTGACTCACTATCTCAGTATGATATGGGGCGGGAAGCAGTACTTCTGGGTGAACCCCTTCATCAGCCAGTTGAAATTCAGTGATCCTCCTATATGTCATTACCCTCCTCATCAGTCTGTGCAGCAGCTCAATGCCTTCTGGATCAGACATTTTGTGTATGTGCACCTGTCTCTCTGTGTTGGGCTTTTATACTGTGTTGTTGGCTGTGAATGGGATGCACTGTGTGCCATTTTGGTTGGAAAAATCAGTTGCACTCTTTTCTGGGTACGCTTGCTCCACAGTGTGAAAGGAGCAAATGTTTAAGGGCATTATTTGGAGCAAATTGTGTGAATCAGGATTTTGCTGCATCTTTGCTCACTTTCTGTGGTCACTCCCTCTTTCATGCTTGGGTTGGTGTATGTGCAGGCTTCCCACCCACTTTGTGCATCTTTTGCACACATTTTGTGGCCCTTTTCTAAAGTTGCGCATCTCTGAGATACCACCTCTGTGAATGAGGCGTATCTTTTTTCTGGTGCATTTGAGGCACTTTTCAGATTTGCCCACTTTTTTATGCTGCAGATATAGCCTGCTCTCAGCCTGTGCTACCAAACAAGACGAAGGTGGAATACTTTTCGGGCTGTGCAAGTTTTACCTTTATGATTGGGATTTCCGCTAGTAGTAGTGTGAGGGCTCAGTAGGTGGTTCATCCCAGTACTCCCGCAGACCAGTCGTCATTTTGTCACAATATAATATTGTGATAAAAATTTTGTAATAATACTGTAATATAATATAGTTGTTTAAACTTTGCCAAGTTATGCACTATTAAATATTTTGACAGTCTGGTTTTTTGGTGAGAAAAGCATTTTGAGAACCTCATCTAAGTGGACTCTTGTGTAAAACTGGAGCAAGAGAAAATGAGGAAGTTGTCCTTGTATGGCCAGGAAAGTATGTCTTGGGTGGAGACACTCAGAAAGATTGCAAACATAGACATGATCTACTCCTCAAAGCTTTAAGTCAGCTTGGCTGATGCCAGTAAGACTGCGCTCAGTCCAACAGGCATCAGGCTCGTACAAATCTGATCATAGTGCAAACAAATGCATCGTCTGATGACGGCTATTGTTAATGTAATGACTTCTTGATTAACATAAGCCAGAGCCAGCGAGAAAAACAGAGGGTTTTTTTGGATTAATAAATACCCTGTCTGACTGTAGGCTGCTTGGCTGCATTCAATTGCAAACAAAGTGTCATTTATTAAAATACTTCTTTTGATGGATTCTCATTCAAGCCTGAACGAGCGTTTCAGGGTAATCATCTCTGCAAGCCTAAACGATGGTCTTCCACATTCGTTTATTCAGCAGCCAAACAAGATTGCCACTTCTTATGCATTCCCTAAAGCTCGCTGTTTAGAACAAGTCAGATGTTTCAATAAACACACTTGTGGAAGTTATTTTACAACCCAGGAACATTTACTATTGGTCATGTTGGACCGGTAATGACAGGTGGACCTTATAAGGCAGGGGCCCACAGTCTTTGGCTTTCCAGATGTTTGGATTACAACTCCCATCAGCCCCTGCCAGCATAGTCAATGGTGATGGATCTTGGGACTCGTAGTCAGCTGTTATATGGGAATGTCACCATCAGTTGGATGAATAAAGACCGACCGTCTTCACTGTTGAAGAAACAGCATTATAGGGTGAGTGTAAAACCAGGCATATGGAATCAGAGCGTGAGAAACATATTAACAAATTGGCAGTGAGTTTTGCTAGAACCTTAAGATTTGCAAACACTCATTTTAAAGTGTGGAGCACAACACTGCAGCAAGACTGCAGAGAGTGGGCGTGCAATTTGGGGCGGGCCATGAGCTTGCAACCTTTCCGTGCTGTCAGATGCCATACAAAGATCTTCACAGAGTTAGCTCGAGAACTTCCATCACATTCTCTGGTCTCTGCATGTACTGATTATGTCGGGACCTTGCTCGTCGTGCCTCAACACTCAAGCTACGCTTCAAGGGAAGAAGCTAAAATGCATGCCTCTGGAGATGCTTGCTTTGCCCTGAAGATCAGACCGGGGTTGCACAGAACGGGCATTCCGCTCACTTTAAAATATAGTTGCAGCGATTTGTGTATTACATTATTATAATTGTTTTTTTTAACACAATACGGAAGAAGTTTCTAAGCGCAGATCCGGGATTCAAACCTGTGTTGCTTTGCATCGTTTTGCTTCCAAGACGAGCGCGTTGCCACTGAAGTATACTAACCTGGATTTTATATATTTTTTAATTAATTTAAATAATACAGGTAATTCTGTTTCTAAAAAGGGAGTCTGCTAATCAAACACCCTTTCATAAAACTCTATTACATAAGCATAGTGCAAACATGTGCCTTTGCTGCCCCAATCTCCTGCCAACTGTAGCACCTGCTCTTCAATAACACAGGGTGGGTTCAAAGGTCACAGGTGCAATCCTGACATCTGCTGTGACCCAAAGTCACTGCAGTCAGAGGTGACACTATACCACCTGCACCTCTGAGTTAAAAAATCATAATTGTTGCCTTCAGTATGGTGGCATAGTAATACCTAAGGATAAGCCATATCTGGGTTTGGTGACTGATAAGAGTGCACAATTATTAAAGCAACAACAATAAGATATTATACAAGTGTCAGCTCTGTGCCCTCAGATCATCTATGTGACGGCCACAGGTTTTCATGGCTAGCCTGGTTGTCTGCACTGCTCCCAGTGAGACAATAGCCAGGATAATGTCTTTGTTTAATTCCCCAGTAGAATGGGTAACACCTCCCCTCAGGCATAGTAGTAGGCACATGAGATGTCCTGGGAACAATTATTCAAAGGGGTTCTGGCATAATGAAGGCCAGCCTCACATCAGGCTGTTACACAAGAAAGGGCCTTTGAAGTCTGCAGGCTTGGGAAAGGGGCAGAGTTAGAACATCCAGACAGGTAAAAGTGGATCTAAGAAGGGTTTCACCATCTTGCTTTTCTATTGGAGCTCTTCCCCTTCCTGTTCCCTCTGTTATCAGGAGAAAAAGGCATTCTGAGTATGATGCAAGAAGGTAAGGGTCATTTGTTACAGAAACGAGATTTGACCGCCTAGAGCAGGCTTGCTTCTGTCCAATCCCCACTGGCAATTTCTAATTAAGGGGCCACCCACTCCTTTCCTGGATACCACGTAAAATACATCTCCGGAATCCTGTTGAGAGTGGAGGCCATTTCAAAGTCCTCTGCCATGGAGGTAAAGAGAGATGCTATCCATGGCAAAGGAAATCCCTCATCCCCAGTTGCCTTGTGGGCACATTGGAAGGAACTGCTGTGGACCAAAGCCTGTGACAATGCCAGCTGCATGGAATTAGATTCCACCCCTGTCATATTTAGAAGGAATGTGACAGCCAGGAGTGTGCACTGTCATCTCCAGGAAGGTGGAGGATACACTTTCCCCTGCCATGGTCAGCCTGATTAACTGACAAAGGCTCCATGGAACTGCCCTGCTCTTTTGTCAGGCCCTGCAGCTGAATGAAGCAATGAACACACCGATAAAGGGTACTTCAAACAGGCCTGGCAGCAGAGGTTAACAAAGGAGACAGGAAACCCAACAACCTTTCATATGTAACTGTGTCAACCTGAAGCCAGCTCCTGCTCTTAGTATCTATTTATTTATTTATGTTTACATTTGTAAAGCACCTAAACCCTCAGGCATCATGGCGCAGTTGCAGACCAGTTACATGAAACAACTTCTTAAAGGGGCGTGTTAGCACGATAACATAGATTATTCAACACAATGTTTTAGGGGCTGGACAGCTGATTAGGCAAATAGTCATGTTTTCAGTGCTTTGCAGAAGGCCCAATAAGAGTCTTCTGCTCTTAGTTCCACAGGAAGGGAGTTCCAGTGTCTTGCTGCGACAGAGGGGAAGCCAGCTCCTCCTCCTTTGGCACTTTTGACTTAGGGTAAAGCCAGTCTGTAGGCGTGGATGGGTCTTGTTGGTCTGGTTGATTTAGGTTTTTCTATTTTCTGAGACAGGTATTGAGGGGCAGTTCTGCTCATGCATTTGTGAGTGATCAATAGGGTTTTGAAAATAATCCTTTCCTGGATGGGGAGCCAGTGCGCCATATTCCTAGCTGCTGTAATGTGGTCCTTTTTAGGGATGTTCTGAGCCACTCGTAGTGCTTTATTCTGGACAATTTGAAGTTTGTTAAGGTTTTGTTTAGAGGTTCCTGCAAACAGAATGTTACAATAGTCTAGTCTGGCACCCGTTTTTGCTCTGGCAATGGTTATGCAGCTCTATGTGGTGAGGAAATTTCTAGCTGCATTAATGAGTTTTGCTGTGTAGGCAGCTGCTGATGTGATGGAGTTGACTGTCGATGCGATGGAGTTGACGCGATGGAGTGAAATGTCATGTCTCGGTCTGCCATTTACAATAGGTCACCCTGCTAGGGTACCCCATTCAGAAGTTATGAGAATGTGGTTTGCAAGAGCCAGAGAGTCTGGTCTTGCTGCAGCTTCAAGGGAGACCTGCGCTAGACTCTTTGAACGGTAGGAGGATATCTCAGTGGCAACATGCTCGCCTTGGAAGCAAGACAAAGTGGAGCAACACAGGTTCGATCCCTGGGTCCACACTTAGAAACTTCTGGGTATTAATTTACAATGCAATTTACCCAGAGCTCTTTCTGTTGAGAGAAATGTTCAGCCATTTTAGTTCTGGAGCACACCTTGTTTCTGTTTTCACCCCTTTACTTTTCCGCTTGCAATGCACTCTGGTTATGACCTCACACCTACAGGAGATTGTTGGTAGGGACCCCAGAATGGGTTCATTAAGGCAGGCTTAGTCTACATCAATCACTGTGGTCCACTTGGCTTTTGGCAAATCATCTGAAGACTTCACAAGAAGTAAGAAAATAGAACTCAACCTTTGACCCTGGCAGAAGGTACAGTCTGTCTTACGTCTTCTGCCAGTGAAGGAAGGTCAGGATATTCAAAGGGAGAAGCAGGATCCCTCCCCTAAGCATATCCCAGGGAACAGAGGGAGATACAGAACTCAGAGGACCCCCCAGTCGCTCCAGAACCAGTACCCAGCCAGCACACAGCGTGCCCTGCTAGTCTCTGCAGCAAGCTTCCCGGATAGAAAGTGCCAGAAGGTCTCTGAACCTACAGCCAAGGACAAGGCAGCTGCCTGCAACACACTAATCAGCTTTGGGCCGTCCGCTTTCAAGGACGACACGAAGAAGCTGGTAGAAATGCCTTTTCTCCCCTGCACCTTAAATTTCTATAATCATCAAGTAAGACTATTATATTCGATTGATTTCCACTTAGCAACCTCTTACAGGTGTGCGGTGTGGCCCATCTTTTCAGAAGTGCCACAATGAGCATCTACCGATGCCTGCCTTAAAGGACATTTTCGAACTGGTCGAGTTTCTTGATCCGCAACCGAATGCAACGCTGACCGTTGTCAACCCGCTATCGCTTAAAGACATCCGAGATGTCTCGAACAGTGCTTCAGAACTGCCAAATCAGTACAAAGACAAGGACTCCAGACCCTGAGCCGCTGTGTAGGCTAGCCTGCAGCCATTCATCCAGCTTCGCTCGCTGAACCGTCGTCCCACCTGATACCCGCAGCGACTCACATCTCGAACTCTGTCACAGAAGTCTGCAAAGTGTCCTGAAGCCGACACAACCCTGTCAAGCACCAAAAACATCTACAGCACAAGGTATATTGTGGTTCTGTCCACCTGGTCCTTCCCAGAAGCCCCCTAGAGACAATTTAATAGCCATTGCTCCCTTTGTGCTAAAGCCAAGAAACCTTAAAAAACTGTTGTGCTTATTAATCATACTGACTACCCTGCTGTCAGTATCCAGAGTGCATCCCCTTTCCTTCTTTCAAACTGTCTGTCCTCTGCATTCCTTTACAGGGTACGTTGTATTTTCCTGTGTTCTTAGACTGTCTACTTTGGTTAATAAAGTAGATAATTTTAATACAACCTTCAATGGACACTCCTTTTATCATTGAATAATACCAATATTGGACCAGGAGGTTTGTAATTTGCTTGTTATTCCAATCTGTTCAGATCCCTTCTGGTGTATTAGAGGTGTGGGGCTGATTTATGGTTTAGAAAGCGATATTCACCCTGGGACCACTGGTTAATTCGTCACATCATCGCTGTATTCATTTCATCGCAATGATCTAAAAATGTGCTCTGGTGTACTCCCATTGATTTAGAAGCATTGCCTCAAGCATTTCCATCACACGGACATTCTCTGTAAGACTGTGGGCTTCATTCCGAGTTGGGTGGTAAGGGTTTACCAGCACTGGTAAGGATGCCGGTGCCGGTAAACCCTTACTGCCCTATTCCGTGGTCCCTTAGCGGGACCCGCAAAGGACGTGTGGTCTGACCCGCTAAGGGACCAGGGCGCTAATAACGGGCCCGCTATTTGCGGGCCCGTAATTAGAATCTTCCCCATTCCCATTGAGCCCTATGGGGGCTCAAATGGGAATGGGGAATGGTTTACTGAATGGGGATTTACTGGGTCCTACAAGGTCGGAATTACTTGGTAGGTCCCCATTCAGCCAGACCGGACCAAGACCCGGGTTTGGAGGCAGCCATGGTGCTAACAGCACCATGGCTGCCTCCAAACTCGGAATGACCCCTATGACTCGTCTAACACTGCAGCCACTACGTGGTCCTAGTGTTTACTCTTGCTTTTCTGACATGGTCCTTTTCTTGTTTCCAGCCAATGATAAAAAGGTTTTATTGCTTTGAGCCATCAGCACGATGGCCAGAGAGATATCCCACATGAGTCCAAACAAAGTATTTGCCAAACATGTTAACTGTTAGGACTATGAAGGAAAAGAGGGTTCCAGGCATCGAAGCACATCCATAGCATAACACGTTCTCGACATGGCAAAAGTAACCAAGACAGCAATCACAAACTGGACTCATACCGCCAAAAGAGACAGGAATAGAAAGATGGAATTCGCCATAAACACATAAATAACCTAAAGAGTAAAATCATGCATTCCAAAAATGTGTGCCAGTCATCCAAGCAGCTCACCTGCCTGCCGGATGTTTGGTCAGGGTAGAATTGGCATTTTGGTGGTGATTGATGGTAGGAAGAAAAACAATATAGGGAAGGAGCCCTCTTTTTTTTGACGGGGGGCCTGACTCTAGAGGGAAGGTATACATTGAACAAGTAAGATAGAGTACAGGCTAACCCTCCCTTTAACGCACAGGTGGTGCTAGAAAGCCTACAGGAGGCAAGGAGCTATTAGGCTAGCCATATAGGATCACACTTGCAAAATGGAAGGATGCAGACAAAAACATGTTAATTTGAAAATGAAAAACATAATAAAATCACAAAAGGGCAATACAACACTTTTGTCTTACAATATCCAGCTATATGGACTCAATACATGGTAAGTACCAAATACAGTGTTGTGAAATGTACTGTAACATATTCGCAGCACATTTCTACTGTCTACTGATTGATGGTATACATACATATGTTAGCAGCAGGGACTGCAAAAATAACACTAGCTAGATAGCTCCCTTACTGGCGACAGTGCTTTTTGCTCTGAGCCCAACCAACTCTGCATAACATGGGTTTAAGGATACTCACGTCACAAACCAACAAGCCATTGACGTCACCCTTTTACATCACAAAAGAGCAATTTACCGATTTCACCTTTGGTCTGCAACAGAGCAGGTAATCAGGTACGTCATTAAGAGGTTGCCAGGGGTCGCAATTGCGACCCGTGAAGTCTCCCCTCCTACAACCCAATTTTTTGTTTTTTATTCAAGCTTATTGGCTGTGGCCAGCGCCATGTGGCTCTTTGCTTCTGGAGTGGCAGGCTTTCTTGTTCAGGCCTCTTAAAAAGGGGGTTTCACAAGTCTAACACTTCGAGCAGTGACCCCAGATAAGAAAGAATAGGAATACCAAATAATTTGTCTTTCTGGAATTTTATACAATAATTGCTAGACTCATTAAAGGTTTATTTCAGGCACACTTTAGGGGGTGAGTCACTGATTTAGTCTGTTCTTAAACACCTCAACTTAGCTTTTCATCCTTCTGAGGTCGATAAATGAGTAACAACACAGGTTGGGTGATATTGTATGTATATGTGTTCTGTATAAAGCGCTTAGGTGTAAGTGCTATATCATAGCACATCATTATCATTTGTCCTTTGACATCTGCTTGCATTCACAATAATTTGATAATATGGGTCTATACACACTGATCTTAACGATACATGTGGCTATCCATTCTTGTATGAAATGTATATTACATTATAGTGATATTGTAACCATATTTTTCATATTGTACTTAGGAACAATGCTATGTGATGCCACTTCTTGTATTGTCAAGGGGTGAAAATCGCGTACCATCGCTTCCCGTGCTATCACTTTGGGGTGGGGTCAAATGACAACACTTACGGTAATATCATCAGAGGTCAAGGGTCATGTGATGTCACTTCCGCTACCCCTGGCAATTTGCTGAAATGATGTCCCAGCAGGTAATGCATCCTACATATCTCAAATGCTCATGTATGTAATAGAGAAGGCAGAATTGGTGTGTGTTCTTGCTCATTATGCAGTATGAATTTGAGAGCTGTACCTCAACGAGATAATTCAAAGTTACCACTGGAACCACCTCTTAATGTGGAGCACACCATAAACATGTCACCGATTGCAAAGCCTGGAGATCTTTTTCTGAATCACAGTCAACCACAATTAATTTGATAGACCTCATGTACTGTAGCTAAAATTTGCATATGACCACTATCCAAAAACCAGTGTCAAAGGTAACGAAACGCTTATCTTTTAAAGGGCAGATATTACTGCAGAAGGATACAACCGTAACACAGTGGACAATGGTATCAGGCCCAAATGGTGATCCTTATGTATGTGTTTTCACAAAATGTGACTTTTGTAGGCCGACCTACCAAATGGTTGATATACAATCCGCAAAAGCGAATCATTTTTAAGATGTAGAAAAATGAAGCATATTAAACTAGTAGGTTCCAATTTTCATGAATTCCTCATAAAGTGAATTTTGTTAAACACAAATGTGGCAAAACCTTAACAGCAGAAACATAGATAGTTATTCAACACGATCACAGCTGAAAAAATCGAAGGAAGCTTTCCTCATTTTACAAGTTGGAGAAACTATTTTTCTCTTTGCCTAACCTACTAAAACTATATATTGTATAAGGTACAAGATACCCATTTTTTGAAATGCTGTGTATAGAAGCTTTGTATAAAAAAGCTGAGCCCTATAAGAAAAAGACAATTTTCTGGAGCGAAAGACTAGCATATTTTGTTATTTTACATACCCACAATGCTTTGCTCATGTGGCCCTGAACTGGAAGTGAATTTCCAGTGATGGCTGCTGGATGACACTTTGGCATGTGTAACTTGGCTCAAAAGGCTTATCATGGTTTCACAATTCACAAGTAAACACTATAATCAAGAAATGCTTCTTCCTCCTGCGTGCAGTAAAAAGGATCCTACCATTCCTCTCTTTCACCCACAAGACGCTCTCCATCATTGCCCTCATCATGTCCAGAGTAGACGATGCAAAGAGCCTATACCTGGGAATGCCAGAACAACTCTTAAAAACTCCAATGCATCCAAAACGCTGGGGCCAGACTCCTGCTGAAAACTTTTTTATTTTTGTATTTTTCAATTTTTTTATTAAGATTTTACAATCAATATATAAACCAAACTGTTTTGATCATCATTGCAATATTCCATTAACATACATAACCCCTAATTCGCTTCCCTTCCCCCTGCCCCGATCCACCTTCTGTTCTAGGGTTTCACCAATACATCCGCCGATTGCAGACTCCCTGCTTCATCTGCAGTACTATTGTCCAAAGTCGAGGTTAGCAACAACACCGTGAGCACCACCCACTGCTGCAAATCTTCGCTTAAGTTTAGGTTCTGTCCCCGGAGTGCATTCTCCCATGCCCCTGTTTCCGCCGCCACCCACTTTCGAAGGACCTCCCACCACTGTGCCACACTTTTTCCACCCCATGGCTATGCGTCTCTTTGCAAGAATGTACATCAAATCTTTTAGTTTGTTCAATGGCTTGTTCTTTCGGCTTCTCTTGTATCTACCCAGGATGCATGCTGCTGGGGTTTGTATGTCCAGGACTATGTCCGCTACTTCCACCTTTACAGCTATCTGTTTCCAGAAGGCTCGTATCACTGGACATCCCCAAAACATGTGAGTCCTGCTCTGGGTTCAGTACATTTAGGGCATTCCTTGGTTCCCACCCCTTTGAACTTGGAGATCACTTCTGGTGTGAGGTACGCTCTGTTGATGATGTAAAATTGTAAGAGCTGCAATCTGGCGTTCCTGGATACCGTTTTGTGATACTGGGATATGGTTCCCCATGTTTCGTCTTCAAACTCTAAGCCCAGTTCCTGCTCCCATTTTGCTTTGCTTTTGAGCTCGTCGTTGGTTGTGCTGTTCATTAGTGTTTCATAGAACATCGAGATTTCATGGCCCCCTTCTGCAACACTTAACAAGCTTTCAATGTTTTCATATTCTGTTGTTTGGTTGTCTATATCAGGCCATCTTGTCCTGAGCTCCCTTATCACTGCTCTGTGGAGCAGAAACTGACCAGCAGGCAGCCCTGTGGTCTTGTGCAATTCGGAGAATGTCAGGGTTCCCTGGTTGTTCAGCAGATCCCCCACTGTAGCTACTCTGCAGGGCTCCCACCTGGTTCTTACTTCCTTCTGTCCCCAGGGTCTATCCACCATGATCGCTGCTACGGGGATCTGCAGGGAAATAGGGTCTGTTATCTTCAAAGCTCTACATGTCCGTGTCCAGAGCTGAACTCCAGGTTTCACCAAATAGGGGTAGTTTTCAGTTAGTTTTTGCAGGGTCCAGAGTAGATCCCTTAGGAGCAGCTGTGGGAAGGCCGGCTGTAGGAGCCAGGTGTCCATCGTAATCTCGTCACCCATCCAGCTCACCACATGTCACAGTTGCCCTGCCAAGTAATACAGTTCGAAATTAGGTATTTTCAGGCCTCCTTTTTCATAGGGTCTCTGCATCACCTGTAGTGCAACTCTGTCTACCTCCCCTCCTCAGGAACCCTCTGCAGAGTTTATCTAGGTCCCTAAAGAACTGTGGTGGAATGTTATGTGGGACGTTACTAAAGCAGTGTAACAGTCGTGGAATGCCACCATCTTGAGGAGTCCAGCCCTACCCGCCACCGACAGTGGTAATTTGCTCCAGAAGACCATTGATCTCTCCAGGCTCTCTCAGGCTTTTATCGTGTTGAGTGCGTGTTCAGTTTCATGGTTGCGATGAATGGTTATTCCCAGGTATTTAAAGGAGGTGGCTTTCCACTGAAAGGCCATGATCGGGAGTTTCTCAAGGTTAACTTCACCTAGGGCAGCTAGGGGGAAGAGACATGATTTTACCTTAATAATTTGAATCCCCTTGTACTTCTTAAACCCATCTAACGTCTCCAATATGTATGGCAGTATGTGTTCTGGGTTGTTCAGGTATAGCAGCGTGTCATCTGCATACATCAACACCAAGTGGGTCACTCCATCTACTACTATGCCCCCATCTCCATATTCCTGCCTTAGATATGCAGCCACCGGTTCAGTAGCTATGATGTATAACATGGGAGATAGAGGGCAGTCTTGTTGTGTGCCCCTATATAGCTGCCATTTGTCAGAGAATGTTTTCCCGGTGCGCACTCTCGCCATAGAGCTTGTGTATATGAGTTTGGTCCATTTTAAGAAAACAGGCCCAATCCCTATTTTCATCATGGTAGCGTACAGCCAGTTCCACCTAACCGAATCAAAGGCCTTAGTGGCATCAAGAGATGCCACAGCACATTTTTTGGTGCTGTCGCTAGTGCTGTATATGACGTGGTGTAGTCGACGCAGGTTTTCGGAGATGGTCCGCCCTGGCACATAACCCGTCTGGTCTTGGTGGATCAATAAGGGGATGACTTTACGCAGTATCCTTGCTAGAAGTGCTGTCAATATTTTGTTGTTGATTTAACATAGACAACGGCCGATATGAGCCGCAATCCTACCCATCCCTCCCAGGTTTTAATAGCGGGATGATAACAGCTTCCCTAATGGATTCTGGGAGTGTCCCCACCTCATATGCCTCATTATATACTTCAGCTAGGAGTGGTGCCAGTATTTCATGGTATGCTTTGTAAAACTCCCCTGGGAGCCCGTCTGTCCCGGGGGTTTTTCCGGATGGTAAGGATCTAATAGTGACCAGGACCTCCTCAGGGGTTACTGGGTCATCTAGGGCTTCTGCCATTTGTGCATCCAGCTTAGGCAGTTTAATGATGTCTAATACATCTTCTATTTCTTCATCTGTGGCCGAGAGAGTATTAGAATAGAGGTCCTGTTAAAAGCAGAGAAGGTCGAATTTATTTCGGCTTGTGTGTGTGCCACCCTGCCCTCCGAGTTACGGACTTGGCATATGGGTGTCCTGGGGGCTTCCCGCTTGTATAGCCAAGCTAAAAGTTTACCTGGTTTATCCCCAAGGGCATGGCTCCTTTAGATATGATTTTTGTAACTAAGCTTACTCAGTTGTTCCCAATATGTTAGGCATGCTTGTCTAAGCTCTATTTCCTTTTCCAGGTGTTTTGGCTTTGATTCAGCCCTTGTTTCTAGTTCTCTTAGTTCCCCCTCAGTGCACGCTAAGGTGGTTTCAATGGATCTTTGGGCTCCCCCATTGCAGCAATCATTTCCCCCCTTACAACGACCTATATGCCTCCCACACTGTGCCTACGTATCGTACACTGTTTTCATTTGTCTGCCAGTATTCCTGTGTGCGTTTTTCAATCTGTTCTCGAAAGGCTGCGTCTAGCAGGGTCTCACTTCTAAGCCTACACACTAGTATGGGGGGGGCTGGCTACAATCACCATCCAGGTAGTCAAGAGTGGGGCGTGGTCTGATAGCACTCTGGCCAAGTAATATGTATCTCCAAACATGTCTTGTTGCTCCTCACTGACGAATATGTAGTCTAATCTAGTGTAGACAGAATGCGGTGGTGAATAAAATGAGTACTCTCTGGTCTCTGGATGTTGCTCTCTCCATAGGTCTTTTAGCCTAAATTGTTGTGCTAATGTCGCTAAGATTTTAGCTGGAGGGGATGGGCGTACGTGTTTGTTGTCAGATCTATCTTTCCGTGGGTCCATTGTACGATATGATCCCCTCCCCATATCAGGGTACTATCTCCAAAGGGACTCAGCCGTTTATATAGTGAATGGAAAAAAATGGTGGCATTTTGATTAGGGACGTAAGTATGGATTACACAGACCTCTTTCCCCTCTACTGTGCCGTGTAACAAGGCCATCCTCCCTTCGTCATCAGTTTTTGTGGGGATAATTTTAATGGGGATAGTTGGGTCTACCCATATCAGGACCCCCCTGGCGTAGGTGGAATATGCAGAGTCTATCAGTGTACTTCTCCAGTTTCTAGTTAATGCAGCTTGCTTACTTGCGTCTAGATGGGTCTCCTGCAGCAGGGCGATTCTGACCTTGTTCCGCCTGATGTGTGCTTGGATTCAGCGCTGCTTTACGAAACTGTTCATACCTCTGACGTTCCACGTCATAATCTTGATCTTGTCAGCCATGGCGTTTGATGGTCTGTTTGTTCTTGTGAGTGGCGCCTCCAGTGCCGCCCCCTCTAGTCTCGACCATTTGTGAAGCTCTAGGTGGTTTCTTCTGTGTTCTCATCATTTCCCCAATTTGCCTGCCAACTCCCATTTGCCCTCCCCTTAACTTTGAACTCCCACATAACAAACATTGTCCAGCTGGGTTTCCCCCGTTATGACTATCCCGTTTCTTTTTTTTTTTTTAACGATTTTTATTTGTTTTATTACCAACACACCAAACATTACAACGTTGAGGACATTTAAATACAAGTTTGCTACATTATGTTCACAGATCGAACATTGCTGTCCTCCCCCATCCCACCCCTTTAACTCGAGCCCCTATTTCCATGCTGCCAGCAAGCATATCTTATTTTACTCACTTGTCTCCCTCGTATTATCTTTGCTAGGACCCGCCTCCTGGGGGTTACCCGTCATTGTGGTCACCAGTTGCCTCCATTCTATCAAGGGTCCCACTTCTTCCTCCCCTCCTCTACTGATTGCTTCATACTAAGCTGTCGTTTCTGCGTGTGCCCATTTCAGGAGGTCTGCCCACCATGCCTCTATTCTGGGGCGCTGGGCAGCCTTCCAGCTCATTGTGATTCTCCGTTTAGCCAGAATGTAGGCCAGGTCTTTCATTTTACTGATGTGCTTCAGGTTGCGCGGTCTGGCGAACACCCCCAGCATACATGCCCATACTGACTCCACCTCCAATACAATCCCCTTCTCTGCTAAGCGTAGCTTAATCTCTGACCAGAATCTACCCACCTCCGGGCAAGCCCAAAACATGTGTACAGCCCAGCTTCCGCCTCCCCGCACCGTTGGCACTTTTGTACCTCTGGGTTCCCAAACCTGGCGATCCTACTAGGGGTCATATATGCTCTATGGGTGACGTACAGCTGTATCTGGTGAAGCCTTGCATTGCGGGACACCTTCTTGTGGTACCTTGAACTCTATCCCATTGTCCATCTAGCAAGGGTTCTCCCACCTCCTCCTCCCAACCTCGCCTTAGTTGAAGCACCTCCTTACCCACCCTGGTCATCAGTATCTCATACATGCGAGATATTTCATGCCCACCCTCCGAAATATTGTACATTGTCTCAATGGCCACATCTGGTTGCTCGGTTAGCACTTCCACAGTCCATCTATCCAGCACCCATTTGATTACTCTTGTATAGGTAATATGTTGGCCTATGTGCACCCCGGAGTCTTCCATCAAACCTTCTGAAGTCTAGTGCCTCATCCTCTCGTCATACATCCCCAAGGGTCACAAGCCCCGTTGTTTCCCAATATTTACGGATCCCTAATGTCATTTGCGGGTCCTTCCCGCATACTGCCACCTGCGGCACATGCGGGAGCATGGGGTTGGGATTCCCACCACCTGCCACGTTTTGTTCCATATTTCCCAGCCCAGTGTCAGGAGTCTTGCCCTCCCCTGCAACTTAGATTTTGGCAACCACACCACCTCCCTCAAATAGTAAGGGGCGGGGTCCTTGTACAAAAGCCTGGTTTCAGCAGTCTCCTCATCGGACAGCCATCTAGCCACATACTGAAGCTGCCCCGCCAGATAGCATAGCTCAAAGTTCGGTAAGTTTATGGCCCCTTTGGCGCACGCATTTTGTAACTTTCATAAGGCCACCCTATTTCTAGCGTTGTGCCAAATAAAGCCCCTGCATAAGCTGTGGAGTTTCCAGAAGAACTGTTTAGGGAGCAAGTATGGAATATTCATAAAGAAATGCAGCAGTCTGGCAGCACCACCATCTTGATCAGCGCCGCCCTACCCTTCATGGCTAGGGGTAGCCAGGACCAGAACTCCATGCTGTTCTTAATGCCTGCCACTGCCCGCTCAGTATTATGTTTGTGTTAGTCCTCGGCCGAGTGGTACACATCATTACCCAAGTATCAAAACGTCCCAATCTGCCAGGGTATTGGCAGGACCGGTAAATCCTTCAGTGGGACCCTTCTGTATCTCCCCAAGGGGAACATACTGGATTTCCTGGGGTTTGCCGCTATGCCAGAGAGGGTGGCATACTGTTCCATCACCTCCAAGACATATTGCAGGTTTTCCTCTGGGAAGCGCAGGTATAGAAGGATATCGTCCACATACAATGATGTAAGGTGCGTCCCTCCCTTTGTAGGGATACCAATCTCCACATACTGTTGTCTGAGGCAGATAGCCAGTGGCTCCAGAGCAAGTATATACAACATGGGCGACCAGGGGCAGCCCTGTCTCGTGCCCCTTCTGAGTTGCCATTTGTCTGAGATTATAGCGCCGGTTTTAACCCTGGCGACTGGGGAGCTATAAATCATTTTGACCCACCTCAGGTACCCCAGCCCCATGCTATACTCCCTCAACGCCGCCAGCAACCACAGCCACCTCACCGAGTCGAACGCCTTAATGGCATCCAACGAGACTATCACCGCCGTGTCCCCTTCTGTCTGCTCAATTATGTGGTGGAGTCTTCTGTGATTGTCTGTTATATTCCTGCCTGGGATGTACCCTGTTTGATCGGGGTGGACCAGTTTCCCGATAACACGTTTTAGCCTGTTTGCCAACGTGGTCGTAAGGATCTTGCTGTCTTGGTTGAGCATGGACAAGGCATCCTCCCTCGTTGAAACGCCTCGTTTAGCATAGCGAGCAGTGGGGGGAGCACCTCTTGCTTGTACGTCTTGTAAAATTCACTTGGGAGGCCATCTGACCCCGGGGCCTTACACATGGCTAGGTGCTATACCACCGTCTCTAGTTCTTCAAGAGTGATTGGGGCATCTAGATCCTCCTGCTCCTGGTCATTCAGCTTAGGCAGTCCTATATCCTCCAAAGTCTCCTGAGTTTCGTGCCCCATCTCCTCCCCCGCATTCTCATATAGGCGCCTATAGAATCTAAGAAACCCTTCATTGACTCCCCCTTGGGTATCCTAGGTCTGGCCATCTTCATCCTTTAGCTCCCTGATCACTGGGCGCAGCGTTTCATTCTTGTAAAGCCAAGCCAGCAGCCTGCCCGGTTTATCTCCGCCTGCATGTTCCCTTTCAATGTATTTTTTGTAGTTTAACTTGCAGAGCCTGTCCCAGTGCCCTCTGCTAGCCTGCTGGAGTAGGTTTGCCCTTGCCATATCTTCCTGTGAGGTACTCCCCTTCTGTATTATTTCTTCCAACTCCCTCTCTGTCTCCAGTAGCTCCTGCTCTATGCCCCCCTGGAGCCCTCTGGACTTAGATATGGCCACACCCCGTACTACCACTTTGAACGCCTCGCATATGGTTCCCTCCGACTGCACACTACCAGTGTTAATGTCAAAATACTCGGTAATGGCCTCCCTTAGATCCTCTCAGAATCCCGAGTCCTGCAAAGCTTCAGCTCTGAGTTTCCACGTCGGGATTCTCGCCCTAGGGGGCTGATGCCTCCACTCTACCACCAAGGGGGAGTGGTCCGAAAGTACTCTGGGCTTATATTACGAACCTAACATTTCCCCAGCTGTCCGCGATGTCACAAACATATAGGCCAGTCTCGTGTATAGGTTGTGGGGGGCCGAATAATGCGAGTACTGTCTGTCCCCCAGGTGCAGCAGTCTCCAAATGTCTTCGAGCCCAAAGTCCCTCAGGATGGCCAGTAGTGCCTTTGCAGCTGGGGTGGGTCTCTCTAGTTTCTTGTCAGACCTGTCCATTCTGGGGTCTAATGTGCAGTTAAAGTCACCTCCCCAGAGGTAGCGCTGCCCACTAGGGGGCTAATTTGATCATATAGGGCCCTGAAGTAGGCCGCTGTATCTTGATTGGGGGCATATGTGTTTATGATGCTCATCTCCCTATTCTCCAGCATCCCCTGCACCACTAGCATTCCTCCATCTGGGTCTGGCATAGATTGAAGCAGCTGGAATGGTACATGAGGTGCTACCCATGTAACCACCCCCCTAGCATACGCTGAGTATGTGGCTCCTGTGGTGGTCCCACTCCACTTTCTCTTGACTAACTCTACTTTATCCCTGGTAAGGTGGGTCTCCTGTAGTAATGCTATATCCACTTTAAGACTTCTCAGATACATCATCACTTTATTCCTTTTCAGGTAACTATTGAGTTACTCAGCTGAGGCTCCGGACCGGGAGCGTGCGAACGGTGGGGGTGCGCCTTGTCCGCTATCGCTGTGTGCCCAGCGCATAAGACACAGGTGCCGGCAAATACGGGAGTGCACACGCGCTCCACAGACCCAGCGGCGCACAAGCGCTCTGAAGAACTGACGCAACAGGCACAGGACACACCCGAGGGGGTGGAGACGAGCCTCCCCTATGCCAACAACCGTCCGCTAGTGAGGGCGGGCCGTGAGCAAGACATGGCCCCCACACTATGGGGTCCCAAAAGGACCAGGCAACAGTGGGCTCTTGCCCTCCTCCATACAGGCTGAGGGGGGGTGAGGGGCTGCAATTGCCCAACACACAGGCAAATGCTCTGTCAACGACAATGGAGGGACTGAGGCAAGTCCGAACAATATAACCAGCGGGGGACCGCTCTGGTCGCCCTGGGACACAAGCCCTAGAAGCAGCTGTATATAAGGCTGCCGCACCCTCCTGAGACTGGGAGACAGCTGGTGCCAACGGAGGGCCCACAATCTATGGCTGGCCCAGTGGCTGGTCAGGAAAACTGCAATTGCACTAAGCCAGGAGACTGGCAGGCAGCCCCTGTGGCACAGCATCACAGCACCAGGTCGGAGACAGCGTGCTGAGGCACCACAACAGAGCCCAGGGGTTTGTGCGAGGGCCTTTATAGCCTACGACAATGTCGCTAGGGGCCAGCAAACCTCACCTTAGACTGGGGGGATGCCAGATGGCAGGATGACATCCAAACTCCCCAAATCCAGGGGGAAGTAGCCCACAATGGAAGACTTCACCAAGACCCTGCAACAGGTGGAGGGGGCGAGACCAAAGGACAAAAATCCACCAGAGGACACCATCCCAACGTGCATCGACCGGCAGATCCTAGAAGCAATTGCAGACCTGAAGGTCACGTGGGAAAGCAAGCTAGAGGCAGCCACTGCCGAACTTAAGGCAGCGCTGGAGCTTAAAATTAGCGCAGTACAGGAGGAGGTCAACTTGCTCAGACTGGACGTACGGAAGATGGCGGAACGCACAGATGAGCTGGAGAAAGAAGTGGCCATAAACACGACATCCCGGACCTCTCACACCTCGGAGATCCACATCCTGAGGCAGCAGGTAAGCAACCTGGAGAACAGAGCAGAGGAGGCCGAAGGGCGCGCCCGGAGGAACGACGTGCGCATAGTGGGCCTTCCGGAGGGGGAGGAAGGCCCTAACCCGACGGACTATGTTGAAAATATGCTGTTGCAGGAAATAGGAGTCGGGGTCTTCACGCAAGGTTTTGTGATGGAGAGAGCACACAGAGCGCTCATGAGGAGACCCCCCCGGCAACTCCCCGAGGCCAATCATCGCCAAGATATGAAACTACCGGGATAGAGAGAAGATACTGGAATATTTCCGGAAGGGCGGCAACATACAAAGAGCTTCTGCGACCATCTCGGCATATCCCGACTACACACTTCAAGTGCAGGGACGGAGGCTGAACTATGGGACAGTGAAGAGGAGATTGCGAGAGGCGGGGATGCAATACATGCTGATGTACCCAGCAAAGCTGAAAGTGTTCCACAATTCCAAAGCTCTGTTTTTTAAGAATCACAAGAGGATGTGACACAATGATTGGACGGCCAAAATTGCCCGGAGGGAGCGGACAGCCGGAAGAAGGATGATGCGGACAAGTGAAGCCCGATCCCGGGACCAAGGTGCTGTATATATTGTGACTCTGGGACTTCATTATAATACAGTGTAGAGATGTGTTGAATCTCTGGGGCGACAAATTTAGATTGTGACATGGAGGATGCACAACGTATCATGGCAATCAACAGGAGACATGTAGGAAGCACTCTTAACCCCAACAGTCAGGACATTAGTTAGGTCACTAAAATATTGGTGACACCCTGCCGGGTTCCCGACCTCGGCACTCCGAGGTGGGACCAAACGCGGGAGAGCCTGAGATCCAGGGATGGAGCTGGGCACCAGTTGGAGCATGGTTGGGGGGTGGGAGGGAAGGGGATGTGTGCAGTGGGGAACAGTTGAGTTGGAGGGTTTGGGGGGGTTAGTTGGGGAGTTTAAATTGGGAGAGGGAGGGTATGAGCCCAATTTCATGCTGACCGGGACTGGAACGGTAACCCAGGGAGGGGGAAGGCGGTACACACCTCGCATGGCTATGGATAGTCTCAGAATCGTAACTTGGAACGTGAGCACAGCCGCCATCTTTATTTCCGAGCGCCGTCCTCCACAGCTGGCACAAATTCCGCAGTAGCCGCACTAATCCTTGATGAATTTTGAGCGGAGTGCCATCATTCAATGCGGCTAGTGTTCAGGGTAAATGTGCCCATACACCCAAGGATCATTACGGATCGGCAGGAGACGGTCAGAAGCGCGTCTTACACCATGGCTGCTTGGCCACGCCCCTGACTATCCCGTTTCTGCTCCATTCAACCTTGTCCTTGTCTCCTGGTGCCCTATGGGCGGGCTAATAATACCCAAATAACTTCCGGGGCTTCAGAGATTCGCTGCAGTCTGCTCCTACAGGGACGCAGGCTGTCTCCAGTTTGCTCCTGAAGCTAATCAGTCCGCTGTGCGTAAGTCTATGTTCCATCTGTTTCCTGTGTGTTCTAGACCATCTTGTGTAGCAGGTGGACTAGAATTGCCTATATCTTCACTGGGCTGTTCTTAACGTTCCCCACGTTCTTTTGGTTCGAGATCCTGGATTTGCTTCCCGTCCATCCATTCCCTGGCTTCAGCCGGCGTCTCGAAGAGCAGCGTCTTGTTATTGTGTAGTACTTTAAGTTTAGCTGGGTAAAGGAGTATATAGCGTAGACCAGCTTTTTTCAAACTGGCTTTCGTGTAAATGAATTGTGTCCTTTTCATTTGCACTTGGAAGGTGTAATCTGGATATATGGCAACCTTCGCTGAGTTTCTTTCGATCTTACCTCCCATTCTCGTAAAAGCCAGAATTGTTTCTCTGTCATTGTAATTGATCACTTTGGCTATGACTGGTCTGAGTGGCGCTCCTGGTGGCAGTCGTTTGGTGAGGGAGCGGTGAGCCCTTTCGATGGTGAAGCCCTGTGACAGTTTCTGTGCCCCAATCTCTTGTATTAGTAGGTTCTCCACATAGTTAGTGGGGTCCGTTCCCTCAATGCCCTCCAGCAGGCCCAGAATCCTAATGTTATTTCTGCGTGCCCTTCCTTCTGCCTCTTCAGCCATGTCTTCTAAGTGCTTCACTTTCTGTGCCAGTTCTTCTACGTCTCTCAAGAGCTGCGTTTTGGCATCAGAGTTTTCGCGAACTTGGGTTTCTAGCACGTCTGTCCTTCCTGAAATATTGCGGACATCCTGTCTCAGTAGGCCCAAGTCTATGGCCACGGCATCTATTTTATTCTCCATGGCTGTCTGTAGTGTTTTGATGGCTTCTAGTATCTGTGCATTGCCTGGTTCCGCTGTTACCTCTGTAGTTCCGGGCAACGCCATCCCAGCACCCACAGGGACGGCCTCGGATCTTGGCAGCCCCCCGACCGTGAAAGTTTCCATTGTGATCTGTTTTAGCCTTGCTTTCGCCCCCTTAGTGGTCAGTTTTTCAAGGCCGAGGGGTTTTTGTGGGTCCCGACTTGGGGCTGTATGTTCTTTCCAGATGTATCGCTGCCAAGCGGTGGCACTGTATTCTTGCGCTAGCCATGGGCGCTGCCATAGAAGGGGCCCCTTGGACGTCACCTCGCGTGACACTTCGGGACCTGATAATGTTCTCAATGCGGATTTCTGTTTTCAGTTCCCAAGTTCTGTTGTTGTGCCAGGGGGGAGTCGCCAAGTGCACGCCAATAGCTATCTGCGCCTTACATACAGGGCTTCCTTGTGTTCGTGGAATGCAGGCGTGGGGCAACCAGTCCAAGCTCACCCCCCCCAGCTTATTGGGAGACCACTCAGGCGTGTGGGTCCCCCCATGCCAGTAATCACACTCTAAGTGTCCCGTGAGCCACTCTGCCTGTGTAGGTCTGCGGGTCAGCCGGCTCCCTCACCAGTTCGACCCCTTTCTGCCCTCCTTGTTTTTCCTGGCTGTAGTTCGGATCTTGCTCTTCCCTCTTATGACCGGTTGAGCTTCTCCCTTAATCAGCTCCACTCAGGAGCCGTCAATTCCTCTACGCAAATGTCAGGGTCTCCTCTGTGCATGGGCCGGCAAGGGGGAGGCACCAAAACCATACAACAAAAGAAATTTTGGAGGATCATCTTTCTCTCATTTGGCACCAATAACCTGGAATGGGCTGCCAAAAAACATACATAACACAAGAGATCATCTTCAATTCAGAAAACTTCTCGAAACTTGACTCTTTACCACAGAACCAGAAGGAAACGACAGGAAACATATACGTGGCGGGAAAGAAGAATCCCAGAAAGGGATCTCGTCCCCCTAATCCCTAACTTATCTTCCCTAACCAGAGGGCCAGGGGAGAATACCATTTTCTGCATACCGCTAAGTCAAAGAGGAAACGTAGGTAGGTTAGGATTTCACTTGAGAATGGCCAAGGAGGGACCAGAAGGGCAGAGGGAGGACACCATATTCACATACCTCTAGTCCACAGAGGAAAAATAGACAGGTAAGGACCACGAACACGGAAATGGGCAGGAAGGGAGCAGAATCCTGTAAACTTTACATCACCAACACCGAGGTGGGAGAACATGCCTGCTTCAACCAGGTAAACAAACCACTAAGGTAGGAGAGAGGAAATCTGCCACCCCAACATATCTGCCAACTAGATGGACAAACTACAATCCCAAACTCACAGGTTAACCATAGATTTGGAACAAAGAAACGCAAAGACTAAGAGGTAAGGAAAGACACAAAGAAGGAAAAAAAGAAATTCCACTAACTCCTACTAAAAAATCTCAACTTTCCCCATACAATTCTCATACAGAAAGCCATACAACCACAAAGCAGGCTGGATACATTTCACCAAACCACAACAACAAACAAACAACACATCGCCTGTACAAACAGCTCATTGTAACACTCACTGATCGAATTATCGCGCTCAAGCTCTGCGCACAGTGAAATCCGAACTGAAGCTGCCAACAGGACATCACAGCTCTCACTCTCCTACTCCCATTACACCCTACTATCACCCCCAACCCTCCTTTTTCAGATCCACCAGAGTGCCTGGGGACCACTTCCAGTGGTGACCGCGCACGGTATGAATACCTTTAACATTAACATTTCAAGTGGAATTATTTTTTTCAAGCCTTTCTAAATACACTGTAACTTTACTGGTATTTGCTACACATATCCCAATGCTCCAGTTACAAGGGTGTTAGACCATAGTGCAATGACAATCCTTCACATGGACCAAACGTGTGCAGTTGTCTGCAGCTTTTAGATCTCTGTGTCTTGTGCTGAAAAATCTGTAGCACTGCCCTGTAAAACAAAGACAATTCTCTGGAGCTAAAGACTTGCATTTGGGCTAATTAGCCTACCCATCATTCTTTGATCGCGTGGCTCTGAACTGTAGGTGAACTTACAGTGATTACTACTGGGTGGTGGTATGGAATGTCTGGCTTGGTTCCAATGTGGCGTTGGAACCTCGTTCCAAGGGCTGGAATGAGGTCAGGGGGTAACAGCACCTTATGATTTTTTGGGTATTGAGTCGTAACAGGCTAAGTTGCAAGTGGTCATTTTGATGCCAACACAGCTGTGCAGAATTAAACATTGCAACGAACAACAAACATCCACTCCAGAACTATGTACGCAACTGATTACAGGAAGGACATGATTAGCTGAAGTATTTAGATCCAAGAAGGTCCTAACATGTCAGGAAAGAAAAGCTACCATCATGGCATAAAGGGCCTACCCCATCTGGAGCCCTTCTGGGAAAGAAGGACGACCCCGAAATTGTATGGGCTTACTGTTCCTTTTAACCCCCCATTATTTTTGGGGGTAGTCTAACATCTATGAGAGTGTTTCTGGAAAAGAAATGTAGCAGCCGCCTGACTTTCAGGAGTGAGTAAATCTTGTTTTGTTTTACAATCAGTTAACTCTTACCAATTACCTAGGTACACACTTGGGAGTTGCCTTACGTTATCTGTAAACTATTTTTGATCATACTATGTCTATTGGAAAGTTCTATAATGGCTTTGGACCCTTTTGATTGTGGGTCAGAGACCGGAGCTGAATAACTTTGATCTTAAGTATTAAACAGTTAACGCATTTGTAGATCACATGTCATTGTCGGAAGATATTAACAATGAAACTTAGACTCCTTAAATCCATAGGCTTGGGCAGTGCCGGTCAACCGGCACCCTTTCAGATGTTTTGGACTACAAGTTCCATAAGCCCTTCCAGCATAGTCAATGTTGAGGGATCATTAGAATCATAGGCAAAATATCTGGACAGAGTGACAGGACGCTGATCTTGAATACAAACCTATGTAAGCTCAGGCTGATGCTCTACAGTTCATAGATGAAATGCCATTATAACATTTTTCATGGAAAAAAGTACAAAATAGTACAGGATCTTTTAAAAGACAAGTGGGCAACTTACATATGCTACAAATTGTAGCACTGTGTGTACAATCTTTAGTAACCCTGAAGCAGCACTTAAAGGTGCATGTAACACAAGTATACTGCAACAAGGTAAGTGTCAATACCACAATACACACAAAATCCACCTGTCTCAGTCGAGCATGCCACAACACCAGTACACATTATGCTAGTTGAGGCCTCACACATTAAAACTATGAATGATAAGAAACATACTAAATCAACTATATGTACACATGAAAGTACAATAGATTACATGAAAACAGAACTGAGTGGACAAAGAGAAAAGGGTTGAAAAAAGGACAAACGTACCGATTATTTATCTTGTATTTATTTACGTGTCACATAACATTTGACTGCCTCCTATCCTCAAATATTGTTTTCCTATTATGTAACTGTGTATCCTCAAATACTGTTTTCCTATTATGTAACTGTGTAACTATAAGCTGAAAGTATTCATGTTTTTCTTGTTCCTCTGTGCCCTGATACCTCCGGGTCTGGCGCACATTATAAACAAACAAACAAACAAACAAAATACAGAGGAAAGTTCAGAAAGAGACAACTAGGGAAAGGCAATCTGCTATCAGAACCAATATTGAGGTCAGGGCTGCTAGCAATCCTTTAGAAGTCACACTGATTTAAGTACATCCAGATAAGGAAGCGAACAATAGGAAAAGTAACAGTTAACAATAAAATCACTACTTGATCCCCAAAGTTGAGAAGCAACAAGGTAGCAGTGACTCTGAGCAGAAATGAAAGCAGAAAACCTTCAAAGGGCTAGCCAAGAAGGGAGGTAGGCTCGGCTTATGAGCGGCATTAATTAACTTTAAAGAAGCCATTTTAAGTGCTTGGCAACACGAGTGGGAACATGATATCCAAGTTTGAATCTTACAAAATGGAAATAGTGATATGTAGACCAACTGAAGACACGTAAATCTGCCGAGGACACTTGATTGACAAGTAGTTTTATGGTGGATGGAAAGGAAGATGTTTTAGACTACGAATCCTATGATCCCTCACCATTGACTATGCTGTCTAGGGATGATGGAAATTGTAGTACAAAACATCTGGCCAACCAACAGTTAAAGATCCCAGACCTAAATCATTCTAGCAGTCTCTACTTATGGAAACAATCACTTTGATTCAAGAACAATGGTGCTCATTAATGATCCTACACTTTATCCACCAGGGCCTCCACAGTGTATGCACTCAAGACCTCTTTCGCTCCATCCACAATGCCTCAAAGTGTCTACACTCAGAACATTGGGGAGAGAAGCTAGAGGCAGGCCTAGATGGGGCCATCCATACAGATCACAGGATCACACACACGATGCCAAGTGCGTGTGCATCCCCCTCACGCCACCTCTCTCTCTCTCTCTCTCTCTCTCTCTCTCTCTAACTCTCTCAATCCTAATTGATATTTGAGGACGCTCAGAGGCGCACTCTAAAACCAGTTTGTGGATTGACATCAGAGGCAATTGTTGATGCTGTCAGGGAACATAGGTTCAATGTATGCTTATGGATCTATAAAGCTTTAACGAACTACAGCTGGCCCATTAACTGAATGTGTGGAAGTTAATGTAGGAAACTAATGGTCAAAGGTGAAAGTACAGAGTAGTGCTCCTTTAAAATGTATTAAGAATCATTTTAGATCAATAAGAGCTTACGGTTGAAGAAAAAAGCTGGGGTAGAGTTAACTAGGCCAATGTACATTAGATGCAATGTTCCATTAAAAGAGACTTGGAGGGTTGATGGGTCTTGTGTTGCAGGTAAAGTCGTAGTGTTTGGCGATGCACATTGGCTAATAGATTTACATCCATGTTTAATAAGTTATTAAACAAATTGAAATATCACCCCTCGTGGATTGAAGATATCATTTTTAAGTGGAAAAACCATACCCAAGGATTATCCAGCAGCTCTCTGACAGGTGGAGTTGGGGGAACCTATTTTTAAGATATCTGTTTAAATGTGGGGTGGATTGGCCTGATGTAGGCGCACTGACACCTGAGCAAGAAGGAGAGTTTGTCAAAGCCAAGTCAAAGCATTAGCAGCAGAATGTTCCATCAATTTAACATGAGATTAAGGGCCCAATTCATGGAATTTTTTGAACGGTTCAAAGTGCCTTTGCATTGCTGAAAAGTGACTTTGCACTGCCGACACAAGCCCTGATTCATGGAACTGTACAAAATGTATTTTTGCCTTGCAAAGTCTGTGCAAAATCAGTTCATGGTCAAAATGACAGCACAGACTTTGCACTGCAAAAATACACTTAGCACAGCTCCATGAATCAGGGTTTGTGTCGGCAGTGCAAAGTCATTTTTCAGCAGTGCAAATACACTTTGAACCGTGCAAACAATTCCATGAATAGGGCTCATAATGTCCAAAAGCCATAAATACCTTATTGTGGTTTCTAGTACCACTCTAAAGGAACCACTCTAGGGTACATTACTATAGCATAAATGGCCTTGCTTGTGTGCAAAAAGCATTTGCACATGCACCATTGCATCGGTGCCTTGCACTGCTTTTGCACCTGCACCAATGCATTGCTGCATGCTCATACACGATTTGTGCATCCAGGGAAAACACTTGCACTGCCACAAATGTACAGTAACGAGTGGTGTCATCAGGGACGTCATTTCACCAAAATGCCAGGGGTAGCGGAAGTGACATCACATGACCCTTGACCCCTGATGACATCACAGGAAGTGATGCCATTTGACATCACCCCGAAGTGATATCGCGGGAAGCGATGGAAAACGACCTTCCACCCGTTGACAAAACAGGAAGCGACATCACATAGCATTGTACACTACGAAAAATATGGTTACGATATCACTATAATGTGATGTACATTTCATGCAAGAATGGATCGCCAAATGTATCATTAAGATCAGTGTGTATAGGCCCATGTTATCAAATTACTGTGAATGCAAGCAGACGTACATGACCAAATGATAATGATGTGTTATTATATAGCACTTGCGCTTAAGCGCTTTATATAGAAAAAATATACACCCGATATCATCCACCCTGTGTTGGTACTCATTTATCGACCTCAGAAGGAAGAAAGGCTGAGTTGAGGCGTTTAAGAACAGACTACATCAGAGACTCACCCCCTGAAGTGTGCCTGAAATAAACCTTTAATGAGTCTAGCAATTATTGTACAGAATTCCAGAAAGACACATTATTTAGTATTCCTATTCTTTCTTATTTAGGGTCAGTGCTGAAAGTATTAGACTTGTGGCACTCCTGTTCTTATTTTTCTTCTTTTTTTTATAGGGCCTGAACGTGAAAGCCAGTCACTCCAGAAGCTTGCATTACAAAAAACGGAAAAAAAAAGAAAAAAACGATTTTTTTTTTCACATTTTTTTTTTACAGAGGTCGCAAGGGAGACCACAGAGGTCGCAAGGGAGACCTCAGAGGTCGCAGTTGCGACCTCTGGCGACCCCCAAATGACATCCCTGGGTGTCATACTCAGAATCTGGCACACATGTGATTTCAGTTGTTCTCCGCTAAACCAGGCTACACGGGTGTGGCTCAGATATATGGAGTAAAATTAGTCAATATCATGTGGATGATCTGAAAAAGATGGGGTTCATGCCATGTCTGTTTATTTTGGGGTATGTCAGGATTTCTATGCCACTGTGCAGCTTTATCCTGAATCTAGTTCCTGGTGAGTGGTGAACTGTGCGTGGTCCAGGAAAGAAGAGAAACCAACATATGTGGGTGAAGTCAAGACCAGGGAAAGTACACTCAGCCACCACGGACCATATTACAGAAATGGTGCACTTGTGCAAGTGCAATTTTACACAGTATTAGCACTATGGTAAAGTATGCCCTGGTGCAAAAAACATTGTGGTCACATTAGATAACGTTTTCACCGTGAGAAGTGCAATTGTGTATGCGATTAGCACTAGGGAAAAATATCCTCTCGTGCAAAAACATATGCTTTCAAAGCATTTTTGTACCGGGGAAAAGTTTGCTTGAGTGCTAATACCATTCCATATTAGTAGTAGGGCAGATTTTGTTCCAGGTGCAATAATGCAATGAAACAAGAGGATTTTGTCTAATGGCAAACTTTACCCTAGTGCTAATACTATTCAGAAATGCAGTTGTAATGATCACAAGAATTTCTAATATGGCAAAAATGTTTTTTGCACCAGGGTAAATTTTGCCCTAGGGTTAATACCAGTGCTTTAAGTGGGCCGGGGCCTGCCGGGGCCGGGCCTCGGCAGTCTCCAAAAAGTGGGGCTGAGCCGGGGCCCTGCCGGGGCCCCCCGTCCCACACAACATTGGCTGCAGCCGCGACGGGAGATGAGCCCTCCATTTGATTGTCAGGCGAGCTGACAGAAGTGCCAGCCAGGCACAGCGTTGCTGTGACTGGCTGGCACTTTCGTCAGTCACTGTAAATTCCTATGGTGACCCCTCGGGTCACCAAAGGAAGTTACAGTCCCTTTGTTTCTCCAGGTCGCCGCGGCACGTTTCACCCTCGGCGAAACTGGGATTCCTATGTTTCTGTATTTATAAAAGATGGGTTAAAAAGTAAACAATTCAATACATCTTTTATAAAGCTTTGCCGACTGACAAAGACGACTCGGGCTTTGTCCGTCGTCAAAGCTTTATAAAAGATGGCTTGAATTGTGTACTTTTCAAGCCATCTTTTATAAACAGAGAAATGTTTGAAAAAAGATGGTTTGAAAAGTACACAAACCAGAAGGCACGCACACAAATATATAAATGCTATATATCTGTATGCATACCTTACTGTGGTTTGTGTACTTTTCAAGCCATCTTTTATAAACAGAGAAATATGTTATATATTTCTATGTTTATAAAAGATGGCTTGCATACTACAATACTACACAAACCATAGTAAAGTAAGCACATAAATATATAAATGCTTACATGCATTTATATATTTATTTGCGTGCCTTACTATGGTCTGTGTACTTTGTTAAGCCACGCCCATCCCACAAGCCACGCCCCCAAACGAGGGCCCCCCCCTCGAGTTCTTACCCCACTTAAAGCCCTGGTTAATACTGTGCAGAAGTACACTTGCACTGGTGCAGTTTCTGTAATCTGGCCCCGGAAGGCTGGCCACATGTATTAAAGGGGTAAGCCTTATACGTGAGGAGACCTGTCCATGGATTTCACATGAACAAGTGTCTGCACACTTGGTGGAAATCGTAGACATCTGAATGACTGGATGTGTCTTCATCAATTAGAAGATGCATTTCAGTGAACCAGCCAGATACCCTTACTTCACAACCACCACCATTCCAAAGTAAATTATCGTGTACAATGTGTACCATTTCTTCCTGGCATTACATCAATGCACTGAGGGTGAAGAAAAAGACACTGATGTGTTATATGTTATGTTATTTGGCATTTGTATAGCACCTACTGCCATTGGAATGGGATCGCTGTGGGGATGAACACCCTTCGGAGGACCACATTAAGAGAGTGTAAGATGTGAAGGAAGCATTTTGAAAATGTTTGTGTGCATTTTTAGCCAGCAAGAAGGAAGGTAGGGGGTGGCTAGGTCCCTAATAGCAGCTCATAGATATCAGATGAGAGGATGGATACCATGGCAGATTGTCAGGGCAGTAGGAGAGACAAGGAGACTGATCCGGTGAACAGTTGGGCCACATTTTATCGTGGGACTCAGCTGCATTCTAGGAGGTGTTGATGTGCGTTTGGGTGGGTGAGGTCAAACAGTGTTTATTGCAGATGTATGGAGTTGGGGAAGCCGTGCCCCTGGACGGGATACAGCTATTTTCCGTTGCGATGCAGTACTCAACGTTTCAGCAAAGCAAAGCTGACACCTTGTTAGGTATGGTCTTGCGTAGCTTACCGTAAGGCGCGACTGAGATGCATATGAACATTTGTGATTTGTGGGTATGAGTGGAAAGAGACAGAGAAATGGGCACTGACGTCACCCTTATTGTTTTTGGAATGCATTTTAAATCAGTCGAAAGCTTAATAGCATCAATTTGATATTAGGACAATATTCTTCATGAATCATGTTGCTTTTATGCTAATATCTACAGTAGGAGTAGTGTTTCTGGTAATAGATGCATGACTCACCCAAGGGACAGAGCGCTTGTTGATTTTGTGCAAATGGAAAAAAGACTAATGATGTGTTTCAAAAAGAGGAGCACAGAATATGAAGGTATTTTCGTTAAAGGTTTATGATATCTATATTTTTTTATTTAATTGCGGTTTGGCTTGTTATACAAACCTTTCACAATACATTGCGAAAGAATTTTAGTACAATAAATACCATTCAATAATACAAGAATATGTGTATATAATTAAATTCAAGAAACTTTTTTTATATCAAATCCAAAGAATACTTAATTGGGCGGATAATGGTACGTTTGCAGCTGGGGCATCAGCAGCAAGTGTGTATCTAGCGTGCACCTGCGTGCAACTGAATTCCGCGTATGGAGTGAAAATGTCTTTTCCTATTCATGGAATAGAAAAAAGACCGATTTAGAAAGACCGCTCTGTGACCTCAGAGAACGGTCTTTCTAAATCAAATTGTCATGCCCCTGCCGAACACGAGTGCACGCAGGGGCTGACAGGCACGCCAGGACCCGGAAGAGCCATCGTGGGAGAACAGGTTAGTGTTTATGTGTGTGCTTATGGGGTCAGGGAATTCTTGGGTGGGGAGGGAAGCGGTGGTCGCTGAGGAAAGTGGGATCAGGGGGTGAGCCCGTCCACCCCGATTTTGCAGACATCCCACCTGCGAGGGTGGGCGGCAAAGGAACGTGATATTTAGGCTTTTATTTACGGGCTGCCAAAAAATCGGCCGAAAAGAATCTGTCTTTTTGGTAGGCTACCTTCAAAAAGCAGAAATATCACTAAGAACCGCATTCCTACCATGCCGTCAATCAGAGAAAGAGGGCATTCGCAGGTTCCTGCGCATGTGCACTACCGATTGCGTTGTTTTTTGTTTTGCGCAGAAATCAGCTTTGACTGATGGAATCGTTGGCATTCATGATGTGTGCAGTGCTGGTCATTGGGCCGGCTCTCGGCGGATCCGAGATCCGGCACCAGATATGGAGCCGGATCTCGGGATCCGGCCAGAGTCAGCTGCCCAAGCCCATGAACTGGTGGGCGAACGCGCCAGCGAAGGTGGTATGGCGGGCGCCGCCCCTTAGTGGGGGCTGCCCAGCCGGCCTCCTCCCCCCCGCTACTCAAGCAGGTCAGGGGGGCGGGGATGGGGGAGGAACACGTAGCCCGCCCCTGGAAGGGACGGGAGCACGCGAAACGTAAGGGGCGGGGCAGGGAGCCGAGGGAGAAGCAGGCCTCATAAAGGCACAGGTTTTTTCCAGATACAAACACATTCTTCCTCGGTTTCCTGCCCCCACCGGATCGTGGATTTTGTTGCCCCTACCGGATCGTGGATTCGTTCTCCCTCGGTTTCCTGCGCCCACTGGATCGTGGATCTAGAATTGTCGGGGATCGGGAGGAAGGTGCCCACTTCGTTTCTAGGAGGTTTGCTGAGGAGATTCCAGGAGGTTCCTGTGGCAGCAGTGGTCGGTTCCCGAGTGGACGCGTCGAGGTGGGTCCACGGGAAGGGTCTAAGCTGGCGAATGTGGGGGGTGGTGAGGCAGCGCGTCGGGGTGTGAGATTTACAGGGTTAGACGGACCGTTGGCCATCGTGACCGGTGTGGCGAAGTGGGGAGGCGGCCGCGTGTGTTGGTTGGGAGGCGAGCGTGGGTTCGTTGGAGAAGGGCAGGGTGCCCGCTGCATCGCTAGAAAAAGGCGCGGGTAGGGATTGTTGGGTTGTTGCGCCACGTTGCTAGGCGGCATGCGGGGGTGGGGCCATGATTCACCCGAGGGTCGCCGCGGTGCATCGGGGGAGCTTCGATATTGCCGAGGGGGCGGGGGCCGGCTAAGAATGTGTTTTCGTTTGTTTGGCCGCCGCACGGGGGTGGGGGGCTCTCCGTGCGTGTAGCACGGCGGCCTTCGGGGGGGGAAAGTGCGAATGGTGCATTGCTATTTGGAGGTGTTTCGTTGTGAGGCTTGGAGCTGGGTTTGCTTTGTGTTGGCTTGTGTTGTGGCCGGTGACCACCGCGAGTGCTTTGTCGAGACATGCACGCCTGGTGGGGAAAGCAGCGGGATGGGTGCATGCGAGTGCGGTTTGATGGAATGTGGGGCTTGGTTTCGGCCGGAACATAGAACGATGCGTGATTTCTCGATGGCGCTGGGCGTAGTTTGCTGGGGTGAGTGGGCTGGCACGCCGGCGCAGCTGCTGGTCTGCCCTGTGCTGCGCTCCCTCACCCTATCATTCATAACATTGCCCTGTGGTGCCCATTCTGCCCATGCCGAGCCTTGCTCTCCTTGGCGCCCGCCCGCGGGCCGCCTGCACTTCCCCACCCCCTTTTCCCCTTCTGCCAGCAGGCCTGCCGCCGTGGCCCACGTGGTTCCCACAACCGTCGCCCTTTCCCTGGGCCCGGCCCCTGGGCCCCCTTGACCTGCCGCACTGGCTGCCGTTGCCCACGCGGATGGTGGATGTCATGGATTGAGGAAGTATGTGGTGGTTCGATGCTATTGCGGTGTGTGTAGTGAGGGGGGGAAGGGA
This sequence comes from Ambystoma mexicanum, assembly GCF_040938575.1. Lineage (NCBI taxonomy): Eukaryota > Metazoa > Chordata > Amphibia > Caudata > Ambystomatidae > Ambystoma > Ambystoma mexicanum. The sequence continues at coordinate 1,314,210,491 of NC_090934.1, forward strand.
CTGCACGGGTTGCTGGGTGTCTCTGAGGTCGGACCATCCTCCATGCACATTTCCAGGTCCTCGCGGGTGCCATTTGAGTGACGGCACGGCCGACCCGCATTGCCGACGAGCCCCAGTGCCCACCACCGCGTAGTTTGCTGGGGAAGAGGTGTGCGGCGTTCGCGGGCTGGGTGGGGCAGGGGAGGACACATGGCGGCTGGTTTGTCTTGGTGGGGGGCCAGGGCCTCGTGGCCACTGGCGGCCGTGGGGGGAGCCCAGCATGGGCCAAACGGCACATTTTGATGGAGGGCTTGGTGGGAAAGGAAAACGCGGGGTGCATTGTAAGTAGCAACCCCGTACCCAGCATGGTTCGTTGGGCAAATTTGACCGTGCGGTGGAAGAGGGTAGGTAGTTTTCGGCGCTGTTGTCTGGCACCTTGTTGGCTTGGGGACCAGAATATTCAAACTCAGCGCGGCGCAGGGCTTGTGGTGAATTACCTGGCATGGAGCTCATTCAGGGGGCGCGTGGCGTTGTAGGGTAGGAAAATGTTATGTCATGGGGGGAAGACGAGGGTAAGAGGTGGGGGGACAAAGAGCTTCCAATGCCTTGTGGGTAAGTGTTAAGACTGAATTAAGTTGACCTCCAACCAAAGGAAATGTACAAAATAATATTTTAAAACAGCGCAATTTCTTTATATATGAATTCAACCTTAAACCACTTCCATGGCACTGATGACGAGTTACTTCACTGTGCGGCTAATAGTTTTGACCAGTGTTGGGAGCAAGACCACATGGAGCACCACACATTCGCTTCGAGCCCCCTCACCCCGTGCAGAGAGTGGCTGGGGATTGGGGTGCTCGGACCGGCGAAACAGGGAGTAAGGGGGCACAGTATTAAGGGGTACAGAATCAGACACCGGGAATTGGAGGGGGGCAAGGGTGAGAGCACAAATACCACATTCAAGCATGATCTGTAGGGCAAGAAAGTTCAATTAAACCAACCAGTTAAGCATCACAAGGTAACGTGCCGCAGGAGCTAAGTGCGGATTAAGGGAGAGGCATCTCCCGAAGGGGGCAGTAGAGAATCCACTCGAATTCACTGGAACTAATTTCAAATCCACTCAAACAAACTACATGTAAGGGCATCGCGTATTTAAGTTAGGGTTGCCCCAAGACGTAGTTTCAAAATCGAGCATTATAAAATAAAAAATACAGGGCTCTTTAAACCTTTCTCTACATGAACGAAATTAGGTATTTGCCTACCCCCTCACAGTTACGAACCAACCTGACCTAGGTCTATGGCCTCAACCCAGCAATGTCAAAAAATTGAATATCCTCAGCCCAACTCGTACGCCCCCCCCCCAAGCCCCACTGGTGCGTTTACTTCACTGCTGCCTGGGGTAGGGTGCGCAGGCTGGCAGGGGAGGGTGCTTCGGCTGGTGTAAACAAGGAGGGGCTAAGGGCGGTTCAAGGAAGAAGTTGGAAGGCACAGGGAAGAATGCGGCAGGAAGCGCAGACTTCCTAGTAGGACATGGATCGGGCAAGGCCTTGGAAGGACGGGGTGGGGGGGGACAAGGAGGCCATACACCAACCAAGGAGCAACGGAGCGAGGGGAGCAAGCGGAAGGGTCGGCTATGGAGCGACCTGTGCAGGTTGGGGGAACTCTCTGCCGCCGGCAACCAGCAGAGAGTCTTGGAGGAGTCACAGGTCGATCCCTGTAGCAAAGTACTGGCAGGCCCATAGGGGAATGCTCAGCCAACAGCTTAGATCTTAAGAGACCTTAAGGGATCCAAGAGTACTAGGCTCAGGGGAGGCCCTGGGAAAAAGGGGAGGGACGTAGGAGACTTGGGAGCCAATTCCAAGCCCAAAATTGCGGGGGGGGGGGAGAGGAATCAACATAAACTCACAATCAAGGCCATCAAGGGAAGTCGGTCGGGGGGAGCAAGAGGAGACTACGGGGGGCTCAGGTAACAGTGACAAAATAACAGCAAGGGGAAGTCTTCATGGAAGGAGGGGGGCATGAGGGGGAGGGAGGTAGAGGATCCAAGATAGGGCGGCTAGGCGAATAGAGGGAACAGGGGAGAGGAAGCCAGCCTCAAGGAATAAGGGGGGGGCAAGGACCAAAAGCTGGGGGACAGGAGACGGGGTACGGAAGAACAGGGCTGGGAAGTTTGCCTCTGGGGGGAAATGGAGCTAGGATATGGAGGGGCAGAAACGGCAGGGAGGGGGGGTTTGGCGGGACCCTAAAAACTGGGGACCTGGTGAGTGGAGGAGCGAGGGAAAGGAAGGAAGGAGAAGGGATAGGGTACACCGAAGAGATATTACGCTGGCAGTGGGGGCACTGGGCCAGACTCCAAAGGGAGGCCTGGGGGAGAGGGAACTGGGAGGATTTAGGGGCTCGGCAAGAAGGAAGGGAGACATGGGGGGCAGCATAGATAGGATAGGGCTTCCAGTACAAGCGGCACTTGGGGGACGGAGGGGGGGACAGAGTAGAGTAGAAAGGACTCAAAATAGACAGGCATCGCAAAGCGATGACCATATAGGCAGGCAGAAAGGTGTGGGCCGGCACCGGAGGTCAGTGTCGGCCTTAACGTACGGATGTGGGATATGTGTAGCGTTGGGGCACTTGTGGTGGTGCCGGTATAGGAACCTGATTACTAGCGAGGCACCGCGTGGCTGCCGGTTTTATCTAGACCCAAACACCGGACACGGTGAAGTGTCGGGGGGGGGCAGGGGATTCCCAACAAAGACCTAGAGAAAAAGGGGGGGCTTATGCCAAAAGTCGCTCATGGGAAATCTACAAACGGCCAGGGGTAGAGAGAGGTTAATAACAAGAGCCGGGCTCAACCTGAGGCGTCCACTGGACGAGGAGGGTAAGGGAGAGGGGGGGGAGGGCAAGGGATACCTAGGTAGCCGCATACAGAGTAGTATACCTGTGGTGGTGAATGACGGATCGCCTGTAAGATAACTCCAAGACTTTATGCAAAATAAAGCTGCTGAGGCATTTTACTCTTCCAACTTTACAAGGTGTCTGAGTTGTTTCTTCAACATGTGATGTATGACATATGCCGGGGGGTATGAGGGGAGGAGGGGGGGTAGTGAGGGGCCAGGTCATGGAGGAGGGGGGGAGGACAAGGCACTGGGGTGCCCACGCTATGGCGGGCGAACGCGCCAGTGAAGGTGGCATGGCGGGCGCGGCCCCTTAGTGGGGGCTGCCCAGCCGGCCTCCTCCCCCCCCACTACTCAAGCAGGTCATGGGGGCGGGGATGGGGGAGGAACACGTAGCCCACCCCCAGAAGGGATGGGAGCGCGCGAAACGTAAGGGGCAGGGCAGGGAGCCGAGGGAGAAGCAGGCCTCATAAAGGCACGGGTTTTTTCCAGATACAAAACACATTCTCCCTCGGATTCCTGCCCCCACTGGATCGTGGATTTTGTTTCCCACCCACCCTCCCAAGAAACAAAATGTTTGTAATGATTTGTCTTTTGTTTTGCAGGTCGCCCAGCGGAGTTAGATTGCGATCCCTGTAGCAAAGTACTGGCAGGCCCATAGGGGAATGCTCAGCCAACAGCTTAGATCTTACGGCGCCCCAAGAGGACTAGGCTCAGGGGAGGCCTTGGGAAAAAGGGGAGGGACGTAGGGGACTTGGGAGCCAATTCCAAGCCCAAAATTGCGGGGGGGGGGAGGAATCAACATAAACTCACAATCAAGGCCATCAAGGGAAGTCGGTCGGGGGGGAGCAAGAGGAGACTACGGGGGGCTCAGGTAACGGTGACAAAATAACAGCAAGGGGAAGTCTTCACGGAAGGAGGGTGGCATGAGGGGGAGGGAGGTGGAGGATCCAAGATAGGGCGGCTAGGCGAATAGAGGGAACAGGGGGGAGGAAGCCAGCCCCAAGGAATAAGGGGGGGGCAAGGACCAAAAGCTGGGGGACAGGAGACGGGGTACGGAAGAACAGGGCTGGGAAGTCTGCCTCTGGGGGGAAATGGAGCTAGGATATGGAGGGGCAGAAACGGCAGGGAGGGGCGGGGTTTGGTGGGACCCTAAAAACTGGGGACCTGGTGAGTGGAGGAGCGAGGGAAAGGAAGGAAGGAGAAGGGATAGGGTACACCGAAGAGATATTACGCTGGCAGGGGGTGCACTGGGCCAGACTCCACAGGGAGGCCTGGGGAGAGGGAACTGGGAGGATTTAGGGGCTCGGCAAGACGGAAGGGAGACATGGGGGGCAGCATAGATAGGATAGGGCTTTCGGTACAAGCGGCACTTGGGGGACGGAGGGGGGGACAGAGTAGAGTAGAAAGGACTCAAAATAGACGGGCATCGCAATGCGATGACCATATAGGCAGGCAGAAAGGTGTGGACCGGCACCGGAGGTCGGTGTCGGCCTTAACGTACGGATGTGGGATATGTGTAGCGTTGGGGCACTTGTGGTGGTGCCGGTATAGGAACCTGATTACTAGCGAGGCACCGCGTGGCTGCCGGTTTTATCTAGACCCAAACACCGGACACGGTGAAGTGCCGGGAGAGGGGGGGGCAGGGGATTCCCAACAAAGACCTAGAGAAAAAGGGGGGGCCTATGCCAAAAGTCACTCATGGGAAATCTACAAACGGCCAGGGGTAGAGAGAGGTTAATAGCAAGGGCCGGGCTCAACCTGAGGCGTCCACTGGACGAGGAGGGTAAGGGAGAGGGGGGGGAGGGCAAGGGATACCTAGGTAGCCGCACACAGAGTAGTATACCTGTGGTGGTGAATGACGGATCGCCTGTAAGATAACTCCAAGACTTTATGCAAAATAAAGCTGCTGAGGCATTTTACTCTTCCAACTTTACAAGGTGTCTGAGTTGTTTCTTCAACATGTGATGTATGACATAAGCCGGGGGTATGAGGGGAGGAGGAGGGGGGAGTGAGGGGCCAGGTCATGGAGGAGGGGGGGGGGGACAAGGCACTGGGGTGCCCACGCTAAGCGCTGGAAAAAAGAAAAAGAAAAAAAAAGTGTCCGCGACGGCAGCATTTGCTGTTTACCGCGGCTTTGGCACTGATGTGTAATGCACAATGCTCACTACATGTACAACTGAAAGGAATCAGTTGTACATGGAGCGAGCATTGTGCTTTACACACCAGTGCCAGAGCCGGTGGTAAAAGGCAATGCTGCCCTCAGGGGCGTTTTTTTTTCTTTTTCTTTTTTTCGCACAACAAAATGAGCCAGGGCTCATCAAGGGGTCTGGCCTAACTGCAGGGGTCCTGCGGGCCCGTTAGGCCACGCCCCCCTGACGAGCCCTGGCTCAATGGGCTACTGGCACCCCTGCCATGCAACCATTTGTAGTGATCAACACCCTCTCCCCATGAGGGAGAGGGTGTTGATCTCTGCATTTATATTCTATAGGCTTGCCTGGCAGGGGACAGGGCCTCCCCTATTCAGCCTTAATGGTGGCGCTGCCACTTGCCAGCTGCCTAGGGGCAGCGTCACCATTAAGGCTGAAGGGGTGAAGCCATTGGAAGCTGAGGCCGTTTTCCTGAAGACTGAAACTCCACGAGTTTCAGTCTCCAGGAAAACGGCCTCAGCTTCCAGCGGCCTCGCATTTTCTCTATAATGGTGGCGCCGGCCCACAGGCATCTCCTGCTTAAATGGATGCCTCGCAGGTGCGGCACCACCATTATGGCTGAAAGGCATTTTTTTCTGGAGCCTGAAGCTTTCGCACACGAGCGAGAGCTTCAGGCTTCAGAAAAAAATCCTTTTCGTGTAGTGGCCGGGGCTGGCAGGGGAGATTAGTGGGCCCCACATGGCTCCGTCTCAAAGGAAATTTCCGAGCCTGCCGGGGCTGAACCCCGGCAGGCCCCATCCCACTTAAAGCCCTGGCCGGCGGTAAAAGGCAATGTTACCGTTGTGGGCGCTTATTTTTCTTTCTTTTTTTTAAAGTATTTATTTGATCGGATGGCCACTACCAACCCCGCCCCCTCTAGACCACGCCCCCTCTGCCCCCCCACCTCCTCCCCCAACCCGGCACTTGTGGGATCCCCCACCACATTTTTTCCATTTCCACCACTGGATGTGTGCAAGCACATGCAAAAGACACGGGTGCTGGGGGGTGCTGTGATTCACCAGCCGCAGACGTATCTCCCTTAAAACCAGTAGCGTAGGGCTGCAGGAAAGAAAGAAAACGTAGGACTAAATACAGCCAATGTAAGCACCTTCTACTGGTCCCTTTGCATATGTTAGCACTGTGCGGTGTTGCTGAATGATGTAATCAGGGCATGCTTTATTTGGTGTTGGCTCTAATGGTCAGGACCACGTGCCTGGTTATGGTATACATTATGCATTTAAGTAATCCACCTGCAGGTTGTCTATTACAAAAAAACGCACCATTATAATCAACCTCTATATTCATAGTCTCAGCACTGAAGCCAGTCATTGGATGCGTGTGATAAAGGCTGCGCGAGTTTCCACTACTCTTCTGTGGTGTAGCTGGGGGGGATTGGAGGGGGTGCCTCTCCCAAGCACCCTATTATCCACCCCCTGTCACTAAAAGCTACCTCCGCTACTGCTACTTTTGAGGAGGTGCCTCGCAGCATGGCTGAGACAACACTGCACATGCCATTCCTAATCCATGTCTACACACAAAGGCGAATGTAGTTACTGGCTTCAGTACACACACAGACCAGGGAACATACCAGAGAGAAAACAGTTTTCATTTCTTTTTAAATTTGGCCTTTCAATTATGACAATAACACATTTTTGCATTTTAAGGTAACTGCAGGTCATATTGATTAATTATAATGATTTGTTATTTATATAGCGCCTTAAGCCAAAGCGCTGCACAGAGAACATATTTACATACATTTATCATCCCAAATGAAGTTGGTACTCATTTATCGACCTCAGAAGGATAAAAGGCTGAGTTGGCCTTGCCGGGATTCGAACCTGCGACTTGCAGATCACACATGGATCGCAGAAGCAAGCACTCAACCCGCTGAGCTATCTTACTGGCCTAGATTGATTTGATGTAACTGCTTGTATGACCCACACCACAAAACAAATTCTTATTAGGTACTTGGAGGATCAAGAGGGAGGGAGAGGAATAAAACAGAAGGGGTCGGGGCATAGAGGGGACGTCTCAGGAAAAGTTCATCAGGCTAGGGGGAATATCCAGGGCTTTAGAAATGTTCTGAACTGGAAGAAGGAGTTGGCTTGATGAGGGAGTAGGGAAAGGTTGTTGCAAAGAGTTGAGGATGCGACTGAAAACATTCTGTCACATCTACCAGATTATTTGAATGTGGTAACTCCGAGGAGCAGTTGATCCATAGAATAAAGAATATTCTCCAGGTTGTACGGCTGGATATAATCAAGAATGGATATAGATTGGAAATGGTCACAATGCTTTAAAATATGCAGTAGGATCCATGCCAAGAACTCACAATGCACAGACTCCACAGTCAGGAAGGGGACCCGTGCATTGTGTGGGGGTTGGTGACCACTGCAAGTGCTGTGCTGCTGGGCCCACCACCAGTGTGTGTCAGGTGCGTTCCCGACACATGCCTCCTCTTTGGTTCCCGGCGACCAGTTTGCTTTGAAGGGACTGAGGTATGGGGGTGAGAGCAAATCTCTATTCACTGGAAGCTGAGAGCCATAATCCAGCCTCTGGGATTTACTGCTCTGTATGAAGGCTGCTGTGAAATGGACAGCAAGGCAGAGAGTAGAAAGAAATTATCTGTGGTATGTCTGTGCATTCACAGAGGCCAAGAGCAACAGGGCACAGATGAACGACTGTCTATGCGGTGCACAATATAAGTCACTCCCTACATCGAGTGGGAGTGCACAACTATTAGTGCCTGGCGTGGGAGCCACAGCCAGTCAGGCTGCTCGGAATGTGGGCGTATACCATGAGATTCAGCAATCTTTAAGCTGCCAATGCCATTTTCCCTCCCCACTGCTCCTCCTTCTCCTATCTCCCTAACCCTCCCACCTAAGTGAAGGGGTAGCCATGCTGCAGTACGACAGCAACGCTCCCCTCATATTCGCTGGACCACCATGGAAATGGAAGAGGATCCCAGTCTTCCATCTACATGCAGCCATCTTAGGTAAGTATTTTGTTTGAATGAATGGGACGCTGGGACCGTTCATACATGTCCTCTGATTCAGCCTCTTCACTTCCAGTACTTGGTCAGTGCTGTTGGCATCAAACCTAATTTTGAGGAGCTTTGATCCTCCTTCCTCCATATTTACATGAACCCCTTCTTTACTAACATGCAATGTGACCACAAAATTGCTTTTGGTTTTTTCAATTGAAAAAAAAAGAATGTAATACCCCAGTTTGACAGTATCATGGACATACTACTTGGACATCAACATATGAAAACAGAAAGAATTTTGCTAAACTGTATTATCCAGTAAATCATTTCCTTGACGGTTTCCTGATCCACCTCAAAATTACAGGTCACATGAGGTCCATTGTACTATATAAACTGACTGTGGGAATATCCCTGCTTCAAAGGTTTTGATTAAAATTAAGATAGTGTTAAGAAGATCACTGTTATTTGTTAAAGCAATGTTGGTACCAGAAAAAAAAGTATACTAATGTTAGTTGCTTACAGATTTTCTGCCCCTGATGAAGAATCCACACATTTTGAAATATGTTTGGCTACTGAACAACATTTATTCTGAAAATTGTATGTTAAATCATTACAAAATTCACTGGCCGAAAAGACAACATTTTCCTCCGACTGGAAGTTTGAATCAAAAAAATAATTTTGAATGAAAATATTTAAACATAGATTAATCTGGGATTAGTAAATGCAGAGACACCCCTTCTCAATTTTCCAGTTAGTTGAAGTTCCCATGTAGAAACTATGGGCCAACATGAAGGTAACACCAATTCTGAGGGGACTGATTCTCACAAATTCTTTTTCGTAGCCTGTGTCAAATTAATCATTAGTAATTCCCGCCAATGAGGAGGCTTTGAACAGGGTCCAACCATGTAGTTGCCTTCTCCCCGATCCACGGCAGCCCTTTTTCTTCGTTGTTTGAACTATTTAAACGGTACTCTTGTACAACGGTACAACGGTAAAGAGAAAAACTCCTCAGCTTGGTGAAAAAAAAACCCAAGGCAGGCTCCCCAATGGACCCCTGCCCCTCAGATATCTATAAATTAATCTTCACATAGGGCACACCATTGGAATTCTATCTTAACATCTTCAACCTATCACTCTCAATAGGGAGAGTACCGCGAGCATTCAAATCGGCCTACATCAAATCACTCCTCAAGGATACCACAGGTGATGTGGAAGACCTCTCAAACTACAGACCGATCTCAAACATTCCCTATCCAGCATAACTATTAGAGACCTATGTCTACAGGCAAACACTGGAACATGTAGAAATTCATCAATTATTGGACCAGCCCACCACCGACCCAGGGCTCGCCCCACCCTGCTCCCACCACTATCCCATGGCTCCCCCATCCTGCTCTCACCAAAGTCCCCGGGCTCCCCTTCCTCTGCAGCTCCCAAAACAGCCCCATGGCCATTGGCGGCTGTTGCATTTTTTAAGTGGAGGGGCATAAATATATCTTCCAGAAATGCCTTAGTGACCGCGCGTGCCCAAACCAATCAAGGGGGCTTCTCCCCCAGGAAATATTTTAAAATAATGGGTTAAAATGCTGAATTTTAGAGCACACTTTTTAACAGTTCCTAAGATTAATAGAACTTAAGGAGGCTGAATGATTAAAGGCTATGCTGAGAGTGGGTCAAAAAGAGGTGTGAACACATGTCTCTTATCATACCACATAATTTCCCTTTTTAATGGGAAGGAGATAAGAGCTGCTGTACTTTGCTGCAAGGCTGGGTTTCTGAAGCAAGACCTGATCCCTGGTAAAACATCACATGGTAAAAGATCCCTGGAAACTTTAAAGGTACACTTCTCCTCCCCTGTGTCTCCTTCTGTATTATTATGGTTTGTAGCCTATGTTAAAGTGGCACTAGTTTGGCAGTTGCGCAATCCTCTCAAATTTGTCAAATGGCCCCTAACGGCTACATACAAGCAACCTGCGAACTGAATTCAGACAGAAGTCGTAAAAAGGGATGAGGCTTGTGAAACAAGCTTCAAGAGCTTTATACATTTTCAGTGCTATGTTTTCAGGCAGGAAAACAGAAAGAGGGTTAAGAAGCAAGGGATCTTTCACTCATAAATCTCGACCACCATATCTCAAAATCTTATTTACTAGTGAGGATGAAACAGCCGATCTGTATTCATCATCAGCTAAGCATTGTTGACAAATGAGTATTTTGGAGAATTTCCACAACATCCTTTGTAAAGAAAATATTAAGGCTTTGAGATGGAAAGTCTCTGCATTTCTTAATTACATAATTACTTTCACATCATCTTTGATGGTATCCAGCTTCAATCTCTAGGTGTTATCTGCCACCAGACTTTGAATGCGTTGTGGAGTATATGGCTTTTTTGGAAAGGCTTGTGTAGATATCATTGCTAAAATGTAACAGCAACATATCATCTATTAGTCACAGTTTTCTTGAGGGTTTCTGCCAAGAACGTTTACTCGAGGATCAAAGGAGAGGACAGAATTTAAAGTAACCTCCCCCACCACTTCCACTGATCCTGGGGAGAGCTCAGGGTATGGTAACATATTTCAGTCAAGTGTAAACTGATTAGGAATAAATCATGCCCTCATCTCTTGAAGGCCATGTTTTCAGAATGTCAAACACAAAATATGAGAGGTTTTGTTTTTCCTTTCCAGATTACAGAATTTCTCCCCAAAAAAAACAATTATTATAATTTCTTTCTTTTTTCAGACTGTGGGTGCATGACCCCCTGGACATGAGGCCGCGACCCCCCAGAGGTTCACGCCCCACAGTGTGAATACTGCTGATCTACACACAATGAAAAATATTCTACCATTCCTCTCCTTCACGCACAAAACACTGGCCATCACCTCCCTCATCACGTCCAGGATAGACTACGCCAACAGCTTATACCTCGTAATGCCAGACTACTTACTGAAGAAACATCTGCAAATACAGAAAGCAGCTGCCACACCACTCCTCAAAATCTCACAAAGGGATCACACCTCTGCAGTGCTGATGATGCTACATTGGCTCCCAGTCAAAAAGCGCATCACCGTCAAAACAATGTGCATAACACACAGAGCAATCCACGGCCTACGAGCAAAATTTATACAAAAGAAAATCACCATCTACCAGCCAACTAGAACACTCCGATCGAATGACCGCATCCAATTAGAATCTAAACCATACACAAGGAAAAACCTTGGTGGATAAGCATTCTCTTGCTTAGCCGTAAAACTTTGGAACTCCCTCCCAAGAAAAATACACACTATGAAGGTACCTGTAACTTAAGATAAGTGCCCAGAAGCCTTTGGGTTAGGCGCGCTATACAAATAAAGATATACAAATACAAAAATCATCTAAAATTCAGAAAACTTCGAAAAACATGTCTCTTCAGCTCCGAACGGGATGAAAACGACTGAACAACACCCACGCACCATGAAATGAACACACAAATGATAAGGAGTGGGAGTAGGAGTGCAGTGAATAAGAGAGGTGTCTAAATGGGAGGGGTGGTTTTTGATACCTAGGGTGCACACTTCCCTATAGAGGGTCAAAGGGGAAACAGAGGAGGGAGATGGCTCTGACTTAATTGGACCACTAATAGAAGGCCTTAGATGGAAAAAGGGGAGCAAGAGGTGTCCCAATCTCAGAATGGATGGACCACAGGGCACAGGGAACACATCCCCCCTGGAGGAATCTGTGGGGGAGGTAATTGTTGCACACCAAAATATACCAAAGGGGAAGGGATATGGGCGGCACTTAGTCTGAACACTGGGATACAAAAGGTACTGCCACTGAATAACCCTACTAAAAATCTCACCCTTCTGCATACACCTCTCACACTCCGAACTAAACACAACCATACATCAAAAGCACCTGCAATCCCCACACACTTCACTAAACCACAACAACGAAACAAACCACACATAGCATCGCCCAACAGCACATGGCGGTTACCAACCAAAAAAACCACACCTATGCTCAGTGAACTGTGTCAACTGAACGGAAGCTTCCAACAGCACATCACAGCTCTTTTGCCCGTTTCTCCCACTCAGTCCTACTAATTTACCCACCCTCTCCCCTTGCTTTACAGATCCTCCAGTGCGCAAAGAAACCATGCAGGTGACAACAGTGTGCGGTATAAGAACCTTTAACATAACATAACATCCCTGGTGTTATTTTCATGAAGTTCTCTTTACTTGTCCCGTAGTGCCAAGACTATTGTGTGCAAGGGTACCATGCCTCAGGTCACCTCTGATTTATATAATCTCTGAGTGCTACCAGGAAATTAAAGACTGAGTGGGTGGTGGCTGCTCCTCTTGTGAGGCATCTTTTTTTCTATAGCATTTCTCAGCTTCCCAGGCCTAATCCTAATGATTGTCAGTCCTGTTCATTGTGCCCCACCTCTTCCACTATCTGAGAGGTCCTCTGGGCCAAGGAAAAGTGTGTCACATGAACTGGAGGTTCTGAGGGTAACATTGATCTGATTACCCACGTGCGAGTTCACGTCTGGCCCGGTGGCGGGATCTCATTCAATCACAGACAAACCTTGCTTCTGTCCACTGCAATATGCTATTGGATGTGGCAGGTGGCATATTACGCATGTGGTAAACTGATTGGGACATCTGAAGGGCTGGTTTTTTGCGAGCAGGTGTGTTGCATTAACCCAACACTTTGTTCATATCTGGGTGTGGGTCTGGGTGTGGGTTCCCTTGCACAGGTCTCCCTTAATGTTAAGACTGTTGTGCTGCAGGATTCCCTTTGGAATGGACACTCCAACCAATGTCATTGAGGCATAAACACTTTCCATGATGTATTGCTCTGTGCTCAGTTTTTTGTATATTACTTCATGATTATGTCTGGTTCGGTCTGGAATATCCAATAAGTAGTCCTTTTCTATTCTATTTTTAAACTTCAATTATGAATTGCTCTTACGTGCTTACCAGCATATGTTTTTTCAGAAGTTCTCTTCTTCTGGCCCTTTTTGTCTATTTATCCGTAGTCATTATTATCTCTCAGAGGTGCAGTCTGAATCTTTAGTTCCCTCTATCATAATGTTGATCTCTCATCTTTTAGTGTGCATGGACTGGTTGCAATTTCGCTTCCAGTTGTAGCGAGCTTGTTTTCCATTTGTCATTCTTGCCTTAAGGTCTCAAGGGTTTCTTCCTCTCTCTCAGAGGTTGAGCTGATGTGACACTCAAGCAGTCGTAAGGGTTTCTTCGGCGTTCTCAAAGTGTTGTGGTAGATGTGAGACTTTAGTAGTCTAAGGGGCTTCTTCGAGTCTATTGGAGGGGTGGGGGGTTGTGCTCCTTTGATCCCCAGGGGTGGGTGTAATAAAGTGGGTTTCTCTGCATAGCCATCACGAGAGATGACACTGGTCTCCATAGTATAAAGGTACATCTTCATACTCATAGTTTACAGGTTCCAGTTATACTTACTATGTAGGTAGCAGGAGCACACCCACCGGCGACCCTCAGGCATCGCAGCTCAGGTCTTAATTGACACTTTCAGAACACTCACGCATCATCATTCATCCAGCACCCACTGAACTGCCAATCACACACACTCACCAATATTCTAACAACCGGTAAGGATCACCAGAAGGACATCTGCTCTAAGAAATAGAATACATTGCCACGAAGACAAGCTTAAGCCAAGCCAAATTAACTGTGGACCTTCCAATCTGACCAGAAGCTCTTTTGAAGGCGAAGCCTCAGCAGTCTCCTCACACTCTGTAGCACCTTGCAGACAACCCAGAGTGTTTGGCAACACCAGTGTCCTCCAGAGTGCGGAGCAGCGAGTGGTGCAGCACCAAGTACTAAGGCAGACGTTTGGTGCGGGGAGAGTGGGGCCCGTCATTTGGAACCTCGACGAATGCTGTCCAGCATTGGCGAATAAGGGTAAGAACACATAACCTTAGAAACGACGCCTTGTGGAAGTCAGCAGTCCCAAAACCTTGACTTGTATTGATTTGCCATTTGGGTGTCTGTAGGGCCGGTGCCAATACAAACTAGCTCGCGCTTATCCTCAGAGCCCTATAGAGGTAATAACAAGTGGCTCAATGAGTGGCGCAACTGCTGTGTATGTTCTTGGCATGGTGTAGCACAGCCGACTAAGCAGAGCCTCCAATGGCTGAGAACCAAGTGTTGAAGCAGGGGTTTTCCCTCCTAGCTGCTCTCTAGTACAGGCTGCTTGTGCAGCAAACACGGTGTACAGAAGTGATATACACAACAATTTCTGCTTGTGAAGTGTCTCTCGAACAGGGTGACTGCAGGGTATTATTACCTTTTGAGCCGTGAACTAGCCACAAAAACAGGTCACTTTCAAAATAAGGAACATATCTGGCTGACCCTGTGGATCTCATTTGTATGGACATAAGGCATCTACAATCTCTAAACTACGGAACGGGAAGCTCTGAATTACTAAGAAAGGGCGTATTGCTCTGCAAGCTCACCAGGAACTGGAAATTGCATGTGACATGCAGAAACTGCAGCCAAATACGGGCACCATCCTGAGTTCGGCACAATCAAATCAAGATCCTTACTTGGTCCCTAACTTGGTCCCTGAGGGGACTGACTTAACCCCATTGAAGTTGATACCTCCAGAAAACAGGCCGTTAAGGCGATTTTGCATGAAGAAACAGCCCCAGACTTGGAGGTCTTCCATGGAGTAGATCCCACCCCTAGTCTGTACTCTGAGACCATCATAGAGGAATGTGGACTCAGTGTGGCAAGCCAAGGACAGTCCATCAGCCGGATGGGCAATGGGGCGTTAAACAACATCAAGGTTCTGATGCTCTTGTACAAAGGAGCTCTACCTTCACCAACAAATCGTGTAACTTTTGCAACTCCTAAAATCACACAAGATGGGAATGTGATCAATGGGAGCAATGACAAGCTTGAGTCCCAACCTGGAACAATGGTACCGAATAGGGAGACCCAGGGCGGAAAGCATGTCCAGGTTCAGTGCTCCCTAACCAAGGAACAAGATTCCGTGTTGGATCCGTCATTCGAGAAACTCTGCAATGACATGGAGGGAATAAGAGCACATTCCCATCGAATCACTGTTAAAATTGGCTTCTCCACTGAAACTGGCAATCAAAGAACAATGAGAGGCTACAACTATGCTCTCAGCCCGCTAAACAGCTCATTAATCGAGCACCAGGACCTACGAGAACCCGGCGTAAGCCAAACTGCTCCCCTATACGATAACTACTACACTCCAAAAAACATAACATTAAGGAGAGACTCTAACATCATGCTGCAAATGGAAACTGTGGGCCCTGAATCAAGTTTCAGTACTCCTTCTGGTGCTGGAATCATTACTAAGGCTTTACAATGATGTAAAAGAGCTGGTTCAAACCAATGCCACAAAGCCAAATTCTTTGGATAAAGGTCTAAACACACTGCTTGCGAATAATCAGGAATATGTGTGCCTCTGTAAGGCACCACAGGGGCACCCTAACAACAAAGCAGGAGGGGGGAATTGGCACCAACCCACAATGTGAATCAACAGCTGGAGGAGGCACAGGTGAAGAGGAGGATGGCTGAGGAAAAGGACCGACAATCCCCAATGCCAATCATGGTTACACCAGACAGCCCCTTGCCACTTGTTGAAATATGTCTCAGGGAACGGGAAATCTCCCAGAGGACTCTTGCCCAGCATCAGAAACACACATTATTGATGACTCTCCAGAAGAAGAGTCAGACTGAGAGGGCTGAGTAAGAGTAAGTAGACAAAAAAGTAAGACCAAAAACATGCCAGCTCCAAATGGAAACAAGCAGAGTAACTCTAGACATTTCATCAATGCCTTGTCAGGCAAGGCTTCAGACACTACTGCACTACAACCAAAAAACCAGGCTGCAAAGGCGTTAAAAAGGGGGCGGTCAAAACCAAAAGACAACCCAAAATAACAGTATTCATGGAGAATCCTGAGATCCCCAATGTGGTTGTTCCACCTCAAGAACCAGCCAATGTAATTGTCCGAGCAGAAGACCAGGCACTTCCTCCCGATCACCCGCCTATGGCCTTGCCACCAAGGGTGGAACCCATTCAGGGCTCAGTGGATGAGCTGCTGGATGTTGAACCACAGAAAGCCAAACAGACTATTTTCATGGCACAATAATGAGCTGGAAGATCAATGCACACATTTGTGGGCCTATCTACATAAACAGAGGTCAAATAATAAAACGTTTTCAGGCAATTCCACAACTGAGGGCTTTGAGATCGGAGGATTTACTGAGGGTTGGATTCCCCAAGAAGGGTGCAGAAAGATCTGTCTGTTACTATGCCTCCAATCTTATTGCACAGATTGTCTGGAACAATCGGGGAAACCTCAATTCCATTGGCTGTCAACTAGGCCAACTAAACAAATCAGAGGAAATTGAGGCCTGAGACATCGAAAAGGACAGACCTAGAAGAATGGGCCTGGTTGGAGTCTGCACTTGAAATGTTCAAAAAAGCAAAGGCAAAGCAGCAGAGCCTTTGAGGGAGGGGTTCTACCCTTGACATCCTGGAACATTTGTGGATTTCATAAATTGGAGGGACTATGTGCTCCAGAGTTAAAGAGGGCAGGATTGATAATGTTACAAGAGACCATGGCGACAGCTGCTTTAGGCAGACCTTCAGGTGGACTGGCAATAGTAGTAGATTTAAACTGCGACTGTATACATCACGAGATAAAGGTGAACTCTAAGGATTTCATACCCATTAACCTTCATCTGCCCAGTGTAAAAGCAAATCTGATACTTGTAATCTTTATTATAATCACTTTAACACCAAAATGGCAGTCTTACAGCAGGAGTTAGATCTCTTGTTCACAGATTGGTCTGGGAGGGGCGATAAGGAATACATTGTTGTGGGTGGGGACTTGAATGCCACCTGTGTATCACCACATCTTACAGGGGGATTGACCAACATTGTGAACTTCCCTACTCAATCTGCACGACAGAGGGTGGCATGGAAACAATATTTTGAGGTGTGGGACTTTCAGGTATGTTTACCAAGGGAATAGGAGGTGAGAGACTTTTACACGTGGACGAGGGGGAGGGAAGGTCATGGATAGACCACTTTTTTGTGTCAGAAGACCTGGGGTACTTTTGTGACCCGATATAAAAGGGGGATCCCTGCGGTAGCAATCACTATCCAATAAGCCTGGCTATACGCCTCTGCCATACAACTCGCTACATCCAGTATGGAGTGCCTTAATTTCACCAGAAAGAGGAGGGTGGACTTTGAAGTGGAATGCCAGGGCATATAGGACCTTCAGCACCATATGGGAAAAAGAAATGCTGAAATTGGAGCTGAAAGGACTTAGGCTAACTGCCAATAACTATACCTATACCCTATTGGAATGTATTAAGTGTGTCACAAATAGGGGCCAAATTAGTGGAGGGAAGTCTCACAATCACCCCTTCGACCTAAAGGTAAAGTTTGCAAAACAGGCAAAAGGGGAGGCTATTAGAATCTCCCTCAAAACAGCGGCAGACAGATCTGTGTTTATGGTGACTAAGAGAAGGATAGTGGGCAATTATAAACTCCCCCTTAGACACATTGGTCGGGAAGAACTAGTTGAACACAACCAAACGGCCATCATGCCCTTATCCAGAAAGATACTGTAAACTTCTGGAAAAAAAATGGGGAGTGTCACCAAAGGTGCCCAGAACAGTATGGAATGCAACATCACGGAACAGGAGTGGGAAGGTTGCATTGCCAACAAGTACTCCAGGCCATCAGATGAAGAGGGCCTAACCCAACTAAGAATTACGGGGCCGACTCACAGGACACTCCAGTGGCAGATTGATGACATCCTATGGCCAATTGGTACGGCCAAACCATCGAGGGCCCCGGGCCCTGACAACATACCTCCTGCATTAATCAAATCTAACCCAGATCTCTGGGCTGCCCCTTGCAAGACCTTTACAATCACTTGTGTCAACCCCTGTCAGTTCCCGTAACATGGAGACAATCCGCAATTATCCCTATCTATAAACGAGGAGATAGGAGGGAACCTAAGAACTTCAGACCGATAGCTTTGCTGGACTCCTCGAGCAAGATTTTCAGAACCCTCCTCCTAAGGAAGCTTCAGAGACAAATAACATCACAAGGTTTGTATTCATAGTGTCAAATAGGATTTCAAACTGGCATGGGAACCTCTTTAAATGCCTTTGCTATGTCACACCTCCTATCAGCTGTTAGAACAAAGTAGGGACTGTCTACATGGCATCAATAGATAAGTCCAATGCCTTCAACACAGTAAGTAGAGCCAGGCTTTGGCAAAAACTTTTGGACATGAACCTCCCAATAACGTTGGTGCAGTTTTTGGCATTGCTGCATACCGACACAACTGTCAGGGTGGGGCTGAGTAGGGAGGGAGCCATGACGGACCCTATTTCTGCGCACGTAGGTTTGCGTCAGGGGTGCGTGGTGGCCTCCACCATGTTCAACATTTATCTTGCTGACCTTAAACACATCTGGGAGGGACGCACCACCAATCCTGCTAAACTGGGCTCAGTCTCACTGGACTGCATCATATTTGCTGACAATATTGTACTTTTTGACCTGACACCTTTGAGGCTTCAGAGGAAGCTGACCCTTTACTTTGACTACACAGTCCAGAATAACCTTAGGATCAACGGTCAAAAGTCAAAGGTCATAGTTTTCTCCACAAAGAGACGTCCTAAATCTATGATGTGAAGTGTAGGTGATAATCCTCTTGAAAGGTTGGAATCCATCACATACCTCGGTTATCATATTACCAACATGAATTCCAGGGAAAGCCGGAAACAATTGATTTGGGGAAATCCCTGCCCTTTTTGGCAAAAATGAAGAGGGTTTACTCCAAATTATGTCATTTCTCGCTTAAGCCTCTGCTCCAATATTATCTCTCCAGTGTGGAGGCCACACTACTTTATGGTGTGGACCTCTCCCTTTTCGACCTGGGGGACTTTCTTAACTCCATTCAGGCAACGTTCTTGAAGAAAACACTGGGGTTGTCCAACTCTATCCCAAACTCAGTCATAAGGCAAGAGTTTGGGCTAATTTCACTGGGTGCCTGAACTAAGTGGAGAAAGATGGCAGAGTATGCAAAGCCACTAAATCTGCCTCCTATGTCCTCTATCAGAGTTGGGGTGAGGAACAGACTAGAGAATCTGGGGCTACCATCACGAACTTCAAGGAACAAAAGAACAAAACACTTTCCTTGATAGGGTAATCGAAAGAAGAATTCTCTTACAGCCTGGATACAGTAACGAACAAGCTATAAAACCAGGACTGGGTGGCCTCGCCTGATCAGGTGGGAATGTATAGCTGGTATGGTGAATACAACACATTTCTCACTAAAAGAGAGGAGCTCCCCAAGCATATTCTGCTCTTTCCTTGCCCTAAATTAAGGATAATCTACCTATGATTTAGGTTAAACAAAATCCCTACTTTGGAAAGGACAAGCAAGTGGGGGCAGGGCTTGGGTGATCAGACTTGCAGATTTTGCAAAAACATGGCTGCTAAAGAAACCATCAAGCCTTTAGTAGCAGATTGCCCGGCATTGCAACATGAAAGGAAAAGACACACAGGGATAGAAACCGTCAATGAATTTACGTGGTCTAGCCTGATGGGTGGTCAACAGCAGAGCTTGATTCCGGCTTTGTGTGGTTTCCTTGCCCTGACAATGAAAAAAATAGGAGAGCTAGGACAGTAATGATCAGAAAGCTTACTCCTTAATGGTACACTCTATGAATTTGTGTTTTTAATTGATGTTGTGTAATGTTACTATGGGACATTTTTTAAGTTGAAACAGCTTTTACATATGTATGAGAATGCTTTCTTGGTATTTTCTCTTGGATTCTTTTTTGTACAATAGTGAAAGGTTTATACAGTGATGTTTGAACCAAAACACTAATAAACAAATAAAAACATAAAAAGTGTCATCTTCAGTTGTTTCCCAAACTCAAATTGGCTAGGAGACTTTTTGACTTTCTTCCCCTACCTTTTCTTCACCACTTTCTTCATTGGGCTACTCCTAGACCGATAGGTTTCCATCCTCTCCTTGGAGTCTGTTGATCCTAGGACCGTCCTCTTGGGCTCTGGGGCTTCTGAGTGTGATGTCAGCAGATTAGGCAGGAACGGTTCAAAGCCCTGTTCAAGATTTGGGATTTTCCTTCATCTTTCACCAGCGGCCTGCGGACTCCTCTCTCCTCTCGTGCCGTGCGGCCGGCACTGATGGTGTGCAATACACACCAGCTGGCTTTGTGAGTCTCTTCCTACTGGTCCCAGCATGATCCAGACGAGCCCTCAAGATGGAGCTGCTCCGCCATGTTCACTGTGACCACATGGACCTGAACGTGTTCGCACAGTCTTCATGGTAGGTTGGTGTGCCACACTTTCTTGTGCATAGTTTCGGCTAAGGATAATGTGGGAGTCTAGTTTGTGTTGTACTACTGTATTCAACTGTCACTGTTCTCATGATTACAGCACTGCACGGATGCCATTATCACATCCAACATATGTTCTATCTTTATTTATTTATTATTCACTTGCTAGGCACTTATACAGAAAGCAAATACTGTTTCACAGCGCCCACAGGGCAACAGGGAGGGGACAGGGGATGATAGAGAAAGTAATTACAACAATGTTAAAATAATTAAATACAACAAAGAAAAGGAGACAATGGGGAGGGGAAGACGAGCCTACTATGCCTTGTGAGTGTTCAGAACTTGCAAGCGCATCTTGATCTGTTTTTGCCCAAAAGCAGCATACCACTTGATCCCTTTTTCAGTGAATACACTATTTGGGAAGCACCCACGTTGCTGCGCAAAAATGTCCATGGGTGCTAAATACATGGGTCAAAATGTCTAAGCATCGCTTTGCCACGTGACTAAATACACTATTCGTTCAGAGGAAAACAGGACATTGCTATGTTGACACACGTGCACATTTCCTAGCGGGTTATAGTCTTACATACACGACTGTGAAACCTGCATGCAAGGCCTCAGTATTGCTAGACTGGCACAACGTGTTTAACTGGCCTGCTAAATATATTGTTAATGTATAGGGTACATTTCCTCTGCAGCAGTTCGATGCGTCGTGTCCAATCAGGTTTCAGAGCATATCAAATAGGGGACATTCCTGCATCGACTCTGCAAACACATGTTCTTGTCGGTATTCAAAAGCCGACTAATGAGAAGTCATTACTGCAGGGCACCCCGTGGAGCTCTGAAGTGTGCCCGGCTTTGCGTCCGCGTGCTTTGCCCTCCCAGGGGGGGGGGGGGTGAAGTATGGCGAATGAGTAAGCAATGCAGCGGCCTCACGCGCTGCGAGGCGTGGCGAGAAGGGGGTTCTGAGAGAAACGTGGGTCAGAATGCTGACCTTCCCTACTGATGTTTCAAGATGACAAGAACAGTGATCTCTGAATGTTTACTTGCACATGGCGTGCCCGGATGTATCAAAATAGATGACTGTGGGGGCGTGACAGATGAACGCTTGGAAAATAATAGCATTTTCCACGCCGTGGACCGACTCGTGCTGATTAATCTGGCTGACGGTGTTTTCCAGTTGTCGTTTCATTTTGCACGGCTTAATCTTAGTGCAGCACAAGAGTTAATTAAACCTGTTTTCGTCTTTCCATCATTCTTGAAAGGCTCATGATCAAGGTCAACTCTGACATAATTCCTTGTAGAGATGCCCTGACTAGGAAAAATGAATCTACTGGATCACATTCGATCCCGATGGATAGTGATAGCGGATGGGCCCTAACTTAATTCAGACACCAACCCCCGTGAGAATTGGGTATGAAATCCAGTGGCCAAGATACCTTCACATTTATTTTGATTTATTTTTAACATTTATGAAGCCAATAAGTACAATGTATCTGAATTTAAATTCGTTGTTTTAATTTGGATTGTTGTACTTTGGCCTGTTTTTCGTTCTGCAACTTGATATCGTATTTATTTCTGGCCTACTAGTGTCGGCAAATAATCCAGTTCTGAGTTAGTCTGAATTGAGCCTGTCTCAAGGCCTAACTATTTAGATGAGCGGGCAACCCTTATGCCCCTCTGCGGTGCCAAAGGATTAAAGGCCTCTTGCCATTCATGCATGGCAGGCAGCATTTACAATGATTCCTATGGAATATGCTGGTTTTTGCTGGTCTAAAAAGGCAGGCAGGGTGCATTGTAATCCATTGATTTTCTGCCAGCTGGAAAATGCCATGCTTGCCTAAAAGCAACAGGTTTTTGGAAGGGAAGGGAAAAAGGGAGTTGAAAACCTAAGTCCATTTCTGCCCCTCTCCCCACCAGACGGCTTCAAACACGTGCACAAATACCCTGAAGCATGAACAAAGGTGTTACGCTTTCACATCTGTGTTTTGCTTCTTTTGTACCCTTGTTTACGCCCAGGGGACTTAAATGAGCCCCCACAGTGTGCTATGGGCAATCACACAGTGCAGTGTGATCAATTGGTTTTGACCATATTTTAACAGTGTCCAGTGATAAAGTCGCTTGGGAAATGGCCATCAGTGGGTGATTTTCCCCAAAAATGCACCCTCAGTAAAATCAAACACATCCCCAAATTATTCTAGGACTGGAATTTAAATTAAAAAAAATGATACCCCTCCTAGAACATTTGGGGAAAGTATTATAGGGGTCAGGTGAAAAAAAAAAATTCTCCTACCTGGGAAGATTTGTCCCTCAGTACATAAACAGTTAAACAATAAGGTCAAATTATGGATCCGCTCTAAGTATACTGTTACACCTTGGCCATTGGTTTCTAAATTTGGGATGATACTGTGTTTCCGACTTCAAGAAGATAGGGCGGAGGGGCAGTTTTACATTAGTATGAATCCATTTAATACGCAGCTTCCCCGCAGGGAATGAACACGACTGCTGAGGGGGGCTGTTGGGAGAGGGGGTGCAGGGTGCCACATCATCAAGGGTGAGAGGAAGCTGTTTGTGCAGAGAGAGGGGAGGCATGGACGAGGATCTGGGAGAGACGTGGACGTGTGAGGAGGTGTTTTTAGGAGGGACGTCGAAGGTCCGGGGAGTGCCCCTCCCCAATAAATACAAAGCAGGTGTGACGACTAGGAGTAGGTGGAGGTGAGGGTTCCAAGAATATAGGCGTCTATTTATGTGGATCACTACTAGAAAATGTGCACTGCCCACTGTGGAAAAACCATCACAGCGTCAGGAAACAAGCAAACGCACCTTTTTCAGGAACAAATTCATCAGACACACACAACCATGAAGCAGTATGTTGTCAAACTCGCAGAGAACCCCCACAGTCTGTCAACCCCCAAGGCTAGAGAAGGCATAAGAAAACAATCGACTATGATTAAAGAGGCGAAGAAGGGACTAGGTGTCAACAGATGTAGAAGTCATGTGGCAAAACATCTGCACTGGCTTGGCAAGACTTACAAGCTGATCTGGGCAAATCATCCTAGGAAGGTCATGGGCCCTGCTCTCTTCCATCCAGCTATCTTGCCACGGCTGCAGGAGGCAGCTTTGGGTACTCTGCTCTTTCCTTTTCTGAGGTTTAGGCCCTGCACAGATAGCCGGCAGACAGGGGTCAAGGATAACGTGCACACCAGCATCCTTCATGGCCATACAATTGGCCCTACTCCACGAAATGTGCACCCAACCCTTTTCAGTGTGTCTCCCTGATTCTCGAGGAATGCCATAGCACTCTGTGATCGGATGGGGCTTCTGCCAGATGCCTCTCCCTTTGCCTGTGCAGAGTCAGACTGGGGCAAGGGTTGGGATCTGCCATGTTGCTGCCACTAAGCAAGGACAACAGGGTTTCTGCAGGCGGTACACAAATGCACCTGTGCCCTTAGTCTGTAAGCCTGGGGGAGTCAGATCCGATTGTCAACCCACAGCAATAACGTCAGTCTATATCAGCACCAACCTAGCATGACCACACCCCTGTCAGGCAAGGTTTTATAGAAGGGGGATTTGTAGTATCTTTGGTCCTGCGAGCATGCACGGGTCCCTCGTTACATCATTGTCTGTGTCATAGTCATTGGTTTTGGATAGCATTTGATATGATGGAATGTGGGACGGTTCATAGTTGCGGGAGGATACGGAAGTTCTTCCATACTCAGCTGACATTCTTGAAAAATGTATTAATTTCCCTTCTCTTTTGCCTTAAATGTATTAATTTCCCTTATCCTATTCCAATTTGGACACCAACTGACACTGAAAGCGATTACAAAAGTGCTCAAGACTCTGAAGAGGGCAGTGCCCGAGTCCGGCATAGGTAAAGGCTCTTTGCAAGGGACCTAACAGTGGCAGCACATGCGTGGCTCCAGCGAGATTCCGTCCAGTAGTGTGAATTGTATTCTGAGACGTGATATCATTCAACATGGTCACATGTTGCAATACATAGAGTGGGAATACATGGTTGGGAAAATGTAATGAGCAGTTAATTAGAAAGCCTATATTTAAGTCTTGGACTCGTATGTTGTTGGTTAGTTCTGAAGAAAAGACACCTTTATCCCAAAGCACAACCTTTTCCAGTAGATGAATGGGTCTTCATTGGCACAATGTACCACATTGTACATGTGTAGGTATCAAGAATGCAAATTAATTACTTGTTATGAGTGACCTCATGCATGAGAGCAAAGATTGAGTTGTTTGTAATGTCATTATGAACACAGTGAAGGAACTTCCCTTATTAGCCCTGACAACATGACTACTGCTCTGCAGGACTAAAGGGATGAGGCATCGATACAACCTACTCAGCCCCACACTACTTGTAAACCAGCAGTGATTCCAATGTTAACGGTGAAAGAGGCAGAGCTTAGGGGGGGCTGCGGACTAGCACAGAAGTAGATTAAACAACAACAGTACTGTGGTATCGAAAATAAATGAATGTGCAAGCAAGGTTCGATAAAACAGGATACTGCGATTAAACGAAACATACAAGCACACTAATCAAAAACACTGTCAATCACCCGTGTGAGAGAAGACACAGAATATACAGACATAATACAGAGACTTTGCATTATAAGGGGGCTCTGTGTGCATATATACAGGGGTGCACAGGCAATCGTTTCAGCAGCAATGCCAAGTTCACTGAAGATATTGTTTGAGAAGGTGAAGAGTAGGTTCTTACTAGTCACTAGGGCCCTGTAAGGCAGAGTAAGGAGACAGAACCACTTCAAGCACCTTGAATGTATTAAATGGGTCGAGTTGGCATCAAGATCATTTGAGTCGGTTGTTCCCATTGTATAACAGCATCAAGACAGTCAAGTCGGTTCAACATGGTCTAGCGATGGCACATGGTCCTGCAGCAATGATTGTCTTGCATTGGGTAAAGAACAGCTGGCGATCGATCGGTCGAATCGGCGTCTTGAATTGGTCGAGTCGGCTCAAAGTGGTCAAGTGATGGAATGCGGTTCTTCAGTGGCAATTGGCTCCAAAATGGGTGGAGCTCAGGATGGCAGCGGGTCAAGTCAGCCCTTGACAGCAGTGCCTAGGATTAGCTAATGTGTTTGGTGGCTTACGAGGGAATCTATACATAAAAACACCCGAGGCAGGCGGGCAATTTGAAGATGATGAAGTTTAGGATGCTTTTTAGCTTCCATATCGATGAACCAGGATGGATACTCCCAATAATGTTTAACTGATCACATGGTCTTACCTGTTTTACATTTACAGAATGGCAGAAATAAATTGATCACAAAGACTCACTCCCTGTGGGACATCTCACCTCTCATCATAATGTGAATTTCATGTTGCTCGTTATTAAGCAGATCATAAAAGAAGCAATGTACATCTGCTGCTTGAAACTAGGCTGGTTCTGTGCGGAGAACACTTTGCTTGCAGAATGTGTTTTGTCTAGAGGTGGGAGTCCAGTCAATGGCTGCTGGCATATACTCTCCACTCCGAGTTGGGCCTTACGATGGTAACTAAGCGCTGTTAGTAGCTCTGACTGCCGATGGTTGATGTGAACGCAAACATCTCACAGCTACCTTTCTGGAAGAATAAAAGTGGTGATGAAAAAGTGCCTTTTCTGAATAGTTTTTTCAGATTCAGGCTTTTTCAACTGAGTTTAAGAAGAAACTTTTGGTTATCTCTGGTGGCTTATAGAGGGTCTGTTTTAGACTTACAACTCCCTTACCACACCATTATTTTCATCCTGGGAAAATCAGGGGTAGCAGAATAGGAACCTCTGATGCTTCGACTATCATCAACATTTTAATGTTTGTTTTTTCTTTAAGTGGGTGTTTTCGGGAATGTTATACACATCATTATGTTTTTTTTCAAAAAAAACATCTCTTTGCTCATGATTTAATTAGAAAAATCCTAATTTCTACATGTATGTAAACATGAATACATACATTCACTCCCCTGGCCCTTTTCCCCTCCCACCACCCCTGCACTTGCACAATCTCAATGTCACCTGGCCTAGTAAGCTCGTTGTCTCTGTCCTCCCTCTCTTCCCCCTCCCTTGCCTCGTTGCGCCTTGAAACACTTGTGTATAGGCGCGTTACAAATGCCATATCATATCATATAATGTAATATACATGTGCTTAGCTGTCTGAAATTGTCACGATGCTTGTTCTTAGAATGAGTTTCGTATGTGCGTTGTGGAGAAAGTGTCCCAGACTTTTTGTTCATGGTCTATTTAAACTGACATTTTTTGTTCAATCATTTTTTTATAAAAGTTACTCTGTGACTGGAGTTGGAAGTGTTTAGGCATATGTAAGATTTTTCTTTCAAGAATAATTAGTAACGAGTAATAGTGAATTTACAAATGAATATGTTTAGGCGTGAGAGGTCCTGCTGGGAAGGATGCTGAGTGCTTAGCATCCCTCCCTGGCTCCTGCTGGGGGTAAATGGCGCAGGAAAGAAATCGCCTGATTGATGGCCGGACTGCACAGAGAAGAGCCCGCCCCCTTACAGCATGCAAGTGACAGTTATTAATGAGCTGGATCAGTGCGCCTAGAACAGCGCACTCTAGCGAGGTTACAATGTAAATATTGACTTCAGTTACCATGGAGGCAAAAATTCGGTGTCACTAAATAGTGTGCCTGATGTGTTCACATTTCCCGGAGTCTGATTTAGTAAAAGCAGGGTCTACTCTGCTTGAATCAGGTCCAGGGAAATTCAAGATTTGAAATCAATGGAAAAGACACTCTCCCACTTTTTAATGAAGGCGGTATCGCTCCATTCTTCATAACTAGTTACTAAATCATATCTTCATGTTTTCCCATCAGCCTAGGCCTTTATATTGTTATCCATTCCAGCTGCAATCCTGAAATGTCTACATTACAACTATACAGTTGAAAATGCAGGTTTTAAAAAGCTGGCGAAGCTCACAGCAATTTCCATAATGTTTTTTACATGGAGATTACCTCTTCCCCACTTCACCCATCCCTTCTCACAACACCCATACCATTCCTCTCCCCCCTGTGGGGCTCTAAAGGAAATGCTGCAGCCAGCACTTTTGCCACGGGTATTCTATAGCCGGCAAAGTAGCATAGATCAATCTTTCCTTCCATGACTCTGGAGAAGCCTCACCTTACCTCTGTTTCTCATAGGCAAGGCAGATGACCTGCTTTTTTGCATTATACTTGGTAATACCCCTGAAGGTATTACTAGATCAGTAAACAACACATACAGCAAGCCAACTGCAGCGCCTCCGTCTGGCTAGACCGCTATGGCACTCCCACGATAGCCAACTGCAGGCAGTGCCTCCACCTGGCTAGACCGCTATGGCACTCCCACTTTAACCAACTGCAGCGCCTCCACCTGGCTAGACCGCTAGGGCACTCCCATGATAGCCAACTGCAGGCAGTGCCTCCACCTGGCTAGACCGCTATTGGCACTCCCACTATAACCAACTGCAGGCAGTGCCTCCACCTGGCTAGACCGCTATGGCACTCCCACTAGAGCCGGCTAGACCGCTATGGCACTCCCACTATAGCCAACAGCAGGCAGTGCCTCCACCTGGCTAGACCGCTATGGCACTCCCACTATAGCCAACTGCAGACAGTGCCTCCACCTGGCTAGACCGCTATGGCACCCCCACTATAGCCAACTGCAGGCAGTGCCTCCACCTGGCTAGACCGCTACGGCACTCCCACTATAGCCAACGGCAGGCAGTGTCTCCACTTGGCTAGACCGCTATGGCACTCCCACTATAGCCAACGGCAGGCAGTGCCTCCACCTGGCTAGACTACTAAGGTACTCCCACTATAGCCAACGGCAGGCAATGTCTCCACCTGGCTAGACCGCTATGACACTCCCACTATAGCCAACTGCAGGCAGTGCCTCCACCTAGCTAGACCACTATGGCACTCCCACTATAAAAGAAGAACAACCGAAGCACCTGCCCAATTCAAGTTTACATATGACTATAAACCTATACATTATAGTGCTGAAAAAGCCTAGTCGAAGACGAATCTTGGAAGTTCGTCCACATGGCTTAAAGAGGGACAGGAGGCCGGAGCTTCAGTCTCGAGCAGCTTTCAGGTAGGCAGTAGGCTATTGCTGGAGGCAGGCTGAGGGCATTCAGGGGTGGCTTGATAAACTCGACTGCATTTAGAGTTGTTTTCGGAAGAATGATAGGGAGTGGCAGAGAGTGACTGGGACACACAAAGTGCGATTTAGGGTTGGTTTTGCTTATGCCATGCTGCGCGACACTTTCAGTGATTTGGAGTGGGTGAACAACACAAGTGCCGTAAACAGAGATTTTGGGAAGTGGTTGACACTTAACACACTTGCCATTGTCTGTCTCTTGAAGTGAGAGGATAAGACACATGGCATTGGGTGACATATGGGAGGAGGAGGGGAAAGAGCCTGGAATCCTTGACTCAATCGATGTTCCTGGTAGGGAGCAGCAGAGATTTGTGGAAGCAGCTGTGGGCATACCAGTCAGTGGCCATCTCTTGACACGAGTGGTCAAGACATGACATGTCCAGGTTACACCGATGGCGAGCAGTGGGGGGAGCCAGGAGACCCAGTCGACAGCATGTGGGATTGTCATGCTCTAATGATTCTGCTGGGAGGGAGCAGGAGGGGTTCCGGGAGCTGGCGGGTGACACACCACATCAGTGTCAGTCTCGTAAAGCAGGAGGTAGGGGCCGCTGCTGGAGGCAGGCTTGGTGTATTTAGATAAGTCTTGATAAACAGCAGTCCATTTAGAATAGTTTTAGGAAGAACGGCGGGGAGAAGTAGTGAGGAACTGTGGCCCAGTCAGAGAGTGAGCTTTAGGGTTGGTTTTGCTGACTCAGTGCTGTGTGACACTTTCAGGGATTTGGATTGAACGATCAACACAAGGGCCATCACCAGAGATTTGGGGAGGCGACTGACAGACTTTTCAGTGTCCATCTCTTGAAGCAAGAGGACAATACACATGTCATCGGGTGATACCTGGGGGTGGTGATTGAGAGATGCCAGTAACCCCTGAGGTGAACTTGAGAGAGAGCCATGTTCACTTGATTTAACCGGGAGGGAGCAGCAGAAATCGATGGAGGTGGGTGACACACATTTGGAAATATTTCTGCCCACTTAATACCACCCAAATAAGCCAGAAACAGGGGGACGTGCTACTCATGGTCGTTTCTCTCCAGCAGCTGGACATTTTCGGTGCACTTCGGAGGCCAGAATTGGACATATTCAATTGAAGGTATCATCCAAGTCATGTCCTACACCCCCTGTCACCATTAGACTGTGGCACATGTGACAATGCAAGAAACTGCACGGGTATTGCAACAGGACAACAAACAGCCACTGAGACCAACAGAGGAGGTTGCACTTTCAGTTCCGTCCACTGTCTCAGGGGCAGAAAGAGGAAATGTGACGTCCTTACCTACTGAAGATTAGCGAAGACCAACAGATGGAATACTCGAACAGTGGGGGGTAGCACTCTACCACTGTGCCTCCTATTCCCAGGGTCAGATAGCGATCAGGATGAGATGGCTAAAGATCAAGGCAAAGCTCATGCTCCACCAGAATTCCAACGATATGGAGGAGGCAGAGGAGAATGCCTCCACAAATGTACATTCTGCAGTGTTAATGGAAGCACCACCTGCCTGTACACAGCTTTGTTATGTGTTAACATACAGTGTGTACGTATAACAGGGACAATCCTATAGTCACTCTTTTAATATAAGTCTTAGACTTTCAGGGCAGAATGTTGAAGGAAATGGCCAGGGGGATATGCTGGTTCCTGGAGCGGCATTAGTTAAATTTCTGATTGTAGGATGTGAGGGAGAACTGGTCATGTTGCCCGGTGTTGTGCGAACTACTCAAAGGCAGGAGATCCGGAAATCACTGCGGGCAAAGTGAAAAATGGTGTGTGTGTGCAAAGAAACAGAGGATGGCGGGGGGGGGGGATTTTCTCTGTAGGCAAAGTTGGGAGCAAGTCGAGGAGGAAAGGGCATCATGCTTTGGTGCGTGTCCATGTGGTTGGTGTTTCCATGCTGCTAGAGCTGGATCCATCTACACTATTGTGGATTGAAAGCAGTGGGGGGATTAATTCAGGGGGTACAAAAACCAAACCCTGTCTGCCCAGATAGCTTGATTGAGGTGCTGTGTACTTCAGCAAAAGCTGCTAATAAAAAAGCAATGATTTCTTTGTGTTAACATAGTCACTCTCTCTGACTCTATTTCTTTCTTCCCGCAGTTATTCGGTCTCTGCCGCACTGTCTGTTCCCATCTCTTTGTTTTTGGGTGAGAGTTGGGTTGGCAGTTACTCATTTCCTAGAGCCATCCCAGATATTGCTGACAGCTGGGCAACTGGGGGGGGAGGGCTCTCTATTTTTGCAAAAGGTGTCAATACAATTAGGTTTTCCAGTCTCACTGCGCCAACACAATAATCAATCAGATACTGCTTAAGTTGCAGATTTATTGCAAGAACCAATGTACAGCCTGACACATGTTTCAAGCAGTCCTTGTTCTTCCTCTCGGGCTTATGAATGAGAACGTTCTGATGTACGCTACTGTGACCCCAGTTTAGGGGTCGCCCTATAATGTCTTCAGTGGTGTGGCATTCTGGGTAGTGGGCCATTAACACCTGATATGCCTGCCACTCTAAGCATTATTGCAATGAGTACTCTGGGAGATGAAAACACCTGCATTGCAGATTGGTTTTTTCTGTGTGCATCTGCCTGCACACATTGGGCCTCATTACGACCCAGGCGGTAAGTTACCGCCTGGGTCGTACCTTTACCACCATGGCGTAAACTACGTTTACGCCATGGTGGTTGGCGGACTTACCGCCCCATTCCGAGGTTGGCGGGGCGGTAAGTCCCCAATCCCCATTTACCCTTCCCCATTCCCATTTTTGCCCCATAGGGCATAATGGGAGTGGGCAAGGCGTTAATTACGCCACCGTAAATTACGGTGGCGTAATTAACATCAAGGTCCCTTAGCGCCATGGATTTTAACACCTGCTAAAAGCAGGTGTTAAAACCTCCATGGCGTTAAGGGACCTCGGAATCAGGCGGTAAGGGTCGGCGCTGTTTACGCCGCCGTAAACCCCTTACCGCCTGAGTCGTAATGAGGCCCATTGTGCAGTTGGGAGCTAGCATTTGAGCAATGGTGCACAGTCTCCTGCAATCCTGGAATTTCTCAGGCAGGCCATAGTGCATTTGAGACTGACCCAGAGATTCCTAATTCTTCCGGTAGGCCATAACCCTCTCACTCCTGCACTCTGGTCTTAAGAACCTGCTCTTGTGCTCATCTACCAAGAAACAGATTGATTCTTACAGTGCTTAGGGAAGTCAATGAACCTTTCTATGTGACCTCGGCTCTTGTAGATAGGGGAAGTGAGGCAGCCCCTTCATCTCTGGGGAATCAGACAGAGCTTCTCCTGCCCTCCACTGAGTGACTAGCTCTCTACAGCCGGAAGCCACTCTGATGGTGGCTCTTCTTCCAAACCCTGGTGAAAAAAAAACCTGGGCCGCTCAGACCCTCACCACAGCCAGCCTGCCAGAGAAGCAGCATCTATCTATCTGCTGCACAAACACTAAGGAGTGGCTGCACGGTGACATTGACCTCTGCGCCACCTATAAGCCAAAACTATTGCATTAGAGTAGAGCTAGGGAGGATTGGCATATGAGGAGGGACACAAAGCTTGTAGGTCTTGTTTGGTTATGTACCCACCCATTGACTGCCCATGACCATGCTAAGCACTATGGCCATTCCCACCCACTTACTGTGCCTCCATGCCCAAAACACCTCCTCCTGGGTTCTCTTTGAGCTAGCTTTTTACCATCAATGTTTGTGGTTGAAGTGCCTGCCAATCTTTTTTCAAAGCTGTCTTAAGAGTTGATGACTTAATTGGAGCTATGAATGGACTACTGGTGTAATAAAAATGTCTTAACCAGGTCTGCCTCCAGACAATTGATTTATAAGCCATATGTGCGCCCTTCACTGAAACCCTGTTAAACACAAGCATTGGCAACCGTTTTACATTTGTGTATAAGTAGTAGGCCTTTGCCAGGCACGGCTATTAGATGCCCAAGCATTTTGCAGCTGCTAACATGGATTGCCAGTTACTACCACTACGGTAATGCCCAGCAAATGCCTTTCCCACACCTACACAAAAGCCATAACCATTGGCATTGCCAATGCTTGTTTCTTAATAGTCATCATACTGGTGTGGAGATAGAACAAAACGTTTGAAACTGGCGTTACACAATAGGACGAGATAGAGACACTTCGAAGAACAAACATAGATTAGCAATGGAGTAGAGTGGCTTTCTTGAATTCTTCCCTTTACTCCCGCAGCATTTGCTGAACAGTGTGGGCCTCATATCCTTTTACACAATGCACTCAGTTGCACAGCATGCTTAATCACTGGGAACGATTAAACTGCATTAGGTACCTGAATACCAAATCTGCGCTCAGAAGTTATTTCCCAGGAGCCCGTCAAGAGCCTTCATTTGGCGAATAAACAGAGACTAAACTGAGGCATAAAGCAAAGAACTCATAAATGGCTGACATTAAGGAGAAGTGGCAGGGCGGTAACTGTGTTACTGGCGCTCAGTCATCTGTATGAGAGGCATCCTGTGGAGCCAGCCCGGTCACGTGGTATAAGGCAAGATGCTCAATTAAGCTCTTACCCAATGTTATTATGTTATGTTACAATTACGCAAGGCAGCAAGAGGTAATGTGTCTGTGTTTCAGGAGCAAGCTCATCTTACTGGGAGTGCTGTGAGCACAGCATTTCTCATTTACATTTCATTGTTTTTTTCAGTGCACCCTGTGTGCCCCATGCTCTCTTGCCGTCCTGCGCTAACACACTGAGGGTTCACTTTGCCTCTCCTGATGGTTATCATCACCCCCATCATTTCAACCCCTCCCAAAAAGTGAACTTGCTGTATCACTGCGCTGCCCTGCTCCCTTCCTCTTTACATATGCCCTTGAACTGGGTCCATCCAATTCAATTGTTTCATTCTGAGAACCTTTGGTCTGCTCATTTTTAGTTTGGGCTATTTGGTGGCGCTGAAAGCGCTATCTTTAAGTCGAAACTATTGCCATTAAAATAAGAGCTTTAACATAAGAGCTTCAAATGTGGGCTTTGAATGAGGTCTGTAATTCTGTAATGCTTTTCCAATGAAGATGACATTTGAGGAGGGATACACAGTTGTCAGTTGACTGAATCCTTCCCATTCCCTGCCATGCTAATCCCAATACCACCAATTACTGTCCATCTCAGAACTATTGAAGTCTTCCATGGAGGCAGTCATTTTGGATGACTGTCCTAAGGAAGCTCTCTGGAAACAAGCCAAAACTAGCAGCCATCTTAGAATGGGAAAGATACCATGCATCCTCCACAGGGAACCAAATTCCTTTCACAAAGTCAATTAGTTAAGCTTCGGTTAGCGATTTATCATTTTTCAAACACATGATATGTTATTGTAATTTCTAATGATCATTTTTAGTAAATCCGTTATGACCTTTCAATGTTTGGAATTCCCTATGTTGTGTTATGGTTAAGTTATGTATATATCTAATATGCGCCAGAGCCCACAGGCATCAGGGTGCAGAAAAAAACATTTAAACAGACTAACATAACATAACAGAACCATAAGAGGATTAGAATCCTTATCTAAGTAAACAAGAAGGTTTTTAACTTTTTTCCGGAATGTAAGTAAATTCCTTTCTAACCGCAATTCCAACAGGAGATTGTTCCAAAACAGTACTGCTAAGACCGGGAACGAGCGATGTTTCCCCCTTGTGCGTTTTGTCCTCAGACAAGCCAATGCATCGTATCTCTGGACCGGGTTACTCTCGCAGATGGTTGAATAGTAATGCGTTTTTTCAAATACAATGGGGCCCGACCAAACAAGCATCTGTGAGTGATAAGATTCACTTTAAAATGAATCATGGCTTCAACTGGGAGCCAATGTAGACCCCTTCTATGCTCCAAAATAGGATCTCATCTGGGAATATTTTTTACAATTTTTACTGCCTCATTTTGTAGAGTCTGCAGTCTCTTCAAACAGCCTTTCCCAGCACCACCCAAAACGGTGTTACAATATTCAAGCCTTGGTCAAAAATTAAGGCTGTGACTAGTATCCCACAGTTCGAGGGATCCATTAGATTTCACTAAATGTAGTAGTCTCAGATAGTATTGAGAGTTCTGTATTAACTAGTAACATGGTTTTTAGCACTAAGTGCTGAGTCCAACGTCACACCAAGAGTTTTCACTTTTTTCACTACTTTGATCAGATGTTGACCAATAGTGAATCCAGTGAACTGTGCATCTAATTTAGCCCATGATTTAACAGACCCAAAGATAAGCAATTCCTTCTTAAAGCTATTGAGGCAAAAGCCGTTCATGGCCATCCAAGACTTGATCGATTCATAGATGGATGAGATGCACTCAGCATTTTTGACATAATCGCCACTCAGCTCCATGATGTCCTTGACGAGTGTCGTCAGCATAGTTGGTAAAGTAATGCCCTATGGAGTCCAAAAGATTGCAAATTGGGCTACACAAGACATTAAAAAGTGCAGGGGACAGACATGCATTCTGTGGTACTCCGCAGGTAATCTTCTTAGTCTCAGAGTGAGCATTCTCCCATATGATTTTAGCCATTCTATTACTCAAAAAAGATCTGGACCGGTCAATCGTACTCCCAGAGTATTTTCCAATTGCAGTCAACCTATTTATTAACTTCTCAGGGTCTACCAAATCAAAGGCTGCTGATAGATCTAACTGCATCAGCAGCCCAGATTTGCTTTCATCTACAATGCTGAGCATTCCTGTTTGCAGATCAAGTAGGGCATTCGGTACAGTGAGAGGATCTAAGACCAGACTGACTCACATGCAGTATATGTCCCTTATTGAAATGTTCCTGAAATTGTAAAGTGGCCATTTTATCAATTAACTATCGAAGAAGAGCATTAGTAATGGGTCTTTAGTAAGAATAATTTTCCGGGTCTAAGCCAGGCTTTTTGATTTAGGGAGTGATAGTCACATTCTTCAAAAGGTCAGGCACCTTATTTTCTGGAAACAAAGTGTTAACATAATGAACTAAAAAGGGAGCAAACAATTAGGCATGTTGGAGCATAATCCTGGAGGGCATTACGTCGCCATGACAAGTAGTGGGTTGCATTCCTATAAGTGTTTTTATCATGAGCTCAACAGTAATAGCTTTAAAAG
Source organism: Ambystoma mexicanum (assembly GCF_040938575.1). Taxonomy (NCBI): domain Eukaryota; kingdom Metazoa; phylum Chordata; class Amphibia; order Caudata; family Ambystomatidae; genus Ambystoma; species Ambystoma mexicanum. The sequence goes on from NC_090934.1 coordinate 1,314,246,157, forward strand.
AAAATAAAGGTTGGTCTGAGCATAACGACTCTTCCAGAGACCTTACAGGTACTGTTGCACATCTCGCCTGTCCATCTCCAACATGAAAAAGTCGATGCAGTTGAGGTCCATGCAAACCCTGCAGGTGATGAAAATAAGCAGCAGGACGAGCTGCCGTCTTCTTGGTGACACACCTGGCACAGTGCTAATAATAATACTCAATTTCTGCTGCTAATCTAGGCCAGAAAAACCTTGAGTGGACTAAATTGAAAGTTCTATCACTGCCAAGATGTCCATGCTGGTCGTGCAATGCATACAATACTGCTTGATCGAACCTGTGTGGCGAAACCAGGCAATGTAATATCCAAATTCCAATTTTACTTTCCTTATTGAGGATTCCACCATTCTCAACAAGCGTCTTCCACTCCTTCAGCATTGCAGCTTGTTCTGGGTCATGATAGCCATCGATGTCCTGTAGCATCCAACTTAACTGACTTCAACACTTACCTGGGAGGGTTGTTATCTCTACTCACTGTGAAACTCACACTGTAGAGGTAATCCTGGAACTTTGCTGTGATGGCCCACTTCATTACCAGAAACAGCACATTGACTGGGTAGTTCCTCTCCTCTGCATGCAGGCCACAGCTATTGAAAGTGACCAGTCTCATCTCACCATTGCTCACCTGGTAGGGGACAGTTCCAAATCCCTGTGACTTGAATCAATATGCAAGATGCAAGGCAACTAAGAATCTGTGTGTGTCAAGACTGGTGCTTAGTGACTGTTCACTTGAGCTCATCAAATGCCTCCTGGCATTGGTCACTCCACCTCTCATCAAAGGGCTCATGTGGATGGGTCTGCAGACTTGACGGTAATGCTCCGGCTCCTGTGGGTAGGAGGGTATGCTTTGGTGAGGTCCACAAGTGGTCACACAATGTTGGTATATTCCACAATGAGCCTCCAGTAGTAGTTACACAATTCAAGGAAACTCTAACTCCTTCAGGATCTGTGGTCTTGGACAGGGGAGTAGGCCTTCCATCTTTGCTGGATCTACAGGGATGCTGTCTGCAGCGATGATGTTTCTGAAGTATTTGATGCTTGTCCAGCAAAACTGGCACTTGTTCACACTGATCTTTCGCCCTTGGACCCTTAGGCAATCCAGCATATTCATGAGACTGCTGTTGTGTTCCTTCCGGGTCCTCCCAAACAAGCTTATATCATTCATGCAAACCATTGCCATCAGGAGGTTCATGTCACTGGCAGTCTTTTCCCTGAGGTGATGGAAATTTGCTGGTGCACTGGCAATCCCCTGTGGTATCCTTATGAATTCGTAGAATCCAAGCAGGCAGATGAATGCGTTTTCTCAATATCCGTCAGATGTTCCAGGATCTTGTAGTACACACTCAACAAGTCCCGGACTGAAAACCACATACTCCCAGTCAGGCAGTCCAATGTATTGTCCACCTGGGGTATGGTGTATTGGTCCTGAATAGTGCGGGATAGTTGATGCAAATTCAGACATCCTCGTTCTTCTTCTGTGTGACAATGATAGGAGAAGCGTAGGGGTTCTTGGACTCCTGTATGATCTCTGTCTCAGAAGATCGTCCAGGTGGTGGTGTACATCCTCCACATCTCCTGGGGCCAGGCATATCGTCGCTCACATGAAGCCGGTGTTCCACTGTTTGGGCCTTGCCAATGTCCCAGGGGCTGGTACAGAAAGCCTTGGCACACACAGCGAGCTGTTCTCTCCGGTGGCCTGGTCCTTTTCTGAGATCTGAGATCATGGAGTATCCAAAGTCCAAGGTCTTCAAATCCAGCAGCCTCCTCAGATGTGCTGGTAGCAACTTCTGCTGCAGATACAGAAGGGGTTAAGTGTAACTGTATGATGATGGTGCATTCTGGTAAGCAGATGGTCCTAATGGCCACATTAATGACTGGTACCTTGATGGTCTTCAGGTCCATGCTGTCCATTGTCACCAGAGTCTCCCATACTAGTAAACTCCCTGGGATCTCCCCACATTCTGGTGCCTCCATCACCCGACATCTTGGCTGTTGCTCCACGCTGAGTCACATTCTGGCAGGAACCACCTCTGTTGTGTCTGCAGGGATTGTGATCTGCCCTAACCAGTTGTTGGGAACATCTTGAACAGGTCCATCAGGTAGAGCTGTGGACTGGATATCTATTTGCAAGTAGGGTGAATGGATAATGTGGTCACATATAGTGGTTCAGCCATCTAACGACATAGTGCAGCAAGTACATTGAACATCGAGCGAGGAATTGGTTCCAGTCACCACTGGTGTGGGGGTTCTTCACTCCGATTGCTGCAGAACAGAGCCAGAGTGGCAATGGAGGTGCTCATTCCAGCTACATCACCTGAAAATTGCAGCCTGCATCAGATGTACACCAGATATTTGCAGGGGTTGTCTCTCAGGCAGAGGAATTTCAGTCTAGCCAAGGGCTCCAATGGGATATCTGTTAAGGGTTTTCTGTAGAACCGCTCCTACACAATGGTCATCTGTGAGACCTTTCCAGCAGTGTTTGTGCCTGATATCCAGTGATGGTAACCGTCATAGTGGCTGTTGGTCATACAAGCCCTTTAGGTACTCCCCAGGGTGTTCGGGTGCTGCACTTGCTGGTAGTTAGACCTCAGGTGATCTTCCTCTTGGGTGGACCAGCCGGTCTGGGCGGATGCTGGTTCCCAAATGACTTGCCCACCAGTGGTGTCAATGCAGCTGGGATATTCTCTATCTTTATTCTGTCGGTGCATAATAATTGTGAGGATTCAGGTGCACCTCCTTCTGGTCCTTGCTGGCGTTTCCCACCATTGCGCAAAGTAACTAAAATAAAATCTCTGTGGGCACTTCAATATCACCTCACGCCACCTGAATGTGATTTTTAATATTATCTGTCACCATCCATGTGATACTTCAATATCAATATCATTTCATACATATATCTAGTGACTTCAATAACAATAGACAGCACCCCTGTTAACCCCTGAGCCCCTGTATGCATTTTCCTGCATTAATAAGCACTGTTTGGCATATAGCACTCTAGAAATACAAATAAAATAAAATAAAAATGTTGTGGTAAATATATTATAAACCTGTAAGTCCTGGTATTAGCACTGGGAAGGTAGTTCCAAAAAATTGCATTCTCATTCTCAGCAGCATTGGGGTTATGACATCTTGGTGATATGTGAACGTTAATATCATTACACACCAACTCGGTCCATAATTGCAATATTGTCAATTACCCTTGTGGTATGTTTGTGAACATCCCCTCAGTTTTAATATTAAAATCATCCCACAAAGTACTTGATCACAAACCATTAGGTAGGAAATTCAGTATTATCAGTCACAATGTATGTGCACCATTATCAAACAGTATGCGTGTGGGGATGTTGGAATCACCACACACCATTTGTGGGGGGAGACTTTAATATCATCCCCCACATTTGCAGTGCCTAGAGAGCTTTGGTGGTAATATTTGCTATATAAATGTTAGTACACTCTTTATCAGCAGGGCCTCCAATATAACACACTATTGCAAGATCATCTCAATATCATCAATTCTTGGCACATGGAACTTCAAAATCATCATAGTATTACTGTTAGGGCCATCTCTATTATCACAGACCCTCAATGTAGACACCTGGATAACACACAACATGTTTAAGGGGTTTATAGAAACAATGAGACTCATAACGTGTTCAACGGTAAAGCTGGTGCTAATTTACACTGTAAAGAATTACCATCACTGTGATTGTGTCCGGCAGAATTTGCACCAAATTATGAGTCCTTGTCTGCAAGCCCCAACCCTTGACGGTAGCAGTAATCTGAGTCAGTGGAATTAGCACCAAAAAACAACATCTTTCAATAAATCCCACAATGCCTGGAGGAATTAGCACTATCAACAGGGAATTGCAGCAATTACTGAATGTTCATTTCACAATGGATTTAAAGCCAGGTGGATATAGCATTATCCCAAAAACAGGAACCTCAACGGCGGACTTCTTTCAAAACTCAACCCTTTATGAATCACCCATTTCCTTTTGCCAATCAACCATAGAAACAGTGCTAAACATCTCAGTTGATGAAGGCAAAGTGAAGGCGCCTGAAATGTGAGTTTGAAAACCCAAATTCAGTGAGGCAGCACTCCAGGTGCTTGTGGACAAAGTAGTCAGACATGCCTACATGCTATTTGGAGCCCAAGAACAACAATCCTATGTCCATAGGAAGGATACCATCTCGAGATATGTGAAAAGGTGGCAGTGGTTGGCATTGTATCATGGGACAATGGCTTGAAGGCAAGGGGTTGGACACCAATCTCTATCCACAAGCAGGAGACAGCTGCCAGATGAGATGGCACAGTCGACCCACTCACCCTTGCACTCTGGGAGGAAAAGGCCAGCAGTGCCCGCCACATGCATGGCATCAAGGGAATTGGAAGAGCAGGGATTGGAACAGCCAGTCATCGCAAGCCTGGTAAGTAGGAATGCCACATCTGTAATGTGAATGCATGACCTAACTCTCTAACATATTGAACCAGAGAGCTGATGTCGCATGGGATGAATTCAAACCATAAATGATCATAAACGTACTTCTAAAGCCATCAATGGGAATGACACCCACAGAATTCCCAAACGAAAGAATAAGAAACAATGTTAACAAAAATAAATGTACATTTAATGATGATGCTGTGATATACTACAGCATAAAACATGACCAAATCACTGATGGGAAAACACGTATACTAAAAACCTTTCAATCCCTGCCAAATGCATAGGATAGAATGAAGTGCAAACTAGTGCTTGAAAAATAAGAGTGTAGTGATTTGGTTGTGTGTTATGCTGCATCGTCATTAAATTTACTTTTATTTTTGTTAACATTGTTTCTTATTCTTTTGTTCTGGGATTCTGTGGGTGCCATTCCCATTGATGACTTGAGAAGTACATTTTTGATAATTTATGCTTTGAATTCATCCCATGTGATACCAGTTTCTTTGTTGTTATGCATACTCACTAACGTAGCCATGTACCAGGATGTGTAATCATTTGGCCAAAATAGCAAGGCCAAGTCCATGCTCAAAAGTCTATGGGATCAATGCTAGGGCAACAACTTCAATGTGCCATCCATTGAGGGACATCATGTCCACATGACTTTGAAGACAGAATATTACCATTGCATCTACGGACACGGGACCTCATGCATTCTGGAGATCCACTGATCATGGAAGCAAACCCATGGGCATGCAGTGAAATAAAATCCCTTCTGCCCAAATGCACCCCAAAAACACCAATATTCCATTGAATCCGCATTGAAAACACCAGTGCCTTTAACTTGCCGGACCCATGTGAATGTCATATGTGCAATGCATCTGCCATTGAGGGCTCTCCTAAGTAGCAGGCCAAGTCCCTATGTCTCCTTAGCATAGTCTAACCTCGCTAGAGCTGTGTGCGGGCCCTGACAAAATACTGTCCATGATGGTATCGTACCATGCTGACACAAAATTCACCCTCACATCCTGCAAGGTGTGTCCACCTCAGAGGCATATGTGCCAATGTTAAGTTATGTGTTCTTGTACCGTGCACTGCTGCCACTTATGTGGTTTCTTGGTGCTCTGGTCGATCTGAAAAGGAAGGAGGGCTGGGGGGTTTGGTAGTGGGATAGAGAGGGAAAAGTGCAGGAGCTTTGAAGTGCTGTTGACAGCTTCAATTCGGAAAATCCGGTCAATGTGTGTTGGTTTGTGAAATTTGAAGGTTGCTGTACTGTGCTAGGTGTGTGGGTGCGTATTTAGTTTGAGTGCTTAGCCTGTTTTCTTGTTTGGTGTTGTGTAATGTGTTTAGCTCATTGTGGTATGTGATGGTTTTATGATTTGTTGCGTTAGAGGTATGTTTTTATATAGTTATGTGTTTAGAGTGAGTAAGCAGAATATTTGAGAGTTGTTAGACAGTTCGGGGGCTGTTGTATCACGTTCTCCTGAGTTCAGTACATTGATCACCCTCACGCTCAGTCAAGCTCTGTGTTTGCTATCCTCGAGATACACCCAAATTTGGCCACCACATTGCTCATCCTTAGCCATATCCAATTTCAACATTGGAAACCGTCTAACACATCTGGATCCAGTGCACTGGCCATCCTCAAACGCACCTCGGCTCAGTACGTTGCTCACCCGCAAATATTTTGTCTCGGCAAGGCACAGCCAGTGGCATTTCTATTCTCGTGGATTTCTCTTGATTTGCAGTGGATGGCGTTGTCATTAAGGCATGTTCTTCACTTTAGGTTGTTAAAGAGCCATGAGTTCAGGTGATCCTCTGTTGTTCGTTTTTCCTTTGGGAGTGAGTTCCAGACCTTCACTGCTATGCAGGGGAAAGCTGATCCTCCAAATGTTTCTTTTGAGTATTGTTTCGGTTCGAGGCAGATGTTGCTGGATCTTAGTATTGCACTGGTTAGTAGATGGTGAATATTTTCTGTATGCATTCTGCTCCTTGGCCGTGCATCGCTCTATGTGTTATGCATAGTGTTTTGAAACAGATTTGTTTTTGGACTGTCAGCCAATGGAGCGTTCTTAGTGCTGGTGTGATGTGTTCTCTTCTGGTCAGTTTAAGGAGTAGTCCTTCCGCTGCGTTCTGTATTCATTGTAGCTCTCCCAACAGGTAACCTGGAATTCCTAGGTAGATGCTGTTGAAATAGTCTACTCTTGACATGACGAGAGAGATGATGGTAAGTGTTTTGTGTGTGAAGGAAAGGAAGGGAAGTATCTTCTTGAGTGTGTGTAAGTGGAAGAAGCATTTCTTCACTATTGCATTGACTTGTGGTTCTAGTGTTAGGATGATTGCAAGTGCTTGACCACCTCTGATAGTTCTGGCGATGTTGGTTGATTAGTCATCCTCCTGCAGGTGAGCCCAACCTGTCCTCATTAGGCTTCAGTCAACATCCTCCAAAATGCAGCAGTATCTTCTTTTGCCATGTACCAGTCCTCACGATTAGTGATTGTTGAACATTTATGACCCAACAGGTTCACAGGCCACTGAGGAGAGGAAGCCAGGCCCAGTACATCAGTGTCAACGAGACATATGACTGAGAGCACCAAGGTGCTGACACTAACAACCAGCATCCTGGCCACCACCCCTGCATCCCACAGTCAAGGCCCCCGCTGGATGACCCATGGCAAAATGTCAACTGCCATTAGCACCAGCATACCAGCTGTACCAGCATGCCAGTATGGGTCCACCAGAACTATTGTGGCTCCTGACTCCATCACTACCAATACTGCCGCTAATGATGTGCTAACACCTGTCGCCACCCAAACCAACACTGCTGCCAGTACCACTAGCATGTAGGCCCCTGGGAGATCAGTAACCTCTTGTTACGCCAGCCCTTTTTTCGGAATGCTTTTTGCTGAAAATATTCTGCCGAATAAACTCATTGAAAAATATGCAGCGGTGGGTGGAGAAGGGGAAATAAGGGGTAGCGGGTGGGGAAAAGGGACTAAATAATAGGGAAGGGGGTTTGGGTGGGAACCCCCCACCTGCACATACTTTTATCTTTTTAAATTTGATGAGTTTTTTCAGCCAAAAAATATTCCCCAAAAATCTCAGCGAGACTGGCGATGTAAGAACATAGAACCCCTCTTAGATACACCACTAGCCACCCATGGGTTTACACTGCCAACAACTATGCTGGCCCCTCTTCCCCATCCTGACCAGTTCCATTGAGTCACTGCCACAAGCATCAGGACACAGACAGTAGATGGGGATAGCGGAATCACTTGCAAGGCAATGGGGATAAGTGCTGGGCACGAAACAATCAGCAATTGTTACAAATAGTCATGGTATGATGGTCAATATGTCAGGTTATGTACATATGGCACAAATGTTACATCATTTCTCGCTCTCCCTGAATCATGTAATGCACCATGGAATGAGGGGTGAAATGTGTAATGTCACTAGGGGGGGATTACCCCATTCCCACCAGCGGTAGCATACATGCTGTAAATTGATTGAGAACGGACATGTTATCTTTGGATCATCAATACTGTGCACTCTTGCATGTGCCCTTATATGCTTTCTGATAATTGTGCATACTTTATGATAGTGATCCTGGTCTTGGTGCAGCTTTTCTGCCATCTCTGCTTGTCAGTGTTGCAAGAGAACTGTGTTGTCGCCTGTCTAGGTATGGTTTTCCTATACATTGGGGACCTGTTTGTTTGTTTTTATTATTTGTACCTGTAGTTCAATCTTTGTTCATTTGGGTTTTTGAGTTCCTTTCATGCCCAGATGTTGTCATGCAGGGTTGTGTCCACTGTGGTAGTGCTTGTTGGATCATAGGGCAGGTCCTTGTAGCACAGGGCTGTGAGTAGTCATTCCTTACATTACAATCACACAGGTGAAACCCCACCCCCTCATTGGTACTAGCGTTTGCACTTGTGAACCCTGTGTGTTCGATGTTGATTGTATTTACCCCGGATCCAGGTCTGTTGCCCTTGTTGCACAAGACCATTGCATCCTGGGTGGAAACTGAGTAAGCGGGCGTCGCAATGGGTCACATTGAGATCTGCATCACAGGTCACCTGTATGTTAGGGTAATGTTGTTGTTTCCTGTTACAGTACTCCATTTCCAATGCTTAGGGCACCACCAATGTGACCAGTGCTGCATTGATGTTGGGGAAGTGGGAAGTCACATACAGCTGTACCTTTGTTGCATTTACCTGTGCTGGGGTGGTGAGCAGGGAAATTGCCTGGGTTGTATGCTGCTTGAGCGAGTCCAGCACCTGGGCAAGTACAATTGAAAACATGGGTTGTGACATGCCATGCTGATGACCATAATGTGCTGAAAGGTGCCTGTGGTGCAAATGTACGGCACCAACAAAAACCTCAGCAAGGGGGGATGACTGTTCTTATGTGAATCCATCTTTGCAGATTTGTCTGTATCAGGGAGAGTAGCTCAGCTAATGTCTCTCTGTTAAGGCGCTAGATTGTTATCAGATGCACATCAGGTAGGGCTCAGGGCAATTGTCTGACACGGATAATGGGTGATACCTCTTCAGCACAATGTACAGCGGACGTCTTGGAGCTTAAGGGTTGCTGCTTCTAGTGGCTGCATATAGCAGCTTCATAGTGTTGGAAAGTGTGTTTGTGAAAGGTCTGGGCCTCACATACCCTTTGAGGGCCAATTGGGCACACTTGTGGCTTCAGTTGCATAACCTGAATGCATTTTCCTTCACCTTTTGGTGGAGGTAACTGCACTATGTTTTTTGTAATTAGCTTCTATGTTTGGCAGTGTTTCATCTGGTATTTCAACCTGAACATACAATGGAATTAGTATTTTTGTTTTCGGCACTCATTTCTCCAGCGGATTTAGCCCGGGGCAATTATTATTGGTTTTCATTGTTTATTCCTCTGGCGCTAATTTCTCCTGGGTTACATCCACCGGAGGAATTGGCGTCCGTTGTCACTAAGCCTTATATCAGCAGGTTGGTCCAAGTAGCGGCAATTCCGTTACTGCCACTTTCCCCCCTTAACACCGAACTTGCAATGAGACCAAATTAGTATCAATTACACATCAACCCTGTGAACAATTTTGAATAATCTGACAAAATTTGAAGCCCACATTCAATTAATTCACCTATCAGACTATAGAAAAGAAGACATCAGTGCACACAATATGTGTAATATCTTCACAGTGTGGAATTCAAAATAATCACACACCACCCCTTTGGGGACTTCAACAAAATCACAGAAACATAAGGAAGTAAAGTAAGTCACATTTCACAAAAGAAGCCAATGCTTAAACTGAATCTGGAATGCGTGTTGTGCAATAAGGGAACACTTATGTTGAGTAGTGATTATATAAAATTCAGTAAACATACAAAATGCAAATAAAACAGCTTCATTTCATTTATTTTATATTTGAATGCAAAGAGGAAAAGGTTCGGGCCATTACAAATACAATTGTATTTGTATATAAATGGTTCCCATGAATCTGCTGTCTGCAGCCTAAGCTTGTTGGGCATAATATTTATGAAGTGTGTTTAAATTCTTGTCCGTGTGTTGATAACTGCAATACCACATCCAGCCTAAGGGGGCAGAACTGAGAATAAATCAACACACCAAAATAAACACAGGTCCCCACAAGACAACTTTTTCAAAAGCTATAGAAATTGGCACAGATGTCTTTTAAGTAGTTTAAGTCATTTGGAAGGCATTACCATGTGGGCATGTGGATTTAGATACCCACAGTGAAATCATGTCCCCACATTGTGTGTGTGTTTTCATATCCAAGACCCCACAAGGAGAGTAACACAAACCCACACACATGCGCATACACACACACACACAACACACATACAAACACATACTTACCTGATCCCTGCGGCCGTGACATCCCTATGTCGGTCTCTATGAGGAAGGGCCTGGCAGCCTCTATATGCACTTGTGTGCACCGTGGAGCGGAGCTTAACGCTCAAAGGCATTCAAGCTTTTTTGCCCACGATCAATAGATTGGGGCAAAATACCTCCTACCTTATCAACAGGGCAATGGACATAGCCTATGTTATAGCAAATCATTAACTATATTTCACAGTCAACCCACAAAAGCTTTAAAACATATATTATGTCTCACAGCAAGGTTGAAGAGTTCAGAACATGGTGGCCATTAAGGAACTCTTTCCCAACCAGCTCCTAGTGCAGGCCTTGGTGAGCTTCAAGGTGCTCTGTATCATGCAGACATGTCTATGGGATGTTATCAAGAAGTAGATGGGTTTCTAAACCCTTTTCATGGCAATTGTGCAATTTTGAATGAAGAACTGCTTGTGAGAGATGTTGACTTCTCCGGCGAAAAATTGAGTACATGTGGAATATTTCAATGTTTGGGGGGAGGAGATAATGCCTCCTTCCTCGTTGGTAGCAGTGCCGGCCTTAGCAGCTGCAGCACCCCGGGAAGTTTAAGGAAAAGTCCATTTTGTTTTTAACTCCCTGCTCCAGGCGCCTGAGCAGGGAGTTAATCACTAAGGCATGAGAGCCCTATTCCAATGAAACCCCCCTTGCTCGCACATCGGAGAGTGGTGATAATCATCTCAATAGGGTGCTGGTGCCTATAATCTATTCTTGAACACAGATGTATGTAGCAGGTTCCTTAACACACTAAGCTATGCAACCAAAGAGCATTGGGAAGGAAAATCATTGTATTATACCCGCGAGATACCTCAGCGAGTTAAGTGCGCCCCCCAGACATCTGTGTTTAGTCTGTGGGAAACAGGTTTGAATCCCATCAGGGCTAATTTAGCTCAGCGTCCTTGTGAGGTTGATACGGTTGGTGCCTTTAACTGTGGCCATAATTACACCAAAGCTCATAAAAATGTTAGAAATCCATCATGAAGCACTACATTAAACTGTGATATTATTATAGCACAGACCAAACATGCTACTGATTTCTTTTGCAAAAACAGCCCAGTGTACTCATTATATCAACTTAAAAAAAGAAACAGGCTAAGATAGCTCTGCCTGCATTCCAACTTATGATTGATGGGTTACTTACAGATGTCTATAGCAGATCTATTAACTCACTGAGCTACCTTATTGCGGTATTTGGGCCAGTGAAGTACCTTAAACGTCCCTTTCTTTTTATACCTTCAATATCCTTAAATCTCTCCAGCTGTCTGAAACTCCCTTTGAATTTCAAGGCATAGGGGGTGATTTATGGAGAGTCGGAATGGTTCTCTAACTCTATCGAACTTCCTCGACTCTCAGGAAGAAAGTTCAAGGGGCATGTACAACTTTTTTGTGGGAAGTTTAGCCACGAATATCCCCCCGTGTACTAATCACCTTGTCAATAGACATAATTCTTCTGCTGTCATTGAAAAATCAGTTGTTGATCATGTTTTCTCTCAGGTTAAAAGCCACCTATGAAAGATCACACTTTGGATGGAATCATATGGCCAAACCATAAAAATACCTCCTGGTTGAGGCCATGGTGCTCCACTTAACTGTGTTCTTCTAGCTGTACACCCCATACTGCCCTTGATGCACCCTGTTATCTATACCTTTCAGTAAGCTTTTATCATTATTGCGGCACCCAGAAGAGGCAAGTGCAAAGAAAACAAAACTTACCTTGGTTCATCTTCTGACCCCACGCCTCCCCTCAGTTAAAGGACATTGATTGTGCAACCTGTACCTTGGAAACGAAATGGAAATAGACTAACACTCCTAAATAGTGAACTATTAACTTACACCACAGTGCTATGTTCTCTTCCAAGCCATAGTACTCCGCCAAGAGGCAAAGTGACCATGACAACAAACACAAGGTACCTTTTGCCGCAGTTCAGACCTAAATCTCCACCCCTGAAAGTTATGCCATCTCAAAAAACTCAGAAATTACCTTTTAGATTTCTGTCCATGGAAATAAGACAGGACAGATAAAAGACTCCCTATAACTGCTGAAATGCAAAATACTAGAGGATCCTTGCTGTGCATCACATGAAACACCCACCGGTCACATCTACTCTGCCTCCTCACCTGTAAAGTAGCTGCCATCCGCCAGACCAAAAGCAAAGCCCCACCAAAACCAACCAACTCTATCCCAGCATTCCCCGATGAATGTGTCTGTCTGATCCACCGCCTCATCGCAATCAATAAAACATCCATCCCTACTGCCCATTTCCCTGAATCTCCAGAACGTGTCGTAAGCTCTCCTCTTCTTAAAATGGCTCCGAACACGTCACGTCTGAACCATTATCTGCCCACATCTATCTACTCTCACCTAAAATGTGCTGAGAAATGTGTGGCGCTTTAGTTAAAAGACCTCCTTAAGTCCCACTCACCCATCCTGGAGAGGGTTCCATGTCATTTCATCGTGGGATGTTTTTTCACTGGGTTTTTTACTGCTGATTATTCATGGAAAAACTCATTGAATTTTAATTTTTTTAATTTTGGGGGGCAGTGGGTGGCCCCTCAGCCCCATCCCCTTTAATTTAGTATATATTCCCGAACACCCACACCGCAAATATATATTTTTCCAACCCCACCTAAAAATTTCAATACGTTTTTTTTCGTTCCAAAATCTGCTGTAAAAACCCTGCGAAAAAACATTCCGCGACGAAAGGACGTCGTACCCCTGGAGAGATACCGTTCCAACTTCTGCCATAAAGCTAGCACTGATAACACTAAACCTGGTGGTCTGGGATAGGATTTGGATCATCAGCGATAATCGCTCTCTTGCCAGCCTGGTTTACCTATCTCCTGTAAGGATATTTGGCATGTTACAGCACAGAGTACAGCACTACTGCACAAGTAGCATTACAGCACTACTGCACAAGTAGCATTACAGCACTACTGCACAAGTAGCATTACAGCACTACTGCACAAGTAGCATTTTTTTTTTTGCAGCACCACCACAAGGGTGCGGTGCATTGCTATATGGGTTAGCAGATTAACAAGGAAAGACAGGCTATTCAGTCAAAAAACGATTTTAACATATAAGATGCAAAGCTATTTTTACAGTTAAAAGCACACGTGTTCATTTAAAAATGCACACTATTTTTCACCTGAAATGCCTATATTGCTAGAGACACATTTGAAAATTAACAGCTAACATATTAACCATTAACCTGACTAATAAAACCTTATTTTATTATAACTCACTAATAAAATGTGTTCTCTACTGCAGAATTAGGCATATTTTGAAAACCAGTTAAATGAGTGTGCAGATTTTTCCTCTCTTCTCTGCCTGATTATCCGTGTTGTTGTGCACAGTAACTGCAGGAGGAAGGAAGTCAGATTTGCAACAATTGCAAATGTATAAGCGAAGCTATTGTTTAAAAGTAGGAGGATGAGAGATGATGGATTTCATTGGAACACGTCATAAAGAGGGCTGAGAGGAAAGTTTTAGTGGGCAGTAGCAGGGAAAAAGACAGAGACATCTTTCTGCACTACTGGGGAGAAGACCTGGCTGTGGGGGTGTCCTGCTGCAGTCGAGACTGGGGAAAGCTGAAAGAATTACATTTCCACTGGCAGAGGCTGTCATATCTGAAAAAGCTGAGAATTCCAGGCAATGACCCCGGCTTGAGAAGGCAAGCGTCCCTTTTCGTTGGAGTTAAGCCAAGAGAGCCACATTCACAGAGAGAATCCTCTAAACAGATAAGGTAATTACCTAACTGGGGGAGCTGTGTGTGTGCACGAAAGTATGCAGTCAGTGTAGAAAAATGAAAGTCCCGTGCGTGTCTTAATCAAGTGCTAATGTTGCAATTTAAGTTCTGTTCTCCGCCACTATAATTGCAGTGTGTCATTGAAAATGCTTTGATTGTTCCCTTTTATTGCTGTAAAGAATGAGATTATGTCTAAATGCAAATTTTATAATACAGAAAATATTTGAAAACAGACGGGTGGTTTATTTTCTATTTACCATTACAATGCCAATGATGTGGGGAGATTTTTAAACAGTGCAATGGTCATTTTAAGACAGATGTGTGTATGTCAGAATCAGTATGAATAATTGTGAGTGACTGTAGTATAACTTGTTGGAGGTACATGAGCCAACGGGAAGAGAGACTCTCTGAACATAGCTCCCTACCGTATATAAGGTAGTGGAAATTACCACAAGACTACCACATATAGTTCTCTGTCGTAAATAAGTCAGTGAGTTTGCCCATGGTGGCGCACCAACACTATCCCTGGAAATTGTGGTTTCCCTAGAATGCAGGTCTGAGGTCTCTCTAGTGATCACACGAAAAATCTAAGCGAAGATAAGGGATTCTGGACATTGGGGCCACAAATAAAACAAGGGAATTATGCTCACCAAAATACCACCAACCACGTATACCAAATATGCAGGTCTGGGTGCTGAAATAATGCATGTCCATTGTATTATTGTTGCACATGGCCAAATCTGAATACAAAGAGTGATTATTGCTAAGTTATTTCTCAGCGGTAATAAAATACCGTCAGGCCCCAAATCTCCACAAAATACCCTACATATTTATGGTGCGTTGGCAGTGCTGTAATGCTACTTGTGCAGTAGTGCTGTAATGCTACTTGTGCAGTAGTGCTGTACTCTGTGCTGTAACATGCCAAATATCCTTACACTCCCTCCTTTGACATGTTTCATGATGGGAATGAAAATCAATTCTGAAATCAATCAAGGTAAGGTTGTCAGACAGAGACTGTAAAGACTGGAGGGGGGTATCTGTACTTCTGCCCTCTATATGGTAGGGTAAAGGCACAGAGCACTCCAGCCAGGGCTCTCAATTTGGTAGCAATTTACGAGCAGCCATGCTTAAGCTTTCAGGATATGATGTAGGCTGGTTCTTAAGTGCAGTGAATCCCCAAAGCCCCCACAAAGGAATGTCCACACACTAAGTTAGGTGAAAAAACTGCTTCTTTATATAAAATAAGATTCAGGGATATATATACATTTAAATAATAGCACTTTGCACTTGGAAATACTTATTCAAAGAATGGCAAATATACACTGTGGGCCTCATTACGACCCTGGCGCTAAGGGATTACCGGTACCGGTAAGGATACCGGTACCGGTAATCCCTTAGCGCCTGATTACGAGGTCCCTTTGCGGGTTCCCACCTTAACGGCTGGTTTTACCAGCCATTAAGGAATGGACCCGCAAAGGGACCTTGGTGCTAATCACGGTACCGCAATTTGCAGTACCGTAATTACTGCCTTCCCCATTCCCATTATGCCCTATGGGGCAAAAATGGGAATGGAGAAGGGCCATGGTGAAATGGGGAAGTACCGCCCCGCCAACCTTGGATTGGGGTGGTACTTCCCCATTTCACCATGGCGGACTTATTACAATACCGGCAGCAACCATGGTGCTAATAGCGCCATGGTTTAGCACCAGTGTTGTAATGAGGGCCTCTATGTGGTACCACACAATAGTTACATTCAGTAAAATATGCACTAAATGCATGCAGTTTTGAATACGCATGTGAATTCTTCAATGAGGTGTATCAGTATAGAACAGGGAAGAAAGGCAGGTTACTTGTGAACAGTGGCAGAATGCTTTCTTTAGACTAGATATACATTTCTGTGTGAAGATCCCCCCCACCTGGTCAACCTGTAATGGAAAGGTTAGGGAGTAACTCATATTGGGCCTCATTACAACCTTGGCGGAGGACCATGGTGCTATTAGCACCATGGTCCATGCCGCTAAAGTTGCAATTCCGCCATGGTGGATGGCGGAATTACCGCCCCATTCCAAGGTGAGTGGGGCGGTAATTCCCCATTCACCAATGGCCCCTTCCCCATTCCCATTTTTGCCCCATAGGGCATAATGGGAATGGGGAAAGGCGATAATTACGGCACCGTAAATTACGGTGCAGTAATTATCGCCAAGGTCCTTTTGCGGCATGGCTTTTAACGCCTGCAAAAAGCAGGCGTTAAACAGCCATCCCGCAAAGGGAACCTTGTAATCAGGCGTTAAGGGTCGGCGCCGTTTACGGCGCCGTAAACCCCTTAACGCCTGAGTCGGAATGAGGCCCATTGTATTTTACAGCCAAGTCCAATAATGTTCAATAATCTTCTGATTTCTTTAAAAGGTTCTACCACCCCAAAGTACCAGAGAGGACACAGGTGAACGGGATCCAAGACGAATCTGGGACCCCTGGATGTCTCCTGAGGCTAGAAGATGCTCCTCCTCATCATAGTACCTTTGGTGCATTGGCAGGCAACGTGGCAGAGTTTCTCTGTTTCATTTGACTATTCCCTCCGTGGATGGATGCCCCTTGGAAGAAGGAGTCACTGGAATGCTGAGTCCATGAGAACAATGGAACCAAAGTCTTTCTGAAATGCAGCAGTTTTTGACTTTGCTGTGCTCTCCTTTGGTCGACGATTTCTCTGACTGTAGAAGTCCTGTAAAGATGAAACTTGCTATGGCCTCGTTAAAGGTTTGGCAGATGAGAGTAGGACCCCTGGGAACCTTCAATGACTTCTGGTGGCGACAGGTGCAAAGGTCAATTTTGGTGTGGGGTTTCGGAATAGTGCGGTTTTCCGACTTTCGTTTCTTCGGTGCTGCAGTTTTAGCATGGATGTCTGGATGGATTCTGGCAACCTGGATTCGACCACTGGACTTCAGACCTTCTTTTAATCTGAACCCGTGGGATGTCTTCATTAGCGTCTGGTGGTGGGAAACCCACTGATGGACCTTTCTCTGCACTCAGTGACTCAGGACCCTCTCCGGCAAGAAAAAGTGATCAGTGATGAAGGCATGAATGTCCCTAGAAATGTTCCTAGGCAGTTTGGAACTTTCACTGCTCTGGGTGTCCAGCAGCACTATGCCAGGCTACCCCCTCTTCTGGGTGGTAGACTGCAATGGCTTACATTGGTCACGAAACACACTTCCAGACCCTGAGTATCACCAATGGACTTCTTTGACTGGAGATGTCCAGGCACTCCTCTTCAGAACTCATGAAGACCCCTTCTCTGGACGGCAGGCACACATGATTGGCTTCCAGGGTACTTCTGATGAAGAGTAGCAGGTTGCATGATGGTCCCTCGTAGCTCGGGTAGAGGTCTCCTTCACAAGCCATCTTTGGAAATGCAGCAGCATACTTCTCCTCCAGCTGAGCTTCAATGAACAGCTTCCTCTTGCTTCAGCTTTGACTTCAGCTTCTGAACAAATTGGTAAGTGAGAGGTCCCCAGATATACACATCGGTTCCCCATTCACTCTGGCTGAGCCAGGTTCAGTCAGCCAATCACGAAGAAGGGCATTCATGCAGTCAGACAGCCAATCAGGCTCACAAGCATTCAGGCCATTCACTCCACCCAGACACCCATAACAAAGAATGTGGATTGGGGTAAGTACCCAGCCTTTCAGCACACTACACTGCATTCATGTCAGTTTCAGTCATGGCTGTCTCATTAATTGTGTCACACACACAGAAACCAGCTACCCATAGCACAGAATGTGAGTTCACTTCAGACTCCATTCATACAGGTCTCACCTCTAGGGTGTACACACAACCCAGAGCCCTTGGGAAGGCTCCAGACAGTCTTACAGGAGGAAACCCCAGAGCCATTTATGGTGTGTCCACCCAACAGCCACTCAGTAGGAAAGGAACAGGGACTGGGCTTCCCAGGACTCTGGGAAACAAGGTAAAAGGCAATAGAAACCACGAGGCCACAAGGGCCTTCTCGCCTTCTATCTGAAATCCATTGATTCCTATGGCAGAGCCTGGCTGCCCCAAAATGGAGACACTCAGAACCAGTGCCAAATCATCATGTAACTGCCACCAGCCCATACCCTTCTCTGTGGGCAACACAGAGGTGCCCAAAACACACATAAGAGGTACAAGGGGGTACCCCAACCTGTGGGTGTCATAAGGGCATTCCAATTCCAGCTTCACTGGCATCAGTTTGCCCAATAAATAGTTTTCTGTAGTCAGCGGCACACAAGACAGGTGACCTGAACAGACCTTCCGCCAAGCCATCAAAGGCCCTTTGACAGTCTTCACTCCAATGAACCTTCTAGGGCTACTTGGGTGATGTCACAGCTGTCAGAGGGGCAGCTATGGTGCCATAGTCTGCCATTATGTTTCTGTAGCACCCAGTGAGGCACAAAATAGCCCTCACCTGGGTTTGAGTACACTGCTTTGTGGGCAACACACAGGTGCGCAAAAACACACATAAGGGGTTCAAGGGTGTACCCCCACCCATGGGTGCCACAAGGGTATCCCATGGGTGTTGTTCACCAAAAGGAAAACATGAAGAGCTGCACTGCCAGAGGTCCAGCTCGACCTCAGTGGCAGAAGATATAGATCTACGTTAAAAGAACGCATTTCGAAAAAGCTCAAGTTACAAAATAGTGAAGCCGATTTGCTTGCATTTTGTAGCTCAAGCTTTTTGGAATGTCTATATTTGTCCCCCACATTACATTTAATAAGGTAAGGCAAGGTAAGTGCAGTGTTGATACAGACATAAAGGGAGTTGACATGTACCTCAGTGACACAGCACGAGTATCTAACATCATCCGTTATAAACATATGGCCAAAGTAGGTAAGGAAACCACAGGGGAGAGCTGTTATGTCTGCTCTTTAATCCCTACACAATGAATGCTTCCAGTACCTTAACAGCAGTGTCTTCTCGTCCACCTGACATGGTCGTCCGTCCTGCTTGGGTTGGGATGATGTTAGTAGAGAGTACAGGGGTAGTGCTAACAACAATGTATAATTGGCAAAATACAAATCCCATCAAGCCACTGGGAATTAATAGACACGCCATGATTATAATGTTTTTTATTGTTTCTTTCCTTCCCACTTACACAGTTTGATCCTTGCAGCCTTATGATAAAGTTGTCTGCCTGAAATTTGCAAAGAAAGGCGTGACTGTGTTAATATTTGTCAGTACCCTCAAGCCCCACAATCTAAATAGTCACTGATGACAAAGGCAAAGACCTCCTCCCAGACCTTTCCTACTGAGGGGTCTTTAAATGTAGGCAGAACAGGGAATTAGCTGTGTTCAAATGTTGGTTACAGATCCATTACAGAGAGGTACCACAGAGAATGGCTATTGCGCTGGAGGCGCCGCCCTCGTTTTGGGAGGAGGACATGGCTAAGGTACCGGATAGTTTTTGGACCACAAGTCCTTATGACGTGGGGTGCATGAAGAGCATAGGAGGAGCGAAGATTCAACTGAAACCAAGAGCAATTTTGCCAAGAGTAAAGCAGTATCCCCTAACCAAGGAGGCAGATGAGGGCCTTTATAAGACAATTAACGCCCTAATTGAGAGAGGCATTCTGGTACCATCAGAGTCTCCATGCAAGACAGCAGTGTACCCCGTGCGTGAGGCCAACTTGGGGTCATGGCATTTTATTCAGGATTTAAGACCTCTTAACCACATTTTAGAAGCAGAGGATCCTGGAGCAGCAAACCCAGTGACAATTATGTGCGGCATTCCAGCGGAAGCCACCTGTTTCATGGTCATTGATTTAAAGAATGCATTCTTCTCAGTGCCACTACACCCAGATACAAAAGATTTAACCTGTTTTATTTACCAAAACCATAAGTGGAAACACACTTGTTGTTTGCGACAGGGGTATTGCGAGTCACCATCCATCTTTAACAGAGTGATACAGATGGATCTAAGCAACATAGAGACAGAAAGCACAGTTTTACAGTATGTAGATGACATTTTGACTTGCAGCGAGACAGAAGATCAGTGCAGAGAGGACTCAGTGCAGATGCAAACGGTGTTAGCTGACAAGGGATACAAGGTGGACAAGGCCAAACTCCAGTATTGCAGAAGGAGGTGCTTGTTACGCTCACCTGACTCCCACGGAGGCGCTGGCCTGGTTTGCGCTGCTGTGACCTCTTCTAAGGTGATGCGCAGGGTTCGGAAGACGGACTGGACCGGGCCCCAAATCTGGCTTGTCTGGCTCGCAGAAGTATCCTTCTGTTGGTGAAAATAGGGGATTAACTGTCTGCGGGGTAATGCAATCGGCCTCCCACTTTCCCCTCTCACCCTCCTCGAAACCCTTGTGTGATTCCTCGTAGCGTCTCACCTTAGGGTCTGCAAGGACGAGCTCTCCATCCTGCTTCTGATGCAGGGGTGCGTTGGTATCCAGTTACTTCACTGGATATTCGGATTGGTGAGAACCAAACTTGCTTGGCTTCCAGGTAAGTTTTTTGATAAGAGGTTCCCCTTGTGTCCATGCATTAATGTACTAATGCTAGTGTCTTTTTCCCCATAGGGGCCGGGGTACGGAATGCCGGGGAACAGGCACCGACCCGAGATGAGAGGTGAAATCCTTGTAGAAATCAGGTAAGTCCTTAATGAGCGTTTTTTGGTAATGTCTTTTCATTCGCTCATTAACGCTGATGTCTTTTTTTCCCCTTAGGGGCCGGGGTCCGGAAATGCCAGGATGTGGCACGGACCTGAAATGAAGAGGGAATGAATCAACAGGTAAGTCTTAACATCGAGTTTTAGCTTTCCTTATTCCCTTCTCTCTCTCACCTTTTGTTCTGGTCTTTTGCTCCCTAGGCGCTGGGGCGTGACTGCGAATCCGGATGATCGCTGCTGAACATGGAGGCGCCCTGTAAAGGTGAGTGGAATGCAGCGCTGCAGCGATCGACGCGATGAGCTTTTAAATAAAAGTTTTCCTTTTCAGGATTGTCGGCGAGATGTCTCCGGGATGCGGATTTTAGCAGGTAAGGACTTTTCCTTCTTCTGTTCTCTTCTTCTCTTCCTTTGCAGGTGATCCAGGATGCTGGCAGGCGTGGCAGAAGTCGGGTTGCAGGAGCAGACACGGTGAGCTTCCAGCTGCTAGATGCAGAACAACGCGAAGCACGTGTGGCTGTTCGGGTGGGGTTTAAATAGCCTTGGAAGAAGTTCCAGGTATGTATCCTTCCTCCAATCAGGTATGTATCCTTCCCCGACCACGCCCGGATGGTAAATTAGTCCCACAGGTAAAGTAGTTCCTTTCAGGCCTCAAGGGGGCCGGGATCCTGCAGCATGGTCTGCATCAGGTAAGTGCACCCAAGCACTCCCATAATGAGCCTGGCGCCTATGGCGCCAGGACTGATGTCTTTTATGAGCCTGGCGCTATAGGCGCCAGGACACTGTCCAAAGGGCCCCTATATGGGGTTGCTGGGTCCTTCCTTGGGGACTGGATGTCCGCTTTCGGGGACGCAGGGCTTGAACCGGCTCCCCGGGAGCAGGCATCATGACAGTGCTATACATTGAACATATGATATCTAAAGACGGCTGACACATTGCCCCAAAGAGAGCAGAGAAAATACGCAAAACACCCCAGCCCATGACAGTAAGGGAAATCCAACAGTTCTTGGGGTTGTGCAATTACTGCAGCGCATGGGTCTTTGACTACAGTACATACACAAGGCCACTACTGGGTGTTCTGAAAGAGGCACAAAGGGGAATACAGACACTGACCTGGACCGCAGACATGACTGAAGCTTTTGAGCAACTGAAGGAAGCCATAAGAACAGCTCCAGTGTTAGGGACTCGAGACTACAAAAGGGAGTTTTTCTTGTTTTCATACACAGGCGGTGTAGTGATGAAGGCAGTGCTGACTGAGAAGACAAGCATGGGCCATAAACCAATTGCTTATTGCAGTGGACAACTTGACCCAGTGATGAGAGGACATTATCCGTGTGAAAAATAATTGGCAGCTGCAGCCTTCGCAGTGGAAAAGTCATCAGCAGCGACAATGGGGTGCACCACCACTCTTTACTTGGTGCATGCCCTCTTTGCGATACTGCATAAGCCAAAGAGCACATTGACCACACAGAGAGCTTCAGGATATGAAGTGATACTTTCTAATGTAGGACTGAATATAGTAGGATGCAAGACGGTAAACCCAGCACTATTCTTGGCAGATTTTCTCAAGGTAGAAGACTATGCACATGACTGCACAAAGAACAAAGAGATGTTCAGTGAGACACGCAAGGTGGAGGAAGATGCACTTGAAAGGGGAGACGTGCTGTACATTGATGGTTCGTCGTCAATTGACCAAACTGATGGGTTCAGACGTACTGGGACTGCAGTGGTAAGATTGAAGGAGGACGAGACAAGCGAGGTGGTTCTAAGTGCGTGACTACCATTCCATATTCAGCACAGGCAGCAGAACTAGTGGCTGTTATATTAGCACTGGAACACAGCAAAGAGAAGTATGTGACAATTTATTCTGACTCAGCATATGTGACGTCAACAGTACACTCAGGACTGGTGCGATGGCTCTGGAGAGGGTTCAGGAGGGCACATGGGACCCTAGTGCAGCATGCGCTTTTATTGGGCAAATTGATCGAAGTGATTACATACTCAAAACAAGTGGTGCTAGTGAAGTGCCAGGCCCATACAAAAGGGGAAGAACCTATATCAAGAGGGAACGAAGCAGTGGATTATAAGGCAAAGTGCACAGCATACTTTGTGCAACTGTGGGAATTGGAGGAGAGACCAAAGGCTCAGGGAGGAGTGAGGAACATGGTGATGAGGGAAGGTTACAATGTGCTACTAAAGAAACAGATTATGGAACTGCAGGGAGTGGCACCACAGGAGGAGAATGAGCTGTGGATAAAGAGAGGATGCTCCATGTCTCAAGCAGATGCCTTCTGGCAACAGAACAACACAGGGAAAGTGGTCATGCCACTGGCATTGCTGAAGACAGCATTAGCACAATTGAATTATCCAACACACACAGGGAAGGAGGTCATTGCTACACGCGAGAAATGTGGTTTTGCCCAAATTTGAATGACCATGTAGCTGATTTCATTAGCAATTGCTTGACTTGCCAGCGGTTTACAGCAAGGCATACTTTGACAATTGTGAGAGGAGCCATACCAAGACCTATAGGCCCATTTCTGCATCTCCACGTGGACTACGTGGACGTGGTTCAAGTTTGCCAAGGTTACTGCTACATGATAGTGGTGGTCTTCCCATTCCCTAGGTGGATAGAGGCTGGGCCCTGTTGACATGCTGATGCCCTCAGAGCTGCTAATCTTCTGGTTAGAGAGGTTTTCCCAAGATGGGGTGTGTCTGTGTAGCCAAAACTCAGCAGAACACCAAGAGAAACTGGCTTCACTGTTTACCATTGGCCTTGTTTGAATTGCGCAACAAGCCAAGGTCTGACCACCATTTAATGCCCCACGAGGTGGTGACAGGATGGCACATGCATCTTCCCCTTGCTCCTCCCACAAGAGCATTGAAATATTGTGAGAACAGTGCAGATGTGTTAGGACAAACAATGTCTGAATACATCACTTCTCTGGTTTCTAGTGCTTCTTTCATCTCTCGCCAGATACAGCGGTTCAAGGGGGGGAGGACAACAAAGAGATTGACTGCGATGACACAGCACAAGACAATGAACTAAAACATTTAGTGAAAGTGGGAGACATTGTCCTCCTACAGAATTTTGTTAGGTGCTGGAATGCGCCTAGATTTACAGGACCTTATATTGTAGAAGAGGTCACGGACAGAGCTATTATGTTTGTTGGGAAATCAGTGTGCAATCATCTTCAAGACGTCAAGTTCTACAAAGCAGTGGCCTCACTTGGCAACAGAGTTTACGTGCCCGACTGGGCCAATGTTCAGGACCCCGATGAACTACAAGTGCAAGCAGACCTCACTGAGTTAGGGAGAGAAAGTCACCCCATGCTTCAAATATCCCAAGCAGCAGAAGCAGCAACTGAAACACTTGTACAGAATGATGAATGAAACACTGTTTTTTTGTTATTTTTCCTTCCGCACACGCATGTTGACGTGAATGTTGTAAAGATTGTATAGGTTGTTGTTCTGATGTTACCTCACATCCATCACCCTGAAGGTTTTTCTAATCTGTTTGTGCGCTATATAAGGGGACCCAGACGATTTAGAGCACAGTCCCCTGAAGCATATTTCCTTGTTTTTGTAGAATACTTGGCCCAAGCCTACCCACAACTTGAACACAGCAAAATCCCTGTTCTGCCTAAATTGAGAGACCCCTCAGTAAGAAAGGTCTGGGAGGAGGTCTTTGCCTTTGCCATCAGTTACTATTTCGTTTGCAGGGCTTGAGCGTAATGACAAATATTAACACAGTGACACCTTTCTTTGCGTATTTCAGGTGGGCAACTTTATCATCAAGTTGCAAGGATTAAGCAGCATAAGTGGGCATGAATGAAATAATAAAGAACATTATAATCATGGTGTGTCTATTAATTCCCAGAGACTTGATGGGATTTGTATTTTGGAAATTATACATTGTCGTTAGCACATTGCTGATAAGGTAAGGAGAGGTAAGCGCAGTATTGACACAGACATGAAGGGATTTGACATGTACCTCACTGATACAGCATGAGTATCTAACAACATGTCGTATAAACATATGACCAAAGTAGGCAAGGAAACCACAGCGGAAAGCTGTTATGTCTGCTCTTTAATGCCCTACTCCATGAGTGCTTCCAGAACATTCATAGCAACAGAAATACCTGCAGCAACAGCCCAGTGCCTGATGTATCTTGCAATGGTGCAAATGTGAGGAAGATTCCAAGGGAGAACAGCAACATTAAGATGGATGTCCAAAGGGATGTTCCCATTTGTAGATAATTACATAAAGATATTAGACATGATGAACAATTATTGGCAGCTAGATGAAGGATTGGATTACATAACTGACGGACTGGAGAAAGGAGAGACACAGAGTATCACACTGAAGGAATTGCCATGTCCCTGGACAAGGTTGAAGGAGATAGGAGGAAAGCCTGGATGCTGGGAAAGGCCACAGATACTAGAATATGGGCGAGTGTACACTAACAATGGATGGCAAGATGGAGTGGTGGGAAGCAAGGTACTGACATTGGCAAAGTCATCAGTGAACAAAGTACAGGAAGAAAATGATAAGTGTCTGAAAGAATAGGATGCGAATGCAACATTGCTGACATGGATTGAGAATGAAGTTGGACTGATGCCAATAATTCCCCTGAAGACGCCAGCCTTGTGCTATCAGAACAATGGCGATGTCGTAGTTGGCGAGTACGTAGGATGCAAAACAATTGAAAGACTTGCAGCAATAAGAGCAGGAATGGCAGTATTGATGGATCATTACTTGGCATGTGGTTTGGTTCAAAGGTGTATGAGAAGCTTCCACATGAGTGAGGATGAGTATGCTCATTGGTACACATCAACATGCCTTTGTTAGTGTTACCCAAAAAGGATGTGAAGCTCGATGAGTTCCCGAACATGGATAACAACAGACGAAGGAAGAGGTCGGTCAAGATAGCATCAACAACCCAGATAGAGAAGGTGCAGAAGAAGGACAGATTAAGCAGAGTGAAGAGAGGGGGGAATTATTTTTCAGAGGCATCAGAAATGGCGATGGGCGAGATCCCAGCTGAACACAGGCTGCTTAGCAGAACACAGATGTTCTTTGCATCAATAATACCAGGAATACAGATGTACCCAAATGCCAAATGGTTGCAGATCACTCGTTGAGAGCTGATGGTAACAATTAATTCTACAGAGAATTGGATCAACGCCATAAAAGAAGAGCTCAGAGCAATACGATTGGTGGCGCTCCAGAATAGATATGTTCTGGATCGCCTCACAACTATGGAAGGAGGAGTTTGCGCAAAGATAGGGAGTTCCTGTTGCACATTCTCTCCAGTTAATGACGAAGATAACAGAACTTTCTCAGATGCAGTTGCACAGTTGGCACAGATACATGTGAAGTTAGAGGATGAAGCACGAGGAACTGAGAAGGGCAAGAGCAGCCTAGTGTACATATGGTCATGGATGCCATCATGGCTGCCAGATGGACTGAAGTTAATAGCAGGAGCCGTCGTGCTGGGAGCAGCATCAGTGTGTGGGATAAATATCTGCATGGCAAGGTGCAAGAAAACAGCAGAAGAGACTATTGGAATGCAGATCCTGATGGATATGAACGTAGGAGGAACAAAGGATGAGATCATTGCAGAAAGAGACAAGCTGATATCGAAAATTGCGCAATGTGAACTATTTCCAGCAGGAACAATTAAACTGGACAATCCACATGATCCAAAGTTTTATTAAGGGAAGTGGGTCTGGTGCAACCCTGAAGGAGTATGCTGTTACATGCACTGGTCATTTGATGACCACACAAACTATTATGGACACCTTAGAGGAATAACCAAGATATGCCAGCACAGAGCAAACAGACTGTCATATAAGGATGGGATCAACAAGTCGACCAGAGGGGGGACTGGAGAGGGAAGGGCATATTCAGCCCCTCCTATAAGATACATGACACCGAAGAAAGCCAGGAGATACCTTGAATGCCCATTCTATTTCAGACCAATTTCTAGTGTGCCAATGATTGATAAGTATGTCGAGAGGTATCCACTCAGCCAGCCCTACAGAGCAGGTGCAGTACAAGCCTTACCCAGAGTGGACGAAGAGCATCAGGCTGCAACTAAAGAGACCTCAATTGACAGTGTTGACTAAAGCACTGAGAAGCCAAACCCACTGATGTTGTTAGAGACACCACAACCTAGCAGTGTTAGACAGGAAGCACACGTGCCATCTGCACATAGGGACACAAACACACACTTGAATACATGAATAATATGAGTCTACAGTTCTATAGTTAAAGGACAGATACATACTGTCATTGCTTTTATTATTTTGTCATTAGCTTAACGCCACTACACAGAAACTGAAAGATGCAAGAGATCCTGAACAAAGCATGCAGATGCTTATGTGCAATTAACCTTATGAAACTGCAGGAGACCTGACAGAGCCAAGTGTGATTAACATATGGAGAATACAGAATAGCATGGACACTGTAGGAGCCACATAATTGTACTGGAGAGACCCCTGGCCGGCCCATAGAGTCGGGGTTTGCTCTGCAGTACTTTAAGATGAGATAGCTGCACCTTGAGATGTTGTTCCTGGTAGTTCCTGCAGACTCACGGTCCCTGGGCTACAGTCGTGGGGACAAGAAGGAGGATGTCTGGAGCGATCTGCACTACCCAGGGATGAGGCCAGCAGCTGCAAAAGCAACGGTGAATAAAAGGTGCGCTACTTTAAAACAGGAGAGGCTCTTCAGGTGGCTATCCGGACCACTACAGCTGCGTGCAGCGATTTCAACCAAGAAGAGGATCCTCTGCCTGTGGAAGATGAGCTGGTTTATCCCACCAGGCTCAAGGGAAGAAGACTCCGGACTGGATCTTCTATTGTCGTTGAAGGGTAGATAGCTGAGGACTGCAGGAGGGCTCCACTGGGACTCGGTAGTTGCAGCATCCTTCTTCTTCTCCGCTTCTCTTCGGTTCCTTGCAGTTCCAGTGGTGACTCTGACTTCTAGCCCAAGAGTCCTGCCTTTTATGCGAAAATCCCCCATTCACACAGCCTGGCTGTCAATCACCCAGCAGAGGGGTTGTCTGGTCCAGACAACCACCCCAGCCAATCATGACAAAGTGCGACTTGGGTTTCCAAGGATACCCTGTGCAGGGGGTGATTACACCCCTCCCTCACATTCAGCCCACATAGACACCCAGGCACCAAAAGGAGGGCTTCTTGAGAGAAGCCTGCCAAAAGACGGTGAACAAAGAAGGCAAACCTGGTTTGCAGCGCAAAGTAAAACACAAGAAGGACTTTAACAAAAAAAATGGTGATAAAACCCAACCGGAGCCGAAATAAAAAAGTATTTGGTCAAGCGGGTTTAAGTTCAAGGCTAATACAATAGCCTAAAACAGTACCACGTTTATATAGTATAATCGCGGTAGAAAAGTTAAGGTAGATACCACTGCCACCAGCCAAGTCTAATTGTTAAAAGAGCAAAACAAAGCTCAGAGAGGCACAGACAAAAAGGGACAGGAGTTAACCCTTTCCAGTACTCCATGTAAGATGGGGTGTACTGGGTCTGTAGTTTTTAACTGACTATGTAAAGTAAATGGCAACTTTACCTGTTTTCTTGGGGACAGTAGTCAGCCCCAGAAAAAATGGAGTCAGTGGGAAGTCTCAAAGACAACCCGTGCTACTGCACTGAAGGTGCTTTGTAACACACATAAAAAGTGGGGTTCATGGAGTGGTGTCCTCCAGAGCCCACAATCACACAGACAGTAGAAATACTCATGGCAAAACACAGGTAAGAGTGGGAAAAAGGCTCTCACTCTTACTAAGTGGAAAAACTAAACTCCAGAAATCCAGCAAAGCTGCTGGGGGACTCACTAGGTGAGGGAAATTAGCCATAGAATGAAAATTCTCCCTAACACAAGCCGCACTGTTTTCTTAGCTTCTTGCGGTTCCAAGCGTACAGGCGTTAGCTGGTTGAATATCTTCATCCTGTTTATGGCTTAAATTTCTTTATTTTTCAACATCGTCTCTCCTTCTAAGTTCACGATAACCTTATTCATGGCGTTTCATCTCCGTGTGTCATCTTTTGGTTGTCGTTTCTTTCATCTGTGAGTCTGTCCGGGCCCTTGTGACGTCACCATTCGTCTTCAATTAAGGCCTTTTGAGTTTCTTCCCGGACAGTGTTTAAGCAATCTTCATTTCGTTTCATTTGCTGGTAGGGTTTTCTCAATGGATACCTTACTGTCCATGGTTGTCTGGTTATTGGTACTTCAATAGGTATTATTCTTCTGATAGGCACTTGGCAGAGCCCTACTGCGGCTCTCTGCTGGTTTATTTGCTAATCATAGGTCACATATCTCGGTGTGAACATTTCTGGTACTTCAAAATGGGCGGTTGGAGTGCAGGCCTCACTCGGGACCTCCTCTACATAATGATTTAGGAAAATTACAGCAGGCCACAAGCCTCTCAGCAAGAGTTGAGCTGAGGGGAATTCAGGCTGGACAAGAGCAAACGAGTGTGACAGAACCCGCTGCCAAGGCCACTAGATACGAATGACATTCCATTCCCTGAACGACACTAACAGCTGCAATTAATGGCAATAATTCTTCATAATTCACAGCTGCAAAAGCTCCAAATCATGGTCTCTGAAAACGTGACCCGGCCGCCTCCGACAATGAATCGAAACCAGAGCTGGGAAAGAGAGTCAATCTCACGTCGCCAGGCAGAAGCTTGCAACAAAGATGTTACAACGTGAGGCAAGTGTTGCACGAGATGAACGAGCACTCTCATAGTCTAAGGTGGTACACACAAGTTACAATGCAGACACATAGTTGTTCTTATTACCTTGAGAAGGTACACCAAGAGCTGAGAACCATTGCGGATCCCAGGCCTGCGGACACCAGCTCCAGTCAATCGCAGTTTAGACTCCTAGGGGTGGGTAGCAATGCACAAGAACCAATGGTAAGACCCTCACACTGAAACATTGTTTCGATATAGTAATTTGAGGATGGACCAGGCCAGCCACCTGACATGCAAGAGCCAGCAGACTAACATGTATAGTGTCCACTACAGGTAGACTATTACTCAGTACCCAATCCAGTAGTACAACAGGTTTTCTGCAGAGGGCCCCATGTTGTGTCGTCGCTATGACATAGTTTCGGGACAAGATTGGCCTGCGAGCCAGGCGACATTGAGATGTCTGTGGATTTCTTCTATCCTTGTACTG
The DNA here is from genome assembly GCF_040938575.1 of Ambystoma mexicanum. Classification (NCBI taxonomy): domain Eukaryota; kingdom Metazoa; phylum Chordata; class Amphibia; order Caudata; family Ambystomatidae; genus Ambystoma; species Ambystoma mexicanum. Next base: position 1,314,276,130 of record NC_090934.1, read on the forward strand.
ATCCCTGTTGGTTTTGGCTGTAATAAACCGCAGTTTGAACTTGCTGTCTGTTGAGGGAAGGTGTTGGACATTCCAAGAGTCTGCAAACTTCTAGTAGCCCTCGGATCTACATGGGAGTTTGTCCCGAACACAACATTTTATATCACCTGACAAATGGAGCTTCTGGATTGGCTAGAGAGGGTCCTACCAGGCCTGGGAGCCTTTTCTGTTTACAGGTAATGGGAATGGCTATGGAGTACTGTGTGTTCCAGATCGTTTCTAGTGATATGATCACCTAGCATGAGAGAGTGCCTGCAGGTTGCCGTTTTGGTGAGCAACACTTGTATAATTTCACTCTACATCGCTGGGAACAGCTTCTCTTCCCACCATGAGTAAATGGGCATTGTCTTGCTCTGCTGAGTCACGTGTGAAGAGACCGCAAAACCAAGCTCCTCTGTCTGTAATTATGAGAATTTTATTCTGAATTCTTGCAGGTGGCTTGCTGCCTCGGAACAAGGAATTTTCCACCGGCCCTTGTCCTTGCTGTGACCACCAGCTCTGCGCCTCATGCTGCAGGACTCGTGTCTCCCCTTCCATGGATCTGAGGCCTGTGTTTCCATCCTCATTCACTTTAGTCACCAGACAGGTTCCCTATGTGTGTCTATAGCTTCCTAAGGTTAGTTCCAATAAAGCATATGCAAGCTTGGTCTACGTATACCTTGCTGTCTTGCGTTTCTGCTTTGGCGAACAAAAGAAAGGTTCTTAGTATTAGGTAAATGTATCCGTCCTCTACCTGCGGGAGTCATAAGCATGTTTTTCATGTCTACACGTAATAGAAATAAGTGTATGTCTGTGTTACTTAATGCATGAGTGCAGATTTGCTTCATGACTAATGCTGCTATGTCTTGATTTCTCTAGTGATGTTATCGATGCTTGGTTTTTCTGTCAGTCGACCCTGTCCATTGATGAGACCTCTGTCTCATCAAACCCACCAAATGGATATCATTTGAATGGTTGTCTGAGAGAATATCTTTTGTCATATCGTTAATATATTGGTGCATTTGGTGACTGGCCTAACAATGAGTTACGCCTCTCGTTCTTCATTCTGCGGGTTGACAGTCGCAAAGGGGACATGAGGGCCATTCCAGGAACCCTCTCATCACTTTGGTTCTCTTGCATTGTACTGTAGAATGAATGAATTAACAAAGAACAAAAAAAGCAAAACAATGCAATTCACCTTAAATAAAATGAATCGTAGGATGTGGTTCTCTGACGGTCACAAATGAGAACATGTGAATTCATATGTCTATCGTGAGATAGCTATTGACCAAAAATGAAGTCGGTGGCACATGTACATATCATGACAAGATGAGTTACAGTGCCAATTGGGGGACTCGCTGTTTGGCACAGGACCAGGAAGAGGCCAGTCTAACCACAGTTTTGTAGGCAATTTCAGCGGAAAAGTGTTACAATTATTGCCAATGAGAGCAGGATATGGAATTAACTGTGGTTATTGTTTATGGTTGACTTAAGAGGAAGATCTGGAAAAGATGTTTTGGGGTTCATCCGAGGGTACCCGAATTCAAATGCCTAGGCTTGATTTAGGGGTGACATCGTATAAGGGTGCTGTAAAAGCAGCTTGCTTTAGGTTTGCTCATCACCTTAGCCTGGCTGCTACGGATTCTCTCCTTCACTATCTATTGAGCGATATGTAAAAAGGAAACCTGCCTTGAAAGATTCCTATTTAAGACATGTAAGAAACGATGCCTGGGATTCTGATGTTCCAAGCCCTTTTCTGGGCTGGGATTTTCCAAATTATCTAGTTTATATCAACTTGTTAAAATGGTTTTAGGAGATATGGAACTCTATTGACATCAAACATGTAGCATCCTTTTTCAGCCTCTGCGACCTCTCTCCTAGATTGGAGTGGGAGCTTCCTCGGCGATACATCAGAGACCCCATGGTAAAGAAATGTGTACTGGGCTTATAATGCTTTGCTGTGGAGAGACTATTGTGTATTCAAGAGAGAAGTTTAGAATTCATAAACCTGAGAAGTTCTACAGATTATGTGGTAAAGACTGGAAACTCTTGACCATGTTTTACTTGTTTGTTCTCACCTAAAGAATTTCCGCTTCATGATTCTTACCATCAGAAGACCTGGGGAAACTCTGCCATATTTAAAAAAATTGAAAATCAAATATGGATTGCTCTCATGTGGTAAACATTTTTTGCCATTACAAAGTGACTAAATACCCCTATATTTGTGTTTTTATTGTGATAACTTCGATCTATGTTTTATATTGTGTGCAGTGTGAAGATTGTCATAGAAAAAAACAGATGTACTTAATAAAAAAAAGACTAAATACCTTTATTTATTGCTATCAGAAGGGATCATCTAAGGATGTACTCTGAATTCATTTAACATTTTAACATTGATACTATAAATAATGGTTTTATTTTTGGATACATTTGTTTTCTTAAGCTTTCATATGCTATTCTTGATTTTTTATAACCAATATTGATAAAAAATGATGCTGTTGTCGTTGCAAGGGGGGACATAGTAAATGATTTGTTTTTTTTTGTGTTTGTTGATAGGACTTATGGCTGAACAAATAATACATTATAATGACGAAATCCCTAATTAGTTAGTTGCATGCACACTCACTCGCGTATGCTATAATTCACTCACTGTCTCACTCACTCATTTACTCACTCTCTCCCTTACCCGTTGACTTACTTGCTCACTCATTTGAGTCCTGACTCGCAAAGTACTCATTCACTAACTCAATCACTGACGCGCTCACTCCTTGACACACTGACTGATTCACTCACTCATTCACTCACTCTTGATATCCACCAACATTTTAGTTACAAGAAACAAGCACTGTAAGGGTGTGAAGGAGGAGACCAACACACAGGGGGCATGCTTTTGGGCAAAGACCCTTTATTTAGACCAAAAAAAAGAAGTAACCCTAACTACCCCTACCTCTAAGAGGGGTTTTCATGCCTCAACAAAAACTAAGGAGCTGTCAGAATATCCATAACTAAAATGTCCACCATCCCGTGTTAAAATCCTACTTCTGTCCCTTACACTTATAAATGAACTAAACTTGATCATTTAATTCTAAGTCCAGAAGAATGACTCTCTTCTGCACCAACACAGTTCACAAATAGGGGGAATGTCTCCCTTCCCCTGGCCTTGTTCAGGCTTATGTTTACAGTTCCATAAAGTAGGGGGACTGGCCTCTGTCCCTTGGCCTTTCTCAGGCATGTATGTACAGTTTCATAAAGTAGGGGGAATGGTTTCCGTCCCCTGGCCATTCTCTGGCTTGTATTTACAGTTCCACAGACTAGGGAAATGTCTCATTTCCCCTAGCCTTTCTCATGACCCTTGTGAGCCCCGCCAGTGACTCACTTGGACAGACCTGGTATTTGACCTTAGCAGGTACTGCGATGAAGAAGAGGGCTTGCTGCAGGACCTTCTCCTCATGCACAATTGGGTCCTTGACCCCTCGGTATGCTTGACTGGTTATTCCAAGCATCCGTGGTACACTCCCCTGCCAGGAATACTGTTTCTCTGTGTACGCTTGACTGGTTCTTCACAGTATACCTGGTACAGTCCCCTGCCAGGAATGCTGTCTCTCCTAAAGAGGGTCCTTGACCCTGTCACTACGCTTTCGTATCCTTGGGTCGTAGACCCCTTCACTTTGGTGTCTCTTTCTTGGGTCCATGACCCCTTCACATGGGCTTCTCGGGTCCCAGACCCCCGCTTCTGTGTTTCTCTTTCTCAGGTCCCAGACACCTGTTACTTTGTTTCTCCCTCTTGGATCCCAGGCCCCTTTAAATTGGCTTCTGTAGTGCCCTTGACATCCCCGTGCCGCTGCACGCCTTCTGTATGGGCTCCCAGTCTCTCAACTCAGTCTCAGGCTTTCTCGCGTTTTCCAACGGCTTCTCTCTGCTGTTTCCTGTTCGCACATTGCTGTACGCAGCTCCCCAGAACTTCCTGGGAGCCTGGCTGTGTGTACTTGCTGGACCATCTTCATCAACACTCTTCCGCTTTGGATTCCTGAGCCCTTTTCCAGCCTTTGGTCCTTGGTCCATCTTCCAAGCAGGTAGGGATGCTGTCTCTCCTTCTGCCACATCCTGGTCAGCATCTGCAGGTTGTGCTTTTTCCATTTGCGCAGTGCTCGCCTTGCTCGCGGTGCCACTAAGGAGGGACTGACCATGTTGTTAGGCCTTCTTCCCTTTTTAAGCTCAACGGAACACAAAAGTCAATGCAATGGTCGTGTAAGTTCTTTCAGGTGCAGAGTTGCTTCCTCTCCTGCATATATTGAGGTGATAGTTCAGTGGAGTAATTCCTTACCTTCATCGTCCTAGTACTAGTGTTACCACTGTTATAGCAAAAATACATGGGGTAACTTGTGGGACCAGAGGAGGGAAAAGAAGGTGAGGGAAGAAAGGTGGGTGAGGGTGCACTATACACTGTTAACCCATGATGTCCTCCCTGAATTCCAGAGGGGCAATGGCTCCCCATGAGATCCACCCACTGAATACCAGCCTCAGGGGGACTATCAGATAGCGGCCTAGCCTCCCTGGCCTCATGGGAAGGGTCTCCCCCTAAGGGAGAAGGGACGACCTCACAGGATTTGTAGAGGAGAAGTTACATGCCTCTGCAGGAAATCCCACCCACCTACCTCCTATATGTTGGAAGCCTGAGATTGTGCCATGTTTGACACCAGCAGCTGCGCCAATCCAGCAGCGGAAATCGAAAGAAGGTACCCACTGAGAAAACCTTATCGAATGTATTCCTGAAGAGACGACAATCTGAGAGAGGAACTCCGTGAGGGAATATTAAAAGGAGCAAAGAGAGAAGCTAGTGACATCACAAGAAACATGTGCGATGACCCAAGAATACTGGCTGAAGAGAATGCATGGATCTTCCAGAAACTGAAGTTAAGAATCGAGTAAACTTTCATGTGCGAAAAGAAGATTGCACGTGTGCGAAGTGCTGCAGAAAAATCAACCTTCAATAATTGTACAGATGCTGAAAGGCAAGTAGACTAAGTCATCATAGAAGCTGGCTATATGTAGTGAGTAGACTGCAGACGAAGCCGCCATTGAATAGGAGTTGGACATCGTTGTCATGAATTTAGTAAGCCAGGACCCATGGAGAGAAAAGGCGAGAATTGTGTTGCAGAAAGAATAAGCTGAGATCATGGAAGCGCATGGTGAAACTGTCTGGCCTGGTATCAAAGCAGCCAAGGTTGGTTATCTATTCTTGAAAGCAGTGAACGTGTGAAGAATGAATCATCCCTTGTTAAGGTGCAAGGAAAGAACGCAGAGTGTCAAGTTCTTTTCATTTAAGGCATTTAAATGCTGCAAAATGGACCAAATCATGGTCTCCTGTCACATGAGCCAAGGATGGAAATAGAGTTGAGCTTGGAGTCCTAGAACAACCATAGTGAGTACCCGCACTCCCATATATTCCCACAGACAAGGATACTTTGCAAGTCCAAGTTCAAAAACAATCTTCAGGGCAGAAGGCATGGTAATGAGAGATGTTGGGCTAATTGGGTGAGGAGGTAAAGTCAAGTCTACCTCCTGGCACCTAGGTCTGAGCTTACATGCTGTAAGTGAACCGAATGTTCCAGACATGGCATGAACATGCCAACCAATTGTAGAGGGCTGTATAACAAAGGGCCTTATAGTTTAAGAACCATTGATAAACTGTGTACTTAATAGTGTTGAAGATGACATGTTTTAGAGGCAGGCATAAATTGTCCACCTGACAGTGAGCAGCCAATCACAATCCTAGTCCCTTTAGAAAATATATTTAGATGTCTCCCTTAGACAATCTCAACCCTTGATAGGTTTTCTATTATTTGCCATGTAGTATGACGTCATGTGAATAGGAAGGGTGTCCATGCCCTGTGTGCCCAGAGGGTAAATGCTTGTTTGTGTGTTCATGTGAGTTTGCAGAGTGGAATGTGTAAATGGTGTTCGCTGGCTTGTGTTTGTGTGGGTGATGGGTTTGAGTTTGTCATGAAGGTGGAGTTAGAGCTTTGGGGCGGATGGCATTGAATACAATACAGAGTCCTTTGAAGGCAAGTTTCTGGGGTATCAGGAGCCAGTGTAACTGTGCAAGAGCAGAGTGATGTGTGAATGTTTGGGCAGATGGAGGATGAGTCTGGCTGCTCCGTTTTCTGTGGCTTTCAGGGGGGCAAGGGTGCTGTTGGGGAGTCCAGTGAGGAGAACATGCCCATAGTCCAGTTTAGACTTCAGTGCTTGAACTGCAGTGCAGAAGTCGTCCGGAGGAAGGATATGTCTGATTTTTCATAGGAGATTGCATGTTTTACTGACAGTGGCTATGTGGTGTGTGAAGGAAAGATGGGGGTCAATGGTGAAGCCAAGGTATTTTGACAGGTGTGGAATGGAATATGTGTGGGTTGTCCATGGTGAGTTCTTGGATCCAGCGGATGAGGTTGGGTTTGTGCGCTGGGGTCACATGAGGAGGAATTATGTTTTGGATTTGTTGAGTTTGAGGAAGTGGGTGTCCATCAAGTTGTTGATGGTGGAGAGAAGGTTTTCAGAATGTGGAGTTGTGATGGGGATCGCTGCATACATGCGGTACTTATTGTATGTCAATTTCTTGGTTAAGGGAAACCATAAAACATTACTAACATTGCTCCTACTTTTATTAAGAATCTCAAATAGCGAAAAACATTGTAGACTCAGGGACCGCTCTCCTCCACTATCCCTCTATCCCTCTTAGATAGGCGGTGTGTCACCGCTCTCCTAGGGACAGACACCCCACACAGGGAAAGGGTGTTGTTCTATTAGGGACTTGTAGGTAACACATTCAATGTAGATATACAATAAGAACCGCATGTATACAGCGGGTTCCTTAAAGTGTTCGTATGTGTGACAAACATTGACTTTAACCAACACTTAAAGTTGAATCTGTTGGTTGTCTCCATGACCATCAGTCTGGCTTCAGAGCAGCCAGAGGCACGAAAACTGCTCTCCTAAACACCCATGTAGATATGCTCACTAATCCTGAGTCTTGCCTTCCTTCTGTCCTCATCCTCCTTGATCTTTCCTCTGCTTTTGACACTGTCAATCATGCCATCCTGATCAATCGTCTCTGTGTGAACCTGGGCATCACAGATCAAGTTCTGGTTTGGTTGACCTCCATCCTCCTGGACCAACTCTCCTAGGTCCAACTTGGGTCCTTTCTCGCCACTCTCTCTCCACACGTGGTGTTTCCCAGGGCTCTAACCTCTCTCCCTGGCTTTTCAGAATCTACTTGGCCCCTTTGGACCACCTCATCTATACCTTCTCCTCTAACTTTCAGTGTTATGCTGATGACACTCAGCTCTCCTTCAGGCTCCTCTCAGCCTCCTATCCTTCTCGCTCATTCCTGACTGTCTATCTGTTATTCAGGAGTGGTGCACCTCCAACGATCTCTGCCTTAACGCCAGTAAGACTGAGATCCTTCTCATCAGGACCCCTGCGCCTGCTTTCCCTCTTTCACTCTGGCCACCCTCCTTGGGCCCTCTCTCTGCGCCTTCCTGTGAGGCCAAAAACCTTGGTGTCATCTTCGACTACACTCTCTCCTTCTCTACTCACATCACGGACCTCCCTAAGAAGGCCCACTACCAGCTATATCTCCTCAGAGGTATTCTTCCTTTTCTTACTTTCCCCCAGAAGCTCACTGTCCCCAGAGCCCTGGTTCTCTCTAGGCTGGACAACTGCTACAGCCTCTTCCTCTACTCTCCGGCTTCTGCAACTAATACAGAACAGGACTGCGAGACTTGTCCTTGGCCTCAAGCCCAGGGACCGTATCTGTCCAGCCCTGAAATCTCTCCACTGGCTCCCGGTGGCTGAAAGGATCAAGTTCAAGACCCTCTGCATCGTCCACAAGGCTTTCTATGCCGCACTACATCCAACTCTCTCTTCCCAAACACCTTCCCTCTTGAGCCCTTCGCTCAGCCACCTCCAACTCTCTGAATGTCAGACTGTTATCCAGGCAAGAGAGAGGGGGGTAGATCTCTCTCACCGGGAGGTGCCTCACTCTGTAATGGCCTCCCTGCCCGTCTCAAACTTGAGCAGGACCACCAGAGGTTGCAGAAGCAGCTCAAGACCTTCCTATTCGCTTCTGCCTTCTCTCTCTCTCCCTCCCCTGCTGACCTACCTGTCTGCTGCTCTGACTGGTTGCCTGGCTACCCTCAGAACCTCCATGGACACAAGGCTCCACGACAACCAGTAGCCCCTGCACTGCATTCGGGGTAACCGCGCACTTAGGGGCTGTAACTGGAACCCTACAGTCCCCTGCCTCCTTTGCACTTACCCTGAGCCGGCTGCCGCGGCTGCACTCTTCCTTCCCCCAGGCACTTCTCCTCTCCCTCTGCCCCCTGCACTTGCACGGTCTGAATGACACAAGGCTTAAGTGTCAAGGACGAAGTATCTCATCCTTGGGATTACCTCCCCAGTGCCAAGGACGAGATAGCTCGTCCTTGGCACTTAAGGGGTTAATGAAGGAGAAAATGTTAGAAGGCTTTGCATGGTGAAATACTGAAATCACCAAAAAAGGCCTTGGCACTGGGGGGTGGGGCGGAACCCATGGAAGTTATACATTTAAGATCGTGGGGGGGTAGATCTCTCTCACCGGGAGGTGCCTCACTCTGTAATGGCCTCCGTTTGTTTTGTCCTCCTCCCCCTGTCTTGCTTACCTTTTCTTGTCTCGCCTAGAAACACTTGACGTGTTATAAATTTCTCATCATATCATATCATCATTTTGCAGCCTGCATCAGAACATAGCACAACTTCACCAATTATGAGGTTCTATTTTTTTGATGCACACTAATGTACAGTCCACAAAGGTTGCAACCAGGCTCGGCAGTGAAGGGCTCAGTAAACTAACTGCTCGAAGCGGAAAATATTCTGCAGCATGAGCGCAAGACTGGAAATGAAGATTCAGGGAGGATTCCAGTGTTCACAGTGTTTTCCCATTGAAATGCGTATAAAAACCAGTCCCAGATACCACACTGCACGTGCAGGGAAATGAGATGTCAAGGAGGGGCAGTGCTGATGTGCCATGACAGGTGGGCCCCATTGTGTTTTCCACGGTGCATACGGTGGGCTCCAGGCATTTTTTGCCTATCGGGCATGACAGCTTAACAAACGGCAGTGTGATAGCAGCAGGTGAAATATGTTACGCCGCGTGCCCGTCTGCGTCTGGCGGGCATGAATTATTTATGAGAACTGAGGTAATGACAGCGGTGTCACCCACTCGGTGAAATAGGGCGACAGGCTGGCAGTGCCACGCAAGCATCTATTTGCTCTACTGCATCACGATGGCGGGTTCTGTTCTACTGAAAATTCCGCCGGAAATGTGGGTTCATTTACCTCTTCCGCAAAGACAAAGGTGTGAAAACCCAAGAGAAATCAATCGTTCTTCACTATTTTCTGCCAGTAACACAACAGCACACAGTGCTTTAAGTGGGAGGCAGAATCGAAGAGGGGTGGGAGGGATGGGCTGGGGACTGTAGTTAGAGGGCGTGGCCTAGGTACAGGATGGTGTACTTAGGGCCGCCCCCTAACTAGAGCCACCCCCTCGCCCATAGGGCTGGTGGCCTGCAATTGCTTGGCTCCAATACAGTGTGAGCAAAGCAGGAGAGCTGGGACGCACTGGAATCATACCTTTGGGGGCACACAGCATCTCCATTTTGCTCCAAATCACAGGCTCCGATCCCCGCTGGCATGCTGCCTGTGGGGGGCGTGGGGAGTCAGAGCCCGTGATTAAAAACAAACGTAAAGGTCGGGTGCATCATGATATCAGTGCACACAAGCTCTCCTTCTTTTTCTTAATCAGAGGAGCTAACCCCCTGCAGTCAGCTATTTCATTCCAGGAGCAGGCGGTTAAATGGCTGCCTGCAGAGTTCTCCGACCACATAGGCAACCCTTTAAGCGTGCGGCTATTTTAGTGAAAGGGCTGCTTACTGTGTGATTGCGCTGCTCAATAAGAAACAGAAAGAGGTTTCAGTCGCCCGGCCTTTCCTTTTGTTTCTTCGTGAGCAACCAACAAGCACCCCTTTCATCAACGTGCCGCATGTTTAAACGGCTGCCTGCAGGTGTCAGTGCTTCTGATTCGAAAAAAAGAGAAGCAGTGTCCAATGCCTCTCCTTTTTTCTAATCAGAAGCGCTGACACCTGCAGGCAGCAATTAACTATGGAGGGCTTTGGCTAAACGGGCTGCCTGAGGGGTCGGAGTGTCTGGGGCTAAATGGGGCTGAGCCACGGCTTGGGAGCCCTTTCTGGGGACTGCCTGGCTCCGCTGCGCAGCGAGCCCTGGCCCACTTAAAGCCCTGACAACACGTAACCTAATCTCCCAAATAGGCTGCTTCTTTCCTGCTCAGCAACACGCTACCGCTCTACAATCTTAACATCACACATCTGATAGCTTGTATTAGTGTAGGCCCATACAGTGTGCTCCTGCGTGCACCAGATCAGATCAGAAAACCAACGTATAGAGCTTCTGAGCAAACCACAAAGGAGCCACGACTGTGTGGGGTGAGAGTAATAATTCTAAGAAGGGTTGACGTACGTGTGGCACATTTCTGCATATTGCTTAGGCAAATCCAGACAGCTGTAAAATGGATTAAGGCAACCTGTCAGCTAGACGTCCAATTCATTAGCATGTACAAGCTCCCAATGGCACTAGATTAAAACTTTAAAGCGACACATCATTGGGAAGTCGATTAAAATAAATCAGTTGAATACGCATTCTTCTATCTCTGGCTTTTTTTTTAGAAGCCTCCCGGGCTGCACAGGTGTATTCCCACCATCAGTTTGCTAGGCTAAAGCGTGGCGTGAGAATCCCTCTTCGGGATGAAAAACTTTGAGTAAAACAGTGCTTTTCAGAAGCAATGCACAGGGAAGTAGCTAGCCCAGGATTCTGTTTGACATGGTTTTAAATTACTAGTTTTTAAAAAAACGAATGTAGAGGAGCAGGTGGACATGTCATGCCTATCTCCTGCCCCCTCACTTCCGTCTATACTGGAACAGTAGAAGAAGAGCCCTATGTGGGGCACCAGGTATCATCCCAATACTGCATTGAGTGCATGAGAGACGATATGCACTCAGACAACCATATCAAATGTACCCTCACACTGAGAGGGTGGAAGGATGTCTGCACACACCATTGGACACCATAGAGTTATAAGTGAAATCTGACAAGAGCAGGGTGAGGTCATAGAGAAAAGATACTGAGACTCACTGAAACGATATGTAAATGCTCAAGGAATAAAGATGTATCTAAAGTAACAAGAGACGCATCTAATCGAATATGAAGCAATCACATATGCAAAGAAGATAAAGTAACCTGCTGACTAATAATTGTACATACGCATTCTCAATTTGTCCTTCAAAAATTAGCAGAATTAACACTAGTAATTCCACTTGTGGTAATTCCACCAAAATATGTAATTTGGCGGTGTTGAAAAAATGGAGGTAACGGAATTACCTCCACTTTTTCCCACACCACCAAACTCATAATAAGGTCCAAGATCTTTTGTCATTCCCATAACCCCAAAATGTGCTATGGTTTCATACAAGGCAGGTAGGAACCCTCATTGGTGCTATTAGTCCCCCTAACCTTTCTATTTGAGAGAGTATAATAGGAGTGCCGCATTCTGTCCATCTTCGAATGATATCTGTCTGTCAATTTACATGGTTATTCTTGGCCTTGATAAATGTGCTTTGCTCAGTATGGCAAGTGCAACATTCTCATTAGGATTGCAACATACATTTGAAGTACAATCAATTGAAATTAACATTGTAAAGGTTTAAATTGACAATGTAAGCACAATTACATAATTTCCTTTTTTTAATGGCTCCTTTTGCCAAGACTACACACCATTTTGGTTCACAAACTGTCATTCCTTCTAGGAAAGGGTCACACTCAGATTAAAAAGAACGATCCACAAACAGAAGACTGTTATATGTATTAACCTTGTAACTGCTGAGGGTTTTCGCTCCCAGTCCTGAGCCCATTGTTGGACATTTTGGTATGTCGTATTCAATCCCTTGTAATGTTTTTGTTACAAGTGATATCCCAGCCAAATTTGCACCCTTTTCCTCTCTTAGTCGTTTGCTGTAGGGGGCGTGAGAAACAAAAAAGTGACCAAATGTTGTTTTTTTTCAGAAAACGGCAATAATATGATGTACAAAGAAGCCTGTGTTTTTTTATGTAAGAGCTAGGAACAAATGGTTTGCAGTTCTGAATTTGCCATTTTCCAAGCTTTCAAGAGCAGGTAGAGTGGAAACAAAAAGAAATATTGTTCGTAAGGTTACCACACATTTTGGGAGAGGTGAATGATGTTTCCCTTTTTTTTAATTGGTCATGCTAGGACGGAATGGAAGAGGAAGGTAGGCAAGCTCAATGGGAACACAGAAAGACATACATTTCTGAAAAGTAGACAACATTCCAAGTTCATGAAGGGGTCATTTTCGCGCAGGTCAGGCAACAAATACATATTTAAAATTCCCATAGCTTGGAAAAAAATTGGAACAGTGACAGAAAAAAAAGTATGTGCTGGACATGTTTGCACCTGTAAGGTGATGGCTTCTGTGAATATTGAGAAAAGCAATGCACCACTACATTCCCCTGACTCTTCTAGTTAGGAAATCACACATTTTTCATAATGTTTCACCAAACAAGCAATACCACGAGCCAAAAACAGAGCCAGGGTACACAGGATTTGTATGCTGACTGCCTAAACAGACGTACTTAGCATTTGAAAATAAGGAAAATGAATGTGGTGAAGAATGACATTATTTCCTGAGATTCATATCTAAAACATTTGTGTAATATTATGTATTTTGTAGAGTCCACCCTGAGGAAAGACGGATTGCCCAAAATGCATCAGCAAGGGCTTCTGCAATAAATGAAACAGGAAAAATAAAAAAGAAGAATTTTACATATAAGACTCTTGGATCATGGCATTTTCTTCTTAGGATGCAGACTGTATTATAATGCTATGGTTGTTATAGCATGCTGTAGTTTTGAGTACACCCCTGGCGCCCCCAGGTCTGGTGACGAGTTCACCAGACACTTGCTCCGTTCCAAGAATGACAAACATGCATTTTTTCACAGGCAGACCATTTGAAGAATACGTGACTTGCGCAGGTTACAAAAGCCTACTGTGCCTAAAGCAGCAACTAAACAAGGTCACATATGATAAATGAAAGGGTTGTGTAACAAAGTGCAGTAGGAAATGTATGAAAACATTATCAAAATCAAGAGAAAACAACAAATGTCATACCGTCTCACATTTCTACAGGTTTCCCGATAAAAATGGTACCTCACATGTGAGGGTGCACTGACCTGGGCACAAAGGGAAAGGGCTAAACCACTGGTACATCAAACGCCCTGCGGAAGACTGGATTTGGCTTTGTGGACAACCCACAGATTTGGGCCTGGGGTGTCGCAGCCAGCAAGGAAAACAGGGAACCCCATGCATTTCTGAAAAGAAGACACTCGTGGGAATCCAAAGAGGTCTGACTTGCATGAATTGCCCTAGAACGTATTACCTACAAGGCCCTGCAAATTCCAAAATGTATGGAAGAAACACAATTTTCAGACATTTGCCACCGTGAAATAACTGAAATAAATCGGCAACAACACATGTCCTACCTTCCCACGCTCCCACTGGTCTCCCAATAAAACAGTACCTCACATGTGTGGATGCACTGACCTGGGAGCAAAGGGATAAGGCTAAATCACTGGTACATCAAGCATCCTGCGGAAGACTGGATTTGGCTTTGTGGACAACCCACATATTTGGGCCTGGGGTGTCGCAGCCAGCAAGGAAATCAGGGAACCCCGTGCATTTCTGAAAAGAAGACACCCATGGAAATCTAAAGCGGTCTGACTTGCATGAATCGCCCTAGATTTTATTACCCACAGGGCCCAGCAAACGCCAAAATGTAAGGAACAAAACACAATTTTCAGACATTTACCAGCAGGACACCATCGAAACAAACAAGTAACAACACATGGCCTTCCTTGCCATGTTCCCACAGGTGTCCCGTTGAAAATGGTATGTCACATGTGTGGGTGCACTTACCTGGATGCAAAGGAAAACCACTGGTACACCAAGTACCCTTGGAAGACCACATTTGTATGTATTTGATCTTGTGGACAACCCACATGTTTGGACCTGGGGTGTCGCACCCCCAAGAAAAACAGAGAACCCCATGCATTTCTGAAAGAAGACACCTGTGGAAATCCAAAGAGGTCTGACTTGCGTGAATCGCCCTAGAATGCATTACCCACAAGGCCCAGCAAAGTCCAAAATGTAGGGAAAAAAATACAATTTTCAGACATCGGCCACCAGGAAACCACCCAAACACGCTTGTAACAACACATGTTTTACCTTCCCATGTTTCCACTGGTGTCCTGACAAAAACAGTACCTCATATTTGTGGATGCACTGACCTGGGTGCAGAGGGAAAAGGCTAAACCATTGGGACACCAAACGCCCTGGGAAGACCACATTTCTTATGTATTTGATCTTGTGGACAACCCACAGATTTGGGCCTGTGCTGTCGCAGCCACCAAGTAAAACAGGGAACCCCATGCATTTCTGAAAAGAAGACACCCATGGGAATCCAAAGAGGTCTGACTTACGCGAATCACCCATGATTTTATGACCCACAAGGCCTGGACAATTAAAAAATGTAGGGGACAAAACACAATTTTCAAACATTTGCCAGCAGGAGATCATCGAAACACACCGGTAACAGCACATGTCCTACCTTGCCATATTCCCACAGGTGTTTTGACGAAAAACGATATGTCACATGTGCGGGTGCACTTACCTGAGCGCAAAGGAAAAAGGCTAAACCACTGATACACCAAACGCCCTGGGAAGACCACATTTTTTATGATTTGATCTTGTGGACAACCCACAGATTTTGGCCTGAGGTGTCGCAGCCCCCAAGGAAAACAGGGAACTCCATGCATTTCTGAAAAGAAGACACCCACAGAAATCCAAAGAGGTCTAACTTGCGCAAATTTATTACCCACAAGGCCGAGCAAAGTCCAAAATGTAGGGGGAAAAATACAATTTTCAGACATTTGCCACCAGGAAACCACCGAAACACTCAGACAACAACACATGTTCTACCTTCTAATGTTCCAACAGGTGTCCCAACAAAAAAGGTACTTCACATGTGTGGTTTCACTGACCTGACTGCAAAGGGAAAAGGTTAAACCACTGGTACATCAAACGCCCTGGAGAAGACTGGATTTGGCTTTGGGGACAACCCAGAACTTTGGGACTGGGGTGTCGCAGGCACCCGGGTAAACAGGGAACCCCATGCATTTCTGAAACATAGACACTCATGGGAATCCAAAGAGGTCTGACGTGTGCTAATCGCCATAGAATTTATTAGCCACAAGGCCCGGAAAAATCCAAAATGTAGGGAAAACCCCCAGAAATTTCAGACATTTGCCACCAGGAAACCACTGAAACACGCTGGCAACAACACATGTCCTACCTTGCCATGTTTCCAAAAGTGTCTCTACAAAAACGGTTTGTCACTTGTGGGGTCCACTTACCTGGGCGCAAAGGGAATAGGCTAAACCACTGGTACATCAAACGCAATGTAGAAGACTGGATTTGGCTTTGTGGACGACGCACAGATTGGGGCTTGGGGTGTCTCAGCCACCAAGGGAAACAGGGATCCCCATGCATTTCTGAAAAGTACACACTCGTGGGAATCCAAAGAGATCTGAAGTGTGCTAATCTCTCTAGAATGTATTACCCACAAGGCTTGGCAATGTCCAAAATATAGGGAAAAAACACAATTTTCAGACAGTTGGCACCAGGAAAAGACCGAAACTCACCGGCAACAACACATGTTCTACCTTCTGCATTCCCATAGGTGTCCTGAAGAAAACTGTACCTCATATGTGTGGGTTCACTGATCTGGGCGCAAAGAGAAAAGGCTAAACCACTGGTACATCAAACGCCCTTGGGAAGACTGGATTTGCTTTGTGGACAACCCACAGATTCGGGCTTGGGTGTCGCCTAACACTAGGGATTTTGGCCGTCGCCTCTCCCATTCGGGATATATACCGCAACAAAGCCACTGTGCCTTGAACACATGAACATATCTGCGTAAATATGCTGAAATGTTTTATGAGCCGAATGTTCACACTGTGACTATGACCCATAATACTTACAGGACTCTCTAGCCTTACCTACCAGACCATTAACAAAGAATGTATCTTACTTTGACAAAGACACTTTTTTGTCGAAACACGTGTAGCTGAAGAAGAACATTTCTGTGATACATATGAATTAAAACAAAGCTTATTAAGCCCATCAGGATACTTGTGTTGATTGAAATTGATCAAAAATTGAAGTGTGTCACTGTACTTTTATTTAGAGAAAACTATCTTTCTGGCTAGTGCAATCATCCAGAGCTTCTCTGTTTTTGTTCTTATCTATTGTTTGAGGTTGGGAGTGGAGCCTCAAGGCTCAAGTGGTGCAGCCAGCCTTACCATACTCTAGAACACCAAGCGCGCTACAAGTCGAATCTACTCACTGTTCTTAAATCATTTATGGCAGAGCACATGTATATGCCAGAGTCTAGGTGGCAGGAGTTAAGAGTGATGTCAGAGGACAAGAGAAGAGGGAGGATGGAGACCACTATCTGGTTTTGGCTTCTGAGGTTACTTTAGTACCAGCCAGCATGATTCACAGGCAATTGGTGGGAAGGAATGGACTGTTCAATGCAAAGGACAGTGCACATATTGTTATTTTATGAGTCAATCTGTTTCATGCTTCTTGTCATGTAGAGAAAGCCGAATCCTTCTTCTGCTGTCTACCTCACAATAATATGTGGGGGGGGGGAGGCAGGATTATGAAGAGCTACAAGCAGTGGAATACAGGCGAGTGACCCACATATTATCACCACAGTTATCGCGCTGGTTCTTGTCTTTCAATATTGTATCACCCTACCTTAACATCTAACAGTGAGAAAATGCTATGTGAAGAACGAAACATAGGTAATGCAGCACCATTAATGAAAGATCATTGAGAATAGAGCACCAAGGCGTTGAACTATTCTTGCTAAAGTGCCATAGAGTGGAGAGTAAAACAGAGGGCATTTGGACCTTGTGGTGTGCTACCATGTGAGTCGCGTGGTCCTCCCGGACCCACAGTGTCAAAGGCACTTGGCATTCCTACGGTTTTCTTTCTCCCCCCACCGTAGTGGGAGTAAGGAGCAAGGTGTGTCAGGGGAAAAGCCAGGATGAAAATCTGTCCTTCTGCCTGTGCCTCACTTCCCCAACTATACCCTCTCCTGCTCTCATTGTCAGCCAGAGCAGGGAGGTGAGTGGAGCAAGGAAAGCATCAGGAAGCTGGGCTGTAGCCTAGCCGCACCCCCCCCCCCCCAGTTCCACATACCACCCAGCACATTCTGTCAATGGCAGAGGTAGACGGGCATTGGGCAATGCCATGAGAGCAGATTGACCATTCACTCCTTCTCTTCTTTAATCAAGGAAGGTCAAGGAAGTAGGACCATAGTTCGCCTATTCTGAAAGATCTGCATTGGTTACCTATTGAACACAGAATTCCATTCAAAATAATCTTTATTGCTTGTAAAATACTGTATTTCCAGACCCCTTGCATATTTATTTAACAAATTGAACATTTAAGGAGGTTCCAGAGGACTGTGTAGCTGAGAGTCACTATCACTTGAGATTCCTAGGTGTGAGCGTACTTCTACGAGGAATCGGTCCTTAACGGGTGCCACGGTAAAGCTCTGGCATGCTTCTCCGAAAAGAATTTGTCTGATCAAAGAGTATCTGAAGTTTGGGAAGATTTGAAAAGCATGGCTGTAGAATGCTACTTATTATTGTTTTAGTCAGAGATAATTTACTTGAAATTTTAGAAGTGATCTTGGTTTTAAATGAATTGATTATTTTTTAGGAACAATGAACTAGATAGTTTTCTATTTTTCTTCTTTTTTATGCTTAAATGTCTTATTGCGAGTATTGAGTATTGTATTTGTGTGTTATTGTACAGCACTCTGATGTTCTTGTTAGCCAGGTTCGTGCTTTAGAACCTTTTTTTTCCAATTAAATAATCCCAGTGCAGAGGAGTACCTGAGTAGTGAATGGCAATTCTTGGCAATTTGGGAAGTAGCTGGGAAGTTGAAGGTGATGCCTGCCAATTGGGAAATGAACCAGGGATTTGATGGCAATCCTTAGCAATGCTGCAAGTACCTGAGACGCTGATGCCCATCACAGCAGTAGCATTAGTACCCGGGCAGTGGGCCGCAATCCTTGAAAACAAATACCTGGGGTTGTGATGGCAAAAATGTGATATTCCACCAATCCCTGGGGAAATTGTTGCGAATAATTGGAAATTTGGCAAAATATTGAGCAATTGTTGGGAATCCTTTACAGTGGCACCGTACCAAGCATGCGGGTATTAGGCTGCAACCCCTGGTTAAGTCTGATTCTTAGCAGCTAAAGGCAGTTCATGGCAGTGGGGGAGTAGCTGGGTAATAGATGCAAATCACTGGCCAACTGGCGTGTCTGTGCACCTTTGTTGGCAATCCTTGACAATGAGTTCATTGGTAACAATATTTGACAATGGGCAAGTAACTAGGCATTCAATAGCAATCTTTGCCATTTGGTTAATATCTGGATAATCCATAATGATCACTGATAATGTTCCAGTATTAGGACATATAATGGAAATTCATCTTACTCAATTTGATTATAATCATCACCATTTGATGTAACCATCTCCCAATGTGCGGTATCTTTGGAAAAACCTAGGAGTTTGATGAAAATCCTTAGCTGAGTACCTAAACACTTAATGCCAATACCATGACCTGTGCAGTGTGGAATGCATCAGGGTGTTTAAGGTAGTCCATGATGATTGGGTAAGTACCTGGGCATTTGATGGCAAACTTTGGCAGCGCTACACACTCTGAAGAGTATGTGGCAATCTATAGAAAATAGCCCAAACTTCACATTTGAACCTGACAGTAGACATGTGAAGTTTGGGCTATTCCACACTGCCAAGGTTTTTTGTATCACTGCTGAGGAATTTGTCCTGTTGCAAAGTATTGCTATCAATGGCCCAGGTACTCACCCCATTACCAAGCATAACCAACAACAGCACACATACTGGCAACAATGCTGATTGCCATCAGATGACAGCTACTCTTCACAGGTCATGGTATTGGCATTAAGTGTTTAGGTACTCAGCTAAGGATTGAAGGAAGGAATTCTTGGATGCTTGCATGGTCTATTTAACTTTTAGACCTAAGGCTTACGAACTAGACAGGTCCAAGGTTGGTTTCCTTGTTTCTAATCTCGTCAGAAACGCCTTGGCTTGGGCCACTCCGTTGATATCCCAATCTGACCCAGCAGTCAACGATTATTCCCAGTTCACCCAGCAGATGAGAGCCAGATTCGACAGACCTGAGGTTCTGTTTTCTTCTTACGACGACCTCTTGGACATTCGTCAGGAGAATCAAGATGTTCAAACCTATGCTTCTGCATTCATAAGACTGGCAAAGGATGCGGGATGGCCCGACTCTGCTCAACAAACCCTCTTTCGCCGGGGGATACATGATGATCTCAAGGACGAACTAGCCAGAGTGGCTCGTCCGGCCTCCTTCCAAAAACTAGTGACCCTGACTCTTCAGCTGGAATACCGACTTCTAGAGCGAAGACAAGAAAAAAGGAGGTTCCGAAACCTTCCTTCAGCTAGTACAACCCCAGTTCCTCTACCTACTCGGAGCCAGACAGAAGAACCGATGCAGATCGGAACTACTAGAGGCCCCCTGACTCCAGAAGAGAGAAAGAGACGCAGAGATCTTGGTCTCTGCATGTACTGTGGATCTTCTAAGCATTTGCTCCGGAACTGCCCAGAGGTACCTCCAAGACGTTCGGGAAACGCTTCTCCCCGGTCTTAAGCAGGGATAAGAACCGGGCAGAGGCGATCAATCCCTGCAACCTCACTTGTCAGAAAGCTACAGAAGAAGATAACAGACTGTTGGTGTTTACCATACATCTCACTTTCGAGTCCAATCCCACCATTGAGGTCTTGGCTATGTTGGACTGTGGTGCGGCGGGTAATTTCATCGATGTCCAGTGGGCTCAAGATCAGGGGGTGCCTGTTCTACAAAAGAGCTGTTCCTTACCCGTAGAAGGAGTGGATGAAACTCCACTCTCCTCCGGGCCCATTGTACAAGAGACCATACCCGCTACTATGCTTCTTTTTCAACACCAAGAACAGATCGTTTTCGATGTGATAAGAGCC
This sequence comes from Ambystoma mexicanum, assembly GCF_040938575.1. Lineage (NCBI taxonomy): Eukaryota > Metazoa > Chordata > Amphibia > Caudata > Ambystomatidae > Ambystoma > Ambystoma mexicanum. Next base: position 1,314,296,465 of record NC_090934.1, read on the forward strand.
GCACACTTCCCAATAATACTGGGAATACCATGGCTACGTAAGCATAATCCTACTATAGACTGTCAGCCAACACTATATGTTTTTCATCTTCTTTCTGTACTTCTTCCTGCCTTCTTCAGACCAATCCGGTTCCTGGTAAGGGAATCCTTACTCCTATGTCCACCTAAGTGGTGCAGATGGTGCCACTCTGCTATCAACAATACGCCGAACTTTTTGAAGACGAATTACCACGCTCCTTACCTCCTCATCGGCCTGAAGATTGCTCCATTGAGTTAAAGCCAGGTGCTTCCGTTCCTTTCGGCCGAATGTACCCCATGTCTCTTCCAGAAAGAAGGGCCCTTAAGGAATATCTGGACGCAAACCTTCAGAACGGTCTCATCAGAGAGTCACGCTCTTCTGCCGGAGCCTCAATGTTCTTTGTACCCAAAAAAGGAACCTCCGAATTGAGACTGTGTATTCACTATCGAGGTTTGAACTGTGTGACTATAAGAGACAGATATCCCATGCCTTTTATTAAGGAAGTACTGGAAGCAGTTGAAGGGGCTAACATTTTTACCAAACTTGACCTTCGAGGTGCTTATCATTTGTTGAGAATCAAGGAAGGGGATGAGTGGAAAACCGCCTTCAGAACTCCTCTGGGACACTTTGAATATCGAGTAATGCCCTTCAGTCTGGTAAACGCCCCGGCGGTGTTCCAACAGTTTGTGGACAAGATATTCTCTGACCTGCTATACTCTTTTGTGGTAGTCTATCTTGACGACATTCTTATCTTCTCTTCTTCTCTGGCCGAACAACACAGACACGTAGAGCAGGTGTTAAGGAGACTACAAGAGAACCACCTATTGTTAAAGCCAGAAAACTGCATTTTTGGGTCCTCTTCAGTTCCCTACCTAGGCTTTATTCTTTCCAAAGAAGGAGTTCAGATGGATCCCGAGAAGGTGAAGGCGGTACTACTATGGCCCACTCCCAGCAGCCCTAAGGATATACAGAGGTGCTTGGGTCTCGCAAATTTTTACAGACGCTTTATCTCAAATTTTTCGGAAATTGTGCTACCCATTACCAATCTACTAAAGAAGGGTCAAGAATTTGTATGGGACTCGAAGGCAGATCAAGCTTTCCAGGTACTCAAAAAGGCCTTCACCACTGCGCCCATCCTCATTCAACCGAACCAGTCCCTTCCTTTTGTTGTTGAAACGGATGCCTCTGGAGGTGCCATAGGGGCAGCCTTACCACAATCTGGTAAGGATGGTATCGAACACCCGGTGGCTTACTACTCCCGGACACTTACCCCGAGTGAAAGAAACTACTCGGTATTGGAACGGGAATTGCTGGCCATCCGCCAGGCTTGTGTCGAATGGAGACATCTGTTACAGGGGGCTGCTCATCCATTTTTGGTGAGAACTGATCATAGGAACCTTAAGATACTCCAACAAATGGAGTGTCGCAATTCCAGACATGCCCGGTGGGCCTATTTTTTCTCCCAATTCGACTTTGACATCACGTATCTTCCAGGGAAGGAGAAGGAGAACGTGTTGGCTGATGCCTTATCCCGGAGCCTAGGAGAAAATGCCCAGAAGATGGACACAAACCCGAAGAGATTCTTTCGGGGAAAAGAATATTAGGGGCGGTCAATTCATTTCTACAAGAGGTTGAACGAACAACTAGTTTGACCCAGATACCCAACGACTATCAGTCTTCATTGGAGAAAAGAGGGACAGTGTATTTCTACAAAGACACGCTGTTTCTTCCGTTTAAAGCGCTCCAAATTCAAGCCATGTCTTGGTGTCACGATCTACCTTCTGCTGGTCACAAGGGGCAAGGAGCCACAGCCAATTTGGTATCAAGGTATTTCTGGTGGCCCACTTTAGCCAAGGACGTTAAGGCTTATGTAGCCGCATGTCCTATTTGCGCCTCCAATAAATTCTCTATTCATCGCCCTCTGGGTCTCCTTCAACAAGGACCCTTGCCAGCACGTCCTTGGGAACACATTTCTACTGATTTTATCGTGGATCTTCCTCTCTCTATGGGTTCTACCGCCATCATGGTTACTGTAGATTCCGTGAGTAAGATGGCACACTTTTCTCCTCTTTCTGGCCTGCCTTCAGCTCCGGAATTCGCTGAGGTGTTTCTGAGAGATGTGGTTAGGCTTCACGGTCTACCCCAAACTATTGTTTCCCGCAGAGGGTCTCAATTCACTTCGAAATTCTGGTCTACTCTGTGCAAGACTCTGGGTATCAGTAGAGCTCTCTCTTCTGGTTATCACCCCCAAAGCAACGGACAAACTGAGCGTCTAAACTCCACCTTAGAACAATACCTTCGTTGTTTCTGTGGTCATGAACAGGAGAAGTGGAAGACCTTTCTCTCCACGGCGGAATTCGCCTACCATAATACAGTGCACTCTTCCCTAGGAACCAGTCCATTCTTTTTTTCCTATGGCTTTCATCCCATGCATATCCCCTTGGTCGGTATACCCTCGACTGCTGTTCCTGCTGTGGACCAAAGACTTTGTGAGCTAAGACGTATACAAGGAGAGGCTAGGAAGAATTTGGACACTAGCAGGGAGCTCCAAAAGAGGTATGCTGACCGGAAGAGATCTCAAAATCCCGAATGGACTGTTGGCACTAAGGTTTGGTTGTCCACTAAATTCTTGCCACGCTGGTTACACCCAGGAAAGTTTTCTGCCAGATTCATTGGGCCTTTCCCCATTTCTGCTCAGATCAATCCGGTGGCCTTTCGCTTGAAACTTCCTAACAGTATGAAGCGAATCCATCCTGTGTTCCACACATCCCTTCTCAAGGCCTACCTATCAGATCCGCATGGTCGGACTATGCCAGGCTCATCATATCCAGATAATCCGGAACCGGAGGAATACGAGGTGGAGAGGCTGGTGGATTCTCGCTACAGACATGGTATTGTCCAGTAACTGGTACATTGGAAGGGTTATTCTGCTGCAGAGCGTACCTGGGAACCTAGAAGCCACATTCATGCCCCTCGCTTACTATGTCGTTTTCACCGCCTCCATCCGGGGAAGCCCGGGGGAACCCAGATGAGAAGGGGGCATACTGTCACAACTCGACCCTGGACACTGTGGGGAAGATGGAGGCTTACTTAGGCATCTTTGCGGTCCTTTTACCATTCTAGTCTTTCTGGTCTTTTCCCTTTAAAAGGTAGCCACGCCCACTACGCTGTGCGTTGCAACTCGCATTGTCAGCCTTTCGCTAACTTCGCCTGCAGTGCCGCTCTTCGTGCTTGGTCCTTTGAACCTTTACTCCGTAGTATTTTGCCCTTGTATCTACTACCTCTCCCCCTTGTGCTGGGTTCCTTACCGTCTCTCTCCTCCGTGTTCCTTCGCTATTTCGCTCCCGTTTGCTCACTCTCTCTCCCGCTCGATTCCTTACTCTCGTTCACCCGCTTTTGCTCCTGCTCGCTCTCTCTCACTCCCTCACTCTCTCATTCTATCTCTCTCATTCTATCTTTCCCTCTCCCTTTCTTGTCTGGATGTCAATCTCTCTCACTTTCACTTTCGCTTCGGTTCGCTCTCTCATTTTTCCCCACTCTCTCGCTCTCCTGTACTAGCTCTCCCTCTCTCTCTCTCTTACCCGCATATTAGCTGCTACCTTCCCTCTTGACTGCTCTTGTTCAGCCTCCGCTTCAGCTTTCCTTGTACGCAGTGGATATCCATCCAATCCTTCCCGACATCAGCATACCTCGTCCTGTAATACTTGGACTTAAATACTGTTTGCGCCATTTCTATTCATCGGCCTCCTCCACTTCAGACACTCTTCCAGCCAGCAAGGACTCGCCATCAAACAGGCTTTTTTCTGCCGTCACTGGCTTTTTCCCTGACGTCAAGGGACTGGCTCCCCTGGGTCCACCTGACAGCTTGTTCTCACCACTGTCAGGGTGGCCTCAAGCGGAGACCGTCCCTATCTCTACGAGCGTAAGAAGGAAAGGAAGGGAAGGAAGAGTTTCAAGACGGATGAAGAACCGGATGAGATCAAGAAGGAGAGGAGAAGAAGACCTAAGAATTCTATCCAGGAGGATTCCTTCAAGGAATCAGGTGAGGAGTCATCGGGGGTGGTAGTTTTCCAATTTTGACAGTATGATAGTTTTATTTATGCTTTGCTGCTGATACTTATCTTCTGTTGCGCTGGTTTTATATGTTCTACTTGCGCACTATTTTGTCTGTATTAATTTTTACTTTTGAACTGAAGTATGAAATATTTGTAAAGGTCTCGATTTGTAACTTGACTAAAAACAAAGAAATAATTTTAATTAAAAAAAAAAAAAAGAAAGAAAGTGATACAGGTGATGGTAGAGCACCTGCAGAATGAGTGTGTAAGAAGAAAGATTTGTTGTCCCGCAGAATTGTTGAGTGTTTATAAGAGAGCCTTTTCGATTGATAATTCTTCAACTGCCTTAGCGCTTGATTTGGCTCTCTTGCTTAGTAAGTGTTCGGAGCTGCCTACTTTTCAGTTGCCTATGAGAGAGGTCCCTCCGACATTTGTCCCGAAAGTTGAGATTGCGGCCGATGCTGGACGAGGAATAGTAGCCAGAGAAATTCCTGCACATTACGTTTCACAGTTTGTTCACGTCCCATTTTCAAGACAGGAAGTGAACACCATAAAGCAATCTATTCCCGATATAAGAAAGAATCCGACCGGATTCTATAAAGAAATAGAGTCGGTCTTACAGTCGTCGGTATTCACTTTAAGTGATATTGACCTATTATTTCCCGTACTCCTGCCAGTTGATATGTGGAAACAGATTAGGACTATAGATGACATACCTGGGTTGGGAGATCCATGGGATAACATGGTTAGGCTAGACAGAGAAAGATCAGCTGGCGAACGACCACCTCAAGTGATATTAACCTTGCCTGATAGAAATATTGTAAAATTGAAAACTATGGTTCCAGAAAAAAGAATCATTTGGGACAAGCTTACGGCCTGTGTCCAAGGAAAGTCTGAGGGTGCTACCGATTTCTTCAATCGGTTTGAGCAGGTATTCTCAGATTTCAGTGGACAAGACTTAGGCACAGAGTCAGGGAAAAGGTTGTTTGTCGACAAATTTGTACGTGGATTGCTGCCTGACATCCAGTTACAGATTATGTCTTCTGAAAGCGCTTGGCAGGCGAGGTCTCAATCAGAAGTACTGCATATGGCTCAGTACTATGAAAATCGTGTAAATACTGAAAAGGAAAAACTTGAGAAAAAAAAGGGTGACCTGAAAACTAAAGTTTTATTACAGCAGATTGTTAGAAACCCAAGAGGGGGTAATCAATTTAGAGGTCAGTATAGTCCACAGGGAAGTGCGCCCTTGGCTCCGGTAACCATTAACCAGTGTGCCTATTGCCGGCAGGAAGGCCACTGGCGCGCACAATGTCCGACCTTGCAGCAAAGGTCATTTGGGAACATGGGTAGACGATCCAGAGGTCGCCCAGGTGCAGGGGACCCTGGCAGAGGTCAGTTTACAGCAGAATCACAGCAACCTCCTTCACAAGATAAGCAAGTTTCGAATGTGGATAATAGAAACATTTTTTATCACCCTTCTGCCGCGTACCTATCTGAAGAGCTTCCTTTTGATAATATTCTGTTTCGCTAGGATTGCCCGAAGCAGGATTTGGAACCTACGCCTATTCCCGTTCATCAGAAAGGCCCCTACATTGAGATGGCGGTGGGAAATAGGAAGCATCTATTTTTAGTAGATACGGGAGCACAGAAATGTTCCATTGATCATTCACGGGTTCCAAATATTCCCCTGTCAGGGCAGTCCAACGTTTCCGTAGGGTTTTCAGGCACACCTGTAGTTTGTCCGGTCTCTTTGCCCATACCAATAACAATGGGTCCCTTCACGGAACAGTATCCATTTCTACTTACCACAAACTGTGGTGAGAACTTGCTGGGGCTAAATTTGTTGAAGGCATTGCATGCAGTAATACATTGTTCTCTGGACGGAATTCGGCTAACAATTTCACCTCAGCAATCACTTGCCTCTCAGTTTTTGACTCGACCTTTACTGCCAGAATTTAGTAACGTCCCAGAATACTTATGTGCAATTGATGATAATGATGTGGGCATTCTTCAAATTGAACCTGTTAAAATTATTTTGAAACATGGAGTAAAATTGCCCCGCATCCCGCAGTATAAGATCTCAGTTGAAGGCGAACAGGCTTTGAAATTTATAGTTTCTGATTTTGTACATCGTGGAGTAATTGAGGAGATTACGGGTAGCATATGTAACCCATTTTGCCAGTATACAAAAAAGGTGATAATGCGATTCCCTTTCGGTTTATAATTGATTTACGCGCTATTAACAAAATTGTGGCTCCTCAATTTCCTATTGTACCTGATGTTACAACGATACTAACCATGATTCCGGCTTCTGCCACTCATTTTAGCGTTGTTGATCTTAAAAACACGTTTTTCAGTATTCCCATACACAAGGATAGCAGGTATTTGTTTGCATTTACCCTAGGTGGATGCTCGTTTACATTCACTCGTGCACCACAAGGGTACACCGAGAGTCCAAGTATTTATAGTAGGGCATTGAAAGAGCAGCTTGATACCCTCGAGTTGCCTACTACTTGTACATTACTGCAGTATGTAGATGACCTCCTCTTGGCTGCTGATTCTGAGAGCGCCTGTAAAGAAGGCACTGTGTTGTTGCTTTGTCATCTAGCAAAACATGGCCACAAAGCTTCACTTAAAAAATTCCAATATTGTTGTCAGGAGGTCGCCTATTTAGGCTATCTCCTGTCAAAGGAGGGAAGACGGTTGACACCTGAACGAATAAAGACCATTTCTGGAATGTCTGTCCCAAATACGCAAAAGGAAGTTAGAGCCTTCATATGTATGGCTTCTTATTGTAGATTGTGGATCCCTAACTTTTCGTTAACGATTAAACCAATGTTGGCTTTGACAAAGAAGGGCATTTCTTTGCCATTGCCATGGACTTTGGAACACCAGACAGCATTTGATTTGCTCAAATCCGCGCTGTGTTCAGCGCCGGTTTTAGGAACTCCGAATTATGACAAGGCCTTTGTATTGTTTGTGCATGAACGTGATGGATGTGCTTTGGCTGTGTTAACACAGGAACATGGAGGGAAGAATAGGCCGTGCGGCTACTATTCCTCCGCCCTTGATCCTGTAGCATGTGCTTTGCCAAGATGTTTGCGCGCTGTTGCTGCTGCTGCTGCTGCTGCGTCTGTAAAACAGAGTGAGGGAATGGTCCTGGGCCATGCGTTAACCCTAGTGGTGCCTCACTATGTAGATATTCTATTGAATAGGACTCAAATGCAACACCTCACTTCTGCACGATTGAGAAGATATGAGCTAATCTTGTTTGCACCCCACATTCAAATTCAGAGGTGTTGTGTATTAAATCCGGCTGAACTTTTACCTGTCTCGCAAGATACTGTTGATGGTGACGTTACGTCACACGATTGCCTTTATATGACAGAACAAGAGACTAAAGGCAGAATCGATTTGAAAGACACGCATTTGAATAGCCCACAAGGAGAGCTATTCTGTGATGGCTCTTGTTTTAAACTTCCGGTACATCCACTGCTGTTTATGCTGTTACTACTTTAAGCAAGGTTGTGGAAACTAAAAGAATTATGTATAACTCTGCGCAGGCTGCAGAAATGATAGCGTTAACTCGAGCTTGTGAACTTTCTGAAGGGCTTACAGTGAATATATATACTGATAGTCAGTATGCCTTTGGGGTGGCCCACAATTTCGGTAGACTTTGGAAAGAACGAGTTTCTTGACCTCGCATGGAACGAAAATCCAGCACGGCACTTTAATAGTGCAATTACTTTCAGCAATTGCACTCCCAGTTCAGTTAGGTACCATAAAATGTTCAGCACATCAAAAGGTTACAGATGATGTAGGAAAAGGGAATGCTTTCGCCGATCAGATAGCTAAACAGACTGCCACTGATTTCAGTTCAGAAATGTATGCTGTAAAAGAAATTGTAAATGTTTCCACTTTGGGTGAAAGTATCGATGCTGTAAAAGATATCCAAGCAGATGCTACCATAGAGGAAACTAAGAGATGGATCGAGGGTGCAGGGAGATTGGATGACAATGGGTGTTGGGTAGACAATATTGAAGGGAAATCGTTACTCCCTGACGCCTACATTACAATGATGGTTATTATGGCTCATGGTCCGACACATGTTTGTGCCCGAAAATTGACAAAAATGCTACACAGTGTATGGGCCAATGACAAGATTTTCAAAACTGCGGAGCGTTTTGTCCAGAACTGCATGGTTTGCTTGCAGCACAATGTAGGAAAAGGTACCTCGACTCCTAGAGGAAGTTTCGCTCCACCTTCTGTCCCGTTTGAGGTTATTCACTTTGATTTTATTGAAATAGAACGGTGTAACAATCTTAAATATGTATTGGTTGTTATTTGTGCCTTGAGATAGTGGGTTGAGGCCTTGCCGGTTAGAGATGCAGCGGCCATAACCACGGCAAAAATTCTGTTGAAAGAGTTTTTTCCTAGATTTGGGCTGCCGAGAGTCATCTGGTCAGATAATGGGCCACACTTTATTGCCACTGTAATCCTACAAATTTGCAAAGGATTACAGATTGACAAGCGGTTCCATTCAGCTAGACATGCCCAAAGTGCCGGATTAGTGGAGAGGCACAACAGCATTATTGTTCTGACTTGAGTGTCGTGTAGACCGTTGAAACCTCCGTCCTCAAGTGACGCACAGGGGAACTAAAAGAAACCCGCTGTGCGACCTTTGGGGCCACAGGTGGTAGATGTTACTTCCCGGATCCACGGAACCTCTGGAACACCAATGCTGCTGTCAAAAAGAACGAGGTTAAGTACAAGGCAATTACAGTAAATAATCACAATAACCAAAGAATCTGAATAACCTTACCTATCCAGTGTTTGGAAAACCCAGGAAACCTAGGAGGGAGGTTCGAGACTCAGATGAGGCGGTCCCTAGAACATGAGGACCGCAGACAAGTGTGGATGCAGGATAAACCACCTGTAGACTGAAGGTGTGACTTGAATCCCAAAAAGGGAAATGGCGTAGAAGTTCAACAAGGTACCAAGAGATGATCCGAAGGCAAGTCAGGTTCGTGTCCGAAATTCAGCAACAGGTAAACAGTTCCAAGCAAAGGTACAAAGGGGTAATCCGAAGAAGTCCAAGAGAGAGTTCCAAGATCAAGGTAAACCAGAAAAGCAAACCAAAACGTAACGCCAAACAGGGTCTGAAGACAGCTGAGAAGCAATGAGTGTTCCGTGGCTCAAGCCTTATATACTGTGCGTTTCGGGGTCATGTGACGTCCACCAAGGTCACGTGAGGAACGCCACTCTGGATCACGTGAGCAAGTGACCGATCGGCGTCGAGATGTAACGCCGCACCTTCTGCTGTATGTTCTCCATGGCAACTGCCAGTGCAGAAAGGGTTGCAATCGAGCCCGTAAATCATACCTGGTACGGAGCTTTCGGTCCTTTGGGTAAACCGAATCACATGAGCCTTGAACCCTGGAGGGAGGTGTTGGGGAAATGTGAGCAGTATTCTGGTGTGCAGTGGATCGGTGTGCAGAGGATCGCCTAACAATTATAAAGAACAAACTCGCTAAGACGTGTGCTGGCACAAAGCTAAAGTGGCCGGACGCCTTACCGATCGTGTTACTGTCGATGAGAACAACCCCTCAAACTAAGACTGGGCTCTCTCTCTTTGAGGTGGTAATGGGGAGACCTGCTAATATTTGGGGTATGCCAAAAAGTCGCTCATTACGGGATACAGAAAATGTGCTTCTTTCAGATTACTGTAACCAGTTGACTAAAAATCTGTTTTCAATTTATCACCAGGTGCGAGAGGCATTACCTGTGCACTACGAGGATCCTGGTCACAGTCTACGACCGGGGGACTGGATCCTCACAAAGGTTTTTGAGAGGTCGTCTTGCCTTGCACATCGGTGGAGGGGTCCCTACCAAGTCCTGCTACTCACCCAGACTGCCGTGCGGGTAGCGGGTCGTAAACACTGGATCCATGCGACGCACACCAAACGGATCCCACAGCCCGTGCCATACGATACAGAAGACACAGAATCCCTTCCCACTGCTGTACCTAGCGTTCCTGAAACAGCAACAACCAACAAGGGAGAATCGGAGTCCGCTTCAGAATCCGCAAGGCCGGACAAAACGGCCATTTTGTCTCTGCACTCCCCAACAGTGGAACTTCCGGATCAATCCTTTTCTGATCCCATTTCCATCCATTCGCCACTTCCAGGAGGAATACTTTCATACTTTGATGTAATACTTTAGATACTTTGATGTAATCTTTCTCCAGGAATCTCGGGTGAGACTGGCCTTTGATATCGATGGGTTCTCTTCCTACCACCAGCTGGCAACTAGTGTAGGAGTAGGCCGGCCGATCGGGGGATTATGTATTCTCTGTAGAAATTCGATCTACGATGAGTCAGTGATGTTATATGATGAATTTCCAGGTATGTTGATGGTAAGAGCCAGGTTGAAGAGCAAAACTGGCACACAGGGATGGCTGTTGGTAAACATCTACTTGAACCCTGCACAATGTCATCTTATGTGTTTGTTCAGAACTTAGGCAATCTTTTGATTCTTGCAACTGCCCATTTACCCATGGATGATATCATCATTATGAGTGATTTAAATTCATATTGCCTTGATATATGCCCCTCTTTAGGGGTAAGGGACAGCCGAAAGACACGTGATGGTAAGGTCTGGTGTCAGTTCATGGAAGAGTGGGACCTGCAGGCTCCGACTTAGAGGAAGGGACCTCTCCATTCAAATATTGATTATGTCTTTGTTTCTAGGGGTCCGTTTGAGCGATGTAAGAACTTTAATGTCACACAGGGGGGTTTGAGTGATCATGATCTCTTGGAGGCATTGTTTGGGGTGGTTCTGGAGCATGAGTTTCGCAGTCAGTCTAAGAATTCACTTCTTAATTCGGCAGGAAACAGATTGGTAAGATTTAATAAAGGGGGTCAGGTCCTGAATAAGAATCTGGAAAGCTATGTTGAAAAGTTATCTGATCAGGATCTGTCCCGGCAGTGTGTACCACAACCTTTCGTAGAGCTCGGGTCCCTTAACTCCCCCCCCGAATACTAAAACTCAGAAGCTTAGGCCCCCGCATGTACATTATTTAGCTTTGCAAATTCTGGAAAGAAGAGGGAGAGGAGAAGAGTGCTGAGACTCATAAAAAGAGAGTGTGAGTTCTCTGATCTTCACCGTATAGAACAGATTAGAAGGATAAACAACTTATATACGAGTTGGTTGAGATCCCATAGGGCCCTGAGATTGCAGTAGGATTGGGAGGAAATGTTGAAGACTGTCTGTCTTAAGAACTCACAAAACATTTGGGCTCTGTTAAATCCAACGGCCAATCAACTGCAGGATGCAATAATGCAAGAACAAACTTGGGTTGATCACTTTGATAAAGTGTATCTTGGCTATGCCTGTCCTGAACCAAGGAGTCCCGCTGTTTCACCTTGGGTTCTCACTTCCTCTATTCAGGAAATTGCAAATCTAATAATGAAATCCTCGGCTTCCAATGGCCTTACCAATGCCATATTAAAGGCCAATCCATTGGTCTGGGCTAGATTGCTGAAGGGCCTTTTTGATCAAGACCAAAAGTTTCGCAGAGTCCTGGAAAATGTCCATCATTGTGCCCATTTTTAAACGTTGCGACTGTTCAGTGGCCTCCAATTACCGTCCCATATCGCTTTTTGATGCGAACTGTAAAATATTTGCGGGACACTCATGAAGGAACCTTGAAGCCTGGGCCAAAGAGAACACGATACTCTCTAAATTTCAGACGGGTTTCAGAAAGGGTTTATCCACCTCACTAAATGGCCTAGTCCTGAGCTGTGTCACGGCGGGAGGCTTTGAGAAGGATGGGAAACCATTTTGGAGCTTGGGTTGATTTAACCTAGGCATTTGATATAATCAATAGAGGCAGGCTTTGGGAAAAGCTGAAAAGCTGGAGCATGCCGGACAGCTGGCTGGCAATTTTAATTGAATTACACCAGAACTCTACACTCTGTGTTAGATTGTCAAAATCAGAGGATTTATCTAAGAAGGGCTGTTTAGTTGCGCCTTTTCTTTTTAACCTTTTCCTGGCTGACCTCTTTGATTGGCTTCAAGGTCTACTTTTGGCGAGGCCCAAAATAGGAACAACAAAGATAGTAGGGCTGGCCTATGCAGATAACATCGTCATCTTCGATTATACGCAAATAGGCCTGCAGAATAAACCAACTAATAATAAACCCTCTCAAATCTAGCGTTGTGATTTTCAAACAACCTCAGAAAAAGGTAAAGCCCTTTATCTGACAACTGGATAATGAAGTTGTGCCGATAGCGAATGAAATTACTTACCTGTGTTCTGGAGTTTTTGCGTATCTACCTAAAAAGTCTGTCCTCCATGATCTGGACATCAAGATCTTGAATTTGGGATCACAGATGATTAAAATGTATAAGAAATGTTGTAAGTTTTCCATCTTACCCCTTGTTCAATATTATGTAGGTAAAGTAGTTCCCACTTTACTATTTGGGATGGAATGTAATGCCCAGAGTTTTGTCATCGATTGGCTGAAATTGGAATCTAAGCTCTGGACGAGAACGCTCAATCTACCCAATTCAGTTCCCATGGTTTCCGTGCGATATGAACTGGGCCTGATATCCCTTTTGGCATGGATGAAATGGAGATGGACTTCAGTGTTTAGATTGATTCTCGTCCCCCCATCTCTGTCCCTCTATGAGGATATGTCAGTCCAATTAGATAATGCCTGCCCCCCGAAACATCCGGAACAGATCCATCTATCCAGGGAAAAGGCATCCACAAAGACCCAGGAATTCCTGAAACCCCGTCTAGGGGCTATATGGGTTCAGTCCTGGCGCCATAGGCGCCAGGCTCATATTGCCATCTTTAAACTGTGTAGGTCATCCTGCAAAGAACTCACGTACAGGCCATCATGAGGCCATGAAGGGACTGCTTTCCTTTAGGAACTATTTTACTACTTGGGTGTGGTACTGGAACTCTTTACCTGTGAACTACTTTTTTGATGCTATTTAAACCATGCCTGAAGAGAAGCACACGCTTCGCGTTATTCTGCATCTCAGCAGCGTAACGCTCACCGTGTCTGCAGTCCAGTATTCAGTCTACAGCTACACCCGTTTGTGTCCGGAGCCGATCCTAGAGAAAAGGAAAGAAGAAGAGAAGGTTAGAACAGGAAGATTCCCATTTGGTCATCATCTTCACCTGGAGCAGCGCACCTGTGAGAAAGGGAAAAAACATTTAAAACAACCGCGTCGTATTGCCAACTGCAGCGCCGCGCCATACTCACCTATCATTAGAGCATCTTCACGAACCAGCGCGGTGCCCGTTGAATCGCCGCTCGCAACACCAGAATCTGAAAAAAAAGAACAAACAAAAGGTGAGCGGGGTTTTCGCCAAAGGCATTCACTTACTTACCGCAAGATATTTGCTTGGCATATTACCGCTCGAGGCAGCGCTGGTCACCATTCTACGCTCGACATTTTCGCAAAGGCACTGCACGTGCAACGAAGATAGAGAACTATTGATTAATCGCACTTGGAACAATATTACTTGCTAAACAGTGCTTGGTGCAAACTGACTCTTACCAAGGCGCTACCTTCATCCATCGAGGCAAACTCGCTCCTTGGACCCCGCTGCATGGGGAAAGGTATGAAAGGAGCATGAGTGAATTAACAGACATTTGAACTCTAAAAGAACTTTAAATTTGGTTTAGACATAACTTTCCTTGGAGTCATTATTTGTCTGGAACGCTGCCAAATACCTTCGGATCAGTGAAGTAACTGAAGTTCTACGCGCCCCTGCACTCCAAACGCAGGATGGAGAGTTCATTCTTCCTAACTATAAGGTGAGACTTTACGAAGGGGAATACTAGACGTTTTTTCGGGAAGATAGTGTTAGTGTTAACCCCTCTACCACGGGTGGCTAATTCCCTTTACTGCTTCTAGGAAAATCCTCTTGCGGGCCAGGCAGACGAAACTGAGTGGGCAAGTGCAGTCGATCATCACTTTGCTACGAGTCACACTGGTGGAGACCGCAGCAGTCCAGCTTCGTTCGGCGCCCCTGTGGAATCCAGGTGAGCGTGACAGGGGGATAATAGGTTCTTGCTTTCCCTAAGGGAGAGATCAATAGAGATTCTTACTTCAATGGACTCTGATACTGATACTCTGTTGCAGAATCCGTTAAAAACCAAAGAGAGTATAAAAAAAGGGAACTGGATCAGAACGATTGACCAAATGAGATCACTAAAACTCTCCTCGTCCCTTTCCATGTGCGATAAACCTAGATCCTTTTTGGCCATGTATCTGAGGAGGTCCCCAAACCCTAGAGTGCGAACTGATTTCCTCATATTTAGGCTGAATATATTGCCAACACTAGAAATCCTACATGTGAGGGATGGGGAAGCTTATCCATCTGACATCTGCCAGGGATGTGAGCTGAGACTTAAGCATTCGACTTAACAAACATGTTTTGAATGAATGCCCAGGTACTTGGACTCTTAGTGTCTATCGATTGGGTCGATTTGTTCAGAATATTAATTCCTTGGATTCCCCCATCTTCTGGGACAGACTAGTCTCTGGTAATGAGGTCTTTCTAACGACAGAAGTGGTAAACCTGTTGAGGTCTTTGAAACGCATGGATAAAACTGGTTATTAAATAAAAGCAATTTTAAGGACGGATGGAAGAGGTGTGGTAAAATGTCAAAGATTCTTTTGCTTTTTTCTTCTTTTTATTTTCTTTTACTTGAACGATGATTTTGTATATCATTGTTTTATATGATTTGATGCAGCTCTTAGAATTTTCATAACTCACGTTTGTTTCAAATGTGTTCAAAGTATTCTGTTTTGGTGTTTTCATGTAAAAACTCAGAATTGTTTTTGGCTAATGCACGTTAAATAAAAAATAAAAAATACATTTAAAAAGAGGCAATCTATGGAAAATAGCCCTAACTGCCCATTTGAACCTTACAGTGGGCAAGTTAGCTGAGCTTTTGATGGTAGATTTTGGGATCTAGACAAGTACCTGTGCAGCTGACAGCAATCCTTGACAAAGAATAAGTACCTGTGCAATTTCTGATGACAATCACTGGCCATGAGACAAGTGTCTGTTAACTTTTTGGCAATTCTTGGCAATGTGGCAAATTATTGTGCATTTGAAGAAATAACTCCACATTGTGGCAAGAGCCTGAGTATTTCACAACACACGTTGGCAAAGAGGAAAGTTTAGACCATTTCATGGTAGTCCCTTGCAGTGGAGCGTGTAGCTGGTCACCCTTGGCATTGGCGTGAGTACCCAAGCAGTTGACCGCATTCCTTAACAACGGGATAAGAATCTGTGAATTTGATGGAAACACTTGGCGGCACGACAAGTCCCTCAGCAGCGGATGACAATACTTGGCAGTGGTGAAGGTACCCAGACAGTGTATGGTAATTCACGGCAATGGGGTACGTTTGGTGGCATTAGGTGTCAAATGCTGCCAATGGGCCAAGTACATGGGTATTTGATGGCAATCTTTGGAAAATTAGCAACTAGCAGTACAGCGCTTTTTATGGCAGTCCAAAACAAGGGGTAGAGGTGTTGGGTAAGTTTATGGAAATCCTCATTGATACGTGGTGTTCCTGAGTATTTAATGGCTATTCTTAGTAATGGGACAATTGCCAGGGCAGGTGATGGAAATACTTGGTTATTTCGGTGAGTGCCTGGCCATTTGAGGGCAACCCTTGGCAGAGAGTGTGCACCTCAGCCTTTGAAATTATATGATATGATAGTTTATTTATATAGCGCCTATACACATGTGGTTCAAAGCGCTTCATTTGAAGGAAACACATGGTAATTGTGTGATTGCCTGCCCATTTGAGGCATGCAGCTGCACCAGCTGCTACCTCTGGAAGTGAGGTTAGAAACTGCCCATTTAAGGACACCTAGGAAAAATGAGGTGGTTCTTGGAAATTTGATGACAGCGGGAGCTTTAAGGTGTGACAATCCCTGACATGGGATGAGAGCATGTACTATTTAAATGGAATAACATGCATCGCAATACCTAGAATTTGATGACAGTACCTAGCAAGTGATGTAATCACTTGGCAATTCGATGGGGAACATGTGGCATATTATTAGACTACCAGGAATACCCACCTAGCATGTTGTAAGTACCTGGACATATGACGACAATGCCACATTGGACAAAAAAAGAGTTCTATACAAAAGCCCACACTATTTGGTGCCCATATTTCTGTACTATACCAACTTTCCTGAATTTCTCACAACGTTTCGAAAGCATCCTACAGTTTAAATTATAATTGGTGTTGATTTGCATGATGAATAGGGGATGTTGCACTCAGCACAATTTTCAGCTGCTTTTTAACTATGCGACTGCTCCATGAGGTGCAATTGAAGGTACTTCAAGGCCACTCCTAGTTAAATCCGCCGGTTTTTGATAGCTTCAGTAAGTCATCAAATGTGTTATCAGTTGCAAAATACAAGTGTGTTTGATTATCTCCTCAACATTCCTCGCCTAAGAAGGCTCATTTGGATGATTTTGGCATGCTGAGCTAGGCATCCAGACCGCACACATTTTAGTGGTGTACACCTTGAAAACTGCTTTACATTTGTCTCTGGTAATGAGATAAACATGTGAATGACAGAACATATGTGTAACCCTAGAGCTGACATACACCACTGCCTCTGTGTACTCAGAACCTGTACTTTCTTGAATCTGGTCTTGAGTACCCAAGCATTTGTTGACATACCGAGCACATTCGCTGTAGTTCGGCTTGTTGATATTTTCTTGGCCATAGAGGATGCAGGCGCATACACGCGCACGTGCATTGGTGCAGTTTGGCAGTGGTGAGGCCTGCAGCATCCTCCACCCTTGAGAACGCAGCAGGCTTTGCCCAGCTCAGGCTTCTCTTCCTGGAGCTCCAGCAAATGGGAGCAGGAACATGTGCAGGAAAGGGGAACTAGTAGTCAAGGGCTTTAAGTGCTGTGGTGGTGCTGTTGACAGGGTGGACCGCCTACTGTTTAGTTCCGCTCTCTTTTTCCGATTCCTGACTCACTGCCATATGGCAGACGATCAATGCATCGATTACAAGCCGCAGGGCCTTCAGCTAACAGGTTGGCAGGAAAAGTGCTTTGTTCTACCAGGTTGGTCAGTGGTTGGTATTGTAGGTGCAGGGAGCCAAGGAAGAGAAGAGTTGTGGTTTAGACAGATAACTTATTATATTTGATTTATTATACATGAACTAGTAGCCCATCAACTACCTCTTTAAGATCCCAAAAGATCTCTTAAATATTACCACCACCTTAGAGAACCCCAATTATTAAATCAGTAAAGGTCAGCACACACCGGCCAACCTACCCTAATATTTGCCCTTTGTGTCCTAAACAGAGCTATTTTCTGATTTTGCTAGCAATATAACAGAATGCCATGGATGATGGACGCGCAGAATATGGCCATACGCACACAGCTGCACCGCATCGCTACCTTTCGTCGGAAATTAATTCAAGTTCCCCGAAGATTTACTGCACATGCAACGTTATCTCTGCTCACTGAATTCCCAATAGCAAGCTCATTTCTTAATCTCCACCTCAGCATCTCTCATTGTAGAAAGGTTTATGGGACATTGGAGAAGAACAATGATGCATTGAGGCTTGGCACATGCACGCCCAGGAAGTGAGGAGACCACGAGCGTTCTCTGACCCCTGAGGAAGGCTAAACCCTAAGAGTAGCGTGGTAAGTGGTGGGTTCAGAGTTGTTCCCAACCTATAAGAAAGTGGGTCAAATGGGAAGGAACTGAACAGAACAGCCACCTCAGTGAAGTAAGGAAGCATAAACATAAGGGAACATGGTGAAACTGATGAAGCAGAGAAAAACAGGGCACAGGGCAATAACAGATACATGGATACTTGGAAATTGTCGCACTGAACCAGTTAAAGACCACCAACTATGTATCGAAATTTAACAAAGTAGAACGGAAATCAGCAACAACAAAGATAAAGAAATCTACTCTCAATTGAAAGATCTCACAATCGGACATAATCCCTGGAAAGGAGACCTAGGAAAGCCAACGAGGGACCGATGCCTGGCGCAAAGCAGTGGCTCCATCTGTCAGATATCCCCGGCTTCCATCAAAAGGTTTCCAGCACGAAGGCGAATGAATTAGGGAAATACCTTTTGCCATCACATTTGTTGGGAACAATAAAGGATCAGCTAAGACAGTGGACAGCACTGCATGGTGGAAGCATCAATACTAAAGAATGCAGGAGTACCCCATGCAACCTGAGCATTTATCTCACCCTTGATGGGAGGAAACACATCTCAGGTCTCTTCTCTCCTGTAAATATCTACGGGAGTTCGAGTAGGTCTTTTTTAGGTGAAAAGAGCAAACTGGGATGAGAAACCCAGGGTGCAGGCACATCTTATTGGGCCAGGAGAGGCACCTCACGGCCAGGAAAGGGAGCAGAGGATGGGTAGTAATGTTGTTTATACCTGAAGAGTAATTACCACCTGTGGGACCTCGTTACAAGTACAGTGGTGTGGGTAAAAATGTTGGTAAAGCAGTGGAAATTCCATTACCACCGCATTACATCTGCATTACAGCACCGCCATACTGCAAGTTTGGTGGTAAGGTGGATTCTCAACCTTACAAATACAAATCAGCAAAATCAGTGGAATTACCACCAGCAGTAATTTCTCTGAAATCCCCATGTTCCTATGGACTCTGAGAATGGGGATTAATACCACCCTACCACTACTTATAATCCAATTGGCAGTCACGGTAATAGAGGTTGGTGTTTATTGTGAAGATTTACCACCAAAATGACCACCTGGACTGGCAAGGAAGTCTCCCCGGAGTACGCATGGGGCACAGAGGAGGGAGTGGAGGATGGGGCAAGTTAATGGGCCACCCGAGAGTAGTGCATGTGGCAAATGGCCCAGGTAGAGGCACATCGAATTGTGATGCTGTGCCAGCTCCTCATGAGTAGCTGTCACATCATCAGGAATTGTGCCTGTCTGCCTCGCCAGACCAGCCAGCAGGGTGCACACCAAGTTTGGGCTGGCCTCCTCGGGCACAAGGGCGGCTCAGTCTAGGTGGAGGCATCCACAACGGTGGCCATTGCTGCAGCAGATGGACCAGGGATAGGAGGTTGTGCAGCTCCCTCCACAGCACACTCCACATCCTTGTGTCCCTAGCCCAGGGTTGCAGCCTGAACACCCTCCTGGATGCCCTCACCAGACCCTGTGTGCTGGCCTTCACTTGCCTCTTCCTCCACAACCTCCATCTCCTTGGATGACTCCCAAGAGTCTTCCCCCCTCGATGGCCCCTCTGTCCCCACACCCTGGCCCACAGCCACTGAGGAGTCCCCCACCACAACTACCTCCTGGGAGGTACTACCAGAAGCTCTGCCTGATGGTACCTGTGCTCCTCCAGTTAACTCTCCCTCAGATGAGGTGGTGTAATGGTGGCTGGCCCTGGTGTGCGCTTGGGTCTGGTGGTCTGGCCCCTTCCATTCTGCTCTACAGCAAGGCCTCTGCCCTCTTCACGAGCTGCAGCAACTGTGGAAAATGGGACAAAAGACATTGGGCCTCATTACACGGATGGCGGTAAGGATTTACGGGTACCGGTAAAGTACCGGTACCGGTAAATCCTTACCGCCTTACTACGAGGTCCCTTTGCGGGTTGGGGGATTTAACGCCTGCTTTTTGCAGGCGTTAAAATCCAACCCGCTAAGGGACCTCGGAGCTAATTACGGCACCGCAAAATTGCGGTGCCGTAATTAGCGCCTTCCCCATTCCCATAGAGCCCTATGGGGCAGAAATGGGAATGGGGAAGGGCAATGGTGGAAGGGGGATTTACCACCCCTCCAACCTTGGAATGGGGCGGTAAATCCCCTTTCCGCCAAGGCGGTGCCGGTATTTTACCGGCATGAGCCATGGCGCTAATAGCGCCATGGCTCACCGCCTACCATGTAATGAGGCCCATTGACATCAGTTATCATTGTCAATGCATGTGCGGCATACACAACATTAATATCACCAATCATACAGCATGTTGCAACCAGAAACTGACACACAACGCACAGACACACAGACACACCCATGCAAACTGCATGTCAACTGCCGCACAAGTGTTGTGTGAATGATGAATCACAGTTATGACACATGCACATGTCAACACAGTACATTGTCGTGTGGCCACAAACAAATTACCAAATACATGCAACATCACCATACTAATGACCAACCAACACAAGTATGACATGCAACCAGGGGCATGGAAACTGCACCTGGGCACCTGCCCACACAGTCACAGTCACTAACATGCATCTTTGACAGCCTGACCTGCAAGCAAGCAACATGTACCGGCACACATATCTGGAAATCGATTGCTCATGTTGTGTGGCCCAAAATAAACACATTGCATGTACACACGTACACTTGTGTTTCAAATGCTGTAGGATGACACGTCAGATCCCTGTCCCTGAGATGTCAATACAACAACTTTACATTCACAGACATCCATGCACGTGTCATTCTTAGCAGATGTGTCTGCATGGACGTACTTGCAGGTGTGCCACACATGAAGGTGTCCATCAGGCACATCCCTCATATGGCCACAGCATAGCATGCCAGCATCCGTACTGTCCGTGCATTTGGTCTATGATCTCACAAAGCATGTGCCCTAGTCCCACAAATGCCAATCATTGGCATGATGCAGCATGCTGCTGAGTCTCATACCTACACACAAGCTGCATACAGAATGGGGCATCTGCAATCATGCATGCCACACATACACTGTAGAGCATTGCTCCACATGGGTACTCACTGGCAGCTTCAGGATGACTTCTCCATGCACAAATTTGGGTATGAAGGATCGGATAAAACCTCTCAAGGACTAGCAGCTCTATCTGGGAGGACCGGTGGCATCCTGCACGGTACACCTCCATGCTGGGCTCCTTGGCGAGGACTGCCACCACCTTCGAATGGCTATGGGCCTTGAGGTCGTCCCATCTTTACCAGACCATCTTCATCAGATGGTCTGCCACCTCTCTGGATTGATGTCAGCTGTGATGTTGTCCCAGATCTGTTGATGTGCATTGTTACCCAGCTGTGTTGCTCGGTTAAAGAGGGCATCATAGGCTCCCAGGACCCGATCCACCAGGATGCCAACTTTGGTGTTGGTGAAGTTGGCAGCCCTCTGACTCACTTATGTGGGGGGTGCTGCACTCTTCCAAAGAGGTAGATGGTCCAGGCATAGCACCCGCCGATGCAGGTATGGCTTAGCTGGGTCCTGTATAGGTGCTGTGGAGCTGTGATGGTTTTGGTAGAGAGAGGTGAGGTGGAAGTCCCAAACTTAGAAGAGGTGGTCACAGGCCCAACACAGGAGTACAGGCAATAGCAGAACAGCTGGCACTCCAGGACAGTGCTGAAAGCAAGCAGGCACTCACACTCAATCAGGCAGCAGCAGATAAGGAGTGTGTGAGGCAAAGCAGGGCCAGAGGAGGCACAAGCAATGGTTGGTGTGCAGGAGGAACTCTGGTCTGCTCCTCTCATCCATAGCAGCTGAAAACAGAGTAAAGGCCCTTACCTCTTAAGTTACATCCTATGCGGTGGACTAAGAGCGCCTACGCAGTGCACAGTAATGATGGTGTAATTTAAGTCACGCGACATGCATCACTGGTTGTGCGCATGAAGGTACGAGACGGGCGAGTATTGCATACATGGATTTGGGGTTACTACGCAAGCCGTTTCCTTCAGGTAATACGTACTGCATTTCTATTTTAGGGGCTTGGTTTCATTTGCGCATACACACATGTATATTTTTCCATTTTGAGGCCTAAGGAGAGTTTTTTATGCATTTTTTGTGTTTTGGGGTGCCACTGCGTATCGGGTAAGTATATTTTTGCTTTTGGGGTACATTGGAGCCTTGCTGTACCCCTCACCCTTTTCCACCTTTCGAAAGCTTTCCGGGTTCACGTATGCAATTTTTTGTTTTTGGGGTGCCTCTGCGACTTGTGTATATATATATTTTTCTTTTGGGGTACATTGGAGCCTTGCTGGACCACACATCTACGTCGCACATCACGTAGACTGTTCCCTTCCTCCTATTGCCCAGAACAATATCTTGGTGTACCTTTCATTTATCCATTACACCTACACCATAGTGGAATGACCCCAAAAGGCAAAGGGAGTAGAGGGGTCGCAGACGTCATGAGAACACATCTGTTCCAGCACCAGGAGGACGTGGTGAGCCTCAGCCCACAGGTGACCCATGGGTCACAGATGACCCTCCAACCTGTAGACCAGCGCTGCATGGTCCACCAGGTCAAAGGCTGCAGAGGTGTCCAGTAACATCAGCATACTTGTGTTTCCATGGTCCATATGGCAGAGAAGTCTGGATTTTAAATTCAGCAAAGCTCTCTCTGTGCCATGCTTCTCTCTGAAGCCGGATTGTCTCTGGTTAAGCATGTCGACGGTTTTCAGATGGGCCAGTACCTGTGTATAAGCCACCCTGTCCAGAATCTTCAGCATGAACAGTGAGTTAGAGATAGGTCTGTAATTAAGTGGGTCATTGGGTTAGAGATTGGGTTTCTTCAAAAGCGGTGTAACCCAGGATTGCTTTATACAGGCTGGTGCAGAACAATCTCTAAAGGACTCATTCACAAACTTACAGAGTGTAGGAATTAGGGTAGCAGAGCAAGCTTTAATAGATAGCGCAGGACAATTTTCCCCCTTGCAGTAAGACGGCTTAAGCTTCTTGATGATCAGCATAAGGTCAGCTTTGGAGATAGGTTTAAAAGAGAAGAGCTCTTATGGTTTCCAGCTCCTAGGTGTAAGATTGATAGCATTGGGATCAGTTTTGGCTATAGTTTTGTTAGAGAGCATAATAACAGCTTTGATCTTATTAAGTTTGGTATCCATAGCCTCTTTGACCAAATTACACCAGTTGACATATCTGGTGATTTAGTCTGAATTTTTGTTTTTGGTGGATTCGAACTCCTTAAAAACTTTAAAAAGCTCCTTGGGTTGGGATTGAGCTTTGGCTATTTGATCATCCAGATGAGCTCTTTTAGCCATAATAATAGCCTTTTTATATTTCTTCACATGAGTTTGGTATATTTCTTTATCCGAGTCTGATAGGGAATTTTTCTACTTGTAAAGGGCTTTCATTTGATTACTTTTCATAGCTTGCAGATCAGAGCAAAACCAGGAGTTAGTTTCTCTCAGCACTATCTTCTTAAGTCGCAGAGGAGCTAGAGTGTCAACTGCCATTTGCATAGTGTCTTGGTAGATATCTGTGATTTCCACTACAGAGCACTCAGCATTCAATTTGTTGTGCATGTAGCAAGTCCAAAAATCTAAGGATTTTGGGGTCAGCTTTTTAAGGTTTCTACCAAGCAATTTGGTGGTGGTGGGTTTATTATTTATAGCAGTTTTTTCGGACAAGATATCGAAGTAGATCAAAAAGTGGTCAGATATCGGGCAGGGACTAATAGACTGATTTGAAGGTACAATATTCAGTCCTGCTAGCCAATCAAACATATTCCCTTTCACATGGGTGGATGCATGGATAAATTGAGAGAAGCCCAAGTTAGAGAAAGCCTTATCCATGAGTTTAGCTTGACTATCATTGTTGTCACCGAGCTGCTACGGAGGAGGAGGAGGAGGAAGAAGAGGTGCTGGTCCATCAGTCCCCCAGTGGATGCTGTGGTGTATTGCACAATGAAAATCCACAGGTGTTACAGGCCATTATCAGTCATACTCTGGCCTCTTCAGACTCTTCAGACTGCTGATTTGGATGCTGTTCAGTGGTGGGCCCCACGTCTATGGTGGTTACCGATGCAAGGCCACCCTTCCATGAGTTGGTGTCAGGTTCTGGGGCTGATGTCCAGTGGAGGGTTCCAGACCTGCAGTCATTGACAGAGGCACCGCTGCAACAGGCCCGGTTCCTTGCATCATGCCGCAGTGGGCCCTGCACACATGGTGGATGTGTGCAGGCAGGAGAGACAGTGTGGGATCAGCAAATGTTGCGTACCACCATCTGGCTTGGCAATGTGTTGGATCAAATTTCAGAGGGCATGGATCGACTGGCCGAGAACATGACGACATCAACGGACCGGGATGTGCAAAGGCTGCAGATCATGCAGTCTTCAAGCCGCTCCCACAGACTGGGTGTGGAGGCCAACATTAAGGGCCAACAGGCTGATCTGAGGTGTTTGCAGAAGACATTCCATGCAGATTCTAGGGCACATAAGCAGGCCCTGAGCATGAAATGTCAGCTTCTCATAGATGCAATCGCTGTGATATGGAGAGCTTGAGGACCGGACAGCATAATGAACTCTCAACCGCAAGAACACCGTTCCACGTGGAGATGGATGCCTTGAGGCAGACACCGTGCCAGCAACTTGGAGTGTCACGAGTGAGCCACATACAGACTCTCAGGCTAATTCATAGAATCCAGCGCACAAGTAGCGCACGCGGCTGGCGCACAGCGTGCGCCTGCGATAGTCTGCGCCAGGCACGTGCGCCAAAACAGATTTCCGCGCACAGCGTATTCATGGATTTCAAGCTCCCAAAACAGCCGTGGCGCAGAGAATCGCAGCGAGCCTGCAGCAGCGCCAGTAACGCCCCCAAGAACGCCCTCGCGCACGGAAAAGCCATCAAAAGCGCTAAATCATCGCTAAGGGCTGCGCTAACCCCGGACCACTTCACAGGGCAGGCAAACAAGGAAAGCAAAGCGGGCAATCTCCAAATCAGGAGTACGCGGGAAGTACTACACGCGACTAGGCAGGGAACGTGAATCACAGGGGTACGCGGGAATCATCACACGCGAACAGGCAGGGTGCGTGTATTACAGGGGTAGCGGGAAGTTCAACACGCGATGGGCCAGGGAACGTGTATTACAGGGGGACGCGTGAAGTAGAACACGCGATAGGCCAGGGAACGTGCATCACAGGGGTACGCGGGAATTATCACACGCGAACAGGCAGGGTGCGTGTATTACAGGGGTAGCGGGAAGTTCAACACGCGATGGGCCAGGGAACGTGTATTACAGGGGGACGCGTGAAGTAGAACACGCGATAGGCCAGGGAACGTGCATCACAGGGGTACGCGGGAATTATCACACGCGAACAGCCAGGGTGCGTGTATTACAGGGGTAGCGGGAAGTTCAACACGCGATTGGCCAGGGAACGTGTATTACAGGGGGACGCGTGAAGTAGAACACGCGATAGGCCAGGGAACGTGCATCACAGGGGTACGCGGGAATTATCACACGCGAACAGCCAGGGTGCGTGTATTACAGGGGTAGCGGGAAGTTCAACACGCGATGGGCCAGGGAACGTGTATTACAGGAGGACGCGTGAAGTAGAACACGCGATAGGCCAGGGAACGTGAATCACAGGGGTACGCGGGAATCATCACACGCGAACAGGCAGGGTGCGTGTATTACAGGGGTAGCGGGAAGTTCAACACGCGATGGGCCAGGGAACGTGTATTACAGGGGGACGCGTGAAGTAGAACACGCGATAGGCCAGGGAACGTGCATCACAGGGGTACGCGGGAATCATCACACGCGAACAGGCAGGGTGCGTGTATTACAGGGGTAGCGGGAAGTTCAACACGCGATGGGCCAGGGAACGTACATCACAGGGTTCCGCGGGAATCATCACACGCGAACAGGCAGGGTGCGTGTATTACAGGGGTAGCGGGAAGTTCAACACGCGATTGGCCAGGGTACGTGTATCACAGGGGTGCGTGGGAATCATCACATGCGAATAGGCTGGGTGGGCCCCCACAGGTGTACCCTGTACACCCTCCCCGGCCCCTGCAGGCAGCCCACAAAACAGTGGACTACCCTGCACACCCGATCATGTCCCCCTGCACCCCCATCCACCAGGGGCACCCTCCACCAGGCCCCCACCCATGTCTCCCACCCCCCCCACCCCCCAGCAGTGCAGGGGCACCTGCCATCAGGCCCCCATCCATGTCTCCCACCACCCCCAACCCCCATCCACCAGGGGCACCCTCCACCAGGCCCCCACCACCCCCACCCACCAGCACTGTGGGGCACGTGGCCAGCAGGCAGTCAGGCAGCAGCCGATGGCAGGTGGGAGCGTGCTCAGGGTTCTTGGGGACTTAAATTTGGCCTCCTGGCCAGGAGCGTGGTCTTTCGTGTTAGAACGCGTGGACAGCCTGATAGGGAGTGAATGTGCACCTGAAAACCCCCCACTCATCGCGCGAAAACCCGTCACCAGCATATGTGCGTCAATAGTTACCTGCACGTGCAGTGTCAAAGCGTGTGATTGGTGAAAAGTGAGGGACACGCAGGAGTGTCGAAGCGCGTGATTGGTGAAAAAGGATCCACATGCAGGATTGACAAAGCGTGTGATTGGTGAAAAGTGAGCTACACGCTGGAGTGTCGAAGCGCGTGATTGGTGAAAAAGGATCCACATGCAGGAGTGACAAAGCGTGTGATTGGTGAAAAGATACCTACACGCAGGAGTGCCAAAGCGTGTGATTGGTGAAAATGGGCCAAGCACGTACACGCCGTAAGTGACGATGTACGTGTGGGCCTGTATAAAAGGTAGTGTTGAACACCATTTCCTTGTACGTGCTTTTCGTGGAGAGCGAGTGGGTGAATTCGGTACTTCTTGTCGTTTCACACGCGATTTACTTCACGGCGTTTCCAGTTCGTACTCCCTGTTACCTCTGACAGCTCTTTTCTCTTTTTCCTCTTGTACTGGTTTTCCTGGGCCTGTTCCCTCAAACAGTGTCCCCTTCTACAGTTGACCTGTCTCCTCAGACAGCGTACACCTCTTCTTTTGGCGGGGGTGTTGCCAACCAAAAGTGCTATTTTTTCACGCTCTTTTACCTGGCAGACGGTGAGTCACGCACGTATCTAACATCTGTGCTTGCCCCGTGTGTAGCCTACCCCTTCAGAGGTCAATCTAGGCCGCGTGTGACACGCATACGTTCATTGTGTTACTGGATGCCACAGCGTAGTGCAGGGTTTTCCATCAGCACAC
Organism: Ambystoma mexicanum; assembly: GCF_040938575.1. Classification (NCBI taxonomy): domain Eukaryota; kingdom Metazoa; phylum Chordata; class Amphibia; order Caudata; family Ambystomatidae; genus Ambystoma; species Ambystoma mexicanum. The sequence continues at coordinate 1,314,323,555 of NC_090934.1, forward strand.
GTGGTCTAGGAGGGGTATTGTGCACTTTCCTTTACTTTTCTGGGGTGCCTGTGCGTTGCGTGACCCGTCATCTTTCCCCAGGGGTGTCATATAGCCTTGCCACTGCACTAGGGTACGAATACCATCTGGTACCCAACCCCTTTGACACCCAATTGCCCAGGACAATTGTGCACACCCACTCCCATACGCACAATACCATCAGTGCCATGGTTGGGAGGCGTGCAAGCCGTAAGGGTGGCAAAGGTGGCCGAGCCACACGTGGTGGCCGTGGAGGATCCAACAGGGGACGTGGTTGTGACTTGCAGGGCGCCCCTGTTCCCCCCAGTCTGGAGGAACAGTCAGGGACACCCATGCCCCCCCCCCGTTGAGAGTCATGTGGCTGATACCAACCTTGATCAGCCCATGTCGGACCAGGCCATTGTGGCACCAGACCTGTCCGAGGGTGATTCCATCGCTGACATCCAGGTCAGCAGGTCCACTGTACGTGCACCGGTGCACATTGGTGTCATCAGGGCACGCGCATCTATGCCAGATAGGTCATCTGCTGGCCCCCGTAGCCAGGGTGTGGCTCAATCCACCCCACCTCTCATACACCCTGCCAAGACTGTGTCGGTCCTAGTTCATGCACCTCAGATCAGGCCTGACCCCATCCCACTACCCCCAATGCCTGCACCTACTCCCATGCTGAGTGGGCAATCACACACACCCAGTACAGAGTCCACCACGGCTCCTGCCCCTAGTGTCCACAGCGGCGTAGGACACTCTGGATCCCCACCCCCTTCCAAGCGCAAGAGGAAGAGTGCACGTCCGGCACAGGCTGATGCCCCAGACACGGCTGCACAGTCCGGCCCATCAAGGAAGCCAAGCTTCACAGACGCCGAACTTAATGCACTTGTTCAGTATGTGTCAGATCATGATAGGGAAATGGTCATCGTTGCAGGGTCCAAGACCACACATGCCAGACGCCAGGCACACTGGCAGACCATTGCTGACAGAATAAGTGCCCTTGGAGTAGTGAGGCGCACAGCTAGTGATTGCCAGAAGCGCTGGAATGACCTTAAGCGCAGGGCAAAGGATAAGCTGGCCTCAAGTCATGCCGCAACCTTGGTGACTGGAGGTGGGTCCCCAGCACAGGATATAGAACTCACACCACACGAGTCTGTAGCTGGATCCTACGTCACCGAGGGACAACTCCAAGGTGTGGGAGACCTCCCTGATTACGAGGCATCATCCGGTGAGTGCACATGCATGTGTGTATCATCCCTGTGCATGTTGTGTGTGTGAAGCATTCATGTTGGGTGCCTGTCAAGGGGGTGTGTGGCAGAGTTGATAGTGGCACCCATGTGCCTCATCCAGTATGTTCAGTGCAACACCATCTGGCCACAGCACTATCCCTACTGGCAACAGTGCACATATGGGCCAACACCATGGAAGTTGCCCTTGATTAGTAATTTTGTCACTACATTGTTGCTCATACTCCCCTGTCTATTCATCTGATGTCTTACATACCATTCCTCTCCTTTCCCCCAGCCATTCAAGTATCATCTTCACATGCCTGACATGCAATGATACCACATGCTAATGCGTCCTCTGTATATAAATGCCTACCAACATGCAGTCATAATGTGGATGTAGCCTTGAGATCCACCTCCTTCCTGGGTCCTTTGGTACCGTCTGGTTTCGAGCCCCATTCCCTCACACTCCATGCTGCTCTTCATGGTCTATCTTCCATGACTTCTACAGTTCAGACCATCGTGCCCTACGCACGACACCTGCTTGCCAAAAGTCAAATGAGGGCAGCCTGCCCTCCAATGCGACCCACCCTATTGCTGACCAGTGCATCTGAGCCTACTCTAAGCTAACTCTCACTGACATCTGCTCATACATGCCTTTGCCTGTCCCATAGACCCTTCACATGGTCCCTGTCCTCTCTCCTTGCTCCTCTTCCACCATCATAGGTGGGACCCGTTGGGGTGTACTCCTGGCCTCCTTCCAATCCTCAGATACCACTAATGATGTGCATGGTAATGGGAGCGTCTCAGTCCAAGGCCCTTAGGCCAACCTCAATCTCCTTGAGAAATGCTACCCACATCTCATCAACTTCCTTACCTCTCCTGCTGTCCCCCCTCCTCTCTCCTCATCAATCCTGCACTGCCTCCCTGCACCCTCCCATGAACCTTCTCCGCCTCCCACTCCAACTCCTACACATGCGGCACCTCTGATCTCTAGCACTCCCCGTAAGTCCTACAAGGCTGTCAACCTCCTCCACAATTACACTCCTTTCACTGCGGCTGCATCAGGCATTCCTCCGATAACTGTCACTTACATGAGGTTATGCACCTTGACATCCTTGGTCTCATGGAAACATGTCAGACGGCCAGCTCTGTCTGCATCCTTGACCCTCTCCTTGGCCCGCCACCACTGTGCAGGGGGTGTGTGCCCTTGGCTTCCCTGAGGGTATTCCTGCCACTGTCACACCTACTTAGACCTACTCCACTCTGGAATGGCTTGTGTGAGGTTACTGTCCACCACACCTTGACATTCCAAACAGTGCGTACTGTGTCTGGGAAAACTGGTCAAATGTACTACTACCTTTCTGAGTGTCCTCACCTCTCCTCCTCACTCATGTCCCCAGACACAGAATTCCTCATCCTTGGTGCGGTACGCATCCACCTGCATGCCTGTTGACGCCCCCACGTGACCTTTCTGTGACCTCAGCAACTCCCTCTCACCCTCTAGACTCCCGTCTGTCCCTACTCATTCTGCAGGGCACACTCTTGATGCTCTGATCTCATCTGACTTTCCCCTCTCCGTCCATCTCTGCACTCCTCTCTCCTGGAGTGATCACATTCTCCTCTCCTCCCAGCTCACCCTCAACACCCCACAGGCAAAGCCACCCTCACCACTGTCACACACCTTCTTTGTATTCCGACCCATGAAGTGTGTGTCAGTCGAGGCTCATGCTGCCAAAATGCCCCCCCCATCCAGCTCCCCCTTAGGCTCACTCCCATCCTGACAGGGCCCACTCCATGCTCCACTCCATGTCAGGTACACTGGATGTCTTAGCCACGGTCATGACCACCTGTCTGAAGCCCCATGCCAATGCAGAGTCCTGGCATGACTCGGATCTTGGGAACCCAAACCACAGGTGCCGGGTGGCAGAGAGGGAATGTCCTGCATCATGGCCATCCTCTGGCAAACTGGCCTGCCACATGCTCCAAAGGCAATAGCGCCTCACCCTTCTCACCAAGATGAGATCCCCAATCCAAGGGCACATATCTGCGGCATGTGACAACTCTGCAGGACACATAGAAATCTGAAAGGACCTTGCCGAGCCAGAGGCAGTGTGTACCTCCCCTGTCCCCTCCGAGCCCACAGCACAGCATGATTGTCTCTGTACCCCTATAGGCCACCCCCCCAGCACTTGTCTGCGCCTAACACCATCTGCCCTTGACGTCAAGTCCTACTTACCTTGTACAGCACTTCCAGCCGCCACTCCCCCTTGCACTTCATTGTGCCACCCACCCCTGCACTTGCGTGACATGAATGACACCAGCACCAGTAGTATTGTTGACTGGCATCCCCTTCTGCCCCACCACCCCTCAGTGCTCCGCTGCACCTACAAACATTACTTGACCGGTGCTTCACGAATGCAAAATTATTCCGTTACAGGTGTTGGGGAGGTGGAATCACAATGTTTACTGCATCATGTTGATCTAGACAAGGCACTGTGCATCGTTGCCAATTTGGACTAGCAGATCCATGTACAACATGTATACTTATTGATGTGACGATGCAATGTCAGGACCAGAGTGGTTGAAATCCAAAAAAGTAGCCCTCCTCTCCCTCCTCACTTGGTGGCTATGTCACATGCCATGTGTGTGATGGCATGTGCCTTTGACATGGCAATCACCGCCCAATGTGTGATGGCAGTGCTAGGCATCAAGGTGAGCAGGCGTTGCTGTCCAATCAGTACATAGTATGCCCTGAGCCTCCCCTACAGACCCAGTGATGGTGAATGCATAGGAGGACTCCCAGTCATGTAGGACATGTGTCGTAGGACTACTGCCTATGTTGTTCATCAGCCCTTGTTGCATGCCATGGTGCTAATGCCTGTTTCCATTTTTCTCTTTCATGTCTTTGCAGGGGACGAAGCACTTGTTGATGCTGGGGATGTGGTGGTGGAGCCGTCCCAGGAGGGCAACCCGGGCCGACCTACCACAAGTGAGGGACGTGGTGTGTTTGTGGGTGAAAACCCCCAAGTGCTGCAGGCCGTGCTGTCGAGGGGTGTCTCTGGGGGTTCCTCCCCCGAGCAGTATTCAGGTGTAGACTCGGAGGATGACACCTATGTGCAGTCGCAGGTGAGTGTTCTTGGGAGAGAATCTCCTCTGTCCGACCCACCTGCAGCCAGGCCATTGGCCTCAATGGGGATGTCAGTGTCGGCAGATCAGCCTCGGGTGGTTACGGATGCAGGGCCACACCACCCAATCTCTGATCCTGTTCCTGGGGCTGCAGATCAGAGAGGGAATGCAGTCCTGCAGCCTGAGGCCTTGCCGGCACAGCAAGGCGCAGTCCGCCTTGCCCCAGGCAGGTGTGGTGCCCGTCAACGTGGTGGCCGTATGCCACCTGGCAATACCGTATGGGAGCAATCCATCTACGGTATGGCCACCCAACAGGCAGCATCATCCGAGATGATTGCACAGGCCATGGATAGGGTGGCCACTTCCATTGTCCCCCCAGAAAGGCTGATGGAGCGACTGGAGCAGGCTACAGAGTCCATCTGCCAGGCACACAGGGAGGATATGTTGGCGTCCAACATGGACAGGCGGGCGGCACTGGCGACTCTGGGGGAATCACTTTCCATGGAGTCCCAGCGCCACAGGGAAGCCCTGAGGGAAGAACTCCGTCACCTCAGGTCGACCCTGTTAGAGCTTGAGGCTTCATCCCATAGAAGGACAGAGGAGCAGCTGGAGCGTCTGACACGGACGCTCTCGGCCGAGATGCAGGCAACTCGTGCGGAGGTCAGGTCATCCCGGGAGTTACTGCATGGGGACCTCCGCATGATTATAACCCAGAACCAGAACTACCAGACCCGCCTGCTTGCAGCCATGGAGGAGCAAACTCGTGCTTTGCGTGGGCTGCCTCCCATTGTCACACCATCATCTGAGGCAGCTCCCCCACCTCCAGAGTCAGCTGCAGGGTCTGGGCAGAGCCATAGCGACTCATCTCCCACAACAGAGTAGCCGTGTGGGCCACGAGCCTATGGGGTGTTTTCCTTTCCCATGATCCACACAGGTGGATTGTGGCGTGCATCCTGTCCTCGGACCTCATAGGTGGCCCCCCCCCCACCGCCGGCCCTTTCATGGCCATTTTTTCTCTTTTTCATTTTTATTTTGCAAGAGTGTTGCCTTGTGTGGGTACCTGGGCATACACTGTATTGTGGCTGGGCACATGCAGGCTTGTCCTGAGTTTGGTTTCGATGCTTGGGTAGCAGACATCCACACCCCTCCTGCTTCCCTTTCCATGGGCTTGCAAAGGGTGTGCCCAAGTGACAGCAAAATACACGGTGACATTGGACTCCCATGAACTGTTGGCCAGTCCATAGTCAATACTGTGTAGACATTCATAGTGTTCATTGTTGTTGCACCTAACTATGCATGATGGTATGATATGTGCCTCTACTTACATATGTTGCTCATGTTTTGCAGGTATTTCACACAGATCTTCACAAGGGCATACTCTCTGGAGTCACACTACATGTCGGTAGATGTGCACTGACACTTTTGCATGGCGCCATCACTGTACACCTGGACGGTCAGGACATACCAGCAGATTCAGGTAATGAGACTACCATTGATTACAAGCAATGTGTCTTGTTTGGGTGGGCTTCAGGGTGGGTTGGTGTGTAATTTGATAGAAATTACTCTTACACAGGTGTGTAGTAGTGGGCCCAGGGCGGTTAGCTGCTCAAGTGCGGCTATGTTCCATTTTGGGCACTGCTATTTGTGACACTGGTGTCATGTTGTGATGGCCAGTTTGTTTGCTGTCACATACCATGACATGGTGTCCTCAGTGGCGGGACTGTGAAGGGAGTGGGTGACATGGCAATGTTGTCATGTAGTGAATCGCCTGTGGCAATGCATTTTAGATTGATGGAGTTGTGTCTTTGCATTGTGATGCATAGCTGGTGTATGTGTAGCTAGGGGTGCACACATATTGACACTTCCATGTTAACAATCTCAGGCTGATGTGTATCTGACAGTTCATTGTCAAGTAATTTGCAGACATTGTCAGGTAGAGTCATCATTGATTGTCAGATGGCATGTGCCAGAGCAGTGTGCACTAGCCAGCACTGTGATTCCTAGGTGAAGAAGTTGGCCACCAGTTGCGTACGGGCTGCCTCCCCCCGTGCCCTTTCCCCTCCCATGCGCAGCGGGCGTGCATGTGGTTGTGGATGTGGGGGCACCACCATGTCCACGGGCAGGCCCCGGCGTGTTGCAACGTTGTGCAGGACACATGCTGCCACTATGATCCTGCACACTATTCGGGGAGCATATAACAGCTGCCCGCCAGAACGGTCAAGGGAGCGAAAGCGTGACTTCAGCACTCCGAATGTGCGCTCCACTATGCCCCGTGTAGCAATGTGGGCTGTGTTGTACCTTACCTGGGGTGGCGTGGTGGGGTTCCGGATTGGGGTCATCATGTGGGGGCTGATAGGGTAGGCACTGTCCCCTGCGGAGGTGGTGATGGGTATCATTAGTGGTGTTGTGTCATGACCCAGTATCTGACATGCATGCATGTGGAGTGGCATTCATGCTCACCAAGCAGCCATGTATCTCCATGCTGGCCAGCCTCTAGGTCCCGGCATAGGGTAGACATTCTGTAGATGAAGCTGTCGTGGGTGGACCCTGGATAGTTGGCATATACTGATGTGATGATTCCCTTGCCATTGCATACAACTTGGACGTTGATGGAATGCCAGTGCTTGCGGTTTCTATAGATGTGCTCTGTTGCCCTGGGAGGACGTAGAGCCACATGTGTGCAGTCAATAGCACCAAGCACTTTGGGGATTTGAGCCACACCATAGAATTCCTGGGTGCACGTCCGCCTTTCTGCATGAGTCCTGGGGAGATATATGTGCCTGCGGACTGAGGGCCGTGCAGTGATGATGTTCAAGACCTGGTGTAGGCAGCGTGACTGCGTGGCCTGTGACACACCACCCACTATGGCACTTGTCCGCTGAAAGGATCCAGTGGCCAAGAAGTGCAGTACATTCAGGACCTTCTGCAGGGGGCTGAGTGCTTGGGAGCACAGGGTGGGTGATGTGAGGTCATCCTCCCACTCACTGACCAGGTCCAGTATGATGTGTGCTGGAAACCTGTACCTCCCATACACCTGGTCATCAGGCATCCCGAATAGGCTGGTTCTGGGTGTGAATATTCTGGCCCTGACTCTCCTCCTCATCCTCCTTTGGTAGCCCACTGCCACTGCTGCTAGGAACGGTATGTTCATCCTGGCATCTGGCTTGTTTATTGAAAAGTGCGCAAATTAATGCCTTGCGCGTGTAGTAGGCAGCGTGTGAGCCTCGCACCCCTGGAATCGAGTTCCCACTCCAATCGCGTGTATATATTCCCACGCTGCAGGCATACAGGTGCGCTGACGTACTTGCCTGTGTAAGGGGCCGCGCGGCCCTGAAATACACGTACATAGGCCAATGGCGTGTACGCGCACTTTTGGCCAATTACACGCGATGAAATACACGTACATAGGCCAATGGCGTGTACGCGCACTTTTGGCCAATTACACGCGATTACACTCAGACGTGCAGGATTTCCACGTGTGCTCCGTCTTCACGTGCTGAGTGGGGAACGCCCGTGCGGATCACGTCAGACGCGCTCACGCGATGAGGGACTCTGGTCCAATAGAATCGCGTATGCGTGCTGACGCACTTACGCGCTAAGGGCCTTTCCTCGGATTTCACGCTGACGTGCAGGAATTTCACGTGCCAAATCACTCCGTATCAAGCTGGCCACCCGAAAACACACGGAACACCACGCTCCTGCCCCGAAGGCCGAGTTACTGCCCCCCAAGTGCCCTGAGCAGCCTCCCACGTGCTATCTGCTGCTGCCTGCCTGCCTGCCTGCCTGCTGCCACCGTGCCCTGCCATTTGGTGCCTGCACATCAGCCATCTGCAGGGGTCCAGTTGCTGTGTCCACCCCTGCTGGAACTGAAGACTCCCAACTGGGATTACATCGCTCCACAGCCCAGCCCCAGGACCCAGTTGCCCACCCACACCTGCCTCTGGGGTTGCCATGTCGGGCACTTCTACATCTGGCACCAGTGGCAACCCCAGGCCAGAGGGGCAGAGGGGCACCAGCTTCACTGCCACCGAAGTTGGTGTCCTGGTGGAGCATGTCCTGGGGCAGTATGATGCCCTCTTTGGATCGTCCCGCGCCAGCAAGGAAGGACGGGAGAGGATCTGGGCCGACTGTGTGGTTGCCATCAACGCGGAGGGGGTGGCAACCCGCAACGTCTTGAAGATCAAGAAGCGCTGGGAGGACTTGAGGTCCAGGACCCTTGTGAAGGCCCGGCGCCTCGTGGAGGGGGGCCGGGGCCACATGAGTACCATCCAGAAGAGGGTCCTGGAACGCGTACGCCCAGCGCTCCACGCCCAGATCCTTGAGAGGGAGACCCGTCTGGAGTTGAGCGGTAAGTGTCCAAGCATCACTGTGTGAGACAGGGCATGTTGCGGTGAGCTGGTTCTATGATACTTGCCTGTATGTGTGCCATGTGCCATATATGCATGTATGTGTGCTGGGACATCATGGTACTGCCTGTGCGACCAGTGATGTGTGACCCACATGGTTGTTGCATGTGTAGAAATGCGGCATGGGGAGCACTATGCAGATTTGGGACATGAGAGCATGGCAGTCTCTGTACCTGGACATGGATGGGGGTGAGGATGGGTGCTGATGCCAGGTACATATATGGTAGCCATGTCTGTGTGCCTGACCTGCATGTCTGTGACTTGTGCATGCCATGGATGCATGACTCATGTGTGTGACAATGCACAGATTCAGTGACGCACCCACCTTACCCTTGTTTTGCCTGTGTTTGGTGTGATTGTGGCCAGATGGATGTGACTGAGGTGTAGTGTGTGCATGTGATATGCATGAGCCATGATGCATGTGAGTTACATTTCATTGAATGTTTCAATAGTCATTTGGACATGCATGGAAATGTGCATGGCATGCACCATGCCTGTTACTGTGTGTGTTTCGCCTGCACTGACCCATGTGTTGTGGAGGGACATGATGGAAGTGTACTTTGACAGGGGTGCTCATCTGCTATTGCTTCCTGTCTAGGGGACCATTGTACAGTAGCCTGATGCTTGTGTTCTTTGTCTCCCTCTACACAGCGGCTAGTGAAGAAGAGGGCGGAGACGGCGCTGTGGAGCAAGGCGGCGGGGATGCCCCCACGGCTGCAGCGGAAGGGGTGGGTGAGCCCCCACAGGGGCCTGCTACGGCGGGAGACGGTGAGGAGCCATCCAGGTTGGTGGTTTGCACAGAGGAGGAGGAGGCCGACACTGGTGCACACATGGGGCCTGGTGGGAGCATCCCTGCTGGTGCAAGTGGTGCAGTCCAGGGCCAGGGGCTGGAGGCAGCACAGGTCACCGTGGAGGGGCCTGTGCATGTCGCTGTCCCTGACCCTGTGAGTGCACCACCATGCACCAGCAGGGATGCCCCGTCCCAGGCCCGTCCGCAGGTAGAGGGGATGTCCATGTCAACTGACTCCCCTCCACCTGCGGCCGTGGGAACCCCTGGCCGCGTGGAGCAGGTCCTGATTGGGGTCGCGATGCGCACGGCTGTGATTCGTGATGCCGTGCGTGCTTCCCGGGAGGAGCACGCACGTCATCACGAAGTGCACCGTGCCGACGTGGCCCAATTGGGATCGGCCATGTTCGGGGGGTTCCTGCATGTGTTGGCCAATCTGACGGCCCTCTCCTCCTCTGTGCAGGCTATCCACCAGTCGTTCTCCTTGCCGTCTTCCGGCCCAGATGCCACCATGGCCCCTGTGGACCTGCCCCAACCAATGCAGCCAGCTCGGTGGGGATCCCATCCCTGCCGCAGTTGGGAGTCGGAGGTCCAGCAGGGGTGGACGACACAGCAAGTGGACCCCAGCAGATGGAAGATGTGCCGGCATCATCGGGCAGGGCACGTGCACGACGGCGTCGGTGGTTACCATCAGCCTGGATGCCGTCGTGCTGGCAGAGGCAGTGGCGTCGCAGGCAGCAGCGGGCTCGACGTGGGAGGCATCATGGCTCAGGGCCATCAAGATCGGAGGGGCAGGCATCGGCCGGAGGGCAGGGCAACCCTGGCATGGCGGTGTGTTCCGTGTGGGAGGAGTTTGGCCAGCGGATAGATGCGGAGCGGCAGCGGGCGGAAGAGGAGCGGCTCGCCATGGCCAGGGCGGAGATCTCCATGCATCAGGCATTGAGGCGGGCTGCGTGCCTCGAGGAGGCTCGCAGGGAATTTGGAGAGCACATGGGGTTGTCCCTGCGAGACCTCGGGGCCAGGACTGAGTCCCGCCTCCAGGACATAGACATGGAGTTCGAGGATGCCCTGGCCAACATCACCAAGTGAGCCGCAGGACTAGCCCGCTGCATCTGTATATAGTTTTTTAGTTAGTTAGTGCTAGGTTTCCTTTATTTTAAATTTTTTTTTGGACCGCTTGGACAATGGCCACTTCTTTGTACATATTTTTTTAGATAGTTAGTATTAGGTTTAATTAGTGCTGTTGGGCTCATGGACCCTTGAAAAATCCTGTAAATATAGTTATATTTTTTTGTGAGATAATTTATTTTTACTTTCATATTGGTCACACCATGACGTAATGGTTTATGTTTCATTTCATTCTACTTGTGTTTACTTTGGACAAAATCGATTCTTTTTTCTATCCTTTGTTTTTTGGTTTCTCATTTTTGTTCCCGGACATGGACCTTTTATTTGCTTTCCCAGATAGTTGTCAGAGTTAACTTTATTTTTATTTTTTAATACATTTTTATTTTATCTTACACTTGTGTCATTTTTTCTTTGATTTCTTACATGCCATGATATGGGTTTTGACATTGACTTGCACCCATTGTGTATGTGTGTGTGGCGGACATGTGTTCTTTTGCTTAGTTGCCTTTGGGGTTGTGTCATGTGATTGCATTCACTATGTGGGTGCATGCAATCCTTGCCTGGGTGTTTGTGCTGGGTATGCTGGTCATTACTGCCATTATTGTGTATCGTCAGGACCAGGGGCCAGGGGGACATGGGTGGGGGCCTGGTGGAGGGTGCCCCAGGTGGATGGGGGGTTGGGGTGGTGGGAGACATGGCTTGCCCATGGGTGGGGTCCTGCTGGCAGGTTGCCCACAGTGCTGGGGGTGGGGGTGGTGGGAGACATGGGTTGCCCATGGGTGGGGTCCTGCTGGCAGGTTGCCCACAGTGCTGGGGGTGGGGGTGGTGGGAGACATGGGTTGCCCATGGGTGGGGTCCTGCTGGCAGGTTGCCCACAGTGCTGGGGGTGGGGGTGGTGGGAGACATGGGTTGCCCATGGGTGGGGGCCTGCTGGCAGGTTGCCCACAGTGCTGGGGGTGGGGGTGGTGGGAGACATGGGTTGCCCATGGGTGGGGGCCTGCTGGCAGGTTGCCCACAGTGCTGGGGGTGGGGGTGGTGGGAGACATGGGTTGCCCATGGGTGGGGGCCTGCTGGCAGGTTGCCCACAGTGCTGGGGGTGGGGGTGGTGGGAGACATGGGTTGCCCATGGGTGGGGGCCTGCTGGCAGGTTGCCCACAGTGCTGGGGGTGGGGGTGGTGGGAGACATGGGTTGCCCATGGGTGGGGGCCTGCTGGCAGGTTGCCCACAGTGCTGGGGGTGGGGGTGGTGGGAGACATGAGCAGGTGTGCAGGGTAGTTCCCTGTGGTGTGTGCTGCCTGCAGGGGCCGTGGAGGGTGTACAGGTAATGCCTGGGAGCACACAGCCAAATCGCGTGTGCAACTTCCCGCGCACCCCTCGATTCCACGTTCCCTGCCATATCGCGTGTGGGACTTCCCGCGCGCCCCTGAAATCCACGTACCCGGCCATATCGCGTGTGCAACTTCCCGCGCGCCCCTGAAATCCACGTACCCGGCCATTTCGCGTGTGCAACTTCCCGCGCACCCCTCGAATCCACGTTCCCTGCCATATCGCGTGTGCAACTTCCCGCGCACCCCTCGATTCCACGTTCCCTGCCATATCGCGTGTGGGACTTCCCGCGCGCCCCTGAAATCCACGTACCCGGCCATTTCGCGTGTGCAACTTCCCGCGCACCCCTCGATTCCACGTTCCCTGCCATATCGCGTGTGCAACTTCCCGCGCACCCCTCGATTCCACGTTCCCTGCCATATCGCGTGTGGGACTTCCCGCGCGCCCCTGAAATCCACGTACCCGGCCATATCGCGTGTGCAACTTCCCGCGCGCCCCTGAAATCCACGTACCCGGCCATTTCGCGTGTGCAACTTCCCGCGCACCCCTCGAATCCACGTTCCCTGCCATATCGCGTGTGCAACTTCCCGCGCACCCCTCGATTCCACGTTCCCTGCCATATCGCGTGTGGGACTTCCCGCGCGCCCCTGAAATCCACGTACCCGGCCATATCGCGTGTGCAACTTCCCGCGCGCCCCTGAAATCCACGTACCCGGCCATTTCGCGTGTGCAACTTCCCGCGCACCCCTCGAATCCACGTTCCCTGCCATATCGCGTGTGCAACTTCCCGCGCACCCCTCGATTCCACGTTCCCTGCCATATCGCGTGTGGGACTTCCCGCGCGCCCCTGAAATCCACGTACCCGGCCATTTCGCGTGTGCAACTTCCCGCGCACCCCTCGATTCCACGTTCCCTGCCATATCGCGTGTGCAACTTCCCGCGCACCCCTCGATTCCACGTTCCCTGCCATATCGCGTGTGGGACTTCCCGCGCGCCCCTGAAATCCACGTACCCGGCCATTTCGCGTGTGCAACTTCCCGCGCGCCCCTCGATTCCACGTTCCCTGCCATATCGCGTGTGGGACTTCCCGCGCGCCCCTGAAATCCACGTACCCGGCCATTTCGCGTGTGCAACTTCCCGCGCACCCCTCGATTCCACGTTCCCTGCCATATCGCGTGTGGGACTTCCCGCGCGCCCCTGAAATCCACGTACCCGGCCATTTCGCGTGTGCAACTTCCCGCGCACCCCTCGATTCCACGTTCCCTGCCATATCGCGTGTGCAACTTCCCGCGCACCCCTCGATTCCACGTTCCCTGCCATATCGCGTGTGGGACTTCCCGCGCGCCCCTGAAATCCACGTACCCGGCCATTTCGCGTGTGCAACTTCCCGCGCACCCCTCGATTCCACGTTCCCTGCCATATCGCGTGTGCAACTTCCCGCGCACCCCTCGATTCCACGTTCCCTGCCATATCGCGTGTGCAACTTCCCGCGCACCCCTCGATTCCACGTTCCCTGCCATATCGCGTGTGGGACTTCCCGCGCACCCCTCGATTCCACGTTCCCTGCCATATCGCGTGTGGGACTTCCCGCGCGGCCCTGAAATCCACGTACCCGGCCATTTCGCGTGTGCAACTTCCCGCGCACCCCTCGATTCCACGTTCCCTGCCATATCGCGTGTGGGACTTCCCGCGCGCCCCTGAAATCCACGTACCCGGCCATTTCGCGTGTGCAACTTCCCGCGCACCCCTCGATTCCACGTTCCCTGCGCCCCTGAAATCCACGTACCCGGCCATTTCGCGTGTGCAACTTCCCGCGCACCCCTCGATTCCACGTTCCCTGCCATATCGCGTGTGGGACTTATCGCGCACCCCGGTATGCACGCACACGTTTATTTTTTCTCTCTGCGCGTGTCTGTGTTTGTGGGTACCCCTTTGTACGTCATTTGTCCAGGAGGGCAACAGTATTGTACATTGGTTATGTCTGTATATAGGTGCTATTTGTTGGCGCGCCTTTTAGCGCACATTTCTTGCAGGCGCAGACACGCTACCGCCTGCTTTCTTGTGGCGGTCGTGTTTGTGCCTGTTTGTGCCTGTGCGCTGCTTTGAGCGTGCGCTTTTTTGCCCTATTCTATTCCATGAATACGTGTTGTATGCGAGCGTGTGGGCGTTCCGCGCACTTGCCTCCTGAACTTTCCCCGTGCCGCCCACATTCTTCCCCATTCCGAGTGTTGTGCCCCATTTTATTCCCCATTCCGAGTGTCCCGCCCTGTGTTCCGCCTACTTTAGAGCTGTGCGCTGCGCTCGGAGTGATGGCGCAGTGGCCGTGGCGCACGACGTTGGTTGACCTGTGCGCCGGCCTGCGCCGCGCGCTTTTTCGGCGCACGTCCTCTGCTTTTCTTGCGCACGGACTTCCATGAATCGACGTGCGCTGGTTTCCCTGCGCTTTGCGCTGATTTTCGGCGCAGCGCACGTATTGGCCCCTCTGCGCCGGGATTTTCGGCGCACATTTATTCCATGAATCGGCCTGTAAGTGTCCATTCGCGATGGAGCGCATCATGGCCTCACCACCTAAGGTTGCTGGTGCATGCATCCGTGTCAGGGCTGGCCCTGTCCAATGAAGACAAGGCATTGTCACTGCATGGATTGGATCTACCGCCACCACCACAACACCTGCTGATCAACCACAGGATGAGGGCTGTAGGGTATTTTGTGTAGATTTAGGGCCTGGGGGTATTTTCTTACCACCAAAAATAATGGTAATTTGACAATGACTACTCCTTGCATTTAGATTGGGTTTGGCTTTATAGTGGTATACATTTTGTTGGTGGTATTTTGGTGAGCATAATTTCTTTGTTTTATTTGTGGCCCCAACATACAAAACCCCCTTCTTTTGTTTAGACTGTTTGTGTGATCTCTAGAAGCCTCGGACCCTCATTATTCAGAAAACCCACATTTTCATATAGAGTGCCACCTATGGCTGTTATCACTGATTTATCTACACCAGTGAACTATGTTTCTATAAAGTATTCACAATAACATGTGGTATTATCAGTAATGTATTTACATTAGTGAGATTATGTTTCCATAGGCCTATTTTTGCTGATTCATGTACGCTCAGCAAAAACTATTGTTATTATATTCCACTCAGAAATCACACACACATACACTGAGTGCAATCACGCATACAGCTATTTATATTTGCTAAGTCTTACTTTTAGACAACTTATTCTTTTTGTTGTTTTATCTATATGGGAAAAATGATAAATGCACTACCTCAAAATCGTCCCCATATCACAAGTGCTATTCCAGATGCACTAAGAAAAGAGAAAGACAAAAACACACTACACGTCTGCCTTCATGTATTTTTGTGTTTTATAAACAGTTGCATTTCAGAACACCATCTGACCCTTGTTTTTGTACAGAAATAAACAGAAAAATGTACAGCAGCGGAACGAGATTCACTTTGCATCATCTGTAACAAAGAGAAAAAGGAAAACATGCAGCAAAAGAACAATATTCATTTCGCAACATTATAAAGTGTCAATTAAACACAGGGGATTCCTTTTTTTTCTACTCTGCCTGCCTGATATATATTAGGTCATTCGTACAGCAGTCACAATAATCTCCAATCACTTTGATAATTACCAGTTATCTGTAGTTCTCCCACATGCAATCTCCCTTGGCTCGTGGCCTCTGATGAATGGGCCCGGGGTTTTCTTTTTAAAATCACACAGCGAGAACATGCAGTTCAATCTGCAATCTGCAGTTCTCAAGCCGGTGCCAAGTGACCAGGAACCCCCAGTCTCTGAAGGTCAACAGTGCAGCTGGAATGACTCCTCCCAGCAGCCCAGCAAAGGCGACCTCACAGCAGCTCCGCAAAAGTGAACTAACTATAATTCTGTCAGAGCTCGTCCAGCAAAGCTCTGTTGCTTACGCAGCCTGTCTTCAGATATACTTCCCTCCAATCATATTATAAGAAAGTGTATTAGGTTGCCACCCCTGTTTCACAAACAATGGGATCTTCATACTGTAATAACTGTTTCTGTTTCTGTTTCCTGCTGCCTTTCCGTCCTTCACATTTCAGTGCAGTCCGAGAAAATCAAAGAAAAATGCACGTTTAAAAATGACTCTCAGAGCACATCGCTTCTGCCTCTCTTTCCACATGGAGAGCATATTATAATGTTATTTAGTTAGAATTAGTGTTAGTATTGGTTAATTAAATCAGTCAATTAGATAGCTAATGTGTTCTCCTGTGAATGAGGCATTTCAAATAAGAAAGAAAAAAAAATTCTATTATGCTTTTAAATCTGTAACCTGTCTTCATTTGCATATCCATATGTTACACTGGCAACATCTGGCTGGCTATATGTGTGCCACATTATAGCAATAATGTGATCCCCTGCAGTGGCGCTGCACTCCAAAACACAATAAATTATACTACAGGGCCCAGCACACCCACACCTCTGTTGCCGTGATGTCCATGAGCCCATGGAGGGATTTAGTTTTCAATTTTTTTGATTTTATTTGTGGTCCACTCATATGGATACTGACATGCACCCTCTCACCATCCCCCATCCAGGGTGGACCGTTTTCCCCCCCCATTCCAGGATGGACATTTTAATTTGTTTTAGTTTTTTACCTGACCGGTGTGATCTGATTTTTAATCTTTTTGACCCCTTGTTAGGGATGGATCTATTCTTCCTATTTTTTCATACCCCTTTCCAGGATGGAAGCATGTGTTTTTTTCCCCAATCCAAGATGTACAGTATTCTTTTCCTAGAGTGATGTGTTATTGCGCTATTAATGGAATAATTAGTGCAGTACTGGAGATGCAGCCATGCACAGTGGTGTCAACTGCCATGGTTTCCTTGAGAGCAACAGGATAGCATTTGCAGGTAACAATGGGTTGATGATCTTTTTCCACATATGTTCTGTATGCATGATTTGCTTCAATGGCTGGTGACATGATATGATATGATAGGTTATTTTTAACGTGCTTAATACCCACAAGGTCAGTCAGTGGTGGGGCTCAGGTCTGCAGTGGTTACGGATGCAAGGCCACCCGCCATGCGTTGGTGCCAGGTTCTGGGGCTCATGTCCAGCGGAGGGTTGCAGACTTGCAGCCATCGACAGGGGCACTACAGCAACGGGCCTGGTCCCTTGCATCATGCCACAGTGGGCCCCACTGTAAAGACTGGAGGGAGGTATCTGCACTACTCCCCTCTATATGGCAGGGAAGATGCACAGAGCACCTCAGCCAAGGTTCTCTATATGGTAGCTTGGACGAGCAACCAAGGCTTAAGCTCTCGAGGAGGTGATGCAGGCTCGTTCTTAAGTACAGCGAGTCCCCAAACCCCACAAAGGAATGTCCACACACTATGGTATGTGCTAACACATGTCCTTATATAAAAATAAGGTTCAGAGACATATACACAATTAATAATACACTTTGTACTCTGGCAATTCTAATATGGCAAACATATACAATGTCTATGTGGTACCACACTTAGCTTTAGATTCCTTTAAAATGCATCAAGTGCTGACAGTTATAATGGCATACAAATCATGCAGCAATGTGTAACAGCATAGATCATAAGGAAGGAAGACAGATTAAGTTAAACAATGGCAGAATGCTTTCTTTAGCTACTACAACACAATTCTGAATGGGCATCCTCCCAACCGGGCAATCTGTAATAAAAGTATTAACAAGCACAGCCCATAAATATTTGATCAGTCAGGTTTCCTGGTCAAAAAGGTCAAGAACCCCAATGTACCTGGTTTGGAAGAGTTTCTTCGACGGTTCGTCGATGGATCCCTCGAGGGTTGACTCCCTTTAAAGCAGGAGCCACAGGGCATCGAGATCCTCAATGAAAAGTAGAAAACTGGTGTCGAGATAGCAGCTTTGACCTTTGCGGTGCTCTTCGATGATCGTTCGAGGAAGTTCTGGGAAGATGAGGCATCGGTCCACCTCAATGCAAAGTGTTTGGTGCCGCAAAGAAGGCTTGGTTATGGGTCTAGGCCCAGCAGCGGGCGTCGAGTGTTGGGAGTTGCTTCAGCGGTCCTCTGGCCTGTTGGTGTTGGAGAGAGCAGAGTCGAAGATGACACCAAGGTTTTTGCCCTCACAGGATGGTGAGGGTAGAGGCCCAAGGAGGGCCGTTAGTTTACTATGAATATATATGTGCTTCTACAAATCACGTATCCCCTGCCAGTCTCCTCTACTCACATGATTCCCCCCTCCTCCATATACCCACCGCTATGCATTCCCCAAATGTTAGTATACTTTCCGAAATCTGAATTGTTTGGCATAGGCTAGGATCTGAATGTGCACCCCAACAACAAAACAGATAATGTTGTTTCCATTTGCTATGACTGTGTCGGTGTTTGGTGCATGGTATTTTTCCTCCACACAGTTTGCCTCCACCAGACACACATTCTCAGGGTATTGTTATGGGCATGGAAGATAGGTCCCAAATCATCATTGAATGGCACCAGGGCTGTGGCCTCACTCTGTGTGCTCCACAGGGGCAGGTTTTCAGGTAAAGTATGTTTGCACCAGCTGGTTGCGTGCAACCTCTCCCTGTGCCTTTTGGCAAACCAAGGGCAAGGGTGGTGCCTGTGGCTGAGTGTGAGGTCCCATCTGATTATTAACAGTTATGCCACGCCATATGGCTACGTTGTGCAGTACATATGCTGCGACAATGATTTTGCAGACTACTGGTGGGGAATACAGCAAAACCCCACCAGAGTGGTCAAGGGAGCGCAAACGTGACTTAAGCACCCTGAATGTGCTCTCCACTATGCCCCTAGTGGCTACATGTGCTGCATTATATCTTATCTTATCTGGCGTAGCATGATTCCTGAAGGGCATCATCATGAACGGTGATAGCAGGTAGGCACTGTCCCCTGCAAATGGTTGTCATTGGCACTTATTGTCATGGTCTGTTGCTCAGCATGTCACCTGCATGCATGCATGCATGCATGTGCATGACAGTTCACACTCACCAATGAGCCAGGTGTTGCCACAGCCTGGTAGAATAGTGATTGAAGGTTAATGTAGCTGTCATGCGTGCTGCCAAGGAAATTGGCACTGACTTGCATTATCACTTGATTTGCATCACAGACGACCTGCACGTTGATGGAATGCCAGTGGTTGCGATTGCGGTATATGTGCTCGGTCAGTCGGGGGGGGCCGTAGCGCAACATGTGTGTAGTCGATGTAGTCAATGATTCCAAGCACACGTGGAAAGTGTACAACGCATAGAAGTCATGGCACACTCTTTGCCTTTCCTCCAGTGTTCACGACATATATATGTGCCTACGCAGAAATGCGCATAATGTTATTCAGGCCAAGACCTGGTAGAGACAGCAGGATTTTGTGGCCTGAGATATTCCACCAACTATGGCAGTGGTGCGCTGAAAGGAGCCTGTGGCAATGAAAGGTAGTGCTGTCAGCACCATTTCAACAGGAGTAACAGCCTGGGAGCATATGCCGGGTGATGCTAGGACTTGCTCCCGCTCCCTGATAAGGTCTAGGATGACATGGAGTGGGAACCAGTACATAGCATACACCTGGTCGTCAGGCATCCCAAACAGCATGGTGCGTGTTGTGGAAATTTCGGGCCTAGCCATCCTCCTCCTCCTTTTGCGTCCATGTACGATTGCTCCGACTATTGCAGCGTTCATTGTGGCTGTGCGACATTCTTATGGTGTGCATTGCCTGCTTTATACACATTGGATCCTTTGTGCATTGGACTTTACGCCTGCTATCATGTGGCAGTTGAATTTGGTTGGTTTTGCAGTGGATTGGTCATGCCATTGCTTAGAAGTGTCCCGCCCCTCAACACGCCCACGTTATTCCTCATTCTGCGTGGAGACTGGGGTATATGCATTTTCTGCTCCCTAATGTAATCTCTGCGCAGGCCCCACCCACGCTCTGCATGGAGTCTTGCTCAATGCGCTCAACTGCATGCAGTAACATGCCAGACCAGCGTGGAGTCCACCGCAAGGTTCCGGAAAAAAGGCCTGAAAGTCAATTCCATGAATCGATGAAGGGGGGGTTTGCACACGGAATGAAGCATATAAAGTCCCTATTCACTGCGCATATTATTGCATGAATCAGCCCAGTAATGTTTTGTAATTCAGTACCATTGATGGTAGGACAGAATGCAAACACAGCAGCAATTGTGCTGTATTGTATATTGATTGTATGTTTGTATTTGTCCTCCATTTCTTGAGTTGATCCTATTGCTTGGCTTTCCTGATTAATATTTTTAATTTCTTGTGCTGATTATGTTTACGTTGGATGAACTATGTTTTGTATTTTCCATTTTGTTCCTAACTTTGTATGATTTATCAACATATAGGATTCATCATTGACCGTTTGATAAATAAAAACAATACATTTATAAATACAAATATACACATATTGCAACCCTGAATAAATACATCTAACAATTATTCATGGAATCAAAATAAATTAACCAATAGCCCATTAGCACTCTTGTGATAACAGACAACCCATGCAACTCTCTGCACCTGCTCAAAATCCATGTTGGCGTTTTCTGAGTTTGAGCGAGTAATGTTCCAAAGGCAGGATCGGGAAGGGAAGTATATGGCCCTCTGGACACGATTGAATGAGTCATATGGTGAGTGAGTACTTGAGTGCTCTGAGAGTATATTTTAATTGAATGAATTAATGCAAGTACTTAGGGAGGATGAGTTGGGATTTCCATCTTTGCTGTGTTTGTTTCATTTATTTGTTTGGCTGGGATGTTTGTTTATTGTTCGTTTAGTTTGGTTGTTGGTCTGCTTGATGCTTGTGGTTGTTTTAGTGTTCTTCTTATGTTAGTGTTTAGTATGCAAAGGAAAACTATTGCTGAAGCAAATGTGTGTATAGAAAAGGAATTTGTGTTAATGCATTTATATAGTTGATATGGGTGAGTTACATTTGATTTGAAATGCTGCCTATTTAGTCATGTACAATGAGAAGTATGTTTTGTTCTGAAACGTCATAGATGTAATGGCAATGCTTTTCTAATCTGAAATTATTAAATAAAGATGATTTAAAAAAATACATGTTTGGCATGACATTTTCACATTGATTGAAATGCCACTTACAAAGGCCCTCATGACATGTAAAATGAAATGACACGCATTACAAATGGAAAACAGAGACTAACTTCCCAAGCACACAAGTTACAAAGAAATCACAACAAATAAGCACTTGCATTTAAAACCGACATGAATGCAGAGAAACCACGTGCTGTCACATTCCACATTGCATCATTACTGTAAATCCTGATAGTTCATATCACACCACTGAGCAGTAAAGGCATACGGTGTGGGTATAAGGATGTGGTGCATACAGAGGCGTAGGCTGATGGTGGGTAGGTGTGGATGTTGGTGTGGTCGGGTGCAGTGATGGTCTGGACGATGGAGTATTGGGCGTATGAGGGAACGGTGTTGAACAGAATTGGACACGTTTGGCATTGACTGTGGTGGCAGAGGGTGTGACTGCTGTCAGAGGGGGAGTGTGTTTGATGATAGTCTAAGGTGCGTATGGTAGCATAGGTTAATTTGGGGTATGTGTGTTTGTTTGTTTGTTTATTTATTTATAATGCGCACCAGACCCGACGGTATCAGGGCACAAGGGCAAGTATACTTTAAGCTGACGAAGTTACAAAATACAATACAAAATACAATGTAATGTACAGTTGAATAGTAATGACAGGCATAGAATAAACAGAACCTATGTTATAGGATGTGGGTTGTCAAATGCATGGTCAGAGGAGACAGTACAAGTGAAATGCAGTTACCTAGTAATGACAGTCAGCATAGTAACCAATGCATAAGTTGTGAGATATGGGTTACATAGGCTGCAGGATATAGGTTGCCAGTGACATGGTCAAGGTACTGTGTTGCAGTCCAAAGGTAGTTATGAATAGTACACCTATGGAAGGGAGCACACTACATGTATAACAAGACATTGAAGGTCTCAGGGGTAGAGCTGGAATTGGTGATCGTTTTCTTTAAACCAGCTGATAATGTGTAGTCTAAGGTTTAGTGTGGAGGGTGTGGTGTATGTTGAGGAAGGTAGATGGTGAGCATGTGTGCATGGTGGTGCGGATGGCGATGCAGGCTAAAGATGATGTCAATGTGAGTGGTGGAAGAGGCACATTCTATTGGGCGCTGGCAGAGAGTGTGCGTGGACGATGGCATAGGGTGAGCATGGTGGTGTTGGCTCATCATGGGACTGTGTGGATAGTGGTGCATACCATGGCATACGCTGATGGTGTGCATGTGTGGATGGTAGTCTGTATGGTGGCAGAAGCTGATGTTATGGTTGGTGGCAGCAATGCATATGGCGATGAAAGGTCTTGAGTGGCATGGGGCATATTCCGATTCTGCAATGGATCAGATGGCGCGAAAGTTGTGGGTAGATAGTAGCGCATGGTATGGATGGGGGCCAAAGCTGATGGTGTCAGAGGGTGCAGATGGTGGCCTCTGCAGGGACTAAATGTTCTTTGTTTACCTGGCCTTTCAGATGCCTGTTCGGGTGTTCTGCTTTACAAAGGGACAATTTGTTTCGCTTGGACAGGATGTTCTATTTTTAGAGGGGTTTTCAGATTTCTTTTTGGAGTTACATTCACTTGGTTTTGTTGACACACAATGTTCTTTCTTTAGATGAGTTAGCAAACGCATTTTCCCATGTACGTATTTCCCATGACATACATTAAGAGAGTTCTGATGTTCTATAGTGCCAAGCTGCGGACATGTGTTTCTACAGGCAGAACGCCTGATGTTCAGATGAGTTTTCATTCTTATTTCCATATGCTGGTATTACACAATACACATTACAAATACACATATATTAAAATAGTCCTGATGTTCTACAGTATGAAGGTACTTGCATTTGTTTGTACTGAAAGAGAGAGCCTGATTCGTGGGATGTGTAGTGCTGTGCAAAGTGTCTTTCCACTGGCAACAGGCACCGTGATACACAGAGCAGCGCAAAGTGTATTTTTGCAGTGCAAAGTCACTTTGCACTGCAAAAATACACTTTGCACTGCTCTGTGAATCAGGGAGTTTTTTTGGCACTGCAAAGTCACTTTGCACCGCGCTTAAAATGTCATGAATCAGGCCCAGAATGTCCTATTTTTAGAGGAGATTTCACACGCATTTCCGCACGTTTATATTGCACATTACGCATTACCAATAGACATACATTACGAAAGTTCTGCACATGTAACACAGTCAAAGTACGTGTTTTATTCCACTTCTTACAACCTTTTAACCAGTGCATGGATTCCTACGAAATGGTGCATGCTTGTTTGAATGGGCCACATCCAGTTGCTTGCCAAGGCTGGCGAGGATCCATGCATGTGTTCACATGTTATGGGGAAAGCATGTTTTCATTTTCCTACGTAAAGCTCAATGTAACCCCAAAATGCAATCTAAACCATATTGATGCTAGTGCCGCAGTATTAGCTATCTATCGACAGAACTATCTATCTATATATCTTTATAACTATATTTCTATGGACCTATCTATCTAAATGTGTGGATTTGGCTATTTATCGATGTGTATGTCTGCGTTTCCCCCTCACTCTTTCTATTTCTGTCTCTGTCTCTCTACCTATCTATGTAGCGATCTATCGCCCCAGCTGTCTGTCTGTCTGTCTGTCTTTCAGCCTCTCTGGCTAGCTATATGTAACACATTAGCAATATATTCAGATTTTTTACAAAATTAGGCTATCTGCATTTCTTTGTGCTGAGATAGATAGTGCCATTCTTAAATTATTTACGCATTACTAATTGGTATTGTGATGAGGGCCCCTGCCTGTGGGCATTGGGCAGTCTGATTCATGGCTGTAGGAGCCCCCCTCTGGTGACCCCGGGAGCCACCGGAGCTAAAGGGCACCAAGAGTGAGAACTGATATGGGGTTGCGGGAACCTGAAGCTCCCCATGGCCAGACCCAATCTATCAATGGAGGGAAGAAAGCCTTTCCTTTAAAGAAGCAAGATCAGAACAGATTAAAGTCCTTGCTGAGTTAGGAAATGCCTTCTTTCCTTTAGCCCCGATACCAAACAATGTGTTCTATGTTATGAGTCATACTGGCACTGAAGACAGGTGTCCCACAGAAACAGCATTGCAGACAGATAACCGAGAATTCCTCTGCACTATAAACGAAGGAAAGGAAACAAAAACAGCCATTGTATCACCGCTGCAGGGTCGTCATTTGGGCATTGACAGGGGTTGCAACTGAGATCCCCAAGGTCTCCCTTGCTACCCCCAAAAAATAAAAAATAAACACTTTTTTTTAAAATGGAAGCTCCTGGGTTGTGGCCAGCACCATGTGGCTCTTTCTTTCTGGAGTGACTGGCTTCCTTGTTCAGGCCTCTTAGAAGAACACAGGGGGTTCCATAAGTGTAACACTTTGAGCAGTGACCCTAAATAAGAAAGAATGGGAATAATAAATAGT
Source organism: Ambystoma mexicanum (assembly GCF_040938575.1). Lineage (NCBI taxonomy): Eukaryota > Metazoa > Chordata > Amphibia > Caudata > Ambystomatidae > Ambystoma > Ambystoma mexicanum. The sequence continues at coordinate 1,314,348,045 of NC_090934.1, forward strand.
CTTTCTGGATTTCTATACAATAAATGTTAGACTAATTAAAGTTTTATTTTAGGCACACTTCAGGGGGTGAGTCACTTATTTAGTCTGATTTAGGCCCTCATTACAACCCTGGCGCTAAACCATGGTGCTATTAGCACCATGGTTGGTGCCGGTGTTGTAACGAGTCCGCCATGGTGGAATGGGGAAATACCAGCCCATTCCAAGGTTGGCAGGCGGTATTTCCCCATTTCACCATGGCCCTTCCCCATTCCCATTTTCGCCCCATAGGGCTCAATGGGACTGGGGAAGGCGCTAAGTACGGTACCGCATATTGCGGTACCGTAATTAGCACCGAGGTCCCTTTGCGGCACCCTACTTCAACGGCTGGTAAAACCAGCCGTTAAGGTCGGGTCCCGCAAAGGGACCTCGTAATCAGGCGTTAAGGGTTTAACGGCGCCGACACCTTTTATGGCGCCGTTAAACCCTTAACGCCAGGGTTGTAATGACCCCCTTAGTTTGTTCTTAAACACCTTAAATTCACAATGCAGACAAAAACTAAATCTAGCAAGTTACAGTTATAGCATGTTTTTTTTTCTACCATAGTCTCTGTTACGATCATCACAAGACATTCCATCTTGGTGTCCTCGGTCACTTGACAAAATCCTTGTGCCTAAAAGCTTGTGCACAGTGTAGAAATGTTTGACCATAGCCCATCAAGTGGCCCTTGATTTCATTGTGCCGCACATAATGTGCTGTGTGGAAGTGGAAGGCAAAATGGGGGGGGGGGGGCTGTGTGGTAGACCCCAGTCAGGGCCACAGTTTTTGACCAGCGAGTCAAGAGACCCATTGGGGGGTGTATTGTGTAGGCAGACAGACTGGGTCGCCCTCTGGTAATGATAGGCAGGTTGCATGGAAAAGTGTGAACCCAATGAAGGCACCACAATAATTTTAGAAACCAGGAACATATTTATTACAGGAAGAGGAGTAAACTCATTGCCAGCAGGATAAATTAGGCACACTGGACTAGCTCGGCACACCCACTGACATGGAATCCGGGACCTGGTGTTAGGGAGAATTCTCCAGAATGGCTAATTTCCCTTACCTACTGAGTCCCTCAGCAGCTTTGCTGGATTTCTAGGATTTCTTTTTTTCACCTGGTAAGAGTGTGAGCCTTTTTTCCCACTCTTACTTGGGTTTCGCTATGTGTATTTAACATTTTCTTGTGTTCATGGACTGTGGAGCCTCACCTACTCCATTGGCATCACCGTTTTACTGTGTGTTACACAGCACCTTCAGTGCAGAGACACAGGGTTGTTTTTTAGACTTGCCAACTCAGACTCCATTTTTCCGAGACTGACTACTGTCTCTCAGAAACATGTAAAGTTGCCATTAATTTTATTAGTCTTTTAAATCCACAGACCCAGTACAAACTATCTTACATAGAGTACTGGAAAGGGTTAATACTTATCCCTTTTTGTCTGTTTCTCTTGGAGCATTGTTTTGCTCCCTTTTCATTAAGACTTGGCTGGTGGCAATGGTAACTACCCTATTTTTCCTACCACGGTTATCTTAAATAACCTTGGTATTGTTTTAGGCTATCTTGTAGCCGTGAACTTAAACCCTCTAGACCATATACTTTTTTATACAGTTCCGGCTGGGTTTATTTGCATTTTGTTTTGTAAAAGTCTTTCTCGTGTTTTTCTCTGCGCGCCAAACCAGGTTTGGTTCCTTCGTTCACCATCCTTTTGTGGGCTCCTACACAGAACCCCTCCTTAGGCGCCTGTTTGTCTGAGGGGGACAGGATGTGAGGGAGGGGTTTAGGCCTCCCTGCCCAGGGTCTCCTTGGAGACCCATGTCGCACTCTGATCTGATTGGCTGGGGTGACTGTCCCGGCGGGACAGCCACCCTGCTGTGTGATTGACAGCCAGTCTGTGTGAATGGGGGAAAACTGCATAAAATGCAGGTCTCTGGATCTGGAAAGGCAGAGGAGCGAAACTGGAACGAAAGAACCGACGAGGAGCTGACAGAAGAGGACCCCTACATCGTCTGAACCACCCAGTGAAGCCCTGCTGCAGGTCCGAATCTTCAGACTACAATGACAGAGATGATCTACCAGGAATCTTTGTCCCCTGAGCTGGTGGGACCAACCAGTTTGCCCAAACTGCAAGCCAAGACTCCCTCCTCTGGTCGAATTTGCTGTACAGAGCTAAAGTGAACCGGATAACCAGGAAGGTCGGACCCTGCTTGGGTTTTAAGGAGCGCACCTTTTATTTGTTGCTTTGCTCTGCAGCTGGTTTCTTCCCAGGGCAGTGCAGGACCCTCCAATCTTCCTACTTCATGTCAGTCTGACAGTCGCTTCCGGAACCGTGAGCCTGCAGGACCTGCCAGGAATCACCTCAGCTACAGCTTCTTCTCCATTTAAAGGTACTGTGATAATCCAGTTGTTCGTTTCGTCCAGCCGCGGTGAAGGTGTGTGTAACCTTTCGCCAATCCGAGGGCTTGTCCTTCTCTACTCTTTAAACTAAGTTTTCTGCTGACCAACTTTGTCCGGAACTCTTGGCAAAGACCTAACCGCGAACTACCCTGAACTGTGTTATCTTGAGCAAAAGACTTTTGTCCTATTGACTTTGGCCCTAAGCCTTTTTGATTTGATTCCAACACTGTAGTTCCTCTTCCTAGATTGCCCTGCTTACTTACCTGTTGGTGCTGCTCTATTTTTGCCTAACATTGTCTTTACGTCCCTTTTAAATTGCTGGAATACCATTTTACTCATACTTCATTTTGAGCCTAACTTGTCCAGAATCTATTGGGTGTGGTGTAGTACATTAAGAGTGTGATTTTTTTAACTGCTTTACTTTAGTGAAATGTTTTTATAACTGATGTGTAAATAAATGTATATTCTTTTACTCAGAAACCTTGAGTCAGTGTTTGTTTGAATCATAGTAATTGCTGTCCTTTGTGTAACTATTTATACTGCTCACTTGCTCTTGAGATAAGTCTGGTTGCTCAGCCATCGCTACCACTTTACTGTGTAGTACAAGCTTGTACCAAAGGTGAATTTGTACTGTCACTTGTAGTCTTAATTGTGTGTGGTGTTCCCAAAGGGTACTGCATATAATTCTGCCTAACACCTGGTAGTACCCTTGGATGCAAAGATGTGGAAGGGACACCAAGGGAGAAAGGGAAGGGTTGGAGTAGGAGGCTGGTAGACAGGGTGAGGGCAAAAATGAGAGAGAGGCAAGTGCAGTGAGGCACAGAGAGAGACACACAGGGAGAAAGAGACAGGGTGGGGCACAGGGAGACACAGGGAGAGGGGGACAGGCACAGAGACACAAGGGGAAGCACAGAGACACAGGGAGAGGCAATGGGCAGGCACAGAGACACAGGGAAAGACAAGGGGGAGGCACAGAGATGCAGGGAGAGAAAAATGGGAGACAGAGAGACACAGGGAGTCACAATGGGACAGGCACAGAGACGCAGGGAGAGACAAGGGGGAGGCACAGAGACACAGAGAGAGACAATGGGACAGGCACAGAGACACGAGGAGAGACAGACACAGAGACACACAGTGGGCAGACAAAGGGATACAATGGGGACAAAGAAGCAGAGAGGGAAAGGGAGGCAGAGGAGCAGGCGGGGGGGAAGAGGATGAGAGGCCAGGAGAGAGAAGCAGAGGAAGAAGGGACAGAGGTCAGGAGACCCACTGGTGAAAAAGTAGGGCAGGGTTGGTGAGGAAAGGAACCATGCAAGAAGGAGAAGGCCCAACAGGGGGAAGGTTACCTGCCAGAAGGACTTCTGCAGCCTCTGCCTTCAACCCACATCAGCACACCACACTGCCAGCAGCCAAGGAAAACAAACAAAGACCCAGGCCTCTCTCCACAGCCTTATATAAGGCTGCTGTTCCTGCCCACTGCAGGGATAGCCTCTCATCCAGGAAAGTGTTTGTTTGGGCAAGTGTTGCCTAGGTGAGGGTGCTGGTCATTACCAGGGCCAGCCCCCTCACCCAGAGAGTCTTTGTTTGGCTGTTGCCAGGATACGTAGTGTTGCTCCAGCCCCCTCCAGGGTTAGCCACCTCAACACCCAGGAGTGTTTGTTTCTCCACCCAGGAGTGTTTATTTCGATGTTGCTAGGACATGGTGTGTGATTCCCAGGCCAGGTGAGTTGAGTCCAAAGGTGTGGACGTTAATTGTAGGATACAGTGGAGGGCAGTTGGGGAGGTTATTTGTTGGAATGGGGAATGGAGGAGGTTCCCAGAGCAGGGACTAGTTTAGTGACTCAGGATAATTACCAAGTGAACCTGCCAGAGCCCCTGCCTCACCAACTGACACTGGGTCTCCGGAGAGCAGAGTAAAGATTCAGCCCTATGTGGCAGAACCGGTTTTTCGACAATGGGAGTTGGCAGGCTTACTATCCAGTGTGCCAGAATCAAGTACAATATATAGTGATCAGGCAATGTGGGGACCAAGCACAGTGGATAAAGGACAAAATACACACACAGGGCACTTGACAGAAATATACAGGCAAGCATATGTTGGAAGAGAAAAAAAGTCTGCAGTTTTGCCTGCTTTTCGGGGGAGCTGGAGCGGCAAAGCAAGAGATTAATTATAGGGTGGGGAAGAGTTGAAAGGGGTTCCAGGCTGCAGCTGAGCAACAGATATAACTGGTTCTTTGTTGACGGATTATGACTTGGGTCCACAACCCCCCACCCACACAGTGTAGGGGACACAGAGGAAAATGCATTTGGGAAAAATAAAAGTTACCCAATATTTTAGAAAATTAAGTTGTGCAATACATTGAATACAGTGGAGAAATTAAAAGTCATGTACTACATCGCAAATAAAATGGCACATAGAAATTGCCATTTCCACAGTTGTAATGTGTCTATCTTTCCTGGCATGCTGTTCAGGATTTTTGTTTGCATGTATGTGGTAACGAGTGCCCAGAGTACGGGATGCCGTGTGAGTGTGCTGCTTTCACTGCAATGCTCTTAAAGTCTTTAATACACAATAATGAACCCTCCCAATGGTATGTTTTTTTTACCAACCTCTGAAGTCGGAAAAGTAGATCCACACAGGCTTGACATGTGGCCAACTTCGCATCAGACCTTCAGATGAACTGGCCTAGTATTATATCTCAGTTACTAGTTTATTGGTATCCAACTACAGAGTGAAATTTGCTTTCTGACTTTGAGAACATTCAGGCATATAATTTTTCATTTTATTATAGCAGGTAAGATAGCTCTAGCTGGTAAGATAGCTCAGTGGGTTGAGTGCTAGCTGCTCTGATGGGTGTGTGATCTGCAGGTTGTATGTTCGAATCCTGGCAAGTTCAATTCAGCCTTTCATTTTTCTGAGGTCTATAAATGAGTACCTACAAAGGTTGGGTGATATTGTATGTATCTTTGTTCTATATAAAGCGCTTCAGTGTAAGTGCTATATAATATATAATAACACATCATTATCATTTGGACTTGGATCTCTGCTTGCATTCACAGTAGTTTGGTAATATGGCCCTATGTACACTGATATTAACGATACATATGGTGATTCATTCTTGTATGACATGTATATCTCATTACAGTGATATCGTAACCATATTTATAGTAGTGTACTTAGGATCAATGCTATGGGATGCAAATTCCCGTTTTGTCAAGGGGTGAAAGGTTGTGTCCCATCGCTTTCCATGATGTCACTTTGGGGTGGGGTCAAATGACATCACTTCCTATGATATCATCAGAGGGTCGTGTGATGTCACTTCCCTAACCCTGCCATTTTGGTGAAATGACGTTCCTGCACCTCTGTCACAGTCACAGGAGTTACAAAGTTTCAATTTCCACGCAACGAGAGCACCAAAATATTAGCTTCCCAAACTCACAATGTTTGTTTACTTTAAATGTACATGCTGGGAGAGGAGAGACACCCAAGTTGATGTAGTTCATGATGGCAGAAACTCATACAGAAGAGCAGAGGGATCCCCACAAGCTGAGGGCATCTTTAAATTGCAAAATTACATCTGTCCTTGATATTTCCTCAGGTCATCCCCTTGGTGCCCTCATGGCCGTAGACACATGGCCAAATCACAGGAATGTCCAACCCCCCAACACTGGTGCAAGTCAGGTTTCCAAGCACCACCTAAGGGGAGTAAAGATACCATTTCTATAGGCAGCCAGCCCAATCAGTGGGTGTCAAGCCTTGGGCGAGCTGGTGGGAAGAGACAAGCAGACCATGACACACTATTGCCCTAGAGGCACAGTACCGGGAGAATGCGAAAGAGGAGATCAGGAAAGAGCGGCTAATGGTGCGCGGTAAGAATGCAGAATCGCTGTGCGGAAAGGAGAAAAATTGGTCTGGAGCATAAAGCTTGTAGTGTTAGAGGAGTCCCATGCTTGTCAAATATATTGATAAATTCCAATTTTGTTACAGAGTATTTCGCGTTTTACTGGTGCAATCTTCAAAATAATGTAAGCATGAACCAGTGCAGAGATTCTTACCAAACGTTGAACTGTCACAATCAGTTGAATCTCGAATCAGGTGAAAATCCACCCACAGTTTCAAAGGTTATAGAAGAAAGCATTTTTCCATTTTGCTATTTAAAGTGAGATGTAACATTATTGCAGTGACAGCAGCAATGTAATATATGTATATATGTATATATTTATTCACAGCAACCCTTACCAAAGTAACAGGCACACAATCCGCTAATGTGGGAAAAAATGGATAATTTAAACCATTTCAACTCAGAAAACTTCAAAGAGTCCAAAACCCTTCAGCCAGGCTCCTCCTGGCCATAGGCCCTGGAGAGCACATCACACCTGCACTGGCTTAATGTCGAGTGACGGTCCACCTTCAAGGCTATGTGCATCACACACATACTCTGCACCACACAGGATAAAGTCATGCTTAACAATTATGAGTATTGAATTGCTTCAAAAAGTGGAAATGCAAGATAATAAAACACCTTCCAGCAAATGCGAGTCTTCCAATGGCAAGAGGATACTTGTGTCACTTCGCTGTCATGCAGGACCTTCATCTCAGGGTGCCAACCCCTCACCAATCTGCATTGGCAGCAACACTCACACACTGTCCCGCTCCTTCATTGGCCTTCTGATCACGTAGTCCCTCCAACATGGCGATCCCACACCATATGCAACTAAATCACTCTTGGGTACGTACAGAGAATATTAGCAAATATTAGAATAATTTACTGTGGTCGTGAATAATAGATAAATAACATGCTTGCTACGGATGATTAATAATGCAGTCATGGAGATCATCACAGTTTACATATCACTAGTTTAGCGTTTTGGCATTAAATGCTATTACTTGCTAGCCCATAACGAGTCAATAAAGAATGTTCACTTCAAAGCATTTGAACAAATACAGAGGTACAAGAAAATGATTCCAATGATTACGATTCTAGGAGGCGTTGACGAATGAATGCTTTGATGCAAGCTTAATTTCTTGCATTTATCAACCTCCTGAACCACCTCGATGGTGGCCTCCATTTATTTATTTATGTATTTATTTTGTCATTTGTGTAGCGCGCCTAACCCGCAGGCATCTGGACGCTGGTTACATAAGAAGGTTGGCTTTCTACGTTACCTATAGCATTGAGAGACAGAGGTTGTGTTACAAATAGCTACATGTAGCATTGAGTAGTTCCATGTCATTTCATCAAGGGACTTTTTTTTGCGGTTTTTTTTCACAGTGAATTTTTTAACTAAAAAACCCAACACATTTTTTTAAAATGTATTTTTGGGTGGTCCCCCTCCAGCCCCCACCATTCCCTTTCCGTTTTAATCTATTCCCAAACACCCACATACCATATATATGTTTTTCTAACCCCCCAAAAAAATGTGATGGGTTTTTTTCATTAAAAGATTTGTGGTAAAAAAGCCTGCGAAAAAAACGTCCCACGATGGAAGGACGTTGTACCCATTGAGTTACCGTGGTTATGTTACCAGTAGTTACATAATACAGATCGTGGCTGGCAGAGATTGTAAAGCGCAGTACATTGATAGGGACGAAAGGAACTAACCACCTGAGGCCACCAAGCAAAGTCTTTTATCTCAAATACTCACCTCCGCCTGGTTACAAAACCAGGATCGCTGTGAAACCCTAACAGTATAACGTGGGGCTTCGTCAGCCACTACTTGGAGAGAGGCTCTGCTGCAGCTTCCGTCAAATAACCAGGGCTCCTTTTCACCTTCCAGGACAGGAGACACATGGTTGAGGACTTCACTTGCTTAACGTTTTGTGATATAAGGAAGGTCTCTCAAAGCAGTAGAAATATTGCTGAAAACATGTGAGTATGGCAGGACCTTGAAGGATGTACTCTGTGCAGCTGTGTGCTTTATTCACGACTGTTCTTGTGGGTTCAATAGAATGGCCTTTAACAAGCACTACACTGTACTTCACGACACACAGTTATCTGGACAGTTCCCTTGAAAAGATCCCGGGGCCACCTCCAAGTGAAAGTGCACATTTAAAGAAGTTTTTTTTGTTCTTTCTTTTTTTTCCCTGCAATTGGTTTAATTAAACCTTTACACAAAAATACTAAAAGCAATAAAATAACACAGTCATAATAAAAACACTCAACCATAGTAAATGGAATAATAAGTTATTCCCAGAAATAAAATATAGCTTACTGTGATTACCTCAGTAAGTCTTTACTTACGTCAGAATAAGTTGCCCATTGTTTATTATGGAAAGGAAAGCTAACTCGGGGCCCGTAATACCCTTTTGTACAGAATGTCATGCCATCCCTCTTAAGTGCTGCCATGCTCGAGTTGCCCAACAAAACTGAACCAAATCACTCAGTGCCTGGTGTGTTCTGTCATCGGAGATCTTCAGGCATGTTTGAATGGCTGATACCAGAGTGTGTGAACGTGAACTTCATGGCAGGTGTGTGTGGCTTTCCTATGTGCTGCATGGCATAGACTATTAATTTCTGGGCCCATATTCATCACCAGGGCTTTGGATCAATCATTGTCATGCATTCTCCCTGGATTGGACTAAGTACTTGTTTTTGTGACCAAAGGTTTGTTATCTCCAATTTGTTAAAGTCTGCACTTGGCACAGACTTGTATGTGCATGGCGACACTGTGGGCAGAGACTCGTGACCCAGGAATTCACTTTGCCTCTGGAAAGTCAACAGTGCAGACAGCAAAAAAACTCATCACCAAGGAGCAATACACACATTACTATTACCATCAATAAAGCCAACAATGAGTGCTTTTCCACAGCAGCACAGTTATAGACCATTGCTGACAGCATCAGGACTACCCAATGAGTCCGCTGTTTTAAAATAGGTGAAAGAGGCCCGTGCAGGACGAATGTAATGGGAAGGAAGAAACCAATGTGCCGCTAGAAACATAGTTTATTGTGCGTTATGTTATGTTAAGTTGATTTATACCGTGCACCGTTACCACCAACTTTAAAGAAAACGTGATGTGTATTTTGCATGTGTGACATGCGTGTCAGATGCATGTTTGTGCTATGGGTCAGTGAGTGGTGGGTGAATAAGAAGAAATGGGATAGTTTGTGTGTTTGAATGTTCTGGGTGGGTGGGTGTGTGCCTGTGTAGACAATGCAGTGAGAGAGGATGTAAGAGAAGGTCTATGAGTGAGTCACTGGTGGGTGAATGAGTGGGGATGTGATAGTGTGTTTTTGAATGTTCTGGGTGGGTGGGTGTGTGCCTGTGTGGAGAATGCAGTGAGAGTGGATGTAAGAGAAGGTCTATGAGTGAGTGACTGGTGGGTGAATGAGTATGAATGTGATAGTGCTGATTTGGGTTGGGTGAATTATATCAGTCAGTGCGCTCTTCCCCTTACTTTGTTTTTATTGATTTTAGTGGTTTCTGACTGTTCCAAATAATGTGGATGTCAGTGGCTGCATGGGCACATAGGGACCGGTATTCACCGAGAGGTCTGTGGGTTAATAAATAGGAAGTTAGGGTTCTATGTAACCCTGTGCGCTTTGTTATATACAATGTTTACAAATTTGTTTCCCCAATAATTTTAGTGTACACTAATTAGTGAATATTTCTTTTGCATTTTATTAAGTTTCTTTAGTGTATTCATTAACAGGTTTTACAAAAAACATTCCTGGACGGCGCAAAGCTAGTGCCCATCACTATGCCCTTAGTTTGTTGGTAACGGTCTCGTTAAATATGAATACATTGTTTTCAAGTAGGTAGTTCAATAGTTCCTTAACCATTTCCAAAAACAAATAGTGTGAGGCAGATACATTTTCAAATACAAAGTCAATTGTTTTGATAGCCAAGTTGTGCGCAATTCAAGTACACAGTAATTTTACATTCATGTTCACTAACATGAAATGTTCACTCCATTCTACATCACTCAGAATATCTAGGATATGCATGGTATCTCGAGCGTAAGAATTGAGTTTGTATACTTCTGGTTTAATGATTTTGTCATACATTCTGATACATTTTCGGCAACCCACCTGATTCCACTGATGATTGGTCTTACCTCTCTGGTAGTTCATCATATTCCTTATGTATTTTGGGTAGGAAGTACATAGTAGGGATCTTAGGTTTATTCATGCTCTAGAATGACTTTTCTTCATCATTAATTAGTAGTTCCCTGTGCCATTTGGTAATCAGTGTTTGTAGCCCTTTAATGCTTTGGTCTATGAAGCTTTTTTGTACAATTGTGCCGCAACCTGGGGTCACTAGGTGTTCGTTGGCCATTGCAATATAGTCTGTTTTGTTTAAAATTACAATATATTCATATTTAACAAGACCCAATACCAACAAACTAAGGGCATAGCGATGGGCACATGCTTTGCACCGTTCCGGAATATGATAATGTGTTTCAATGTTCTGGATGGGTGCGTGGCTGGGTAGAGAATACAGTGTGAGTGGACCCGAGGCAAGGTTTATGGGTCAGTGAGTGGTGTTCAATATCTTTTGAAACCACATTGTGAAAGGCATCAATGCAATTTCCCTGTTGAATTCTGGGAACACAGTTTGATTTTGGTTTTAGTCCACTTTCTCTCAGTACACTGCTATGTATGCCCAAATGGTCAATTACGTCTTCTTCTAGTATGTCCTTGTTCTCTTCTAATGACAATAGTAGTCTTGTGTTGCTTAGGTTTTTAGTAGCCAGGTCACTAATTGGGTATTCATACCTTTCTTATTCCGCAATAGGCTCTAAATTGTGGATTTTTTTTCAATATGACTTTTCGTCTGAATATGTATGTGTCAATCTGTAGATTGGTGTAATCT